>NC_142047.1:49981885-50619635 GCF_982192425.1 Myodes glareolus
AAGAATGGCCAAAACCAAAAACACTGTTGACAACTTATGCTGGAGAGGATGTGGGGTAAAGGAAACACTCCTCCTTTGCTGGTGGGAGTACAAACTGGTACAGCCCCTTTGGATATCAGTATGACAATTTCTCAAAAAATTAGGAAACAACCTTCCTCAACAACCCAGCAATACTACTCTTGGGTATATACCCAAAGGATGCTCAATCGTACCACAAGGACATGTGCTCAGCTATGTTAATAGCAGCCTTGTTTGTCATAGCCAGAACCTGGAAACAACCTAAATGCCCCTCAACTGAGGAAGGAGTAAGGAAAATGTGGTACATTTACACAATGGAGTACTACACAGCAGAAAAAAATGACATCTTGAAATTTGCAGGCAAATGGGTGGAGCTATAAAACATAATATAGTGAGATAATCCAGACCTAGGAAGATAACTATCACATGTACTCACTCATAAGTGGTTTTTAGACATAAAGCAAGGAAAAACCAGCCTACAATTCACAATCCCAGAGAAACTAAACAATGGACCTAATCTATATGGGAAGTAGAAAAACACAAGATCTCCTGAGTAAATTGGGAGCATGGGAACCATGGGAGAGGGTAGAAGGGGAGAAGAAAGGAAGGGCACAGAGAAAAACATACAGCTCAGTAAAAACAAACAGAAAGTAATAGTAATAACAACAACAATAATTATTTTATTGTAATATGTGTATGCAAGTTTTACTGGCATGTATGTATATGTATGACATGTGTGCCTGGTTCCTGAAGAGGCCAAAAGAAGGCGTTGGACCCCATGGAACTGGAGTTAGAGCTGATTGTGACCTGTCATGTGGTGTGAGGAATTGAACCCTGGTCATCTAGAAGATCAGCCAGGGCTGTTAGCTGCTGAGTCATCTCTCCAGTCACCGCCCCCTTGCGTGTCGGGGTCAGCCATGCATCAGACTCTGATGGCTTTCTCTCCTGGAGCTAAGGTACCCATAGCACCCCAGTGCTATTAAGTGATCCCAGGAGTCTCCTGATAAGGTGGTTCTGGGAAGTGCCCCAGAGGCAGCCAGCCAAAGCCCTGGCATATTTCAACGTGGGTCTCAAGTCATTTGAGAAAGGCCCAGGTCCTTTGGGGGAAATTCCCACGGAAAGAATCCAAATAGGATGTTTTCAAGATTAAAGGGGCATGGATCGAATGGGGCGCACTTGGTTGGATTGTTTAGCCACTTGTGTGTGCTCCACACAGTTCTGTTCCCTAGCAAACCAATCACTAGGCTTTGTGGCTCAAGCTGCAATCTATTCAATTAGCCTGGCATGCTTTTGAATCAGAAAAAAAAAAAAGCACACCCTCTCCCTGTCTTTTTCAGTGCTAACAACTCCTAAAAGCACGTTTTCGCCCCTCCCTCCTCCCTGCTCTGGCCACTTCGAGGTGGCCCTCAGCTCTTACCCAAACAGAAGGTGCCTCTGCTGTGATCCCCCGTGATTTACAGCCAGTGGGCTCCCCGCTCACCCCCATCCAGGATCTCATCCGGAACAGGCAACACCACTGGGGCCTCTGCAGAAGTTAAAAGCCCCGCGTGGAGGTCGCGCTTCTTTGCTGAGGGTCGTGAACCGCATTTAGGGGAGGAATGAAAACACTGTCCAGCAGCAGCAAATTGGGAATTTCCTCCACGGATTTAAAAACATATTTGAGGGTCGTGACCCTCTTGGGGGTTCGTGTTTTCCTTTGCCGGCCCCACATGTGTAATTGAAGCCCATATTGAAAATGAGGACCGGGGACCCAGGTTGCTCGCCTCTGGCTTTCCTCCCTCCCTCACACCCTCCTTTTTATCTTCCTCTTCCTTCTCTCTCCTCCTTTCCCTCTTTCTCTCTTTCCTTATCCATCTCCCCTTTCTCTCCTGTTTCTCCCCCAATCCTCTTCCCATTCCTTACTTCTCTTCTCCCTCCATTTTACCCACAATCCTCCTTTTCCTCCCTTCCTCTTCTTTCTCTCTCTTCTCTCCTTTCTTCCTTCTCCTACCCCAGTTTCTTCTTCCTCTCTCTCTCCTGTTCAGGTGGGCATCCACGCGTGGCATCCCCTCTCCCTTTTCGTGGCTGCTCCTGTTCCAGGCCTGTCCCACCCAACTCCAGTGAGGCTGTTTCTCAACGCTTCTCCCAGCTCATGCACCAGATTCCATTCTTCTAATGTGCAGGTCACTGCTACTCCCTGCTCTGCTCCTTCGGGCTGGCTCTCCACTTTACTGTAAGCTGTGGCCAGTGGGAACTGGATGCATCCTGACCCCAGGCTTCATCCTAGCCACACTCCTTTTCCTCTGAGAACACTGGCCGTTGGGCTCTTCCCGTGATCTAGAAGTATGCTAAGGGCAGAGATTCACGCTGAGGGCACAGTGCCACCAGGCTTGGAATGGGATCAACAAAATACCAGGGCCATTTTACTCTCCACAGATATTATTTCAGAGAAAATTGCTCATTTATGTTTATGTTTGGTCAATCATGATATCTTTCTTTAAATAAAATCCCCCTTTAATCTTAGCCTTCACAGAATGCTCCCATCGCATTAGGCACTGGTCTTAGCATTTTGCGCAGATGGACACCCCTATTCTCTGTCCATTTCAAGCCAGTGGAATAGACACAGGGAGAATGTGGGTTGGGTGAGGTATGACCTGGCAGGGAAGGACTTGGACCTGCACTGAGAGGCTGAGTGGATTACCTCCAATTCACGTGGAAATGAATCGACAATGGCTAAAGGCCCCTCCCCCATGTAGCTCTAAAACTCGCAGGAAACAGGCCTCTCATTCAGGGAAAGGATGGAGAGAAAGAACCTGTGGGTGTGAGTTTGCTCTGTAGGAGTGACAGCTCCGTTCCTGTTACTGTGGAACCCCTGAGCATCAGTGCCCCACATCCAAGGATTGGAAGTAAAAGGGCTTGGGGCTGGGTGGCTCCGTGGGTAAAGTGTCTACTACACACACATTAGGACCAGACGTGGCTTTCTAGCACCCACGAAGAAAGCCAGCACGGAGGCCTGGAAGCTGGGGACAGGACAATTTTCTGAACTCTTTGTCCAGCAGCCAGTCCATCAGCTTCAGGTTAAGAGAGACCTTGTCTCAAAAAGTAATGTGGAGACAGATAAAGGAAGACACCTCTGTCTTCCACGTAAGTACACAATGGGGCACACTCACACACACACACACACACACACACACACGTACACACATACGTACTACAGCCAACAGAATTGTCTACATAGATACAAACCTAGAGGGCTGAGGCTAAGATAACAAGGGTCATTGTCCTGGCAGAGCCTGGTAGTGCAGACTCAGGCTGTCAGCCTTACGAGCAAGGCCAGGTCAGAGCCTGGGTGTCCCATGGAAGCTGGGGCATCCATCGCCCAGGACTAGGGAAATGAATCTATAAATAGAATCTGGATTTTGCAGTCTTGCAATGCTCTTGCCTGCAGACAAGAGCTTTCAGTGTTTTTGTGACACCCTCCCCGCCCCCTTTAGGGACGAGGTCAGGGACACTGGCAAGGAGTCAGACAGTTCACCATGGGACCACTGTCAGCAGGGGGACCTCAAAATAACAGAAACTATTTATGCAAATCAAGTAAAAATGAATTAGATGTCATCAGCATTAGATACAGATCTAAATGTAGAGGGTTGGGGGGGGGGCGGGATGGGGTGGGGATGGACTGCAAGAAGATGATCGGACTGCCTCCAGCATGCAGCCTAGGGACCACCGCTCACAGGGATCAATGCCACAGGCCATGATGGTGTTTGGTCATCTGACAACAACAGATTAAAGCAGGGTTCTCCTCTTAAAATGGGGTAAGGAGTGGCAGAGGAGGACATGCTTTCAGCCAGTCTGCCGCACATTGTGACCATCTTCCCTTGGGTCTCTTTCTGTAAATGTTACTAAGATCCTATCAGGGGACGTGTGAACTATGTTCTGAATAACATTTAATACAGCTAGGCACTGCAAAATGATCCCAGCTCATAAGGCAACTTAAAACAAGTCAGCAATTAGAGATAAATCAACTGGGCTGGAGAGATGGCTTAGTAGCTAAGGGCACACACTGCTTTTATTCCCAGCACCCCCATCAGTGAGCTAACAACTGCCGGTAACTACAGCTTCAGGGTTCCGGATGCCCTCTTCTGGCCTCTACGGGCATTGCAGTCTCGTGTGCGCATGCACCCCACAACCAAACCCAAACATACCTGATCGTGTAATGTACAATTTCCAGATTTTCAATAATGGCAATTAAAAACTAGCTAGGAAAGCCCATTGCAGGAGCATCCGCAGGGTTGGAGGCCAGAAGAGGCAGGTGGGCAGCTCAGAGAAAAGGAGGATTGGAACAGAAACAAGACCTACACACTGGTACTTAGTGTTCACAGCTGCCATCCAAGCAGACTTTGGGATTTAAAAAGCTTCAAGAAAATATCAGTAGGTGATTCTGAATTTTTTTTTCTTACATAGCATCTCAAGTTGTAGCCCGGGCTGCCCTAGAACTCTTGGCGATCCTCCTCCTGGCCCTGCCTCCCAATGCTGGGATTATGAACTAGTTACTAAAACCTGTTCCCTCTCTCTAGGATACTTGCAATCCTCCTGCCTCAGCCTCTCATTCTGTAAACTCAGCCGGGGTGGAGGCACAGTTACAGTCAAGGCACTTGGGAGGTAGAGGCAGAAGGGTCCTGAGTTCCACACACATTGAAATGCCTCAAAATAAAACAAAAAGCGACACCATGCAGTTGGTCCTTGTGGGTGCTTTGGGAACCAAGTCCAAGTGGGGAGAAGAATCCATCTCCCTAAGCACGGCTTGGAAGTAGGGATTTCTGGGCCTTGAGAGTAAGGTCTCAAACCCACTGTGGTGGCTGAGTTCTCAGAGCAGTGGAAACAAGAGCTGATGGCACGGGGCTTAGGGTCACTCGACAAGTTCATTTACAAACACAATCTTCACCTCCACCTCCAGACAGTGTCACAGAACTTGGCTGGCTGGGAAGCCAAGCCTTTGTTCCCTCAGCAGCGGGGCCGTGGGCCCTCCTTGCTTGGACCTGGCCTGGAAGTGCTGGCCACCAGGGCGGGCGGCCACCAACCTGGAAGGGCCCTGTTCCCCAGAAATGGTCTCCAATGGAGCGTAAATGGCCAAATATTAGCCTGACACGTAACATGGGGTGAGAAAACGTCGGCCTGTTTCTTGTATTTGATGCATAAAAACTATTTAAACCTACAATTTTTTTTTGAAGCTGCGTGTGTGGTGGGAGGGAAAGGCCCGGCTGGGGCCAGTGCACGCGTTTGATGGGGGCTTCTGCGCTCGGTGTCCCGGCCTTCATGTGGTCGCTCGACTTCCTTCCAAATGGCCTTTCTTTCCTTTATTCCCTTTTCATATTTTACATGTTGTGATTTCATGGAGCCCTTCCAGTCGGTCATCAACAGTTCATTTGTGCCAGGGCCTTCTGTAAACTTTGCCTGGCTCAGGCCTGACCACCCACCCTCGCAGGCTGTCCAAACAGCATCGGTGCAGACACAGGGCTGGCAGATGGATCCGGGCCAGTGAGGTGGGGGTGGGGGTGGTGGCCCCAGGCCCTGTGCACGTGTGGCCTTGGCTCCCTTGCTACAAATCTTGGTCACTCTTGGCCCTTCTGAGGGTTACCCTCACTCTCTCTGACTTGGGGCCGATCTCTGTGTTAGGGACAGTCACGTTTATGGGGACATCCTGTCTCTCACAGCATCTTGAATGTCAGGGCATACTCCTTTTACTGCCCACCCCCGTTCCTGCTGTGACCGTGAGCAATGCTCTCACGAGGTCCTGCGTGGCCCTTGGCTGACAGATGGTAATTTCATTCTCTGTGTTTTGTTTGGGCTGTGGGGACATACTCGGGAAGACCAGAGACTCTTCCTGCGAATGGCTCACATTTCCCGTTTGTTGTCTGCAGGGCACTCTCAGAGAACTTGGCCTGGGTCCCATGTGTCTGTGCAGTCACAAACAAGCCTGGTGCTGCCGGGACACGGATGGGGCTGGAGGAGTAGGGTTAGGGGTCTACAGTATGGTGTTGTGGATGAGGAGACCTGACACTGATTCCTGTGAGGGGCCACCTTCCTCGTCACTCAGGAACGCTCTCTTTACAGTCCCCATGCTTCCAATGGGGAAACCGAGACCAGAGAAGACCTGAGGATCGGGAGTCACAAGACACCAAGTCCCATGTCTACACTGCTGGAGACACGGCCATTGTGTTACCTGGTGGCACTGAAGTGCTCCTGCATGTGTATCAAAGCCCTGTGGTCGGTGTCTACACACAGTTGGATGTCACCACTCTGAGAGTTGGGTGTGGCCGTGGAGACTCAGCGATGCTCATCCAGAATGACACCTCATGCATGGTGGAGGGCTTCAGGGCCTAGCCTACGGGATGGTGCCACCCACAGCTAAGGTAGCTCTTCCCACCCGAATTAGCTTCATCTAGAAACTTCCCCACAGGCTCAGAGTCTTGTCACTTCCATGGTTCTAGATCCCATCAAGGCGGCAGTCAGTGTTGACTGTCACGTGCACAGAGACCTTGTCTCAAAATAAAAAGAAATAGGTCGTCAGTGGGGGCTAGCGCTGTGGGCCAGCAGCAGATGCTTGTGTAGGATGAGTGGGGTCTATTCTTTGTACAGTTAGCTGTCCTTCCTGACGGCTTTCCACCAGCATTGGATGCTTTGGTCATTTATATGACTGAATAACACTCCACGGGACAGAGCTAAGGTTTGTCCATTTTGCCATTGCCTGCACTGGAAAGCTTTGGGATTTTGGGCCTTATGGTTATTAATCATGCCATGATAAGCATCACCAGAAGAATATCCCTGACAATACACGGCTCCGGGTCTCTTGGGTATATCTAGGAGTAGACTCTCCGGGTCACACAGTGACCCCACGTCTAACCTTCGAGGGCCGGAAGTCTAAGTCCAGAGAGACTGTGCTGGCCCCCCTCCTCACCAGCAGCTGGGCCAGTAGCTCCCCTTCCTGACACCTGCTATTCCACCTTTTGGATTGTAGCCACTCTTGTGGGTGTCGAGTTCAAGTGTCACCCTGCGCCTTACTTAGGGCATCTTTGCTGTGTTTGTCTTCCTTGGAGTTGTATTTACTCAGAATCTCGGACAATTGTTGTATTTCAGTCATCTTAACCACTGGGAACTCTGTCCTGGCTCAAGAATCCTCCCACCCCACTTAAAGTGTAAAACCCTGGGGAAAGGAGGTCATTATCACCCTCTTGAGTCATTTACACTTTAGTGTGAACAAGGGGCCCAGAGGGTTCCTGAGTGTGGCTGAGGATGGCCGAGCCAAGAGGCCAAGAGGGGAAAGCTAGGCCCATGAGGGAAAAGCCTCTGCTGGGACCTTGAAGGGCTATAGGTACCAGTTTGTCTGACAACACCCTAGGCTTCACCAGGTAGGGCACACTAAGCTTGGTGGTCACACACCTTCTAAGGCTCAAACCAGCGTGCGGGTCAGGAGCTCCCCCGCTCTGTTGCTGACAATGGCTGCACCTGTTTGAACTTGGGTGCAGGTCTCTAATCTCCAAGTCTTTATTTTATCATTTTGAGTTTCCCACGTGTCTGCCTGCACGCACCTTTGCCTGACTTCACACCACTCCATACCTGCCATCTACACCTGCCCACACCGGACTGTAGGCCTGTGTAATACACCTGCCTATACACCTGCCCACACCGGACTGTAGGCCTGTGTAATACACCTGCCTATACACCTGCCCACACCTGACTGTAGGCCTGTGTAATACACCTGCCTATACACCTGTCCACACCGGACTGTAGGCCTGTGTAATACACCTGCCATCTACACCTGCCCACACCGGACTGTAGGCCTGTGTAATACACCTGCCTATACACCTGCCCACACCGGACTGTAGGCCTGTGTAATACACCTGCCATCTACACCTGCCCACACCTGACTGTAGGCCTGTGTAATACACCTGCCTATACACCTGCCCACACCGGACTGTAGGCCTGTGTAATACACCTGCCTATACACCTGCCCACACCGGACTGTAGGCCTGTGTAATACACCTGCCATCTACACCTGCCCACACTGGACTGTAGGCCTGTGTAATACACCTGCCATCTACACCTGCCCACACCGGACTGTATACGACTACACACCTACCCACATCTGCCACACACCTGCCCACATATCTTCCCAAACACCCCTTCCACACACACACACCTGACTTTATACCTGCCTACCTGCTGGTCTGGCTTCTATAACACGACACAAGTGAGCTTGCCTGGTACCCACTGAGCCGCCTCCCCCCTCCCCACCATGTGATGTCTCATTTTCAACAACAACTTGACTGGATTTTTTTAAAAATCATGGAAACACATCTCTGGGCTTCTCTGTGAGGATACTTTCAGATGGGACGACCTACCCTGAGTGTGGGCAGTGCCATTCCCTAGGCCCGTGGCCTGGACCCAATAAAAAGGAGAAAGTGAACTGAGCACCAGCATCCGGTTCTCCCGACTGGTTCCCTGTGACCAGCGGCCTCAGACCTGCCTCTGTGACTTCCCTACCATGATGGACTGAACTCTCACACTGCGTCCTAACCCTTCTTCCCTTACATTTTTTTTCGTCAGGCATTGTGTCCCAGGAGGGTAGCTAATGCCCTGCTATCTGCAGCCTCCCTAGAATCCTCAATCCATCAGATCACCCCACACCTGTGTCTCCTGCTGCCTGGAGGCACAGTGAACGTTTGGACCTTTGGGAAGCCCCGTGTGACTGTGTCCTGGCCCCCTCACTCTTTTCTTCTGCTTTTGCCTCCTGCCAGCTCCTGCCAAGACTTGCTTTCCCACCTCAGGGCCTTTGACTGGAACGCCCTTCCCTCTCACTGCTCTAGTTCTAGCGACCTCCCTTCTTTGGTTTTCTCATCACCTCCTTGGCAAGGCCTTCCCTGACTACAAGGCCCAAGAGGGACCTCTTTGCCCCCTTCACGTTAAAACACAGCTGTAAGGCCCCATCTAAGGACCAGTGTCTCTCACAACACCGTGAACCTACAGGGGCCCTTCCCTCTCTCCCAAACTGAGGCATCCTTTGTTGTTTGTTGTTGTTGTTGCTGTTGTTTCTAAACTGCTTGGCCTGTGGCATTTTGTTACAACAGCCTGAACAGACCAAAGCAACAATGGTGTCTAGTGCAAGAACTTAAGCAGCAGCCTCTCATTCTCATTGGCTGGGCTGGGAGTGCTCCTCAGAGAGGACACTGTGTCTCCTCTCCTCTCCTTTTGGGCCCAAAGGACTGGTGGGGGAACATCCTGCTTGTGGCATGGTTGGGGCCCAGGAGGTCCCATCTTGCCTCTTGGTGTCTTTGCCCTTGTCTGTGGCTTCTGCAGACTCCAAGAGAACGCTGGTCCAGCAGCAGGAGATGGCCTCCACATCTGTGGAAGAAACTGCTTGAGGGAACAGAGGTGCTAGTGGGAAGGACAGATGCCTCTGTCTCCCAGGGAGGCAAACAGAAAGCTTGGAGTTTAAAAGGACCCAGCAGTGCAGGACTCAGAGGAGGTGGACAAGGTAACAGAGGGAGCAGACACCGCCTAGCTTGCCTGTGCCAGGGCAGGCAGGAAAGGAGAGGGAGGCACAGCTCTCTGGAGGGACAATGAGTGGCGTCCTTAGGGAGGGACTTTAAGCCAATCTTGAGGGACAGAGTGACAGGCAGGGAGGGCACAGAGGTGGGAAAGACATAGCCCAGGGCCACAGGGTCACATGTGGGTTCCAGGAGCCCGAGCACGACCACTGCGAGGCTCCTGAAGCAGATCTCTGCAGGATCCGGCTTGGGGACCTGGCCTCAGGATCTGGCCTGGACCTTGGTTTGGGCTCCTGAGTTCCCATCAGCCTTTCAGTTCTGAGACCTCTGGATTCTTCTCAAAGCACTGAAGGTGACGACAGAGGCTCAGTGACTTGACACTGACCCTGAAAGGTCTCTAGAACCTGAACGAAAAGAAGCCAGCGAGCCTAGGCTGGCTACAGCCACCCCGCTGTTCCACTCACTCCGTGACCAAATGGGGTATAAATCCCTCTGGCTTTGTAGCTCCAGGGCCCCTGGACAGCTCGTGTACCTGACGGAGTGATGGAAGCGGCAGCCACCACAGCATGTGGCGTTGGGAAGGGGACCGTCCGCACAGCTCTAAGAGGGATCCTTCATGGCTCAGAGCCTGGATGCTGCTCACAGTTACCTGCTCAGTGCTCCTGAGGATGTGCCCCATCCCCGGCGATTCCGTGAATAGGGTCTTTGGAAACATCACCAGGTTAAGCTGAGGCCATGAGGCCATGCTGGATAGAGGGGGCCCCAGCCCAGTGACTGGTGTCCTTAAGAAAAGATAGGACTGCAGGGACACAGGCACTCTAAGGGAAGGTCTTGTGAAGATGGAGCTGACATGGGGGTAAAGCCACATCGGGAGCTCAGAGAGGTAAGGTGAAGCCATCCTGGGCTTGTAGAAGGGGCCTGGCCCTGTTGACACTCTGATTTTGGAGTCCTGGAGTTTAGAACAGGAAAGGGGACACTCCGAGGTGCTCGATATGATACCTCATGGAGCTGGCACCATCAGCAGCCAGTTAGTGTCAGGCCCAGATTGGAACTGAGGTTCTCCCTCTCTGTGGTGTTTCATGGTGGTGGGCACAGGCAGCTTGGGGTGGGCGTGGGAACCTGGCCACAGCCTCTGATTGCCCCTGAGAGGCTCCACAGGCAGGATGAGCACTGACATTCTCCTCTAGCCTGGAGCTCTGTGAGTTCAAAGCCAAAACCAAAAGCAGCTTAATCAGTGTCTGTCCTGGAATTACCCATGCGGCTGGGCCAGGCTCGTGGCTGTGGACCGCTGGCGCTGTTTTCTTCCGGGAACCTTCCCTTGCATGCGGTTGGGGGCACTTAGCATTACGTCTGTCTGCTCTGCCCCAGGGCACTGGTCACATGAGACAGCTGTTCTTTGACAGAACATCTTCTGCAAAATGAGGGTTTTCTCCGTGGAGCCCTTCCTCCCTCAGACGGCACATGGGACCAGGCGGCCGGGAGCCACAGTGCGGTGTCCTGGAAATCTGGTTAGCTGTGGGATGGAGGTCATCGGTGTCCTCATGAACGTGAGTGGTGAAAGCGGAGGCGAAGGCCCAGAAGGATGGGACAAGCTTTCAGAGAAGCCTGAGGATGGGGGAAAATGTGGCTGGCTGAGCAGGCGTGGAGCCCTGGGCTCTGCCCCCAGGACCCCATAAACCTGGAGCAGGGCTCATGCCTGTAATCCTAGAACTTGGGAGTTAGATGTCAGAGGCTCAGAAGTTCAAGGTGATCCTCAGCTACGTCGTGAGTTTTGGACCAGCCTGGGCTACATGAGACCCCGTATTATAAGACAAAATAGGAAAAAAAAATTAAAACACACCAACAAGGGATCATGCTAGGGTAGCATAGGCCTTTAATTGTTTCTGGATGGGCAGAGGCAGAGGAAGGGAAGTTCAAATGCAGCCTGGGTAACCTAATAAGACTGCTTCAAAATAGAAAATTAGTAAAAAGAGGGTACAGTACAGCTCAGTGGTAAAACAGTCGTTTGTCATGGGCAAAGTCCTATGTTCAGTCCCCAAACAGAAACAAATGAGTACACGCATGCATACATAAAGACAGATGTGCCAGAGGTCAAAGGTGGACAGAATCTTCAGAGTCGTGGTAAGACTTAAGGTGCGGACCTGACATGTACCCAACCCCAGATCTCAGTTTCTTCGATGGTTGGGGCTGCACCGACTGCTCTCTGCAGAATCAGAATGAATGTCCCTAGAATATGGTGGAGTAGTGACTGTGGCCATTGGCTGGTAGCCAGGACCATGCCAATGTTCCCCATTCCTGTGACTCAGCTTGTGGCCACCTCTCCCAGGACTGGGTGGGCTTTGCCATCTCCCTTCCACCTCCCACCTCTGTATCTTTCAGCATCCGTGATGGTTTGAATAAAAATGGCCACCATCACTTACATATTTAAATGCGAGGTCATTAAGGAGGGATCTCAACACTTGAGAGGGATTAAAAGGTGTGGCCTTATTGGAAGAAGTGTGTCATCAAGGATAGGCTTTAGGGTTTCAAAAACTCAGGCCAGGCCATCCCTCTCTCTCTCTCTTCCTGCTGCCTGTGGATTGGATGTAGAACTCTCAGCTCCTTCGCCAGCCCATGCCTACCTGCGCCCCACCATGCTTCCACTGCGCCGATAATGAACCAAGCCTCTGAAACTGTAAGGAAGCACCCGTTCCATGCTTTCCTTTAGAAGGAAGTGCTGTGGTTGTGTTGTCTCTTCACAGCAGTAAGACATTGATTAAGACGCTACTATACCTGGTGGCTTCTTCCAGGACGGAGGAAATGGATGACTTGGGCCAGACAGCTCAGAAGCTGCAGGATTCCATGTCCAAGAGAAACCCTCACCCCAGAAGAATGGGAGCTGTGGGTCAGGTCTGCAAACCCCCTCCTGTCTGTCATGGAGGATACATGGTGACTGGCGGCAACTCCTCGCAGAGAGGACCTGCCTGTCAACCCGTCAATACTTGCTGTATAGGGAGACCATCACTCCCATGTCTTTACGCTATCATGGGTCACAATATAAAGCCTCGCGTGCTCTGTGTAGGCTCTGTCCTGGGCACACAGAGAGATAACGATTTTTTCCCGGAGGTGGTTGGGGGTAAAAATAGGAAGATCTGATGGCCAGAATATCTAAAAAGAGACAAATGGCAGCAGAAAGGTCATGGACTCGAGAGCCTCCTTTCATGGAGTTGAAATGAAGTAACCAAGATCTGCCATCCCTGCCACAGGCTCCCTGAGATGACTGGGCCCTCATACCTAACCAGGTTCATCTGTAGTAGCCGATGTCACCAACACCCTGACAGCGAGGACCGTCCTTGGGTGGCCTCCCCTTGCTCCTCAGATCCCATGTTAGCCATTGAGTCTCCTGAGCACCCTCTTGACTTGATTTGGTTTTGAAGCATCTTAGTTTTAAAGCCATGACGAGTTTTATGAGGTTCAGGGTTCTTCTAGAAGGTTCCTTGTTTGGGATGCATCTGGTGCCTCCCCCACAGAGTAAAGCGGCTTTCTGAGGATGACCAAGGGTGAATCACTCCATCAGGCCAAGGGCGTATCAGCCTCCAGCACGAATCCGACCTGCCCTGTGCCTCCCCTTCGTCTGGATGGAACCGCTTCTGGGTTCTCCAGTATTCCTTTTTTTATCCTCTTCTTCCTGGTGGTCCTAAGGATCGGGCTTGAGGCATCATCTCTGTTAGGGGTAGGAGCGCAACTTCTTCCACATGGAAAACTGCCTCTTTCATCCTGTTGACTTATTTACTCCATCATGTGTTTATCCAACTATGAGCCCCATGATGTTTACTTTATATCATGGGTTTTGATACAATACTTATTTTGTTCCTCAGAATCTCTGTCCCTAGCCACTGGGACACTCAGTATTTGGCTGCTCTGACTCTTGATAGTCCATCATGGTTCCTGTGGGTGCCAGAGTACCCTCAGATACTACAAGGTACCCCAAACTTGTTTGCTGTGTTTCCAGCCTCATCACCCATTTCTCCAAAGATCACAAAGTCCTCTTCTTTGAGAATATAGGGTGTAAGTCCTCAGGAGCTAGTCCTAGCAAGTCCCAGCCCACCCGCTATTCAGCCAGTCAACTCACAGGAGCTTCAGGGGACAAGAGACTGATGTGTTTCTATTCTGGATAGACTGATGACAATGTAGGTATCTCCATTAGCCACGTTCCTTGCTGCTGTGACTCAACCCATGACAAAGTCAAGATAAGGAAGGGAGGGTTTAATTTGGCTCACAGTTTGAGGATGCAGCCCACCATGGCGGGGAAGGCTTGGCGGCAGGAGTGAGGCAACTGGTTACACGGCATCCGCAGCCAGGAAGCAGAGACTTCAGTGCTGGTGCTTAGTCCCGTTCCCCTCTTCCCAGTCTGGAATCATAGCCCATCGGAGAGCGCTGCCCAGATTTAGCGTAGGTCTTCCCACTTCAGTTAATCCGATCTAGAGACATCCTAACAGACAGACGCAGAGGTTTGTTCCCATGGTGATCCTGATCTTACAAAGTGGACAGTGAAGGTTGACCCTTCTCCGTGGCCATCAGGGCTTGTTTGTGACCACTCACAAGGCATCATGGGCTTTGGGAGCAGGGGCTCCCTCCACAGGCTGTGTGAGAGACCTGTTCTCATAAAATATGTGTCTCCCCTAAGGAACTGGGGAGCTCTGGTGGTCAGTCTGAAGAATTGATAAAAAAAAAAAAAAAAACAAACACTTGGGAGAGTCTTCTGGGCTAATCCATCAGGCGTTGTGAGGTAGGGAAAGTGAGTACCCTGGAGAAGAAGAGGCAGTCTCCCAGGTTTAGGCTCCATCTGTAGCCTTTGACCATCTGTCTGATGTGGACCCCTATCCTCAGCTCTGCTGGGATTTTGTCTGTTGTTGGAGCTGGCTCTGGTCCTGTAGTCAGTAAGCCAGTTATGCCAGAAAATGATACTGCCTGGGAGTGTCCCTCAGCTGATGACAAGGGCCACTACTAGGGGCCTGTGGCTCCGCGTTCCCTTAGATGTGTGACCCTGAGACTCAGCCACCACACAGTTCCGCAGAACTCCCACGGAGGCCCATGCTATGGAGGGATCTTTATAGACAAGGCCTGGGCAGAGACTGGGCCGCTCTCTGGCTCACTGTCTACTTCCCATCTATTGTTGTAATCTGTTTGAATCTGAATCCTTGCCTCAGGCTCTGCTTGGGAGACTGGATAGAATGGCCCAGTCTCAGCCCTTCTGCAGACACGTCTCTACATCGTCCTGGATCTCGGAATTCACCTGTTTCCTGATGGCAAAGGAGCCCCAGGGCCAGGCGAGCAAAGGCATAGGACGTATCCTCGGAAAACCGAGGCCTGGGTTTCCACGTCTCTGTCCTTGTGGACCAGCTGGTCCTGGGTTCCTTGTGATAATGTCACAGAGAGTTCAGACCACCCGAGGCGCAAGCTGGGCTAGGGAGGCCTGGCAGCTAGGGTGGAGGCGGGTGCAGTGGGGGGGCCGAGAGAGGCTGAGTCTCAGGGAGGCAGCAACATGATAAGCTGTTGCAGCCGCAGCAAGAAGGCCTGTGGCCAAATTCCAAGGATTTTGCTCAGGTAGGGGTTTGGGGGCAGGATTGGGGGAGTGGAGCTCATGGACGAACCATCTCTGCCTCCATCTCCTTTATCTGCTGCCCGGAATGGTGTGATTTCCTCCCTTGGAGACGTCTTCAGCAGCCCAGATAAAAACGTGAGTGTGACTTATTAGGTTCACATTCCTCCCTGCTAGCGTGCCAGCCCGGCTCCCGGAACCCTTATCAGGGGAGGTTCCGTGCCCAGCCGCTGCCTCCTCCTCCAGTGGATCGAAGCCCGGAGACTCCACCAGAGACGGGCCGGCCTAGAGGGAGCCACCATCACACAGGCACTTAAAAAAAGAAGGCAGCCTGGTGACCAGCGCCTCCCAGGCTGACAACAGGAGTGATGGGGTGGGCATGGCCGGACCTAAGCTCAGGGCCTTCCCCACGCACTGGGAGGTTCACGTGGAGACGCTGGGAAAGTGCCTAGGCTTCAGCGAGGCGCCCCATCCTGCCTGGGGCCTGGCGGATTAGAGAAATACGTAGAATTTCCAAATTTAGCATGCAGGAATGGCTCCGTATAAACAAGGCTGCGTTTGCAGTAGAGAGGCCGAGCAGATAATGCCAAAAAAGTCCCCCGTGCAACCAAGTCCTGTGGGTCTGCAGCCAGCCTCGAGCTGACTGCGCACGCAGCCTCTTCCTGCAGGCCCTCTGCCTGGGTGGTCGGCCGAGACTGGAGGATCCGGCTGACAAGTGCTTTACACAGGCCAGATTATAAACTGTAAACCTCCTGTCAGGGGGCAGGGGGCCTGAGGCCTCCCCAGCACTCACAGGCGCGCAGTGTGGCCGGGACGAATGCTCCGCTGTGGAGGCAGGCTGGCCTGCTGCAGCCCGCTAGCCTCAAGCAAGGCAGATCTTTGGGAGGGACAAGGGCCAGCGTGGGGATTCACTCTGATAGCTTCTGTTTGAAACGAGAGCTGCAGAGGGCAAAGTTGCAGAGTTATAAAGACCAGCTGCTGCCTAAGGAACATGCATGCATAAGCTTACATGTCCACACATGCATACATACACATGCCTACATGTATGTGCACGCGCACACACATACACATTTCTGTGCTCACATTCACTCCTCTGTTGTCTATCTGTGCCCCCCCTTCACCCCGCAACAGGGTGAAGTGAAGGGGCTTTGTCCTCCTGATTGTGGGAAAGCACCTGTAGCTGACTCCCTGCTTTAAAAAAAAAAAAAAAAAAAGTTGTCTTCTCTCAGATGTGGGAACAGTGGCATGGAGCACTTGAACTGGCAAGCCAGCACTGCTAGCTCACTGACTCCCACCTCAGAGCATAAGGCCTTGGGGTCCGGGCTGTGAGTGTGGGGACAGCTAAGGGAACTGTGAGAGGTTTGGCTACTGTGGGGAACTTGACTTCTGGCACTGCGCCCTCCCCTACCAGCCTGCTAGAGACTTGTGTGAGTGAGGATGAGCCAGGAGGTCCAGAGTCGCAGCTATAGCCACCATGGCCCAGAGATTTCCTATTCCCTGGACCCAGACATTGGGGTGCTGGGAGAAGCAGTGGGAAACAGAACAGGAAAGGACCTGGCAAGTGGGAAGGGATACTCTAGGGTCTTACGTGGCTCCTGGCATTTGTATAAATTGACTGAACTCAAGTCAGGTGGCAACCTGAACATGTGGCTATACCGGCTCCATTTAAAGTGCTCATATGCCCCAGGGGACAGCTTTTCTAGCCAGGCAGAGCCAGAAAACTCTCAGAATGAAAGATTCTATTTCCCCCTCTTCCCTCAAAATTCTAAGCCTTCAGCTTTTGCCTCCTCTTTTCAGACTCTGAATAAAAGCACTCCCTGAGAGAAAGATGTGGGGAGGGCAAGCACCATCCCACCAACTACACTGAGTGAGAGGGCAGCACGGGCAACTCCAGACTGATTCACAGGCCACATTGTTCTCTAAAGCCAGGGCTGGGAAAAACATTCAGTCAAGAGAAGAAAGCCTGTAGCCCCGCTGGAGCTGGAAGGAACTTTACCCAGTAAGCCACAGCCACGTGGTGATTCGCAGATTAATAGAAATGGGTTAAATTATGTGTAAGAGTGAGCCAATAAAAAGCTAAAGCTAATGGGCCAAGCAGTGTTTTAAATAATATAGTTTCTGTGTGATTATTTTAGGGCTGAGCAGCCAGGAAACAAATAAGCAGCCTCCTCTAACAAATTGGTGCCCACGTGGCCAACTAAATTCATTTAAAACCTGAGAGGGTTTGAAAAGGAATTCTAGACACTCAAAAACAAAGTTTAGCCACATTCCCCCCCCCCCCCATGGGCTTTGCTTGCTGGTGGCACGCTGCAGTTCCTTTAAGAGAGGTCTTCCTGATTCAGCGGTAGCAGGAAAAAAAAACTGTGCTGTTTTGAAACTGCAGCTTCTTTGGCCATGCTGCCAAGCACAAACTAGCAGAGTGCTACAACTGCTTAATGGCTCAGCATAGACCCGCTGCATACTTAGAACTGGGGCATTGTGCATGGCTTGCAGAGGCAGGCAGTGAACGAACTTCCACCATGTTGGACTGTGCAGAGCAAGCAGGCGGGGCCGTGTATACTGTAGTAACGCTGTAGCCAAGGTTTTTAAGAAGCGCTTAACATTTTGAGAAGCAGACCTGGTCAGAAAATAATTACAGATACACAATAAAGACAAATTCAGATGGAAAAGACTTCTAAGTGGGTCATTATATTGGATAAATGTGCATAGTCTTGGGAGAGAGAAGAAAAAGACTAATGGTTTATAAAAAAAAAGTCTTTAAGGAGACAGAATACAGAGAGTCATAGATTAAAAGAGTAAAGATAATAAAATAAATATTAAAAACTAATAAAGTAAAAACAAGCCATGTAAAGAGAAAATAGACACAGAAAGTCTGCATTATGTATATTATTGTGTTTTCTTAGAATTTTTTGACTGTGAAGAAGCTAAGTAACCAACATATATACTTTAAAGGTGTCCTGTTTTGAAAATATGGATCTAAGGATATGTTGCTTTGGAAAAGAGGTTCTTCTTTTGTTTCCACAGAGGCTGAGAACCTGTGGATTCATTCCAGGCTAATGTGGTTTGATGGACCAAGAGCCCCTGATAGGTCATCTTGAACACCCCTCAAAAAATTACTTCACCCAACAAAAAGCAGGAAGCAGTTTGGAGAGAACTATGCCCATATTCCCAAATATTATTTTTAGATGTTTGTTTTAAAGGGGGATATTATATAGATATGAATACTTTGCATTGGTATGATATTGGTTTATTGATACAAAATTAAGGGCAATTTTTTATATGTATATTTTTGCTCTTGATTAAGGTATTGTGTTTTGTGCAGCTCATTTAAAAATGTAATATATATATATATATATATATATAGAGAGAGAGATTTCAATTAAATAGGTATTTTTCAAATCTTTCAGATACCTTCAGAATATGGCATTTAAATGTTTTAAGAATTTAGGACTTTTCATGACAGTGAGACACATCTACTCCTGGCAGCACCAATTACTTCAAGAGGAAGATGGACATTGAAGAGGCTCTTTATGGAGTTGGTTAGCCATTTAGGCAAGAAACTCCTCTGGTCTGGATTGCCTTGATGGTATGTTGGGTGAACTGGACATGCAGGATAAACAGAGAAATGACTGTTAAACTTACTTAAAGGTGAGATGATCCTTTGAGGTTCCAGCTTCATGAAATAGTCTGCTAGACATTCTACAGGACACAGCAGAAAGTGACTAATAGACTGCCAATATAGGTGAAACTGTCTTTGAAATTTCCTGCTTCATGGAAAAGTCTGCTGGATACTATGGACCTGTAGGCTGAAGATGGATGCCCTAACAGTACAGAAGACTTTGGGTGATTGTCCAGGCAGTGAGATCTCTCTGTCAATTCTAGAGTTTTGGAAGTTGTTTACAATGTACTACCTATTTACTTAGCTAATATTATATTTTTCTGGAGTCTTTGATGGAGTTGAAGAGTAGATAGTTACAGTTTTCTTTAATTATAATGAAAGATAAAGTATATATAACTAATGTGACTGTAATTCTTGCTTGATGCCTGTTTTGTTACATAAAATTTTACTATGTTGAATTTAAAACCTTTATTTTCATTTAAACAGAAAAGGGGAGGTGATGTGGAATTCCTCTCTGTATGCTGTGAAAATCATTGGTGAATAAAGAAACTGCCTTGGCCTGTTGATAGAGCAGAACTTAGTTAGGCAGGGGAAACTAAACTGAATGCTGGGAGAAAGGAGTCAGAGAGAGAAAAGCCATGTAGCCCTGCTGGGGTGGACAGAACTTTACCCAGTAAGCCACAACCACATAGTGATACACAGATTAGTAGAAATGGTTTAAATTATATGTATGAGTGAGCCAATAATGAGTGAGCTAATGGGCCAAGCAATGTTTTAAATAATATAGTTTCTGTGTGATTATTTTGGGACTGAGCAGCCGGGAAACAAACAAGCGGCCTCCTCCAACAAAAGCTCAACGTGCTTTGAGAGAAGTGGCCATGCTGGTCCAGTCACACATGCAAATTAATAGAGCAACTTCTGTGTGCAGGGCACCAGGTTCACAGAGGAGGTAACTGTCGGATCTCTGTGCTGTCAGCACTTCCATGCAGGAGGCAGAGCCAGTATTCATTCATTCATTCATTCATTCATTTGCCTAGCATGAAGTGTGGGAGGCGGGGGCTCTAGAGTTCCTTGTTGGCTCTGTGGTGAGGGAGTCAGCTTTGTTCCTTTTCTTCAACATCTACTAGTCCAGTCAAAAATGGGG
This sequence comes from Myodes glareolus, assembly GCF_982192425.1. Classification (NCBI taxonomy): domain Eukaryota; kingdom Metazoa; phylum Chordata; class Mammalia; order Rodentia; family Cricetidae; genus Myodes; species Myodes glareolus. Next base: position 50,001,775 of record NC_142047.1, read on the forward strand.
GGGGGAGTTTGCCTAGAATTCTCAGGAATTTTCTAGAATGTCAGTGTGCTGTCTAGTTTTATGTCAACTTGACACAAGCGAGAGTCATTTGAGAAGAGAAAACCTCTAGTGAGAAAATGCCTCCATCAGAGTGGCCTATTGGCAAGCAGTGGGGACATTTCCTTGATTAATGATTGGTGTGGGAGGGCCCAGATCACTGTGGGTGGTGCCACCCCAGGGCTGTAGTTCTGGGTTGTAAAAGAAGGCAGGCTGAACAAGCCAGTAAGTACCACTCCTCCATGGCCTCTGCATCAGTTCCTGCCTCCAGGTTCCTGCCTTGACTTTTTTCAGTGACGCACTGTAAAACGTAAGCAGAAAACAGTTCTTTGGTCCCCAAGTTGCTTTTGGTCATGGTGTTTTTATCATGGTGATAGGAACCTAAACTGAGACAGGAATTAGTGCCAGGAGCGGTTGGAAAATCCATTAAATATTCATAGCTTTATTTTACCGAGCTATTGTGGGAGTTGAGAGCAGCTCTTTCAGCATTGCCCTCCAAGTACAAACAGTGGAGGCTTGGCTTGTGAAGTTTCAGACGGAAGCAAAGACTCTATCATGGGTATTTATGTAATATTTTGAATTAATAATATGTGGTGTCTGGCCATCTGTAGCTGAAGAATCCACAGAAGAAGAGACCAGCATCACTGAGGATCGTAAATCAGGAGATATTTTCTCAGGGCAAGCACACAGAAGCTGTGATCCAGAGGGGGCTGAGATTGCATCTTATTTTGGCAGCCAAACTTGGTAATTTGTAAGAGTCACCCATGTGGTGCTGGATTTGAATGCAGTGAAGGGGTCATGGAGGGCAGCTGAGTCTTGGCACTGTGAGAGGCCAGGAGAGACCGTTGGTGAAGGAGCAGCCTCAACTGAAGTAAAAGGCCCAGGACAGAAGAGGTAGAGGAGAGAAACTGAAGCTTGGTACCATCTGGCAGGGTGAGAATTGTGACCGTGCCCCGATTCTTCCTTCTTGGAGTGAAAAAGTTTGCAACTTATTCTTTTACTTTACAGAAGCTCCCAGAGAGACACTGAACTTTGAACGAGACTTTGCCTATTTTAAAGTATCTGGATTTTTGAAAGACCGAGGGACTTAGAGAAGTCAGAAGGTTGTATATTGTGATATCACTATTAGCATGTCATCTTGGGGACAAAAGAGAAAGGAAAGGTTCTAGTTGAAGAGTGATGGGTTTGTGCGTGTCCAGATGACAAGGGGTCCATTGTGCTGGCTAGTTTTATGTCATTTTGACACAATCTAGAGTCAGTCATTTTGGAAGAGGGAGTTTTAACTGAGGAAATGCCACTTTCAGATAGGCCTGTAGACAAGCCCATGGGCATTGCCTTGATTGAGGATTGATTTGGGAGGGGCCAGCTCACTGAGAGTGGTTTATCCCTGGGTTGGTGGTCCTGAGTTCTTTAAGGAAAGCAAACTGAGTGGGCCATATGGAACCAGCCAGTAAGCAGCACTCCCCCATGGTCCTGCATTAGTTCCTGTCTCCAGCTTTCTGTGCCTTTTGAATTCCTGCCCCAACTTCTCTCAGTGATAGACTTATAGGCTGTAAGGTAAAACCAACCCTTTCTTTCTTGAGTAGCTTTTGGTCATAGTGTTTTCTCACAGCCTTAGAAACCCGAACTAAGACATCCTGGTGATCCTGGGAGCAGACAGTGCTGGAGGTGAGGGGGGCTGAGGAGAGGGGAGTGGGCCCTGTGCCTGAGCTGGCTGGCATGTGCTTCAGTGCTGCAGTCCCTTGTTCCCCTCCCTTCTGCCCCCTCCATCATTTCTTCATAAATTTAATACTAGTGTATATGTGTGTGTGTCTGTCTGTCTCTGCGTGTGTGTCTGTGTGTCTAAGTCAGAAGTCAACCTTATGTGTTCTTCCTCAGCTGCCATCCACTTGCTTTCTGAGGCAGGGTCTCCTTGGCCTGGCATTCCAAGATTAGACCAGGCTGGCCATCTAGTGAGTCCCAGGCATCTACCTGTCCCTGCCTCCCCAGCCCTGGCCTTGCAAACCCATGCCCATGATTGACTTTTAAAAACATAGGTTCAGGGGGCTGGAGAGATGGCTCAGTGGTTAAGAGCATTGCCTGCTCTTCCAAAGGTCCTGAGTTCAATTCCCAGCAACCAAATGGTGGCTCACAACCATCTGTAATGAGGTCTGGTGCCCTCTTCTGGCCTGCAGACATACACACAGACAGAATATTGTATACATAATAAATAAATATTTAAAAATAAAAAATAAAAAAAATAAAAACATAGGTTCAAGGGATCAAACTCAGGTAAAGCCAGCCCTTACTGACTGAGCCCCATCTCTGGCCCTGCGGTCAGTTTCTGCAGACTGATTGGGAGTTAAATCAGGTTATGGATGGTGGACTGGGGACTCAGACACAGTGCAGGAGAGACGATGCTGGAGCCTTGGTATGTCAGTATCAGTCCTTTGCTCTGCTCCTGCAGACCTGGGGTAGGGGCTAGGATGCCGAGATGGCTTCTCAGAGCCCACAGCAGTGTCTGCCTCATGCCTTGCTCCTTGCTGGTGCTCCTCCTTCCCCTTGGCCTCAGTTGTTCCTCGGACCCCCGTGTTCCACGCTCTTCATATGGTCCCCCGACCCCTGCAGCTCCACTGACAATCGTGACACTGGGACAGGCTGAGAGGACAGTGGGACCCCTATATGTCCCATTTTCACTTAAATACCTACTCCTCAAGTTGATTTTTTTCTCCACTGGGTCTCTGACTTACTGGACCAGGAGATGCAGTCGAGGGACACGCTGGCTCCCCACAGCCCAACATTTCCCGTGTTGGAAGGTTTATTTTGACTCTTGGTTTCAGCCATTTCAGAGTGTGGTCGTCTGGTCTGTGCTGGGACTAGCTCATAGAGGGCACTGCAGTAAAGGATGCTGCTCACTTCATCCAGTTGGAAGGCAGAGGGGGAAAGGGAGGCAGCAAACCCTTCTAGGACCTGTATCCCATGACCTCCTTTCCTCTCTGCTATGGGCTGTGGAGCCAGGTTCAGCTTGTGGGCTTCCGTCATGGCTCCCAGTGGTTGGGAGGCAGAGAGGCGGATCTCTCTGTGTCTGAGGTCAGCCTGGTCTACATAGTGAGTGAGACTCTGTTTCAAAAAGAACAAGAACAACAACAACAAACCTAATCAATAACAGCAAAAACTAAAACCAACCAGCCAACAGCAGAAGCCAAACATGCTGTTTGGCTTATTATATGATCCATTTAGAAAAATCGGGGTGGTGACTGTGGCTTGGTGGGTAGAGTGATTGCCTAACATGCCCTGGTCTTGGGTTCCACCCTCAGCTCTGAAGAAGTCAGGCACAGTGGGGCACACCAGCGATTCCCAGAACTTGGGAGACAGAAACAGGAAGACCAGAAGTTCAAGGTCATCCTCAACTGCATAGTTGAGTTTGGGCGTAGTCTGGAATACATGGAATCACATTATTCCTTAAGAGACCATTGAAAAGAAAATGGGATCCATCACTGTACTCCTTTAAGCTGCCACACAAGTGACTCGGAGCATCTGACTCCAAACACTTCACCCTAATTCCAACTGGACACAGCAGGACACATGACAATGGCCGACTAGCTGGAAAGGCCTTGTGACTGCTGGCTGGGAACTGTACACTTAGAACAGGAGCCCGCGTGGGACAGTTCCGATGGGAATCATTGCAGGCCATAAACTGTCATCACTGAGGTAGTCAGAACAGAACCAGAGAAGTCCGCTGCTGATGACCATCCATGATGGTGGTAACCAAGAGCCCACGGCCCTTGAGCGTGGATGAACCGAACTCAGGAATGTAGGCTGGTTCCCACCAGTGAGCACGCTCCTGCCACCCCCAGGGTCTTGCAGGTTTCCAGGGATTTTACCCAATCTCAGGCTACGTAATTCTGGATCGCAAAGGAGGATGAAGTTTTGAGGTCTTGCGGTGACTTCCAGATGTTCTGGAAACTAAACCACCCACCAACAGCTGCAACAAATGCTCATTAAAAAAAAAAAAAAAAGACGCGTCCCCTCCACCCTGCTCGCTTTGACCTTTCCTTCCCTCCCCAACCCTGAGAACTATCTCTACACTCATCTCGGACTGCATCCGCTCGCTCCCTCAGCGCTCCTCTGCAGAGAGAGCCCTGTCAACTCCGGACTTGTGAAATTATCCTCCCTGCTGACTAAACTCCAACCCAGCGACTCGGTAACCTGTGACTCTGCTCCGTGTGCCTTGCCGGTCCTCGCAGCAGCCACAGAGCTGAAACTCTTGGAGAGGCAGACTACAGGAGGGCAGCTTTGAAGAGGAGGGCAGGCCTGGTGGGCTGCTTCTGCACTGACTGACTAAGCATTTGCTCAGAACCTCTGTGGCAATTGCTGGGACTCCAGAAGGAAGACGTCACAGTTGGGCTCTCCATGAGGTTACTCATTGTCACCAGCAGCATGCACAGCTGGCTCAACCGGGAATTGCAATAGGAAGCATGGTGTTATGCCAAGAGTGGCCCCAGGGTTCACAATCATCCACGGGTACCTACCAGCGCGGTGGATGAATGTGGGCAGGCAGGAGCTTTTAGGGTTGGGAAACCCATGAGGCACTCCTGTTCCTGGCTGAGTAGTCTGTTTGGCATGGATGATGGGGTGTGGCTGAGCGTGTGGTCCGAGAATAACCCCTGGACCCTGTTCCTGTAAAGTTAACGCAGTGATTGCTCTTCATGGGCCCAGCCGACGCTGTGTGATAGGCCTTAGTGTTCACTATGATTTACATGGGAGATGCTCCCCCGGAGGCTCCTATGTTTAAACATCAGCCCACCCACCCCCACTCCCAGCTGATGGTGCTCTGCAGGAACATTGTGGAACCTTTAGGAGGTGGGGCCTATAGAGGAAGCGGTTCACTGGGGATGGGTCTGATGAGCAACACATTCCAACCTTTGCCTCTTCCTGTTTCCCGGTGAATCTCAGCTGCTGTGTGTCCTGCCTGTCACCATGAACCCCACCACACCCTCTCCTCCATGACCTTCATGACCGACTGTGCCCTTTCAGACAGAGAGCCCAAACGCACCCCTCCTCCCTTCGTCGGGTGAGAGAAGTCCCCAGCACCATGCCAGCATCTCCAGGCTTAGGAACCAAGACACGTTGACATTCCCAGTGCTCTAGACTCTGCGGATGGCTTTCTGGGTACTTCCCACTTCTTTCTTCTGCACACTCAGGATGAAGTAGCTCTCAATGTCTGCCCATGGCGATGGCTGTGAGAATTAGAGGCAGAGAACCCTGATAAAATTCTTAGTGGATGAGTGTTTGGTTATCGTGGCTGTTGGAATTGGTGGTGGGGACTGACCTAGTGCTGCTGGTTGAACGCCGCATGACTTTGGTTCACCGCCAGTGACACCACTGTTAGCTTCCATGCAGGGGCTATGTGCCATGCAGAGGCACACTACCTGCACTATGACAGTTAGAAAGCATTGTATTAGCCAGACTATCATATTATTTTGATCATCAAGGCTGCATGGGCCAGACCTGGTGGTCCAGGCCTATGATCCTAGCAGTTAGGAGGCTGAGGCAGGGAGATAGCAGGTTTGAGACTAGCCTGGGCTACAGAGTGAGTTCAAGGCCCAACTTTGGCAATTTAGGGAAAGATCCTTTGCTTGGTTTGAAGTGGGTCAGTTCACTTCTAGTCCAGACCTTTGGGGTTGGAAGACACCCGCCTTTGATCCAGACTTTGAGGCAGAAAGGCACAGGCCTTTAATCTGGGTCTTGAGGCGGGAAGATACACCCTTAATATGAACCACACCTCTGCCAGCAGTCTATATAAGGACGCAGAAGAAGGAAGCTTTTGCTCTTTGCCTTCTTTTCCACACCTCGCTGGCACATCCATTCCTTCACTGGCATTAGAGCCTACTTCTTCGGGGTTCCAGAATCGGTCTACAGCAGACCAGCTGGGCACCCAGTCTTGTGGGACTGAGCAGCTACTGGATTTTTCAACTTTGCATTCACAGTTAGCCCTTGTTGGGTTAGCTGAATGGCAGCAGACAATTCATTCCAGCAAATTCTATATATATTTGTGGGGAGAGAGAGAGAGAGAGAGAGAGAGAGAGAGAGAGAGAGAGAGAGAGAGAGAGAGAGAGAGAAACTGATTAATTCTGGAAGTTCTGTGATTCAAATAGGCCTAAGTAATATAAAAGACCAGGTGAGACCATGGTGGGCTTCTGGCCTGAGTCCAAAGTCTGGAGGGACAGAGGAGACTCTGTTGCAAACCTCAGCTCAAGGACAGGAAATATAGGGTGAGGTCAGCTTTCTCAGGCTGGGCATATCGGCTGGTTCTACTTTTCTGACCTGTTGGCTCTTCCCAGATTCTGGGCTGACTGGATTAGGCTGCTCTCAGAAAAAGACCCCTTTTGGTTAAATGGAACCAAGTATTCAGATGCTGACCTTATCTGGAAACGTTCTTCCAGACACACCCAGACACACGTAATTTGGGGATCCCAGGCCCAGTCAAGGGGGCATCAGAATAAGCCACCATGCTGACCTCCAACAGCATAGGCAAGGTTTGGGGTTTACTTTCTTTCTTTCCTCCTCATCCTACCTCTTCCCTCTCTTCCTTCCTCCCACTCTTTCTCTCTTCCCTTCTTGCTTCTCCTCTTCCTTCTTCTTCTTTTCTTTTCTTGAGACAGAGTCTCATGCAGCCCAGGCTAGCCTTGGACTTGCTGTGTAGCTCCTGATTCTTCTTCCGTCTTCACAGAAGTGGGCTCTAGGATTACAGGCAAACATCAATAAGCCTGGCCAGCAAAGTGAAGTTCGTTCTAAACATTCTGAGTCTAGAAGTAGGACCTCCTGGCTGGGGTCTGGTTCCTGAAAAACAACAAAATCAAACAAAACAATGAAACAAAAACCCCTCTCCACTGTGGTGTGGGAAATCCTTTTGTATATGTATTGCTTTTATTGGTTAATGAATAAAGAAACTGGCTTAACCTGTGATAGGGTAGAGTAAAGCTAGGCAGGGGAAGACTCAAATGAATGCTGGGAGAAAGAAGGCGAAGCTGTGAGAAGTCATGGAACCGTCACCAGAGACAGATGTAAGCTGCTAGCCTGGAACCTTGCCCGTAGGCCACGAGTCTCATTGTAAAATATAGAATAATGGAAATGGGTTAGTTGAAGATAAAAGAGTAAACCAGAAATACGCTTAAGCTATTGGCCAAACCGTATTGCAAATAATACGGTTTCTGAGTGATTATTTCAGGTCTGGGCAGCTGGGAACGATCAAGCGGATTCAAACAAACTACTGTGTCTGCTAAGTAGAGTTCCCAACTTGCTGTGTGACATCAGCAATCTTCCCTCGTGCAGCCCCTGAAATGGTCCTGGGGCTGCTTCTGATGAGCATTTTTGCCCACTGCTTGTGGTCATTACAGGGCAGAATGGGAACATCCTCTTGGCTTCTGAGAGCCACGACACCAAGATGTCTAATGAGGGTATAGATGGGAGTTAGCCACTGGCTGAGTTGCTGGGACTTAGGCAGAGTGTGGGCCGTGGTTACATTCAAAAACCAGTTGAAGCTGGTTTTATCAGGAAGAAAGATGAGCTAGGCTATTCATGGCAGACAAGTTTTCAGTTGCAGGCCATTCTCAGAGCCTCACGTGATGTAGCTCTTCAAGTGATCTAAGAAACTGTCTTATCTCCAAGAGTTTCGAATCAAGTCCAGCAGAAATCGTGTATGTGTGTGCGCGCGCGCTTGTGCGTGTTGGGGTTCAGCTGCATGGCGTAGGGGTAGGGACTATTCTTGGGTTGGGTGTGACATAGTAGGCGGGACTTTGGGGCCCTCCCCTTCGAGGCGCTCTGAACAGCCTTGGCTCTGCACCCTAGGCTTTGAGCTAAATTTGTGTTTAAAGAAATGAATCTCAGATTAAAAATAGCTAAAGAGTTATAGCCCTCATTCTGAGGGTCCTTCCTCTTGTTGTGTGCTGGAATCCCTGGGGAAATTGTAACTACCTGACGTTTGACATTCAGAAATTGACTCAGTGAGACTGTGGTGTGAGGTTTCAGCATCGACATTAAAACAAACAAGCAAACAACTTTCTAGAAGATTCTAAACATCACCAAAGTTGAGACAGGCTAATTGAGTCTGATGGCCTTTATTAGATGGCCATCACTGAGACCCCAGGAGGCTGTGGTGTTCCTCTCCAACTGCTCTCCAGGGTGGATTAGAACTTTGATCTGGGTTTGGTTTTGTTATGTTCTGAGACAGAGCCTCACTCTGTAGCCCAGACTGGTCGTAGACATGAACCAATGATGCCTCTGTCTGTCTTTGCTTCTTGGATTCTGTGACACACTCACTGTGAAGAAGGTAACAAAGTCCCCCCATGCGCATGAAGTTTCTACAGCTTCATTTTCACAATCAAACACTGTAGTATGAGGGCTGGCTTGTTGGGGTTTCTGTCCCACCCAGTACCCCAACAAGTCAGCAAGTCCCAAGGAAAAATCACGCACAAGACTCCATAAGGTTATAAACTGATTGGCTCATTAGGTCAGGCTACTTATTAGCTCTTATAACTTATGTTACCCCATTATTCTTATCTACGTTAGCCACATGGGCTCATTACCTTTCTCAGTGTGACAGCTTACATGTTGCTTCTTCCGTGGTCTGCACAGGAATGGCAGAGGAACCTCTCTGCTTCCCAGAATTCTCCCAGTCTCTTTGCTCCACCCCTACTTCCTGTCTGGCTTTCCCGCCTATACTGCCTGCCTGGCCAATCAGCGTTTTATTAAAATATGATTGACAGAATACAGATAATTCTCCCGCACCAAAACACACATTTTTAATCTGACGTTTGAGTTTCTGCAGGGAAAATAAAATCTTCAGGGAAGAAAGTTACATTGGAATTTATGCCGCTTCTGGGAAACAGAAGCACTTGGGTCACACTGCATGGTTCAAGATCACACAGAGGCACAGTCCCCAGAGGGAGGGCTCCCAAGCTCATGACTTAGTTTATCGCTTCACATACTCGATTCCCATCCCAGGGCTGGGGGCTGGGGACCATTCCGGTGCTTACTGGTTGATGCAGACAAACTGTCAATACCCGCAAAGTGTTCCCTGTTTCCAAGGCCGGTTTCAGTGTGGCTTTTTTCCTTCAATAACTAATTGAGGGGTGTGGTGGTACAGTCTTTAATCCCAGCACTTGGGAGAAAGAGGCAGGTGGATCTCTGTGATTTCAAGGCCAGCCTGGTCTACATAGTGAGTTCCAGGACACCCAGGCTTACATAGGCTTTGTTCTCAAAGAACAAAGACAAAAACAAAGGAAATAAATAAAAGAACCAGCATGAGTGCTCACACACAAGCACAAACACACATGAGCTTGAGAACTGAGTTTGATGCCCAGCACCCACATAGAAAAGCTAGGGGCATGATTGAAAATTGGCTATTTCTCTTTCTTAGGTAGATCAGTTTTTGCTTATGTTTTGAAGCTCTTTTACCAAAGACATAGCATTTGAGATTGTTGTGTGATCTTAATAGATTCTCAACATCATGAAGATACCTTCTTTACCTCTGGCAGTTTTCTTTTTCTTTCAGTTTTATAATGAAACTAATATTCCCACTCCAAAAATTTAAGTTAACATTAACATACCGCATCTTTGCCCATGCTTTTACTTCCGTGTCTTTGTATTTAAAGCAGAGTTCTCATAGACAGTATATAGTTGGTTATTGTTTTTTAAACTCAACATAAAATCTTTATTAGAGTTGTTAGACCATTTGCCTTTTCTTTTAGAATTAACACATGGATTACACAAATTGGTGAGATTCATTATTTTCCAAGGGGTCAGGCTGTATGTAGCCAACTTGTCCTCTGAGGCTGATGGCACCAAGTTAGACTCCTTGCTGCCAAATGCAGGCTGTTTCCCCTGAGTTTGTACCGTGGCCAGTCATGTGTGCTTCTATTGAAAACAGAACATCTTTGGTCCCGAGACGTTGACTTCATCACTCGAAAACAGGGAAAGTCTCCTTCTTAAGGGCTAGAAACAACATGGAGAGGAAGAGGAAAGGAGTGTTCCAGCCCTTGCTGTCACAGGCCCCACCGCTGAGCTCACAGATGCTGAGGGGCAGTGGAAGTTGACGGCAGACGGCGATGTGGCCGGTGTTCCTGGAAGCACTCGGTTTCCAGGTCAAACAATTCACTTTGATTGTAAGTACGGGTTTGCTTTCGCTAATGGCAGGGTTGGTGACGAGTGCTACCAGAGCATGCCTGACCTGAGCATCGGCTGCGGATCGCAGCCCTGGACGGGATGCTGGCCATTTGACCCCCAGCTCCCATCATCCGTGTTTCTGAGCTGGGAGAGCGGGGAAGCTAGCCCTGACTTTTTACCTGGGAAGGCTGTTGTTAGTCCCCGTGGATAAGGGCCGTCAGAAAAATGCTAGAATCTTCTGGAGCTTTTGGAGGAAGGGTCGGGACACAGTGCGGCTGGAGTGCAAACCTGAGCGAAGGTGCAATGTCCCTTCTGCAGCCTCCAAGGGTCTCTTGGCAGTGACTTCTGACATCGCTTATGTTAAGCTGTGTCGGCCTGGGGAATCTCACTCATGGCACAGAGGTGACTTGTGTCTTTGCTGGGCACTAAGTAAAGGGGTCCCAACAAGGAGATCTGATGTCCTCTCTTAGGGACCTGTGGATGAGAAGAATTCTAGTGGATCCTCATTGGATTCCAGTTGGGATCATTTGGACAGATGGAAAAAGAAGCTGACAGCCTGGTGGATCTGGGGGCTGAGGTGCAACAGATAAAGGGTGGGGATAGAGGAGCATTGGCAGGGGGCAGATGCTCCAGCCAGGCTGGCATACGCACAGGCACATGGGAGATGCTGGGGTATAGTGGCACCAGAACCCAGATTCCGCTCCTTCAGGCTGAGCGTTCTCTCCACTGAGGTCCTTGGGTCTGGACCCTAGATTCTCCTGTCCCTCCAGCTCTGACCCCTAGAGGGCCGGTGATGAAAACAGCTAATTTACTTGAGAGAAAGGTACTTCCTAGGCTAGACTGTGGCTTTTGGCTTTGGGGGGTAAAGGCCGTGGTGTTTCTAAGTAGTAAAATGTTATGTCGTGTAACACACAGAATAGAAAAGACACTGTCGCCTGTGGTGAGAGGCCGGACTCGGCAGAGGGATGGGATTCAACTGAGTGTCCCCTCAGCTCTCCTGACCTCTGGGTAGGAGTCTCTTTAGGTACCATGTCTGACTGTGTCTCCATCAGCAACTCGATGGATTCTGACTTCTTTCCTTGTCCATAGCTTTTCTGTGAGCTCTCCCTGCAGGCTGGTTGGCCAAGCAGGGTCGTGTGCTCACAGGCAGCCACAAGAGGGACTGGAAGAGAGGCTGTCTGGAGCAGAAAGGAACAGGGACCTGCAGGTAGCTGCTAGGCCACCAGAGGACAAGGTCACATGCCCTCTAAAGGATAAATTCTGCTTTCCACTCCCAGAAAGTGGAGACTGTCCGTTGATAGTGCCAGGTGCTGTGGAGAAGGTGTCCTCAGTAAGAGCCAGAGGGAACTTCCCCTGCCGGGTCAGGAGCAGCTGCAGAGAGACACAGGGGACACCCGGCTGCTGCCTCACACGGAACACCAGACCTCATTTCAAATGCACCAGAGATCTCAGTGTAAGAACTAATACACAAATCTGTTAGAAGAAACCTGCAGAAACACAAATTTATCTAGTCAGCGCCGGTGAAGCTTTAAGTGTGACAGGAAAAAAACCAAAAAAACGCTGACATGTGTAGACAAGCCGAAATCTGCGGACGTTTAAAAGCGTGCTCTTTGGAAATATTAAAACAATATCAACAAACAAACAAACAAACAAAGAAAACACAGGGCTGTAAGAAACAGTCTCAGGAGCAGCTTGAGCCGTGGCTCAGTGGCTAGAAGCGCCTAACGCTCCGCTCTAGTGCCAGGGGTTGTGGTGAATCCCGCCTGGTGATAATGATATTGATAATTAATCAATCGATAGGTCATTATCGATTGCTAAATCGGAAAAAAAAAGAAATGGTCTCAGGATGTTTATCTGGAAAATGTTTTGTATCCAAAATATATCTAGAACCCACACAACTTACTATTAAGTCAACGTCTCAGGTTTTTAAGTGGTTGGTACTTCTGCTCAGACCCTCACACAGACGCAGGAAGATCCAGCAGGCACGCAGTAGGACACTCAGCACTGCCGTCACCCCAGAATGCAAATGGACACTGTCGTGCGGTGACAATTCCCACCTTCCAGAGAGGTCAAAATTAAAAGCACATGTTCACCAAAAGACTGCCGACAAGAGTCTCATTCACCACAGCCAAAGGCTGAATACAGGCCCAAATATCGTTACCAGACCAGCAGGTAAATCAGAATACTACTTAGCAGTTGAAAAAGAACATGGTTGACATTGATTAGGTGTCCTGTGGACATTTAAGGCATATTTCTGCACGCAAAAGCCAAACTCAAAGGGTCCAAGTCCTATTGTCACACTGTGTGGATCTGGAGCCTGCTGTGCCAGGCTGCAGCCATAGAAATTGAACTGGAGGCTTGGGACCAGGTGAGGGCTTGGCGGAGGGCAGCTTCTGTGTTCACATAAATGAACAGAGTAGACAAGTTCTGGGTTTCCGGGACACCCAGCTAGCAAGGTTTAAAGTGGGCTCATCTTGTGGTAAAGAAATGTTACCTTGAACTTGAGTTTTCAAACCTGGCCCAAAGCAGAAGAATGTACAGTTTGCCCTCAGGCCAGTGGAAGTGTCTGGTGCTAATCTGGTGTGTCCTCTTGCAAGGGGTGGAGGGAGCTGATACCGACCTAGGGATAACTGCAGCACCAGGGAGGTGTGGGACAAGTGCTCTGGTCTGCAAGGCAGGGATCACACCTGCACTGGTCAGGCATGGTTTTCAGAACCTTGAACTCAGGGCTAGCTTCACCGAAGTGGGACTGGTGTCGGCACTGGGCTAACGACAACATTCTCACACTTTTACACCCCAGACACAGACCACCCATATGCACAGATGACTTACTCAATACACACACACACACACACACACACACACACACACACGCACAGATATAAAATATGGTGCGGTGACACACATGCCCCTGTGACCCAGAACATGGAGGAAGGCCTACCTGTTCTGAGAGAGTGAAGATGACGCATGCTGGCCTTTGGGGCAGGTCATGACCCTGTCTCCCTCCTGTCAGGACTATTTCTGGAGCATCTGCAATCTGGAGGCTGAAGTAACTGACAGCTGAATGGTGTGGTCTAACCTGATCTGTGGCACTGAACGGTGTGGTCTAACCTGGACTGTGGCACTGAACGGTGTGGTCTAACCTGGACTGCTGTGACACTGGGACTTTCCTTGTGGCAAGGCTCTGCCAATTCAAACTTTGAACTGGGTGAGGCAGCTCCTCCCAGAGACTTTAGCACTTGGGAGGCTGAGGCTGGAGGATTGCTTAGAGTTTTGTAAACAAAGCCGACCAGATAACAATAAAAGTAGATAAAACAGACAAACAAACAAACATGAACCTTGTGGACAAGACCAGCAGCAATTTGCTCCTGTAGTGTAGATAGAGCCGCACCCCGCCCCACCCGCAGGGACTTGTACCCTTCCTGGTGAGTGGGGACACAGTCAAGGCCTTCAGAGTGTGGGGTGTAAGATGCTTAGGATTTTTGTGTTTGCAGCTTTGAGAAAGGTACCTGGGGCCTTGGACACTCTAGGCTGGGCCTGTGGGTACCTGTGACCTTGCTGTGTGTCCTCCTGCTCTCTGAGGGGACGCTGTGTGGGTGCACAGGCTTCCAGGGCCACAGCAAACTCTCCATCCATGTGCTCCTGTCCTCAGCTGAGGTTGGGTTCAGTCTTTCAGAGACTTTTCTTCCCAGCCTTTGTTCTGGAAGAAGGAGAGGCCTCTTCATCGGACACTCAGGCCTTCTTTTCTTTGGTCTTCAAACCCTACCTCATGAGTCTTCTCGGATCAAGCCCCCACGAGTCAGGTCCTCTCAGCCACTGGAGATTGGCTGTCATGGACAGGAACACTCACGAGGCCCCTCTGGGGCTCTGGCTGTTTTATGGGGAGAGCCATTTTGTTCTTAGAGTAGCCATTGGATTTAGTACTTCTGTGATCAGCCCAGGTCACTCATTAGGTCACTAAAAAGAAATCACGGAAGTAAAAAGAAAAACAGTTGGGAAGGGTCAGCATACGTGAGGGATCAGGATAGGGTGACAAGAGCAAACATGATTCAGATATGTTACATACAGGCATGAAGATGTCATTATGAAACCCACTATACTGTCTTATATGCTAGATTAAGCTTTAAGTAAAAACTTAAAACAGCAAAGTAAAACTTTTAGCATGAATGATGCCTCCCTGGGTCAGAATGGGAGAAGACCGAGTAGAAAGTTGCAGCCTGCTTTAGAACTGTTTACTTCAAGCTGCATGCATGTGACGTGTGCACATGCGTGCGCGCACCCTTGTGTGTACTGTGCTGGGGTGGGTGTGCTTACAATAGCATGGAGTCCGAAAACGAACAACATTGGACCGGACACAGGACGCACATCCGAGGAGACATGCCCAGGTGGCGTTGGCGATGGATCATTCTGACTATACTCTAAACACGAAACGCCCTGCGAGAACAGGCGGCTTATCTAGTCTCGCCGTTGCTCCCATTATGAAAATTTGAATTTTTGCCATTTCCTGTGATGAGGGCTTCCACGGGGGTGACGGGGGCACATCTATTTTGGATTCTCCCTTCAAAACCTCCTGGTATCGTGGAGATCAACTGGCACAAACAGAGCCCTGAGAGTCTCTTTCACAGAGAGCCAGAGCGTCTATCAATGGGGCACACGCGAGCCAGGCGGAAGGCTCCGCCAATGGCCATTCCATCAACTTTGGCAGGTGTATACACTATGCCTTTGATCTCAGAGGTTTGCCGAATTTAGATGACATAACCCGTGTTTGGTTATCTTTCTCCAAGGTAGAAGGGACGTAAGCAGATATCCACTTTTGCAAGATAAAATTAGCACCCCTTTGCTGGAAGACAAACATCACCGGCAGGAAAACCTTGATTAAAGTACAAAGCAGACAGGGGTACCGGGCTGCCCCCTCTGAACAAACCCCCTATTTATAGTGATAGGAAATAGTATTGGCCTGACATAGGGCAGTGAGCTGAAGCCACCCACCACAGCCTTAAAGACATGGCTTGATATTGCACATTCTGGAAAGTTCCTCTTGGATTTAGTTCATAAAGCCCCAACTTGGGGGAAAGAAAAGAGAAAGGGTGCCATGATGAATATTAAGCCAGAGCAAGGGGTTCCACAGATCTGGGCTCCTGTTCCCATGTTCCAGGGCTGTTGGGAACAGTTCTGCCATTTGTTGGCTGCACAGATTAGCGGAGGAGGCGAGCATGGGTAAATCCCGGGGCTGCTCACCCTGGTGTGGGGCTGGATACCAGAGGGAGTAACCTGTGGCAATTCCAGCCAGGGCACCAGGGGACCTGCCTTCCACACACCTGCCCCTCACCTTGACAGCTAGGCTCTAGGACCACGGTCCCACGCACTGGAGCATCTGGTCTGGGAAGATAAAACCGGTTTGGACCTCCTTCACTTCCCTTCGGAAGCCAGTTGCAGGGTTCTGCTTCCCGCTGTCAACATAGCTCGCTTCCCACACAACCTGTATTATTTCATTGGGAAAATAGGCCACCACATCCATGTCCCTGTCTCCCAAATTAATTCACATTAAAAATATGATTTGATGTAACAGAGAAGGGAGAGAGAATTTCCATGCAATTTCTATGTTGAAATTTAATATGGATTTTATTTTGGCTTTCTTTTTCCCTTTTGTGAGGCAGGGTTTTGCTGTGTAACCATGGCTGACCTAGAACCGGCCTTGAACTCACAGAGATCCACCTGCCTCTGTACCATCAAACCTGACTTGATGTAAAATTTCCCTAAGCCTCGCTTTGCTTTGTTGTATTCTGTCTGCAGCAACTTCACGGTGTCTCCTCTCTCAAGACCTCTGAGGTCTCGGCACAGGGCAGATCAAGACAAACCTTGCAGTGATCCTGGTATCCTTATGACCATGTAAAAAAATGAGCAATATTCCCCCAAACCATAAGGAAATCCAACACGTAGTGCAGGGCTCAAATTGCATTTTATAGAGCAGATTTTATTAAGGTGTCTATTTGCTTTCCTGATTCATTTCCCATTAGCTTCTCTCATGAACGGTCTCTAGTTTGTATAGCTCTGGGCTTTGTCCCTTGTAGCACAGGCTTCTCTTTCTTGCCTTGTAACCTTTAGGATAAGATTTTTACTTATCTATTGGAACTTGCAGAGCACATGGATCTTGGAGAGGCTTGGCGAGGTCTGCAGCCCGGGCAGTGTTAACATGGGAATGGAACCTATTGCCGGGCAGTGGTGGTGCACGCCTTTTATCCCAGTACTTGGGAGGCAGAAGCAGGCGGATCTCTGTGAGTTTGAAGCCAGCCTGGTCTACAGAGAAAGTTCCAGGACAGGCTCCAAAGCTACGAGGAGAAACTCTGTCTTGAAACCCTAATAAATAAGTAAGTAAGTAAGTAAATAAATAAATAAATAAAAAGATGGAACCTGCTACTTGAACATTCCACTCTTGGATAGAAAGATGCCATTGAGGAGTCCAGACCTGAGCCCTAACTTCACAGTAGCTGAGGCGTAGGTGAGACCCAGGCCCCTGTAAGCTTCAGATCTCGTGTGCAAAGCTCCCTGACCCCCCAAATAAATCACCTCAGTGTGAGAAAATTCTTCACGCTCAGTGTGCTCATGACATTTCCTTCAGCTCGTGGCGCTGACCTCAGGGTCCTTCAGGCCTTGTGCGGGCTTCTTAATACGTGCCACGAGGGGCTGCAAGGAGTTCAGCAGGCGAGCGTGCCTGGCACTTGTGGAAGAAGGCGAGTGTAGTCAAAAGGACACCTGCAACCTCGTCACCGTGTGCATGGCGGGGAGGCAGGAGGATGCCTGCAGCTTGGTGGCCACCGGCTGAATTTCAGGTTCAGTGAGAGACTAAGGCGAGCGTGAGAGAGGGACAGGGGTGAAGAAGAGAGATAAACACCAGAGAAAAGTGTTCCAGACAGAAAAGGGGCAGTTGGTCTTTCTGAGGGTTTGGTGTTTGTGAACTGTTTCTCTTGTTTTAGTTAAGCAGGCTTGGGGGCTTTCACTGTTAGAACAGCTTGGTGCTGAGAAGGGCGCCCTTTGGCGGCTAAGGATATGATTCAACAACAAAGGCAGACGTGGAAGGTGAACGAGGGCTCACCGTTGGTGGAAAGGGACATGGGCCCAGAGGTGTGAAGTCACTTGCCCAGGGTTGCCTGGCAAAGGGGCAATGAACAAAAGCAGACATGTTCCTATGGTAGTGGGTCACCCAGCACTGCCCCGCCATGGTGCTGTCTCTTCTGCTGATCTTTCCACTGGGGAGCGGCCGTCCCCTTTTTAAAAGCAAATTCTCACTCTCTACCCATCACGTGTTTCCTTTTTATTGTCTGGATGGACAGCAATGCATTTTCTGGGAAGAAGAGATGTTCCTCAGGCTGTCTCTGTCACCCTAGTACATTTAGGGAGACTGAGATCCAGAGGGGGCAAGCCCGTAGAAGACAGAAGTAGGATTTTGTTCTGGAGTTTCCAGACACCAGCTCTCAAGCCCCCGGCCGCTGCTTCCTGGCCTCGGTGTCAGAGCCCTGGCTGGCTGAGAGGAGAGCCCTAGGCCTGCCTGGAGCTGGCCACAGGATGTGCGCTGTTTATTATTCCTGGGGCTCACGGCTCAGCCTCCACGTGATGCTGGGAGAGCATGGGCAGGGGGAGTTTGTAGAAAGTGGACAAAAGCTTTGTGTCCAAACAGATCGGAGCCGGCAGATGGCTAGACTGGGGTGACCCAGAGTCCATCGGGTCCCCTGTGTCATTCAGTGATGCTGTGTCAGGACCTGGTTCCCATGATGACACAGCGAGGCTTGGGGCTGATGGTGGGGGTGTGGGTAGGTTCCCCCTGCAGAAGGCTGGAGCATCCGGTGTGGTGACCACCCTCAGTTGGCACTTGAGCACATTGGATACCAGCTGATTCACTTAGCCTGACTGAGCCCCGATGCTAGGGTATGCCCCAACACTGCCCCTGCAGCTTAGCCAGTGTGGGCATCCAGTTAAGCATCCACAGTTCCCAGTCCGGTTTCTGAGGTAAGACCCGTGGTCATAGGTGCCAGAGGGCAGCAGTCTGGTAGCCAGGTCACAGTGGTTAGTGTCTGCTGAGCCCTTCCAGTGAGTCATATGTTTTTTTTATTCCCTGTTCATGCACCTTTGATGACAGCTACTGGTGGGGACCACTGGCAGGGAGACCTCACAGATGGGCATCTGAGGTTCATTGTGGCCCTGTGACCTGCCCAGGCAGCAGAATGTACTGGCTTTAGTCACAGCTATCAAATGCCTGTCACCGCATCCTGGGACACAGTCACCGCCCTCCTGCCTTATAGCCTTTGTCAGGATCCAACAGTCTGGTCCTTGCCTCAGTTTCCCCACCTACATAATGAAGAGCACAGCAGATCCCACCCAGTAGGCTGTTGTGTCAAATGAGCTTCTGCACACCACAGGCTCCTCTCCACAAGGCTGTTAGAAACTCCTTGTTCTCCTCCATCTTTTCTGGTGACAAGAACGGGCAGTGATGTTGACGCCAAGATCTGCAGGGTAGGGGAAAACTCACACCAACACCTATGGCTTCGCATTCACCTGAAGAAGGGCTGAACTACCAGCATTTGCAACTGGCTTCTGCCACCTTCCTGTCCCTCCCAGAATCAAGGCTGTCACTACCAGCAATCCCGTTCACAGCATCGAGTTCAACCTCTTGCCTTCCCCACCACTGACACGAAGGGGAGGGTCTCCTCCAGGCTGCTGGTGTCTAGGAGGTAAGACGGTAGAGAAGCAGAGTCAGGTACCTCCCCCACCACATATTCTAAAGCTAAAAGAGACCACTTCCTGTCCAACCTGGAACAGAAGGCAAGGGGAGAACCCTGAGTAAGTTTTCAAAGTCTGTCTGTCTGTCTGTCTGTCCTTCCATTTCAGTTGTGACCACAGAGCTGGAGCCCGAGACTACTTGTTGCTGAGTATAGAGAGCTGTTGACGGCTCCAAGTGAGCAGAAATGGGGTTTTCACCCCATTTCCCGGCAAATTTGCCAGTTTCCCGGCAAACAGGGCTTCCGTGTCATCGTGGGGGAGTGGGGCTAGCAGGAGTTCAGAGCATGTGAGTGAGGGAAACACCACCCAACTGAGGTTTTGCTTAACCCTGATCATGCAGCTTGCTAGTTAAAGAGACCCAAGGAGCAGAGCCGTGTGTAGCATGAGACGCCCGTGAACCCCTGGACTCTGCTAATTGGGGTGCCCTTCTGTCTCCAGGATGTCCTGCTCTTTGTCTGAGTTGAAGAGATAAGGACAGAGCTGGGCCATTCTGAGCAGCCCCTGCTGGACAGACCCTGTGTGCTGGCTCCAGGTTCCCACTGTGAGCAAGAATTGCCATCCATTTCCTTAGAGAACTCTGAGGTGCTGCTGCGTCCGGGAAAGTGTGGAGGCAGGAGCTCCTCTGAAATCAGGCTGGAAACACCTGAGCAAGTGGCAGGTCACACCGGTCCTTCACGGGGGCAAGATTTTCCGTAAGATGCTGACAGGCTTCCTCTGTGGAGCTGAAATGTGCCTTCATCCCCCAAACCAAACCGTTACTAGAAAATTAGAGAACCTTCCATTTCTAACAACCGGGAGTTAATGTGGAGTGCCCTTGAAAACTGTAGAAATCAAATCAAACCCACCAATTCCTGTCTGCTCATCAGCAGGACTTGGAAAACAAAGGATGAATAACGAAGCAATCTTTGTTTCCTAAGAATAAATAGTACTGGAAGAGAGATGCTTAGTGGCTTGGCCCGCTAAAGCAAAGGAGGCACGTTTTTAATATTTACGGCCCCCACATATCTAATAGCCCAAACCCAAACCAATAGACATCCCTGATCGCGGAGTTTTCCCCTTATCCAAGTATAAAAAGTATTATATGTTATATTGACTTTAGGGCTAAGTCTTTCCCTTATAAGGTGTTTGACATAAAAAGCTTTCATTGTGGAACTCTGGACTAGAAAGGACCCCCATAGCTGTTAAAGGTCCCAGCTGCCGTTGTTATCATTGGCGACATTAAACTGCAATTCCTAACATCTAATATCAAATTTTAGCACAAATCCTATAAAACGTATCTTGTCAGAAAGCGCCAGACCCCTAAGCTCTTTCCTGAGGAACAGATCACAGCTGGTGCTTTGTCCCCGTGGGTGAGCACCAATTCACTGCGGCCTCTAGCTTAGGCAGTGAATTAATATTCTCTGGTTTTCCTCTCTGTTTCAGGACTCACTGGGGACCTCCAGGGTCTAGAAGGGCCACGGACCAGGCCACTTGATGGGGTGACCAGCCTGCAGAGCTGAGTCCAAGGCCTGAAGGTAGGGCCCAGGACTAGGCATTTGAGGAATGAGGCTCGCAGACCCTGGGGATTCTGCCTGTAGTGACAGCCCTAACATTAGCCAGAGCCCTCGACGCCTGGAGAAATGGCATTGCCCACCCTGAGAGAGAGAGGTAACGTTTATTTTTGTATTTTTTTCTCCCTCTTCCATACACGGAGCTTCGGAAGACCACCAAGTGTGGATCATTTTTTTTTCCCTACCACGATGTACAATTCACATTTGTTAATCAAAAAAAAAAAAAAAGTTTCAAGTCACCTACCTAGACTTTTTTTTTTCCTTAAACAGGAAACAGTTTTCAGATGTTTATATGTTAAGCAAGGCTACTAAATCTGTTTAGCCGTTTACCAGGCCCTGGATCTCTGCTCACCTCCAATGGGCTAACACGGCAGTCAGTTTTTTTCTTTTAATCCTTGTAATTTACAATTAAAAAAAAAAAAGTCTTGCCAAAGTCACCTGCTGGGCTAGGGCTGGGCAGCTCCAGCAGAGGTTAAATAAATGGAGCCTGCGACGTGCCCTGGGCGTGTGTTCACGCCAAGCAGCCTTGTGCTGATTTTCTCCACCGTCATTTAAAACAGGGGCAGCCACACGTATTTTTCACGGGTCTGTGATCACACGTTGCCTTCCGCCTGGGTGTCCCCTTTGGATTAAGGCAGAGACGCAGGTGTGTGGGGCCGCAGTAAAGAGACGGTCTTTCCTTAAAACGGTTTCCACCACGTAGGTGCAGCCGCTCCAGGAGGTGGGGCACTGCAGAGCTGGGCAGCCGCGGTCCTGAACTGGCTGTTGCGAGCCGGTGCTTGTGAATACAAGTTTTGTTTCATTGCTGGCTATCCCCCCCCCCACCTCGCCCCAGGGCTAGTAATTTTCAACAATCACGCTAGTTCCCGTCCCTACGTGGGCAAATCAATTTTTTTTTTAAATGTTGGGGAGGGATGTATATTGAGAGCCCAGAGAGAGAGGAACACATGTAGGGAGAGGCTGAAATCCCCTTTTAAAGGAAATTTGTTAGCGTTCAAATCTTTGGCTTGAAAGACTTAAATTATGCCATTTGCCACGGCCGCATCGAATGGCCCCTGCAATCAACCACATGCTTTTTGTCTGCGGATCTTTCCAGGGAGGCAGAAGACAGCTCCTCCATTTCACTAAGGGTAGAAAAAAGGGAAGAGAACCCAGTTAAGACCAAATGAGCTCTTAACATCAGCAGAACACCATTGTTCTGAGATCGGTAGGAAAGTTATTTCTAAAAACGAAAATAGAAACAAAGGCTTGTCCTCCATCCCCGTGAGCACCCAAACATACATGCATTGAGTTTTCCTGAGTGTCGGTGATATCTGAGGGAAAGTCAGGACATCACAAAAATAGACGCACAAGGAATATCCAACTTCCTTTGAATGTTGGGGAGTTCAGAATGACAAAATAAAAATTTAAATATGTTTTTGTAACCAAACTATAAAGGCCATGTTTAAATCCCCAGAGTCTGTTTTGAGTTTGGCTTGGGCTGTCATGGCCAAAGTCAGGAAACTATGCTACATAATCTCGCAGTCACCTGCAAGCAAAACCAGCAATAGTGACGGGACTCAGTTCTCCAGAGGGGACCCTGAAAGCAGAATGCCAACCAGGCTCCCACGGGGAACCGGGAGCAAGGCAAGGCGGCTTCCACAGTTGCTTTATTCAAACTGCTTGGCAGGCCTGGGTGGAAAGCTCTGGAAAGCCAGGGATGCCCTTCTGCTCCGTGAAACTACAAAAATGTGATGATTAGAAATTAAGGGAAGAAACCAGCCTGAAATGGCAGCTGATAGATAGATTTCCCCTGTGGGGCCAGTGCAGCCATGCTGGGCCAATGTGGTCGTTTAGCTCCCATGCTAAAGTCACAGGGGAGGAACCTGCTTTGGACCCAGGACATTTTCTTTTTCAACGTCTTTTGGACTCACCGACTGTTAAGGTCTGTCCGATTGTGGAGATGTTTCCCAAGCCAACACCTGGACGCTGTAAATCAGCTCATGGGTAAACACGTCAGGTCAGGACACGGGCTCAGGCGGCGGGGTGGCACCCTCCAGTAATAGCTGCTGCTTTCACCAGATCACCCCTCCCTGTGGGAGCAGAGCCCCCATGCCGTGGCTGCCAAGATAAGGTCAGAGTCCCTCCATCCTCTCCCCGCGCCCAGGCGGCTCCCTGTGCTGGACCTAGGAGGCTTGTCAGTTTGTCCGGCGTCTGTGGGGTTAAGGATGGCTTTATGACCCCTCAACAGGGAAGCCTGCTGTTTGTGAAGGCAGCATGGAGAGATAAAATGCAAGGTTTGTTTTCTAATATTGCATTAGTTAACACAGTGAATTTAACACCAGCAACCAAAAAAAAAAAAAAAATCCGAAACAAAACTCATGAATTGTCCCCAAAGTCGGCAAGTCAAAGTCAATTTTCTTTCTTTTTTTCTCTTTCTTTCTTTCTTTCTTTCTTTCTTTCTTTCTTTCTTTCTTTCTTTCCTTCCTTCCTTCCTTCTTTTTTTCTTTCTTTTCTTTATTTCTTTCAAACACAGTGTACTGAAATTTAAAATAAAACCTCATTCATCTTTCCTCTTTAGAACCTTAGCTGGTAACGAATGGCTGTCCAAAGACGTTTGGACAGTCGTCACAAAAATATCCTGCTGGGAAAAAAGCAGAGAGTGGGTAGACAGCGGGATGTATTCCCGGCCAAAATCACCTCTTTATTGCGAATTCCTTCACATTTTGATGTTCTATTGCTTAAAAAAAAAAATCTCCCCTGATTATCTGGCCATAGTAGTCTTTTAAATGATGCCTTCTGTCTTTGGTCAGATCGATGCGAGGACGGCCACATAAACATCATAAAAACCCGGGAGTTGTTGCTTATGGCCGGCCAACCGGGTTCTCTTTCCACCGAGCCGAGAGCCGCCCTGTCTCAAGACTCGCCCAGCTCCAAAGAAAAATAACCCAGAGAAATTAGTCCTCAGCTGGGAACGAAGCAGGGATCAAATGATTGCTGATCGGAGCAAATATTTAAATCGCACGAGTCAAATGGTACATTATTAAATAAAGCATGTTTAAAACGTCTCAGGCAGCAGGCTCACTGGGAGAATATTTTAAACCTGATCTTAAGGATCTGGCCGCCTGTGTGTCTCAAGCTCTGTCCGTGTACTGGGAAATTTTCTCTTGACGGTGGTCAAAAGCACACCCTCTTCCTCCGCAGGAGTGTTTTCCTCTGTGCAGAAAACATAGCAGACCGGCTTTTAGGTGGCTATTGAAACTGTTAATGTGACATAAAAAATGGAAGGCAAGTGACCCATGTTTTCTTGCTTATTATTAAGACATAGTGTAGTGTGGCTGAGGCAGGGACACGGGTGACAGGCAGGGGCCGAGAACTCTGTGTGTGGGGTGATGTTTTCCCACCTTGGAGCAGTGGAAATGTAAGTGACCCAAGTTGTCACCAAACCCAAGCCGGTCCCTAATGGCTACTCCCATATTTACATTTTAAATTTTATCTGCGAGGTCTCAGATATGAGTGTTTAAAACAGAAAAAAAAATCTTTGGGGACTCAAACCCCTGCTCCTTTGTCATGTCTGTAAACTTAGTGGATACGTGTGGTTCTCTGGAGATGTTTCTATGCTCGTGAGGCCAGCTTGGAACTAGGGTATGGGGTCTCCACCAAGTCCGAGAAGGTTGGAGCCCATCACTCCAAAGCCGGCCACGTTTTCTCCTTCTGTGAGTCGAGGGTGATTGCTAGTGCGTCCCCATAGTGAATGCCTGTCCCCAAGTTCCTCGCCTACACATCAGAGCCTTCTGACTCTGTGGGCCAGCTGAGAACCAATCTTTGGACCTTCAGCACAAAGTGGAGGGCACGCCCACGCTGGAGAGGAGGTTGCCACGTAGAAAATTAGTCACAGTGGCTTTCTTCATTATTAATTTAAAAAATGATTCAGAGTATGCGTGCGCTCGCACGCACATGTATCATAGCTCTGGTGTGGAAGCCAGAGGACAGCCGTGGCGGCCAGTTTTCTCTTTCCACCACGGGTCCTCAGGTCAGACTCAGGTTGCCGGGCTTGGCAGCAGGTACCCCTATCTGCTGAGCCCTCTCACCAGCCCCCTGTCTCATTTCATCCTGTTCAAATGTCCTTCGAGTACAAGGTGCTTCAAAAAACGCAAGACAACTCTTTTACTCGTCTCTTTCCGGTTCACGATGAAAGACAACCACACCCAGCAGGAAGCTCGGGGCCCCACAGACCCATCCTGACAGATTTCCCAGGGAAATGTTACCCAAGCCAATCGCCCTGCAGAATCCCAGCTGGGAACCTGTAACCCTCTCCCAACACAGGCAAGATGAACAGTTTTACCTTTCTGTTCGGACTCACGCAGACCCAGCGTGATCCCTTCCCGTTAAGACACTGAGGTCATCTGGTAAGACCCGGTTGGGAGTGTCTCAAATACCTGGGGGCAACTCAGAAGAAAGCAGTGGGGTGCAGTAGACTCTGGAGCGTCCTCTAGGGGTCAGGTGTATTTCAGGTGCCACCTGCCAGGGCATCTTAGCCTGCATGATAGCCTGATAAGAGACACCCCTCGCCTCTCACAGGCGGCCCTTAAGACCGGCTTTGAGCGGATCACCACTGACATCAGCTCCAACTGCAATTGCCACATGGGAAAAGTCCCCGGCTCAAAGCGGGATCCTGGTTCCTCATCCTACTCTCTGGCTAGCATTCCTTCTGTGCTTCACTGGGAAGGTCCCTGCCAGGCAGAAGGGACAGCAGCAGGGTGGGCAGCATGCCTGTCACCCCCCCCCCCCCCCCGTGCCCGCCTCCACCTTCCTTGCTGTAGAAGGCCAGAGTCACTGCAATCAATCAATACGCAGGAGCCTGGCTTTCATTCTGCAGTGGATGGCTGCAATCTTACGCCACAGGGCATCAAAGCCTGCAGGGCTGGGTCTGCAGCCTGCCTGGGTCCCGAGGAGACTAGGAGGGAGAAGAAGAGGCGACAGGTCTCTGAGGGAGGGAGGTGGGAGAGATAGCTGGGGGGCTGGGGAACTGGGGAGAGGCCAGCAGGGCTGAGTGGAGCAGGCGGGCTGGGTGGGGGTGGGGTCAAGGGAGCCCTGCTCTCTAGATAGTATGAAGAGAAGAAAGGGTGGGAGGGGGCTTCAAGGAAGATGGGACTCTGTGATCTCCACCCCAGCACCATTTGGCGTCTCACCTCCCCAGGGGTCTGCTCTGTCTCAGCTGCCTCTGTAGAGCCCTGACCCCGCTGGGCCTCTCATCCCTGTCATCTCTATACCGTGGACAACTTTCACAGCTGAGGGTATGCCTGTGGCCCCTGCTCCGGGAAGTCTGAAGACCTTGACAGCTTCCATGCCCCCACGCCCTCCAGCTCCCAGATGTGGCTGAGGGGACGAAGAGAGACGCAGCCTGGAGCCAGGACCTCACAACCCAAGCTTTTGCTTATCCTGCTACTTCTTCACAGCCTGCTTCAGGCTCGCTAAGGTTGTGGCTCCGCCCCTCTCAAGATGCCTGTCTGGCCTGGGCTTGTCTTGGCCTAGTGGCACAGCCGGTGGCCAGAATACCCACTTCTTCATTCTGGGCACGAGGCACAGTAGTCTGCTTCTGACCCTTTGGAAAGTAGGATGGACCTTCCAGTGAGGGCTGTCGGTCCAAGGTGCCTGTTCTGCTCTACTGCCTTCAGTGGTCATGGCAGAAGGGACCCTCTGTGCCCCTCTCCAACCCTGGGTCTTTGTTGTCCAGAACCCCCTTGTGACCATGACTAGCCTGTACCGTGCCATTTCCTACAAATCACATCCGTAGCAGGATTGGTCAGGCATGCAGCAGCTACTGAACGGGGCTGCGCTGGAGGGTCACAGTTTTGAGTATTTTCCAGTGACCAGACATTATTTTGTGCCCATTGTTACAGATGGCGTTAGTGAGGCCCAGATGACCTGTGCCAAGACATACAGCTAGAAAAGCCCCAGAACCCGTCTTCAGATTATGGGGCTCCTGTGCTCTGCAGGGGCGGGCAAGACTGTGGCACAGGGTAGAAACGGCTTCTTGGGTGGGGTGGTCAGAGCTACAGGTCTTCGCTTCAGTTTTAAAGCCTCTTTTCCTTCCGGATGCCCAAGTCTCCTCTACCATCAGTCGGTTCACACCACAGTCACCTAGCTGTGTGGCTGCCCTTCCCTCTGTGCCCCAGGCTCTGTACTGAGGCCCCCTGAAGTGGGGGACCTGTGTTCTCAGGGATGAATAGATTTAAGCTGGAAATGCCAAGTCAGCCTTTGAGGGGACAGAGGCTTGGGGCAAGGAGAGGCTGAGCAGGGGGAGGGAGGAGGGGAGTTCTACACCTCTCTCTGATCCTGGAAGGCCTAAAGGCTTCTCTCAGAGAGGCAGGAAAATCTACATGGGACCTTGTAGTCTCAGAGTGGTTGCGGGACAGATGCCTCTGTGGTTTGCCTCAGTTGGGGAGGGACTCTATAGAGCCAGGGTCTAAATGTGGCTCCCCACCTGCCTCATCGCTCAGGGATGGTGTTGTGCGGGAGATCCTGACGTCCTCTATGTCCCTTAGACACCTTCTGGGTCTCCTCCCCTCGGAAGGGTGACCAAGAGGGTTAAGTGGCTTACTCCTGGATGCCCAGCCCACGGCTGTCTAAAACATTCTGCAGCTGTAAGATCGACAACGAAGAGTTAAATAACAGAAGCGTGACATCATTAGGCTTCAGATACAACGCCAAGGTTCTAGTGGCAACGTCATTCACTGGTGGTCCGTCCTGGTAGAGCTGTGTAGTGAGCCCCGGGTGGTGTGACTCCACCCTGATCATTTGGCTCCCTACCTCTCAGAGAGATGGCGTTGCTGTTGCTATTACATATTCTTATTTTGGCTTCTGCGAAATATAGTTGTGTTTTTCTAAAAATGATTATGACATCATTACCGATCTGCGTGCAGTTTTGAGAAATAACACAGGGAAATCCTCTGACATAATTTGCCCCAGTGACACTTCTCATAGCTACAGCACAAAGTCCTCGCCAGGATGCTGACAGCATCCACCCGTTTCACGCTGAGAAATGCTTGCTTCTGCTGCCTGCGCCTCACACAGCAGTGCCTGATACAGATGCACCATTGAGAGCATGCTCTGGGAGGCTGCAATTTTGTCGGCTGGGCTCATGTACCCACAATGCCAATGCAGGAGTTTTTAGTGGGCTTCACTTATCTGCATTTTATGCGTTTATTCTTATTGTGCTGAGACTTTCCCAGGGCTAAACAAGAGCTCTGTCGGCAACCCCGCTCAGCCTTTTGAGATGGAGGAGTGAGGGTGTTTTCTTACAGAGCCGCATAACCTTTCTGGGCCATTTATTTAGGAATCTGTACCGTGTGCCTGGTGCTCCCCACGTGCAG
Organism: Myodes glareolus; assembly: GCF_982192425.1. Classification (NCBI taxonomy): domain Eukaryota; kingdom Metazoa; phylum Chordata; class Mammalia; order Rodentia; family Cricetidae; genus Myodes; species Myodes glareolus. Next base: position 50,029,637 of record NC_142047.1, read on the forward strand.
GGTGGGGCTGTGGGTGGAGCTCAGGCCTAGTATCCCTGGGAAATTACCCTTTCAACCCTGGGTACCCGGGGAAGCCAGCTCTGAGCCGGCACTCTGCCCTGCTTTCAGAGTCTCTGTGGTTTCTCTGGCCCCTCGGTGGCCTGTGATCTTTCAACAGTTAAGAGCCTTCCTAATAAGAGATTTGAGAGCAATTTGCATGGCTTGGCGGAGGCCAGGTTTCTGGAGTGGGGAGCACTACTGAGCACCAAGCGTAAAGCCGCCACTAATTCTGCTGACGTGAAATAACAAACAACTTCGCACCCTCCTTTGTTCTGTGAACTAATGAAAACCATGGCAACCTCAGTCCAGGAAGCTGAGGACTCAGGGGGCACAAGGAAAACCCTCTGCAGGGACCGCCTGCCACTGGGCTGTGGGGGGAACTGCCCGTGACGTCCCCGTGGCCTGGGAGCTTCTCTTCTAAAATCAAAGACCTTAAATCAATGCCCTTTTCAGAACAACTGTGTCTCAGTCCCTCCTGTGAGGTCTCTGGAGGCCAAGTCCACTAGGTGGCCCTGTCATGAGAATTCAGCAACACTAGACGGGGCTCTGAAGCCCGTTTATAGAGCCACTCATCTGGGTGTTCGTAAAGTCCTGGGTTGATCCGCAGCATAAAATGGGCCTGGTGGTGTACCCCACTAATCCCAGGTGGAGGTAGGAGGACCAAACGTCCTAGGTCAGCCTCAGCTACACAGTGATGTTAAGGTCGGCTTTAGTTACACTAGGCTCTGTTTCAAAAAACAAAACAAAACAAAAACAGCAACAATAGCAGCAGTAACAACAAAAAACTAGACAAACAAAAAAAACCAATAACCGTTCTGCTTTCATTTTCATTGAATGCATAGTTATGTTGTTGTTTCTTTCTTACTTGCAAGACCATGGAAAGTTTTTAAATATTGGTTTAAAATGAAAGGGAAGTGATTTAAAAACGAAAACGAGATGGCTCAGTGATTAAGAAGGCATTTGTTTTTGCAGAGGACCAGGGTTTGATTTCCAGCATCTACATGGTGGTTCAGACCCATCCATAACAACTCCAGGTCCAGGGCATCTGATGCCCTCTTCTGACCTCCCTGGGCACCAAGCATGCATGTGGTGCACATACATGCCAACAAAGCACTCACATATAAAATAGAACAAATAAATCTAATGAAAACCTTTTTAGGTGTGAAGATAAGAAAGCAGGGATGACAAAACTTTGACAGTTTTGATGGACCTGGGATAATAGACTCTCAGAAATGCTGATCAGATGTGCCTTACTGCACATCTGGAGAAACTGAGGCACAGAGAGAGTAGAAGGGGCATGCTGCCTAGAGATGGACAGTAAGTCAATGTTAGAGCTTCCTATGAAGTGGTCCTGGCAGGGCTGTAGCCAGTCAGATCAGACAGAAATTGAGCTCGGAGCCCTGGGCTGCTTCTCTCCTGAGGATGGGAAGCAAACCACTTTCCAGTTCCAGAGTACATAAACTGTTCTCCCTCCTTCAAGCTTAAGAAAGGACGCAGCAATCCAGAACTCATTATCTGGGGGAGGGCGGGTGGTGAGATGGCTCAGGGGGTAAAGCCCTTGCCGTGAAAGCCTGTTGATGCCTGTTTGATCTCTGAGACCCACCTAAAGGCAAAAACGGAGAAACCATTCCACAGAGTTATCGCCACACTAGCCACAGTGTGTGTCGCACCCTCCTAATAATAATCAAAAGGCAAACTTTTTTTTTTTTTAAGAATGATTTTCTGTTGCTTTTTGAAATGCTCTTGTCATACACTCCAGGCTATCCATGAGCTCACTGTGTATCTCAGGCTGGCCTCAAACTCACGACTATCCTCCTGCTTCAACCCCTAAGCCCCAGACTACAGGCATGGATTTTCTCATCAACTATTTTCATCTTCAGAAACATTGTTTAAGAATACACTTTTAAACTGAAAATCCAGTCCTGAGGTGGAAATAAAGAAGGCAAAGTCCAGAGAGGGCAGGAGACTCTGCCTTGGGCCAAGCTGAGTTTCAGTGTCTGCTGGCCGTTGGTTTTACTGCTGGGCAGACTGTCCCACGTGGCCACACACTTAGCCGGTTCCTGTATCCATCTCAATAGCACAGTCTCCCGCATAGACCCTTACACATACATCTCTGTGGACCTGCCTCTGCTTCCGTCCATAAATCCTAGCTGGAGCAGCTCTCAGATCACAGGGAGTGGACCCTTTGGGAGCTCCTGGCACACACCACCAAATTATGCCTCAGAGAGACTGTAAATTTGGAAGTCTGTGAGCAAAATCTGAAAACACTCTTTCCTCTGTGACTTCACCAACACTGGGCACTATGACTCTTAACCACTTATTTTTTTGGCCAGTTGATGGACCAGGGAATTCCATTCACCAGTTTGGTTTGGAAATAATTGATCTCATGTCCTAGTACCTCCATCTTGCCCCTTTAGGGGACCCGGAAGCAGTGTTCACTACGTTAACAAGAAACGGGTGTTCTTTCAGTGAGGGGTTCAACAGCTCCCTTTATAGGGCTTGAATTGGACTTCGCCTATGTCCCTTCTTCTTGTACCTGTTGGAAAGGCCTGGTGGGGAGCAGGGACAGGGAAGGAGGCCTTCGAAGATGGCTAGAAGAAAACTTGAAAATCCCTGGGTGTATTGACAAGAGGCTTGACCTAAGAAGCTCTGGGCCTTGGGGAATGGCTACTCTGCTTTAGTGGCCATGAATGTTGGGAGCCTGATCCTTTTGCCTTTTAGTCAAAAGTACCTGAGCCTGGTAATAGTGACACAGAAAGTGGGGCACCGGGCACCGGGGATTGTCGGTGGTTGGAGCTGCACCCTCGTATCCTTGTGTCGCATAGGAAATGCAACAGAGCTGTTAATTCAGCTGACCATGGCCCTGGTGCCCACTTCTTGTTGGGAGGGGGAGCTTAATAGTGAATAGTTTTTTCACTGATGAGAAATAGGGACATGCTGTCAGAGTAAACATCGTTAGGGGTATAGCACGATGACGTTCCATGTCCTGATGTCCCTAACCTTGGCCTCCTATCTATTTATAGAACTCTGTCAGCTCCCAAAAGACACCTGGGACCCAACAACCACCATTTCTCATCCTCCCACCCTCCCTTCAGCCCTGGAAACCACTTTACTGTCTCCGCTCTATGGATTTGCCTGCTCTGGACATCTTATGTAAATGGAGTTATTCAGTGTGTGGTTTTTCTGTGTCTGGCTTCCCTCACTTCCCACAGCCTTTACAGGTTCACTTGGGTGACAGTCAATTCTTCCTCCTTCCTGCTCCGTGTGACATATAAATCGCGTGCTCTCTGTCCACCACAGACGGGCAGCTTTGGCAGTTGTGGGCAGTGCTAACACCTGGGGCAATTGGGCATGTGGTTTTGTTGAATTTTGCCTGTGGTTCAAAGATTTGGTGAGATGCTGGACCCAAGTTTGCGCTGGGTTTTTAGTAGGGGACAGGTAGCCTGGTTCCTAGTAACTGCCATTCCCCACTCCCACTGCTACAACAGGAGAGAAGGAGGGGCCCAGGGGACAGGTAGCCCGACCCTCTGTAACTACAATTCCCCACTCCCATTGCTACAACAGGAGAGAAGGAGGGGCCCAGGCCATCTGTTTAGGCTTACAGTCAGAAGAATACACCCTGCCACTCTGTTTCTGGGTGACAATTTTAGTGAAGGATGGTCAGCAGGGTTCCCAGAGAGGCTGTGCAGTCACTGCCCCCAAGAAATGGCAGTCCCTTCAAGTTCAGATGCCACCCTTCCCAGGAGGCCCTACCTCTCTCTCCCAGCCTCAGTTTCCTGTCTTGAAAGTAAGGCTGCTGAGCCCTAGCTGAAGGACTTAGTACATGGTGGGCACCCGTGGAAGAACACCTTTGAGGTCCTTCCAGGAACCTGCGTGGGATGCTGCGGAGGCTCTGCCTTGGGGGCTCTTGGCGCTGTGGCAAAGTTACAGTGCGCTATTGACCCCCAATTGAATAAAGAGAGCAGGAACAACGAGTTCCGGGCTTCCAAGGAAATGCCCAAAGTGGGGCATTGGAAACAGGCTGGCCTGAAGCACCTCCCTGGAGGGCAAGCGCATCTGGACCGCCCCACCCGCATCCCAAGCTGTCCAGGAGGGAGTGGCTGTGGCCACCTCATCGGGGACAGGCGGGCTGTGTATACAACCTTTCAAGGGCTAAATAAACGTCGTAATTTACCGAGAAAAGGCCTTTCAGGGCCACCTCTGGCTCTGAGGTCTCAGGACTTATGGGACAAAGCCAGCATCCATCTTCCTATGTGACATGTTCCTGTCAACAGTCACCCTAATGGGGACAGAGCTGGCCAGAGCAGCATGGCAGCCCCTCCTTGGGCTCCGCCCTTCTTGGGCAGCAGAGAGGGGGCTAAGGTGGGGGCTGAAAGGCAGGGAGGGCTTCAGGGTGGAGTCTCAGAAAAATCAGGACTAGAAGAGAGGATATCGGGAAGACTGAGGGCAGGAAGAGGGCTGTGGATGGTGGGGGAAGCTGTCCCCCTCCTCAGCTATCCTGCCAGCTCCCTGGGGCTTATGGGATCAGAGCCAGATGGCCCCTGGAGTCCAGGCTCCTGGACGACTCCAGAGCTGTCACACTTCAAAGCCTGGCAGCCTGGGCTGGAATGCAGGGAGCCTGGGCGGGGAGTCCAGGCAGATGGCTCTGAGGACGATGACCACAAGGCGCTGCTGACCCAGCCAGAGGTCTGGTCCTGGCTGCCTGGTTCCCAGCGAGCTGCGGCGGTGGGTGCTGTCTGTCTAGCTCCTAGCAGTTCACTCCGGCAATGCAGATGAGAGCGCACCAGCTGACCAGGCTGCTGGGAGATCAAAGAGGACAAGGAGGGCAGATGTCCCAGCTCTGAGAAGGTGTGAATTATTGTATGGACATGGTGGGACTGCCCCACGGAATCGTAAATCAAGATGTACATGTCATTTAAAATCACCTAACAATCGTGTTTTTAAAAGAAAAAAAAAAGAGCAGAATTGGGCCAGTGAGATGGCTCAGTGGGAAAAGGTGCTTGCTGATAAACCTGTGGTCCTGAGTTCGATTCCCAGCACCCACATAGTGGAAGGAGAGAAACAACTCCCTTTTAGCTGTCCTATGGCTCTCAAAAGGGTGCTGCATACACAGAAATCAATCAACCAATCAGTCAATGTGGAAAAAAGTATAAGATTCTTCCAGTCCCTGGTGTTAGCAGGAAGGCAGCGGGCACTAAGAAGAAGCTGGAATACAAACAGCCTCAGAAACTGCCATCCAATCACATCCCCAAGCCTTCTTTATTCACTGAAGGACACTTGCAGGGTCTTGCACATGGTGGTGCGCGGTCTCAGGACCAGGTAGGCAAGGAGGTAGGTGTGAGAGAGCAGAGGACCTGCCATAGTCTTCAGCAGCTGTGGCTCCCGCTTAGGGAGCAAGCCAAGGACACCCCAGTTGAAGCTTGATGACTGTGTCTTAGGATGGTTAAAAACTTCATGAGTAACTGTTCTTGAAGCTGCAGAACGGTAGTTCGTATGATGTCAGATCAGAGGCACGGGCACTTTCCCGGTTACCACATGTGGGGGATAGCAAGGTAGTTATAGCCTCAAAGACCCCCATTGTGGTTCTGACCCCTGTGGGCTTCCTTAGAGGATAATGGGAAGAAATGTCCTATAGTGAAAATTCCATCCACCACAATGAGGGGGGGCTCATCACCCCATGAATGTGCCAGACACCTCATAAATCTTTATCAAATTTCACAATGCAGGACTCTCTGGCTGATTCCGCCCTTAGGTCAGCCAGCTCCAATCTCTCTTTGCTTTGCTGCCTGGGATCTTGCTTAGATGTTCACATCTCTGTCTCTCTACTGAGTCCTTTCCTTTAAGGAGACAGCCCTAAACTGGGCAGCGGTGGAACACGCCTTTAATCCCAGTACTTGGAAGGCAGAGGCAGGTGGATCTTTGAGGTTGAGGCCGGCTTGGTCTACAGAGTGAGTCCAGGACAGACAAGGCTACACAGAGAAACCCTGTCTTGAAAAACAAGAAAAAGATAAAGAAGAAGAGGAAGAAGAACAAGAAGAAGAGGAGGAGGAGGAGGAGGAGGGGAAGAGAAGACGAAGACGAAGAAGGAGAAGGAGAAGACAGTGATAGGTGTTATTACCTAGTAATAGAGCAGGTAACACTCACAGGCCCATTGTGTACAGGAGCGTTGAAGAATATTGTTCATCCTCCCAGCTGCCCTGCCCACTCCTGACATCTGTCCTTAGCTCATAGGTGCAAACCCAAGACATAGAGCATGTGTAAGTGGAGAGGATGGCGGGTGTTGTTCCTCAAGTGTTGATATCTGGGTCCCATTGGTCATTCAGATTCCACACCTGAGTAACAATGGATTATCTTGTGTTTTTGTTTCTTTCGGTGTCAACTCAGAGGATCTAAGAAGCAGCCAAGGTGGAAAGCTGAGTCCCAACCCTTTCCCTTTTGGCCATGAGGTCCCTTTAGCAGCTGTGCCAGGTTCCCTGGGAGCCCCAGACCTAAAGAGTCAATCTGCCTTGGGACAGGAGTACCAGAGACATCTGTGCGGGTCTGCTTGAAGACCTGCCAACCCGCACAGCTGAGCCTGGGCACAGAGAAGTCTCTTCAGGTCAGGCAGCAAGCTCAGAGCGTGGAAGCCAAGAATGCCACAACTGGATTTTGGTGACTGTGTCTCGGGTCAAAGAGTCCTGAGAAGGCACCAGTATTTGGAGAGAGGGGTGTAGGAAACCCCCTTCTGGCATTGTATCTGCACACCCGAGTGCCCCTGTATGTAGCCGTTCACCATGGAGTTCTGGGCTTTCCTTGAGCGGGCCAAGTCTTCACTCTGGAACCTTGGACTGTGTTCAAATCCCAGCCTTACCGCTTACCTGGTCGGTTTCTGTGTAGCCTGTTTCCTCAGCCATGAAGTGGGCTAATGGCACCTGTGTTAGCTACGTTCTTGTTGCCGTGACCGAAACCTGACAAGAGCGTCTAAGGAAGGAAGGGTTTAACTGGCTCTCAGATCAAGGGCGCAGTCCACCATGACAGGGTAGACATGGCAGTAGGAGCACGAGGCCGCTGGTCACACTGCAGGTGCAGCCAGGAAGCAGAGAGATGAACACTGGTGCTCAGCTCACCTTCTCCTTTTTATTTGGTCCAGGACCCCAGCCCAGGCCGTGGTGCTGCCTGCAGTTAAAGTGTGTTGAAAGGAGGGCGCTTGTTGGTTCCTGACTGCTCAGCCCCAAAATAACCGCACAGAAACTGTATTAATTAAATCACTGCTTGGCCCGCTAGTTCTAGTTTCTTATTGGCTAAGTCTCACATCTTAATTTAACCCTTCTCCATTAATCTGTGCTTCACCACGAGGTCGTGGCCTACCAGCAAAGTTTCACCATGCCTGTCTCCAGAGACAGCTTCATGGCTTCTCCCTGGTTCCGCCTCTTTTCTCCCAGCATTCAGTTTTGTTTTCCCCACCTACTATTCTAGTCTATTCCATGCATAGGCCCAAGACAACTTCTTTCTTAACCAATGGTATTCACAGCACACATAGCATGGAATCCCACATCAAGAGTGGGTCTTGCTCACTCAGTTAGAGCTCTCTGGAAATGCCCTCACAACACAGACACATTCACATCCAACCTTGGGACCTGGGGATGTACTTATTAGAAAAAGGGTTCTTGCAGAGATGGTTTATTAATTGTATCATTGTTGTTGTTGTTGTTGTTGTTGTTGTTGTTGTTATTGAGACAGGGAATCACTATGTTGCCTTGGTTTGCCTGGAACACACTATGTAGACCAGGCTGGCCTGGACTCTCAGAGATCCTCTGTGTCCCAAGTGCTAGGACTAAAGATATGCACCACCGCGCTCTGCCTGGGTTAGGACCCTGATGAAACCATCCAAGATTAAGGACACTGACTAGTGTCCCAGGAGAGGGGTGAAGAGGGCACAGAAACAGGAAAAACTGTGTGGCAATGGAAGCATGAACACAGAGGGATGTGGCCACAAGCCAAGGGACACCTGGGATACTTGGAGGCTGATGGATGTCTCTAGAGCATCCAAGGGGACACAGTTGGCCACACTGGGCTTCAACTGCCTGCTAGGGTTGGGTTGGGTATATGGCATCCCTGGTAACGACCACAGCAGTCTCCTCTATGTGCAACTTGGCATCCAATGCTGCTCCTTCGGATGCCAGTGTGGACATTTCTGCCAGGACCTGAGCCCAGTAGGGCAGAGTCCTACTGGTTTTCCTTTCAGTTGTATCTACTGTGTGAGAAGGACCCGAGAGGGGTGTGATGTGCTTGTGATGTGGCCACAAGGGGCCACTCTCCCCGATGGCCCTGAACCGAATTCTGCATCACAGCAAGTTATCAGTGTCGAGACAGCCCACAAACAGCCCCTAAGGTCTTTATTTTGTTTCTTACCACTTCAGACATGTAGGCTTCTGTAGGTTTCTGTGTCTACCACTGCCAGCAGTCACAGTCATCAGTCACCATGGGGACACACACCTCTGCCTGGCTTGTTTAAATTTTTATTAATTTTATTAGTATGCAAAAGAGTCACTTACTATGAAATTTTTATGCTTGGATACCTATTATCTCCTTGGTCTCTTTTATTTCTTATTTTTTTCTTCCTTGCCCCAAATCCTCCTCGCCCCCAAAATAATGTCTGTCAGTCTGTCTATCTGTCTATCTATCTATCTATCTATCTATCTATCTATCTATCTATCTATAATAGTATACAAATAATATACTGTATGAGAGAAGTCAAGTGATATTTGCCTCTTAAGAATGTCTGCTTGCTTGGATGTGAGACTTGGGTGCAGCACCCAGGGAAACCAGAAGAGGGCATCAGATCCTCTGGAGCTGTGAACCACCACATGGATGCTGGGAACTGAACCTGGGTCCTCTTAACCACTGAGCCATCTCTCCAGACCCAGGTGTTGACCTTTCTTTCCCTCTTTTGTTCCCTCCTCCCCTTCCTCTGTCTCTCTTCTTTCCTTCCATGGTCCTCCTAATTCCACATCTAGATTTTATGTGTGAGAAAACCCATGGTCTCTCCTCCCTGAGTCTGGCTCACTCTGTTGAATGTGAGGATTCCCAGTGTTGACCATTCCCCTGCAGGTGGCGTCATTTCCTCCTTTGCACCGGAGCAAGACTCCTTTGGGTACCCGTACCACATTTTCTCCCTCCACTCCTCTGTCGATAGGCGCCTAGGCTGACCTGCTTCCAGGCTGGGCAGTCACGTTCCCTTCAGCAGAGGACAAGGTTCTGCTTCCTCGGGTCCCCTCCACCATTTGTTTTCTTACTGATCTCCATTCTGACTTGGGGGAGAGGGAATCTCAATGATGTCTTAATCTACGCTTTTCTGATGGCTAAGGATTGTGAGCAGTTTTGAAAAATCTGATTTCTCCAGTATTTGATGGGATTTACTTTTAGTCGTGTAGACTAAAAGTCTATGTCTGTGTCATGTGTGCCTCACGTGTGTGGTGTCTGTGGAGGTCAGAGGCGGAGTGATAGGCAACTGCAAGCCCCCTGACATCAGTGTTGGGGACCAAACTTGGCTTCTGCAGCAGAGCGGTATGTGTTCTAACTTCTGAGCCATCTCTCTGGTCCTATTTCGGTGCGGGTGGGGAGCAGATTTCTTCACCTTTTTCCTGGAACCCCATGCCATGTCTGGTCATGGTGTACGTTGGGCACACATGGACTGCCTGAATGCTGGGTGTAATTCACCCCATCTGAACAAGAGGGGAGGCCCCTGGCTCGGGGCCATGCAGCCCATGCCAGGACAAGCTGCTGAGGATATGTGTCCCTTCCCAAATGTGAGCTGGAGGATGTGTGTCGCATCCCAGCTGTGATGCTCCATCCTGGATGCTTTCCAAACTCAGCCTGCTTTCTGTGGTTCAGAAATTTGGGGCTCCATTGTCCCTGTAGCCCTTTCTCCTATCTGCTGCAGTCTGAGCGTCCCCAGAAACAGGACCCTTGCAGGGCAGCCACAGCTGGGCTGCTGTGAGTTTTTGGGCACATCCACAAGACTGATAAAAGTGAGGGGCAGGACGCAGTGGAGCCTGGAGCCTGGGATGTCCGATAACCAGCCCTGCTTTGATGTTCTCCAAGTTCAGAACGGGCCGGCCTCCCTGGGCCGACGTTACATGCTTGTTTATTTTTGTCGCTGTGTAGGCTTTTTTGATTTCCTCTTCCCAAGCGGGACAGCCATCATTACGGCTGTCATTACCCCATTGGAAATGTTGCTAAACTCATGTCCCGCTCCATCCGATCCCCCTCCAGAGGGCTCAAGGAAGACCACCCACGGCGGCGGGCAGGGCTGCCCTGCATATCACGTTAGCCTGGGGAAGTTTGTAATTTCAACACACATACACACAACACACGCCCACACACTCACAGCACACACGTGTGCACCCCCACCCCCAAACCAGACTAGCTCTTTCTAGCTCTGCCCAATCATCAATCCCTGAGGAGGAGGGCTGAGAACTCACCTAAATGTCCCCCGACCCTGGTAGCTCCCGAGGAAGGCAGGTTTCACTGGAAGGTTTACAGCCCTCAGTTCCACTGTGGTGAGTCAGAAAAGACTTAGCTGAGCCGCCGTCTCTGTAAAGACCTGCAAATAACACAATGGGCATCAGGAAGGGGGCTGCCAGCCTGGACACCCCTCTTCTTCTCTCTGAGCTCAGACCATAGGGCCAGGAGCTCCCCCTTATCACAGGGTTGTGACACACTCTACACACAGGTTGTAAATTGTGTGTCTTCAGTGTTTGCTCTCTTCTAGATGTTGTGAGTCGAAATCTAGATGCTCACGTGCACATACACACACACACACTTATGAGAACATTCACATGCACATGCATACACGTACATACACATACACACATTTAGGAGAACGTTCACACACATGCATACATGCACTCACACATGTATGAGGATATTCACAGACACATGTATACATTCACATTCACAGGCACATGCATACATGCACATACACACACTTATGAGAATATTCACACACATGCATATATGCGCATATACATGTACACACACAGGCACATGCACACACATATGCAAAAGCATACCCTTAGGCATATTCACACACGTCTGAGAACATTCAAACACACACATGCGCACACAGTTCTGCAAACACACAGACTTAGGCACATTATGCCTTGCAATCCCCTCCCCACCTTCAGCATCTTCTCTTTCTAGGCCTTTGGGGAAATGTCTCACTAGCCTTTGAGGCTAATGAGATTCAAGTGACTTCTTTACCCAGCATCTTCTCTATCTCTTCTGGTCTCTTTCCTGCGAGATTTTGGTGGCTGTTCTCCAATCCATCCTCATTGAGAACCCTAGAGGTGTGGATAACCCCAGGAATCTAGCTCAAATGCATTATTCACTCAGAAAACACTCTGAATGCTAGGAGCCTGTCTGACCAGTCTCGAACACCACCCCCCTTTCTCTGAGGGGTCTATCAGTGGTGCTGTCCTGACCCTCAGAAGCCTGTGGGGCTGTCATTTACCTCAGAGTGGGTTTCGGTGGTGTAGAGTGTAGAGCGGACTTGTTCCCAGGGCATGAGCTGAGAAAGCATGCACCATGAAAAAGATGAGGAAACCAGAGAGATGCTTCCAAACACGGACACCCAAGTCCCACAAGGCAGGTGCAGCACCCCCACCATAGTCCCCTGAGTCCTCTGAGCTGTGCTGTCCACTCTGAGGTTCTGAGTAACACTGGACAAATTACCTAATCGCTCTCTCCGAGCCCCACCTTCGTCATCTGTGAATCGGAGCTAACAACTTTACCGTCCTGCGGAGGATACATGCGCAGGCCTGTAGATTATGGAGGTGTTTTCCGAGTCTGTGTGCCGGCTAAGCATTCAGGACGGCAGGTGACACAGAGCAAGCGCTGAGCGATTCTTAGTTCTCATTGTCGTCACTGAAGGGCACATGCTCGGGCTGCAGCCTAGTGGAGGAGTCTTAGGGGAAGGGGGGGGGGGCGCTGGCATGGAGGAAGTTGCAAGGCTGTGAAGTCTAGTGAGTGGACATGTAGCTTTTAGATCTGTGTAAAGGGTCTGCAGTCTCCATTTTGGAAAGTTAGAAAATTCGTAGCCATGCAGAAAGTTTCAGGAGCTGCTCAGGAGGGCCTATCAGCTTGCTGGCAAGCCTGATAAGTTGAGTTCAAACCCAGGACCTTATCTCTCCTTTAAATTGCTCCATAACCTCCATGGGTGTGCCATGGCACACCTCAACGAGCTAGCAAGCAAATAAATAAATAATTGTAATTAAGGTTTATGAAGATCTGTATAGGAACACTCAGGTACCTGCCATTCATTGCCTGCCTGGTTCGCCACCCGTCTGACCCTCCATCTTCCCTTCTGTCCATCAATAACTCTAATTTTGGGTGTGCTTTTCAGTGAGTCGTGGACACCAGGCCCCTCCGCCTACCTGTGTTGTGGTGTTTGCTAGAGTTCAGCACTGCTTCATAGCGTTTTTCTTTTCTTTTCTCTTTTTCTTTTTAAAAATACATATGAAGCCAAACTGGATGTGGTGGCCCACACCTGTAATAGCATCATTTGGGAAGCTGAGGCAGGAGAATTGACATAAATTCAAAGCTAGCCTGGGCTACATAGCGAGTACCAAGCCAGCCAGGGCTTTATGGTCAGATCCTGTGCCAAAAACAGTAATACCCAAATGTAGGTGGAATTGGGTCTGAAGTATTGTGGTTTTGACAATGTGTTGTCTATTTTATTATTTTAGATTATTTGTATGTGTGTGAATATGTGTCACTGTTGTGATGCCTGTGCACATGTGTGATATGTGTGTGTGTCTATGCGTGTGTATGGAATTCAGAGGTCAAACAGAGGTGTTCTCCTCAGGAGCCATCCACCATTTTCTGTTTTGTTTTGTTTTTTTAACCCATCTTTTCTCATTTTACATACCAGTCCCATTCCCTCCCCTCCCACCTCTCCCCCAATCTCCCCCCACCCCCATCCACTCCTCAGAGAGGATAAGGCTTCCCTGGAGAGTCAACAAAGTCTGACACATCACTGTGAGGCAGAGCCAAGACCCTCGCCTCTATATTTAGGCCTTCCACCGTTTTTTAAAGACAGGCCTCCCTAGTCTGCATCTCGATCAGGCTAGGCCAACTGGTCCCCAGGAATCCTCCTGCCTCTACCTCTTCAGTGCTTGGGTTATAAGTATAAACCACCACGCCAGACTTTTTTGTACAGGTTCTGGGGATGGAACTTGGATCCTCCAGGCCAGCACTTTACCCACTAGGCCATCTTTCCAGCCACGATTGTCTACAATAAAAAAAGGAAAATGAGCACAGAAACCACGGCTCCTTCTACGGTGCGGCTGAGAGAGGGGGCAAGGAATGGAGGACCAGAACCACCAAAGGAAGAGTGCCTGGTGAAGTCGTCCTGTGTATGACAAAGACCTTGACACCTGGGTCAGGGTCTCCTGCAACCTCACCTTGGATTCCTGGGCAGGGAGCACAGCCTGAAGGACATCAAATTCTGGTGTCTCTGCTCCAAGCTGTGTCCTAGTGCGTGAGTTTCTCAGAGGCTGGGGGCCTTAGGATCTACATCCGGACCACATACTGCTCCCAACTTCCCGGACAGGGGGCAATTCTGGAAGCTTCACAGCAGCGTCTCCCTTTTGAACCTGGCACCTTAAGGATGACTTTTCAAAGTTCTGCTTTTTGCTTCTTTCCGAATTGGAAAGAGTCAAAGGACACAAACCCAAGAGGGTTTCCTTCTCTCCCCGTGGCATCTCTGCCCTGCCTGGTCTCTGCAGAAATCCAGAGTGATGAATCGGCTTGCAGCCCCGTGCGCGCATTCTTTCTTTGGTTACAGCGTGATTGCAGCATCTACTCAGTCTGGGGCTCGAAAATCGAAAGAAATTCTTGAGCCCTCTCCAGGTCCTGAATCTGACACCAGTGTTCTTCCCTGGGTTTTGGCAGAACCTTGGAGACTAGTGACCCGGCAGGGGTAAACAAGTTTAGGTAAACACTCGGCACACTGATTCGGGGCCCTAAATCCATCAGTTAGCATTTTGCCTCACTCACCACAATGTTTTAATGTCATTAAGAATGTAACTTCTCAGGAAAACTAAGAGAGCCTGTTTTTAGCCCAGACATGCAATTAAGGGAATTAGTAACTCGATACATCACCCTCCCAGCTCCAGCACGGTAAGAAATCTCGTGTGACCCTTTATAAAGACGTCCTTACAACCCACGCCAGAGTTCGTCCAGCTCCCATCTGAGGGCAGCAGAAGGAGAAAAAAAATCAACAACAAACAACAAAAAAAAACAAAAACAGAAAGAAGGTGGGATCCACAGAGGACGGGAGGATGGTTCAGTGGCCAGAAAGTGGGGTTGCACTATGGAGCACAGTCTCTCATGAAAACCCCTTTCCTCAATCCTAAGGGGTCACAGATTTTGTGATCTGGGGGCTGGTCTGGGGAAAATAGAGAAAGGATTTTTAATTTTTCCCCTTTAGGGGTTGTGACAGGGAATTCTGCTTCAACATCTTTGGGTTTTTTTTTCCCTCCTCAGCCTAGGGAACTTGGCCCCCATTCTTAACAGTGAGGCTTCCTGTACAGCTCAGGAGAATTAGGATTAGCAGCCTCCCTCCCTCTGGACATCAGATGTGCCCCTCCCTCTGAGGAAAGACCAGAAAGGTCTCTGAGGCAAAGTCACTTTAGAGTGAGAGCCACAACTACTGATGAGTCCAGTGCATATAGGAAAACTGAGGCCAGAGAAGGTGCCAGACTTAGACCAGGAGCACAGACTACAGGAGAGAGGGTGGCACCACGGGTCCGGTGACCCAGGCTCTGGGGACCAATGCCCAGACCCTCTATTCGGTCCTTGTGGAGTCCAGGTAGGGTTCTCAGCCAGGGTGAGAACTTCTCCCTCTGGCCTAGAGGTCATGCCTCTGCCTGGCAGAGGAGAAGGCTTCAGTTACATAGGCTGAGCATCCCAGGGGCTGCACAAATGGTGCCCACTGTGGTGTGTGCCCATGTCAGAAACAGAGACAAGCAGGCTGGTGACTTCCCACAAGGCCAGAATTTACCTATTAACAATTTTCTAGGCAACCCTACTTGACTTGGTGGCCTTGGCTGAGGCAAACACATACTCTTTTAATCTAATTTTAATTACTTATGTTAATTTCCAGCTTGCATATTATACATTAATAATAATAGTTAATATATTTATCTTCTATCAACCAATTGATCATCTAGCCATCATTTATCTATTTATATAATTATATAAATATAATTATATATATTTATATATAATAACATATTATATATATACATACATACATACATATACATCTTTATGTAAGTTGTGTGACAGCTACAGAGGTTGAAGAGACATGGGGCCTCAAGAGGCCTCAAGGAGCCTCAAGGGTTTCAAGAGGCCTGGGAAGCCAAAGCTGGGAAACAGACAGGGGTGTGAGCATCTCTGTCTTGATAAGATAATGGACAAACGGACCTGTGAAGCTGGAGAGGCCGCAGGTGGCTGGCCATGGTCAGGCTGCAGAGTCAGAGCTGAGCTGCAAGGGTGAGGCCAGGTGAACGAATGGGTGGGTCAATGAGGGGCAGGACCCTGAGGGTAAATGGTGGCCAGGCAGGTGACGATCGGTGTGTGTAGCTGGCCGAGATGGACTGGACCCCCTGGGATAACCAGGAGCCTGGCAACTCCTAACATAGTTGGGCTGGGCAGATCAGAGGTCTGTTGGGGCATCTCCATCTCAGGGCTGAGTGTCTACTTATTTGTAGAGTTCGGGTGAGGGAGTTACATCTCCTTGGTTTGAGGTATGTGATGGGTTCTTAAATCTTGCTTCATCCTCATGGCTCGAGGTACCAACTTGGCCAGGGGTGGCAGGAGAACGAAGAAAAGGCGAACACATGGACACACAGAAAAGCTGGGATTGGTTGGAATGGAATCTCTGATGGAGAAACCGCAGCAGCCCGGAAGTTCAGCGTGTTTATTGTATAGAATCGTGCAGACAGGAGGCAGGGTTATTGCAGACAGCTGAACAAGGGGGAAGGGTTTATGGTGTACAGCTGGGTGGAGGAGGCAGGTTTAGATCAGCTCAGGAGCAGTCTTTGGATCTTGTTGGTCCCCTGGGTCTCCACCTCAGAGTGGTCTCTGTAGGGAAGTGGTCTTCAGGCCGTAAACACACAGGGGGAGAAAGCCATGGTGGCCATTTTCTGTACACACTGTCAACAGTCACAGGTGAACTCCAGAGGAATGCTTTGCTGTCCCTTTGAGTCTCACCCAGAGGAGGCTTGGCCAATCCCGTGGAGATGGAGCGTTGAAGTCCTTGCCATGGCCACGTGGCCCCGCTCGTGTAAACATGTAGTCACTCAGGACTTCATCCACCCCACAGGGTCTGGGATGGTTTTAAAATATGATATAATTTTTAAAAAATGTATATACCCTTTCTGTTTCAGTTCACCTGGAGAAACAAATAGGGTCCAGCCCTTTCCGCTCTCAGAATAAGTCACTTATCAATCTGTGCCACGTGGGTGATATGAGGCAGATGGTGGTATTCTCATGCCTACCCGAGTGCAAAGTCATTCTCCATTTTCAAAACCGGGGGGGGGGGGGCGGGAGCTGCTTATAGAATGGAACACAATGCCCAGCCTGAAACCCACTGTTCTGCCCAGTATGGAGTAAGTTAGAGCAGGGCGTGGCCTCTCTAGAATGGGGATGGTGACCGGCCGCATTGGCACTATCAGTGGTGGAAATGCTGATACTGATGCTGGCATTAGTGTTAGGGCTGTGTGCTGCCTGATATTGGCGTCAGTTGTGTGGGTTTTGATGGTGATATTATTTTTCCTAATTTGCTTTCCTGTTGCTGGGACCAAACGCAACCAAGGGAGGAAGGGTTCGTTTCATCCCATCCTTCCAGGTCACAGCTCATCACTGAGAGAAGTCAGACCAGGAACCCCAGGCAGAAACCTGCAACAGAAACTACCAAGGAACTGCCTGTTCCCAGACACCTTTTTTAGACAGCCCAGGCTCACCAGCCTAGGGATGGACCCTCGCACATCAATTAGCAATCAAGAAAATGACCCACAGACACGCCCACAGGCCAGTCTGATTGAAACAAATCCTCAGTTGAGGGTTCCTCTTCCTAGGTGTGTCAGGCTGACAACTGAGACTAGCTATCTGTTGTCCTGCGGGACAGTCCCCTGCATGGGACCCAGAACCTCTACTCTAGATGAGGTCCAGGTTATTTTCTGAAGAGTTTTTGGGAACCAGAGAAGCCATACCCACATCAGGAGGTGCTGTGAGCCAGTGTCACAGGCACCTGCTGGAGCTTGACCCCCCAGTCAGGCTGAGGACAACGAATGCCCAGCATCCTGGGTTCTCAATTTCCTGTTGGACAAAATGAACAGGGAACCCTTCTCATTCCTAAGCTGCTTGGGGGCTGACTCAGCCCTGGCAGGAGTTAGAGTCACCATGGGAAAAACTGGGCCTATCCATGAGGAAGTTTTTGTGTTAATTGAAAGAGGAGAACCTGCCCTGAATGTGGGGGCATCATTCCCTGGGCTAGGGTCTCAGACTGAACAAAAAGAACAAGGTGCGCTGAGCACCAGCATCCTTGTCTCTCTGCTCCCTGACTGTGATGCCCTGTGATTCCTGCCTCCCTGTGATGGCCCCGATCCACAAATTGCGAGTCAAAGTACATCCTCCCTTCCCTAAGCTACTTTTGCCGCACCCTGCGGCCCTGGTCTGCGCTCTAAGCACTAGACCTCAGTTCGTGCGCCTCGGGAAAGGGGCTGGAGGTTGAGAATACTCACGCAGAGACAGACCAACACACAGACTTTCAATCACTGGTACCAAAAGGCCCCCTTTATTAACACCATGTAGGCTTAAATACTCTGCAGTCAATGGCCAACAGGTGATAATCCCATCCTCTGATCCTCTAAACTTGGCACAGTTTCTAGTGACTTTAATTAGAAGGTTCTAGGAGGGAAAAGCAGCTGAAGACCAGAACTCATTAGTCCCAACATCCAGCTGAAGTTCAGGACTCATTAATCCCAACAACTTTAGTTAGGTCTTTAGTGATATCAACTTATAAACCAGCTAGCAGAGGCAATGATCACAATGAGAACTTTGGAGGCTTTATGTCATCTCTGACACACCAGGCACACACACACACACACACACACACACACACACTAAACTGCAGATACATACTCATACCTAGCATACTTGTAGACGCATACATGATTCATACACACACATGTATACATACACCCATAGACATACGCAGCACATACACACTCACATACAGATATACACTTATATACACACTCATAGGCATATAACAATGCAGCACAGCACTCATAAACACACAGAAAACACACACACACACACACACACACAAACTGCACAAAAAACCAAATATCAAACAAATCCTACATTCTCCTCTGTCTTCCTTAGTGCCAGTCTTCAGCCAGTGGTCTCCCTAGGCTTCTGTCCACCCCCTGGGGCCCACACTACCCTGATAAGGAAGGGAGGCGCACATGGAGCCATTTCACTGTTGCAAATCTTCCCTCTTTATTGACCCAACAGGAGATAAGCCGGGACAGCAGAGGGGCCTGGACTGCCTTGGGAAAGGGACCGTCCCAACCTCACAGGATCACTTGTGGAAGAGTGGATTGCTAGGTAGTCAGAGCCCCCACAGACCAAGACCATGCAGGGCTCTTCAGCCATCTCCTGTTTTACATCAGATGCCTTCTGGAAGCTTCTCTATACTAAGGAGGCCACAATGCTGTGGCTCATTTGCAAGATGTCTGGGCTTCCAGAGAAGAAAGGGCCGGAGCCACAACCTTCCAAAGGAAGCCAACGTTGCTGGAAGCCCAGACTTCCCTCAAAGCTCCTCAGAGCCCAGTGCAGGGATGCCACAGCTGGAAAGAGCTCAGAGTTGTCTCAAGGGCTGGCATTTATGACATTCTCACTTTGTGGCTGGCTCTGAGCTAAGAATGTGGGGTGCCTCTCCCCACCACATTTCCATTTCCGGACAAGGAAACTGAGGCACACAAACCAAAGTATTGCTCCCAGACCCTGTGACCTGGGATTGTCAGCCTCTAGAGCATGCTTTTTTAAAAGAAAATTATATTGCATTTATTTGTGTGTACATGTACCATGGTGTGTGTGTGTGTGTGTGTGTGTGTGTGTGTGTGCATGTATGTGTGTGTGCATGTATTTGTGGAGGGCAGAGGTAGTCAGTTCTCATTCTACCATGTGAGTTCCAGGGGTCAAACCCAGGTCACCAGGTTTGATGCTGAATGCCTCTATTCACTGAACCCTCTGCCCTGGTCTTCACAGCTCCCTCATCCATATCTCATTCACAGGGATACTCTGGGCAGAGCGAAGTCTCACACCCTATGTTGGGCACCTGTGTATATTTTTTTCTGGGATCCTAAGCATGTAGAGAGATCCACTCTCACTAAAGGTGTGCCTTCTGTAACCCCAGTCTTCAGAGGGAAATGGGTTGCCATGGTTACCCAGTAAGCTGCGGGTGTGGCCTCCAACCTCCAGAGGAAATCCAGCTCTTTCCATCACCATCTAGTGAGTCGAGATGCCCTAGATTATTCTTCCGGAACCTTCTGCTCTGTGTGATACGTGGAGAGGAGCCCAAACTTTCTGTGTGGAAGAATCAAGAAACAAACGCATCTGTGTCCCTTGTTTCCTAAGGGTCATTGGCAGCATTTCTTACCTGGGGCCACATGCCTAGGGTGTATTTTACATTCTTGGGTACATACATGTTGGCTGTCTTCCTGTTGTGTATATCTCTGGGGGGGGAACACTTCTTGATTGCCCAGCAGCCATCATGTCCGCCTTAAGCAGATTCAGCCAAACCTAATCAAACCTAGAGAAGTCTGCACTCCCAAGATCGCTTGCTTGCACATCCTTGCCAAGTGTTAATTTTAGCCCACCTGGTGGGCGAAGGCATACGCACATGGTAAAACATTCAGCTCTTTCACCTTCCCCATCCTGAAAGAGGATTTTTTTTTATCACTTTCGTTTCCTGTCCCCATGACACACGCAAAGCCAGAGTCTGGATATAGATGATGCTGTCGGCCTAGCGCCTTAGAGGAAGGAGACCTGAGAGCAGGGTCCTGTCCTTTATGAATGTCTGTGGGAGTGTCTCAGGAAACTGCCTCTTCTCTTTGATTCAGACTGATACTGCATTGGGTGGGCACTGAGAATGGGCCCAGAACGACTGTGATGAGTCTGGCTTGTGTGGGAGGTAGTCTCCCTAATGGAGCTGTCCTGAGCATCCTTGGCTGTTTGGTTTTAGAGACGCCCTGAATGGCTGTCCTCACTGTTCTGGGGTCTGTATTGACTGAGTCTCTACGACAGCCCTGGGCTGCTGGGAGGGAGTGGAAACTTAGGGGAGACTTATGACTGGTGCCTGATACTTGTCCGGCCGGGATTTGATGAGAAGTCGACCCTTCCCATGAGCCCTACCAGCTGAGTCCATTAAGAACAGAACATGGCTTGCTCAGGCCCAGCCCTCTCCCTGGGTGGCCTGGGAATCCTGGTGTGCAGACCCTCCCCCAGGCCACCCACATCTGGGGTTTTGTGGGGGAAGGATGCAGCAGGCTCAGCTGCCTGGGGATGGGGTGTTTGTCACAGTGTCTCTGAGATGGAAGTGGGGTGCCCACCCTTCAGGCCCAAAACTCTCTGCAGCATCAGAAAGGTGACCTTCTATTATAGGGGGAGATGTCCCTGGCTCACCAAGTGTATCTTTAAGACCAGATAAGCTTGCTCAAAGATGAAGGTTCTAATTCTTCTAGGAATCCTGAGAACTCACCTTCTTAGACCTGGGGAGTGGGAAGGTGTTTGCCCAGTTAGAGCTGGGGACCAGGACAGAGTATGCAAAGGTCCAGGATTCCTGAGGGTCTCATTCTGTAGAGTCTGTGGGCAGGAAGAGGTTGGTCTGTGAACTTGGTACCTGGGATACCACAGCCACAAGCGGGTGCTGCTGCCGTCCACCTGCTCTGGCTAATGCTTCTCAGTGTCAGGACAGCACCTTAAACACAGACTTTGTTAGCTTACCTTATTGGGCTGTTGAAGAAAAACAAGCTACCTTTTGTTCTGTGCATGTGCCTACGTGTGTGCATGTGTGTGTGTGTGTGTGTGTGTGTGTGTGTGTCTGTATGCGCGTGTGTGTGGGTACAGCATGAGTACCTGTGCACGTGCTATGCGGGCTGGAAACCACGTCCTGAGCTGTTTCTCCGGCACATCCTCCTTGTGTACTGAGACAGCGCCTCTGCTCTCAAGCTCACCAATTGGATTCAGTTGGCCAAGGAGCCTAGTGCACCACTGTCCCCACCTCCCCAGCCCTGGCATCACAAGCATACACCACACCTGGCTTTCTCACCTTGATTTCAGGGATCCGCTCTTTTCCTCTGGTCATCCTTTAGTGCCTGGCATTCCCTCTGGCCCACGGGATGTCTCCTGATCTTCTTCTGTGTCCTGTCAGACATAGGTTGCAGTGAGGAGCCTGGGACAGGGGTATGGCTACCAGTGCCCTCACCTCTGCTGCTGCCACCCCTCTAGTTTGCCACCTTGAGGGACCCGGCTCCTTTCTTCCTTTACAGTTGTTCACTTCTTTGGACATCTGGGTTGCCTCACCTTTCCCCTCAGATCTCCCAAGATCACTTGCACACACACATACACACACACACACACACTCTACATACATGCACATACATCAACACACCCATATATGCACATACATATGCACTCGCATACATTCTAGACCCATAAATGCACACACAATGTACATATGCACACGTGTGTGCATCCACACAATCTGTACACACACATCACACACATGTACAATCTGTTTTCAGAAGTTACAAGCAACACCAGATCGTCCATAGGTCACAGATCCCATCAGCCCGCATAAACATCGCACACGAAGTCTGTTTGTTCTGGTCTCATAGGAGAACAGGAAATATTGCTTAGGTAATGTTCATATTACAAAAATTTGAAGTCCTGGCTACTTGGTAGACTGAGACAGGAAGATGGCAAGCTCAAGGACAGTCTGGGCAACTTAGTGAGAGCAAGTCTCAAAGTAAAGAGAATAAAGGGGCCAGGGATGTGGCTCAGAGACAGAGCACCGGCCTGGTAAGCCCTTCAGGGCCCAGAGGTAAACCGCTCACTCATTTACACTGCAGAAAAGAAAGGAGCTGATGTGTAGGGTGACACCAGGGGAATGTGGGCGACACCAGAGAGAAAGAGTGGCCTCTTTCTGGAAAATACTACTCTCAATTTGGCACAGAGCCAGAAATATTTCAGGTAACGTATTTTTTAATTTTTATTTTCTTATTTTTCCTCCCAGTACTCGCTCCCTCTCTCCATTTTCCCCCAATCTGATCCCTCTGTTCCCATCCCCAACACCTCCAACCCTGCCACCCAACAGCAATGCCTATTCTACTTCCCTTCACAGTGAGATTCATGAGCCCACCCCTTCCCCACCTTGAAATTCAGGTAACTTTAAAAACGGCCATCCTTGAATGACCCTTGGGAACTGGAGAGATGGCTCAGCAATTAAGAGCCATAGCCATGCTTGTGGGTTCGGTTGACCTGGGTTCAATCCCCAGAACCAGCATGGCAGCTCACAAAGGTCTATAATTCTCTAGTTCCAGTTCTGACCTCCATGGGAACCAGGCACGCATGTACAGACACACGTGCAGGCAAAATACACGTACCCATTAAATAAAATAATTTCTAAGTCACTGGGCATTTATTTGCCCACAAAGACACTTTATTCTACTTGGGCGAAAGAGTTCTAATTGTGTCACAATGTGAGAGCCATCCAGCCTGGGCGCAGAGAGTGCCCCAACCCAGTCTGCCGCCTTGTCTCTCCATGTCTGTGCCTCAGAGAGAAATGGACACACAGATTGAAAATCTGTTTTCTGACTGAAAGCCGCCCTAACACCAAATGATCTGCACCAATTCTCGGCAGCTTCAGTTCCTCTGGAGGATGCCCCGGAAAAGGCTGGAAAGGCCCTTCTCTGAGGATGCAGCCCTCTCCAGCTCCCACAAATCCTGACATTCCTTTGTTTAAAACAAAGCAAAACAAACTTGTGGTTTTTCTCAAAATGACAAACCAACACACAGAATCCGAGACTCCCCAAGCAGGGCCCAGCCATAAACCTTCCTGACCCAAAGAACAGATTTTATGGAGACCCCAGTAAAACCCGGGGCAGCCATAAATAAATCCCAGCCTGCCCTTGCCCACAGCCTGTGCCTTGAGACTCGAACCTCTGGAGGCAGAGGGCAGCAGAGGATAGCCCAGCACCCACAGTTCTGGGTCCTCTAACCAAAGTGCTTCCAGAAAAAGTCAGTGGACAGAAGCTAAGGGCAGAGGTGGGGGGCCACACAGGTCCACCTCTCCCGGGAATTTAGATTTAGAAGGGAAGGCACGGAACACTCTTAGCTGGCAGATGACAGCCATGCACAGAACGACATATCCCAAGGCTTACCCCAGTTCTACCACACCTGCTGGCTATGACTCCAGTGCCACTTCACCTAATCAAACTTCACATTCTCTGTCAAGGTATGGTGTGACTTCTCCCTTCTAGTTCTCTCCGGGACTTTGTGTGGAGATCAGATGAAAACGGGCCAGTCAAGATGGTTCAATGTGTAAGAAAGAGTCTTTGCTGTCAAATCCAACAACCTCCACTGAATCTCTAGGATCCGCATGGAGGAAAGACAGATCTGACCCCTCACAGTTATTCTCCGTCTTATATGTGTGCCATGGCACATGAGTGTTCCTGCCCCCCTTCCTGATAAATGAATAAGTCTAATTTTAAAAGGAAAAAATAGAAAATACTTCATAGGATATTTAAACGAGAGCATGCATAACTACAGACAGGAATGGAAGTCATTATCCCCTTTACGGGCCACCCAGCCTCATCTGTCCCCTCTTGAGTACCCAGGAACTCTATGTCCCAGAATGCATCAGGGGCAGAAGCTGCTACTACACACAGAGCACCTATTCCATGCCTGCCAGGCAGGGGCTTCTCTCTGGCAGGCAGCAGCTTCCTCTGCAGGTGGTCCTGATGTCACCTCTTCCAGAAATCCCCCGGCAAACAATGATTCATCTGAAAGAGACTAGATCCCCGGCACAGGAGCACATGCGGTACCTATAAATTTAAAACCTCTTTACACACACACTCACGAACACACACATACACATACATACACACATGCACATACACACTACCTGCACACCCTCACACACGTACACACTTGCATACATGCACACCCACGAGTACCTGCACACACAATTTTAGAAAACAGAGCTGGGCCTGGATCATGGCTCGTAATGTCCTGACTGAGTTTCTCACTCCTTTTCACCCGTTCTCTGGACATGCCACTCTGCCCCTGCAGAACAATTCACCTGAGTAGCCTGCTTTCCTCCTTTCCTAGGCCCTAGGGTGCCCAGACCCCTGAGAGGCACATGCCTTGGGTCTTAGCATGAAGATTCATGTCTAATGGTGTAATTTCCAGGGAGCCAAGCCCACAGACACACAGAGTCCACGGTCCTGCCAGTTGCCTGACTGCCATCCCAACCCATGGGATGCTCTGGCTGCGTGCTTGGCAGGCAGCCTGCTGGGTAGTCACTGGCACCAACCCTACAGGACACCAGTCCCTCCATCACCCCGAGGTTGCAGGCAGCCGGGTCTGGAGAAAAGCAGGAGGAGCTGCAAGAACTATCTCAGTGACAATTATCTTGTCACTGTCAGAGCCACAGACTTACACGAATGCCCCTGTTTATGGAGCAGAGCTGGCTGTGGGGAGAATCCCGAGGAACCTTCTGGACACATGCTTAAAGCCCAGCCACAGAAAAATCTGTCCAGTGCCCAGTACTAGCCAAAATGAAAGAGCCGGAGGCTCCATCTACTGAGTTCTGCCCTGGGCTCATCTTCCCTGTTGAAGAAGAAAGAGAAATGGGGTTGAGGAAGACCGGGAGAGGTGAGACAGTTACAGTACCCCAGATGGCCTTAGCTGCCCTCACCTACTGGTGTGTTTTAGAACAATCCACAAACCTTAGTTGGGAACTTGCTGCATGGCCAGAAAAAAACCTGAGCATTCGGGCAAACAGGACAAAGACCCTTATCTCATGAAAGTCACAGCCTGGCTAGGGCTGTGGGACAGAAACCAAACCAATAACCAAGCAAAGTCACAGAGTATGGTGGGGCACACAAGTCAGCCCAGGGTTTGGAAGGTAGAGGCAGGATGATCAGGAGTTCTAAGTTATCCTTGGCTACGTGATGAGTTTTAGGTCAGTCTGGGCTACATGAGACCCTGTCTCAGAAAACAAAAAGAAAACTTACTCTTTCTACTTGCTTTCAAAGGGTTGGAAGATGCCAGGTGTTCAGCAGACACGACTCTCTATGGCTGCTGCATGGGTGAGGCAAGCAGGAGCCGAAGGCTTTGAGCCCTGAGAGTGACAGGACACCCTGGGTCCCTTTCTGCCAACTACTCTTGGCACTATGCCTGCCCAAAATCTCGGCTGACAGTCTTCTAAAGGCTCCTCAGCTGTGGGGTGCCACAGGAAGAAAGGGGTACCCACATACAAATAGCACCAAAGTTGTAAGGTGTTTCCAGTGCAACTTTCACCAACTCTGACTGCATCTGTGAAATGGTATTCAAGGTTTTGGCAACAGGGAGAGAAATGTGGGGGTATCTAGGTGGAGCAGGAGGGGAGGGGTGTGGGGCTGGACTTGAACAAAGAACATTGCATATGTGTATAGATAGACTTCTCAAAGAAGGAGTGAAAACATTTTAGCTACACTTGACTGTCCCTCCATAGAGTTCAGGTGCAAGAACCAGAATCTTCTAGAACCTTCTAGAAGCCAATGGGCCAGGTATTTGCACCTTTAGGGAGCTTGACCATGTTTTCTTCCTTTTTACCTAAATAGTTTAGCAGTCTGGAAGGAGCCTAAGTGTTGATAAATAATCTTTTCAGAGTAAAGCAAAAAGTTTCAGAAGAAAACAGAGGCAGTGGTTGCAGGCTGCTGTGTACAGATGGTGCCACTGGGCTGCACACAGAGCATGCCCAATATAGGAGCTTTATGATGCATATCTGTGGCCATACTTTTTAAAATTAGTGCTATATTAATATACTAAAAACCAAATTTCACCCTTTAAATGAGTGACAGTTCAATATCTTAATTCATATCTCCCTAGGTTTTCTTTTTCTTTTTTTAAAGTATGGCTGACTGTAGAAGCCCTAGGACAGCCTGGGGTGTTTTCCTCACATACCATCCTCCATCCATCTCCATCTCTCAACTTCAGACACCGTCTACCTTTCTCTTGAGACTGGCCTGTAACTCATCAAGTAGCCTAGGCTAACTGGTTAGAGAGCCCCATCCAGGGATCCTCCTGTCTCTGTCTCCCCCATGCTGGGATTACAAGTAAGTAACACACACACACACACACACACACACACACACTCAGAGACTGTCAAGATAAGCCTGCGACTGGTTGATTCAGAACTTCAGCACAGCAACACACAAGAGGCTCTAAAAGTGAGCTAAGTCCAGGTCACTCGAGACCCAGAAGCCCGGCACTTCCTCACCTCTCCATATACAAGCGGATGTCACTGAATGATGTTGATCCTGGGGCTTCCCTGTGCATCTGAGATGGCAAGATCCTCACCACAGAGACAAACAACCTCTCAGCTCAACCATTGTTCACATCCTCAAGAGCTGTGGGCTCAACGGACTCCTCCATGCCATGGGACCTGGATCCCAACAAAAACGTATTGTGCAGAACCCAGACCGTGTGCCGGTTGGATCAGCATCGACACCAAGGGGGAAATGGAGACAAGAAATGCACTGGGGTCAGTTTTGGAGCCATGTGGTCTTGGTTTGGTTCCAATTAACGTTAGGAACTTTTTTCGTCTCCTGGCCTCCACAAAGGTAGAATTGCCTCCGAATGGCATTTCCTGTAATTGGCCCTGATGGTCACCCAACCCTGTGGGCTGAGATCGACACCCTGAGTGCTGCTGGTTTCAGTGAAATTGAACAGCTTGAACGGAGACTGCAAACCAGCCGAAAAGAGAACGCTCGGACAGCAGAGGTGGGGCCCAGATGGAGTCAAATGGGCGTATCACTGTGTTCTGGATCAGAAGCAAGTCCAAAGAGCCCTGGTGTCCTGAACCACAAACCATTGCCCATAGCTCTGGGAGAGGGATGGGACTGAGATGCTGAATATACTGCTACCCCTGCCCACCGTGCACTCCTCACCACCTCTGGATTCCCACATCTGGGGCAGTCAATAGTACTCGGCCATCATCCAGGGCCTCCATGAGCCCTACGGTTGACTTCTTGGTGCTTGACTTCTGCAGAGAATGGGATGTGTCAAGAATGGAACATGCAAAGCTGACAGAATAGCTGGGAGAAGTTCTCAGTAAGTGGAGCCCTGTCTGACCTCCGCAGTGAGTCAACCACAGCCCAAGAATTGGGGCTGCTGACAGCACCTGGCCCCTCCATCAAAGGCCGTAGCCTGGGAGCCTCATGGCCATAGCGACTCTATAACGGAGGACCAGGAGACCTGTGAGGAAGAAGACATGAATGGCTATGAGCAGCCCCTGTGCTTCTTTTGTGTGAACCCACGGGTTGTGAGGTGAAGGAGAGGGCTGGTGTGGAAGTGGGGATGACAGCACAGACAAACCCAGAATCCTCCACGGGCAAGAAAGATGTCGAACCAAAGTCAGTGCCAGGAGATCCCAGGGTGTTCAGACTGTCTGCCCAGGGTGCCGAGGAGAGAGGTGGGAGAAGGGAGGTGAGACGGCTCGGGACTGAGAGTGGAGTGGGGACCCATATGCCGTGACCCAGAGGAAAGGAGCTTTCGCGGGTGGCAAGTAACGCAGGCATGCTTGAGTAGAGGTCCTTGGAGTCTGGCTAGTGACTGGGAGGAGGGTACTGGGGAGGGGGTGACACCAGTGTGTAAGCTATGAGGATAAACCAACCAGGAAATGGGGCAGCAGAGAGAGAAGGTACGAAATAGAATGGACTTAGAAAGGTCACAGGCCCTGTCTTTCCCCTCCGGTGACACCTTCATTCCCTCGGGGCGGGTCCACCGTGGAGACAGCCCACCAAGGAGCCGGCCCACTCTTGAGGCTGCCTGCCACAGAGGCAGTTTGCCACAGCCCCTGCCGGTGCTTCCATCCTTAGTTTTCTCCTGCTCAGTCAACAAAAGTTCAGAGGATCTGGGGCAGGACCGCTCCACTCACCTTGAAGTCTTCCCTTCAAGGTCACCTGAGGCTGCCAAAGGGAGGCCACTATTCCTGTCACAGTGGCCGCTGGTACAGGACTTTTCTTCCGAATGTTTCTGACCCCTATTCCTTTGTCACCCCTGATCTAGGAATAGCCACCACTCTGGGGCTGCTGTCCTGCCCGCTTCTTTTCCCTGGTCTTCCCCTATACCCCACTTACACACTGTTCTCATGATGAACAGCCACCGAAGTTCTCCAGACTTCTGCTGCCACAGGGACCCTGCCTGAGACAGGAACTAGTCTTTAGAAGGCCTAGGTCCTCATGGATGCTGACTGTTTCTAGAAGTGTGAGCCAGACATCAGAAAACTGAAGTCAGTCTCCTGTTCTCACAAAGTCAACCCACATCTGAGGGTCTCTGCAAATGCACAGAGTCCCTGGAGGGGGTCGGTAATCCTCTGGGGAAGCGTCCCGGATGCTCAGGATAAGGTGTGGGCCGTAAAACAGTGAACGATGTAGTTATTATGTAAGAGATGAAGTTCCTTTCATTAACAGACACACAGCATGGTCACTCAGGTAGGGTATGTAGAGAGTGAGGGACTCGCCATGTTTTGGGATATGACAGAGTTATAGGCCGCAGAGACCCTTGCATCCGGGTGCTCTTTGCTCTAACTCCCAGGTGTGTCCTTGCTCTGTCCCCATCCACGCATTCATCCAAAATTTCCTGGTCCCTGTCTTGTGTGCAGGTTATGCCGGAGAGAAAGCCCACACCCAGCACCCACTGGGAGCTCTTCGCTGCCACGGATCCAGACATTCTCGTCACCCTACAACTTTGCAATGTTTCAAAGCGAAACCAACCTGTCTTTGCCTCGCGTCTTAAACACAGTATCCGATGTGTAGGCATAGGTAAAAGCATCGCCGCCGGCGGCCCGGAATTCCATTGCCCGGCTTAAAGCATTCATCTGCTTGCCTTTTGGATTGGATTTCCAAACGGGTCAAACATTTACAGAAATGGCCCAAACTGTACAAATAAACCTCGTGTCTCATGAGGAAGGCAGTTTACATTACTCCAGGTCAGATGAACACACAGCCACAGCCCTGACTTTGAAAACCACTTCACCCAGTATACGTGTGAGTTCTGGGCACCGCCTGGAATCCGTCAGTTCCTTCAAAGGGCCTGGGGACAGGCATGGCGACCCTATAAACCCATGCATGGTTTCCACTCCAGCTGGGTGGCTCTTGACCCCAGCAAGCCAAACAAACGGGGTGTGACCAGGTCTGCCTCGTGCTGTGGACCTTTGCTGGGTCCACCGTTCTGCCCCAGAGTCCACCTGTCCCTCTACCCTTGCATGGCGCAAGAGCTGGGTTGCTGTCTTGTTCTGGAAACCCCACAAATGGGACGTGGCGCTTTGCAGAAAGCCGATCTATGTCTGCTAGCTCGTGCAGCTCCATTTTGTAAGTGAGGTGTTGGACTGGCTGTGATTTGTGGGGGCAGAAGTGACTGTCCCTGGCTCTGAGGACAGTATTGCTCCATCATTAAGCTCTTATTGCTCAGCTCACGTCTGGCTTGTCTGTGTGAATATTATTACTTCATTTTCTCATAGCTGTGACTCCATATCTGGCAAAGCAGGTGAAGGGAGGCAGTTTTGGCTCACAGTTTGGAGGACTACAGTCCATCATGATTGGGATGGCATGGCAGCAGTAGCCTTGTGGTGCTGATGGGTGTAACAGAAAGCAGAATGGACAAGAAGCCCGTTCCCAATGACATATTTCCTCCAGCAAGGCAGCAGCTACCTAAAGATTCTACAACCTTCCAAAATAGTGCGCTAGCTGGGGAGCCAAGTGTGCAAACACAGAAACCTGTGGGGATATATTTCACACTCAAGCCATAACAGAGTGTGAATTATAGTAGACCCCGACTCAGTGGGATGGCATCTCTAGAGAGATGAGCGAGATGCAGAGGGACAGGGTAAGGTGGAGGAGATAGGCTGTGGGAAGACAGGGGTAGAGATATCAGGGACTTGGCTTGTGGGTGTGGCCACAAGCAAAGGTGGAGCCACAAGGAACTAACGTGGCGGGGGGGGGGGTTAGGTTCCCTTGGAGAGCCCAGAAAGAGAGACTCCCTGCTTTGAAACTCTTAACTTCCAAAACATGTGCACCTAGAACTCTGCCTTGTGAGCCACACACAATTGGTGGCCGTGAGTAGTCAGCCCCAGGGGTTGACCTCTCTCCTCCACTCTGTCTGGGTCACTAGCGTCAGGCTTGGTACCCTTCTACTCAGTGCCAGCTGCCCCCTGCCTGGTTCTGCAGGGAAGGGGTGCTAGATTGGGGCTGGTGCAAATTGAAAGTCAGAAGTACCTGCTGTTCTCACTCCAGTCTGTCTATGTGGCAGCATCCACAGTCCTTCTCCCACAGGGGCGCTGGTTCCTCTTTCAGGGTGCTTTCCTCGTGTTCACCTCTCTGCCCGCCACCTCTAAGACGGCAGCACCAGCTCAGCCTGGTTCCCTTGGGGCTCTGGGTTCCTCTCAGTGTGCCCTGGGGGAGCTAGATACGTCCCCCCTAACCTCCCATGGAGATCCAGGATCTCTTGCCTTGTCAGTCTCCCAACATCCTATTTTAAGGATCACACATAATAAGTGCTCTGTTACAACTGTTGGTGTGTTGGTGTGAGTGTGTTTGGAAAACGTAGGTGCTTTGGAGGACAATGGTGTCTTGATGGTTAAAGGAGACATGCATTTTTAAAAAAAATGTATTTATTTTATTTTGTGTGCTTAAATATTTTGCCAGCGTATATACGCTGTGTGCATGCCTGATGCCCAGGGGGTAAGAAGATGGCATATATCTGATCCCCTGGAACTGGAGCCTCAGATGGTTGTGAACCACCATGTGGGTGCTGAGAATTGCGCCTGAGTCCTCTGCAAGAGCAACAAGTGTTATTAACCACTGAATCTTCTGTCTAGCCTTAAGGTGGTAAATCTTATACCATGCGAGTATTACTCCACACACGTACACCATATTTACACACATGCACATGTGTTCACACACACACACACACATAATATTTTTTTGACTGCTGTTTTCCTGTGATAACACACATTATCTAAGTGATGTCCAGGCTGAAAAGATGGCACCGTGGTTGAGAGAACTTGCTGTTTTTGCAGAGGACCTGGGTTTGGTTCCTACCACTATATGGAGGCTCCCAAGTGTAACTCTGCACTTAGAGATCTGACAGCCTCTTCTGGGTTCTGTGGGCTCCGGCACTCACATGCAGACACACATATGTACATACATACTATTAATCCTTAAATGTTTTTAGTGACACACACTCTTCACCTTCAGAATTATAATAATATAAATATTAGACATTCCATAGGTGCTTGGAATTATGGGGGATTTTTTTTCCTGCCCCCCCCCCGTCATTCAATTTGGGTCATTCATTTTTTTAAGGATTTATTTGTTTATTTATTTTGAGACAAGGTCTCACTAATTAGCCCATGATCGCTTTCAGTTCTAAATTCTCCTGCCTCAGCTTCCTAAGTGCTGGGATGACTGGGCAGGTGTCGCCATGCACAGTGCAAATGGGGCCGTTTCTATTGCTCTGACTGGAACTCACTTGTTCTTCCATCTCAGTCACTCTCCTGCTTCAGCATAAAGCCTCCCAGGTGGGCCGCAGTGACGTTCAAGTCCTCCATTTTCTCTCAGATAGTTCTGAGATCTTCCTTGTTGAAAGTCGCACTGTTCAGAATACTTCAGTGGCTGCTGTTTCCAGCTCAGGGGGATCATTCCCGACCATCTCACTGTTGGCTGTGCTTGTTCAAGATTCAGTGATGAGGGTGGTGGGTGAATTTGGTTTAGATTCTCAACGTTGCCAGGCTCTGGATCTTCCATAACCTGGCTTTTTAAAGGGGAGCAAGCCCCCTGATAAGATGGGCCCTGAAGGTCTAAGGTAGCATCTGGGTAGACGTAGGATGGAGAAACTGTAGATCTATGGTAGAGGGTGTGGACCAGTGCTGGGTGTGGCAGGGGAGAAGGTGTGGACTGCTAGGGTGGAGAGTGTAAACTTGAGTAGAGGGTATAAGTGTAAAGTATCGGGTGTAGACTTAGGGTAGGTGGTGTAGACTTGGGTATGAGCGTTAGATCTAGGGTATGAGGTGTAAGGTGTTTGGCTATAGTGAAGGAGGTGTAGACCTAGAATAAGGGGTGTGGGGTTAGGCTAGAGAAATTAGACACAGAGAAGACCTGTGATGGTGTGTAGAGCTAGGGATTAGATTTGGAGCAGAGGGTATTGACTTTTTGTGGGAGGGAGATATAGACATATAGGGTAGAGGGGATAGACATAAGGTATGGAATATAAACAAGGGTGGGGTATAGATCTAGGGTAGGGGGTATATATTTTATTGGAAATATAGATCTAGGGTAGCTATTTTAGCCCTAGGGTAAAGGGGTTTAGACATAGAGTAGGGGTACAGACATAGAGTAGGGGTACAGACATAGAGTAGGGGTGCAGACATAAAGTAGGGGTGCAGACATAAAGTAGAGGATGTTGACTTAGGTGTGCAAGGTATAGACCTAGGGTAGGTATTGTGGATCTAACTTAGAGAGTGTAGACTCGGGTAGAGGTTGGACACATTGAGTAGAAGTCGTGGGATTCCTGCCGAGGAAAGCAGCTAACGGGGAGTGTAACCAGCTCAAGAGAAGTAAGTGTGTTGCAGCCAACAAAGCGGAACAGAGTTGGAGATCTGAAGAGCATTTCGACGTTGGACATGAAGGTGCAGAGAGTTTGGAGTTTTCACATCTGGTTTTTGGCCTCTTTTGGTCCACTTTTTCTCACTATGCTCCCTTCCATGTGTTTTGGAATGGTAATATATACCCTGTGTCACTATATGTTGGAAGAGTATGATCTGCTTTTTGATTTTTATTTTTATAGGTGATACAATTAAGATAGTGCATGGATCTCAGACGAGACTTTGAGCTTTCAAACACTGTTGAGACTGTGACAGACTAGGGAGACTTTTGAAACTGGACTAAATGAATTTTGCACTATGATATCGTTACAAGCTTATGGGGGTCAGGGAGTGAAATGTGGTAGTTTGAATGTAATCGGGCCCCCATAATCTCATAGGGAGTGGCACTATTAGGAGGTGTGGCTTTGTTGGAGTGTGGATGGCCATGTTGGAGGAAGTGTGTCACTATGGGAATGGGATTTGAGGCTCTCTATGCTCAGGATACTGCCCAGTATGTCAGGTAACTTCCTGCGATCTGCAGGATGTAGGGCTCTCAGTAATTCCTCCAACACCATCCCTGCCTGAATACTGTCATGCTCCTCACTACAGTAATAATGAACTGAACCTTTGAAACCATTAGCAAGGCACCTCAATTAAATATTTTCCTCCTAAGAGTTGGGGTCATGGTGTCTTTTCACAGTAAGAAGAGCCCTAACTAAGACAGGCATGGACCCCTCGGGTAGAGTGTGTAGGCCCCAGGTATGATGTGTAGACCTAGTACAGAGGTGTGAAGCTAGGGCTGGGGTAGACCTTGGGAAGGGGGTGTTAATCCTGTTTCAACCTAGGGTATAGAGTCTAGACCTAGAATAGAAAGTGTAGACACGGGTAGGTAGTATAGACAGAAACTAGACAGTATAGATCTGGGCTAGAGGGTGTGAATGCAGATCTAGGATAGCAGATGCGGACCTAGGGCAGAATGTGTCAAACTAGGAGGGATTTATACATAGGATAGGGCATGTAGACCTATGGAAGAGGAATTGTCCTAGGGTAAGGGTTATAGACCTAAGGCTGGGAGTTTAGACCCATAGTAGGGTGTGTAGACATAGGGTAGATGGTGGAGACCTAGGGTAGGCAGTGCTGACATAAGATAGGGGTTATAGACTTAGGGTAGGAGGTGCAGATCTAGGGTAGAGAATATAGACCTATGGTATAGTGTGTAAACCTAGGGCAGGGGTTGTCTTATTTAGGTTTCTATTGCTTGATAAAACATCATGACCAAAGGCAACTTGGGGAGAAAGGGGTTCATTTTAGCTTACACCTTGAACTCCATCATCCAACAGAGTCAGAGCAGAAAGTCAAGGCAAGAACCGGGAGGCAGGAACTGAGGCAAAGGCTGTGGAGGAGTGCTACTTACTGATTTGCTTCTTCCGGCTCGCTCAGCCTGCTTTCTTACCACACCTGGGACCACATACCCGGAGTGGCACTACCCCCAGAGGAATGGGCCTTTCCACATCAGTCATTTACAAAGACAATGCCCTGCAGACTTGCCCACAGGCATTCGGAAGGAAGCGTTTTTTCTCAATTAAGAGTTCTTCTTCCCAGGTTATCCCAATTTACATCAAGTTTCTATAAAACTCACCAGCACAATTGGCCACTTGTTAACACACATATGACCATTAAACTATAACCTTTCTTTTCTTGTTGTCCCTAATGTTCTTATTAATACCTATATCACAATGTAAAACATATTCCAAACTTTAACGGTCCCACAATCTCTAGAAATTCAAATAAATACTTTAAAAGTTCAGTCTCTTTAAAACATCCAAACTATCTCTAATACTCCAAAGTTTCTCTAATGTTCCTAAGTCTCTTTAAAATATCCAAAGTTTCTTCAAGATTCCTGTCTCTGTATAATTACCAAGTCTCTTGACTTTACAGCGGCTCCTGTAAAATCGGCAATAAGTTAAATATTTTTTTATTTCAAGAGGGACGAACCAGGGCACATTTATAGTCACGTCAAAGCAAAAGCGAAGTTCGGTAGCATATAGCTCAATGTCATACTTCCGGGACTCGGGATCTCTAACCTCCAACGTGCTTGCCATATGGTGTGTACCAAAGCTCAGCCTGTCTCCACTCCACGGCCTTGGTGGTCATCCCATGGTACTGGCATCTCCAAAATACTTGGATCTCCACTGCAACTGGGCTGCACCTTCGCCCAGAGCCTCCTCTGGGCTCTTTTCAGGTCCTATGGTGCTAAACCTCAACTTCTCCCCATGACCCCTGTCCCCAAACCCCATCCTGGGGCTTCAGTGTCAACCGAGGCTACATTTGCACCAGTAGCCTCTCCTGGTGCTGAGTTAGCACCCACCCCCACTTCATGCCTTGAAAACCAGGAGCACCTGGATGATGCATACATGTCACCATGGTTGGCTGCCAGCATGAGCTCTGTGCTCGGACTCAGAGCATTCCCAGAAGATGTTGCCTCTGTTTTTGCGGGACTCTTCTTAACCACCACTAATTTCTTCAGTGCAGCTGAACAGTGTCAACTGTCCCAGGAAGGCAAATGTTTTGCTTTAGTGGTTCTGGTCTCTTGTTAATCACGGCTGATTCTCCAGCCCCAGCTGACCAGGATCAGTCTTAATTCAAAATACGGGATAGCCCTCAAAGAATTTCTAAGGGACGCTCAAACGTCCTTCTGGAACGTCATTAGCCAGGCCTCCATCATCTTTATCGCTCGCTGGCTCCACCTTCTTAGATCCCGCAACAGATTGCTAAATTCTGAGTACTCAGAGTACGCAATCTTCCCCAAAACATATGCTCCCGCTGCCACCCTAAGACCCCCACAAATCTGGCTCTGCTTTCTTTCTTGGTTAGGGTTAATATTGCTATAATGACCAAAAGCAACTTGAGGAGGAAAGGGTTCATTTGGCATACACATACTGAATCTTCACAATTCACTGAAGTAAGCCAAGGAAGGAACAGGAACTGGATGGGAACCTGGAGGCAGGAGCTGAGGCAGAGGCTGTGTGTGTGTGTGGGGGGGTGCTGCTTACTGGCTTGCTCCTCATGGCTTGCTCAGCCTTCTTTCTGATAAATCCCAGGACCACCAACACAGGGGTGGCCCCACCCAGAGTGAACTGGGCCCGCCCACATGAATCATCCGTCAGGAATATGTCCTACAGACTCGCCTACAGGCATTCCCATGGGAACAGTTTCACAATTAAGATTCTTCTGAAATCATGCTAGCTTGTTTCCAGCCGATGTAAAACTATCCAGTACAGGAATGTAGACCTAGGGGAGTGTAGGTGTAGGTCAGGGCATCTAGAATGTATAGACCTCAACCAGGGGGTGTACTAGGGAGGAGACTTGGGCAGAGGTTGTGGACGTAGGGAAGCGAGAGTAGATCTAGATTAGGGGTGTAGACATAGGGTAAGGGTGAACACATGGATATGAGCAGCTGTCCTACACTATGGGTGTAGACATAGGGTGGGGTGTTTTATTAGGATGGGGGTATAGGCCTGGGGTAGGTGGTGCAGATCTAAAGTAAGGTTTTTTTGTTTTGTTTTGTTTTGCTTGCCTAGGGTAGAAGGTGTAGACATAGAGTATGGAGTATAGACAAAGGGAAAAGGTATAGATGTAGCGTAGAGGGTGTAAACCTAGGGTAGGGGTTGTATACATAGCATGGGACTGTATACAGTGGGTAGGGATGTTGTCCTAGGGTAGGAGTTAAATATATAACATAGGACTGTATATATAGGGTAGGACGTTGCCCAAGGGTACGGATGTTATCCTAGAGTAGGGTCGTATACATTAGCATAGGGGCTGTATACATAGGGTAGGGATGTTGTTCTAGGGTAGGGGTTGTCCACATAGGGTAGGAGGTATAGACCTATGTAGGTAGGGTAGGGTGCTGTCCTAAGGTAGGGGTGTGTTTCCAGCTTCCTGGTGTATTGGTTGGAGGGTCAGGTGGCCACTCAGAGCACTTGTAGGTGCTCACACTGTGTGGCTTGTGCCAGCAGGAGCAGCAGGAGAGATGATAATTAAGGTCCTTTCACACCGCCTCGAAAACATACGCTCCCCCCCTCCCCGCTCTCCTCACCTGCCCTCACTGAGCTTGGCACTGGCCCCACACACATGGTGGTGGGAGGGTTTTCAAGGCTTTATCTTGTCGATGTGACTGGATTTAGAATCACCTAGAAGACTGTAGAGACTCAGTATCATGTCTCTGAGGGTGGTTACTGAGAGGACTGAGGGGTGAGCACCACCCTAAATATGAAGGGTGCCATCCATAAGTCAGGGATCTGAAGGCAATGAAGGGGAACAGCAAAGCCGAAACCCTGAGGACAGCAGGGCCCTCTCTCTGTGCCCTGTAGCCTGCAAGGATGGAAACCTCTGAAACCATGAGCCAAATGAATCCTGTCTCTCTAAGGGTGTTTCTGTCGGGTATCTGGGCAGAGCAAGGAAAGATCATTAATTCAAGACCCTAGCGGACATAGCACCTCCTCAGCCCATTCCTTTCAGCCCTGTCGGCACTGGGGCATCAGAGCCTTGGTCCTCACTGTGCCTTGATGGCAGTTGTAGAGACTGATGAGTGGCAGGGAGCCAGACTCCCTCACCGTGCTCTTAGGCTCCTTGCTGTTGGATAGGGCAAAGGCTCAGCTTCCCAGTAGGCAATCCTGGTACTGCCTGCTGCTCCTGGGGAGGTGATGGGTGAGGCCCCAAGGTGTGTCTATCAACACTGTCAGGTGACTGGAGGGAGTGCTAGCTCCCTGAGGCTGCCATGGGGGAGTCAGAGAGATCCAAGAGGGGCCCCCAAGTCATGTATAGCCAGCTGGAGCTTGTGAGGGGTTGGCAAAGGTTTCCAGATCCACAGCATTCTTCCTGGAGTGTAGACTTGGGGAGTCAGGGCTTTACAGGGTTTGGCCTCTGTGTTTGAAGACTATCTGGGCTCTGGACTGCTCTGGACACATGAGAGACAAGGAAGGACTCAGGGACACCTGCTGCTGTGTCATCTTATGAGTTCCAAGGTGCTCAGCATTGTGCTTCATTTATTCTTCATTCCAGAGGCCTTGAGCAGCAAGGATGCCATGCACAGGCTCTATAGCTACCGAGGAAAGATCAGCAGAGCAAAGCACTTCCATCTTGGTGGAATCTAGAAGTTTCTCTGAGTGAGACAGTCTGAACTCTAGCCTCCCTGAGTCCTGCTCTCAAGCTTTGTCCCCCACCACCTGGGCGGCAGGCCATCTGCCAACAGCACCCATCAATATGTCTCCCAGGCCACCTGGAACCTTCTGGGCTGAGACATGCTGACCCCTGACCTCAGCCTTCCTGGCTAATCACAGCTGTCTGATCTTCTCCTGTGGATTGCCCTTCAGGTCGACCCACGGGTGCAGGCTGACTCAGAGCGTGGGCTCCAACCACTTCCTTGCAGTCTTGGCAGCCTGCTGACCTGCGGCTCCTTCGCACGACACTTCGTGTTCTTCAGTCCCCTCCTGAGGACACACTCAGGGGACAGGCATCCCGTCCCTTTGCTCCACGACTTCTTGGGTGGCCTGAGGAGACTCATCAGCTCAGTGAGAACCACAGCCCCCTCATCCTGGGTGAGGAAGAGTGCCAAGTGCTCATGGGTCACGGAGGCCAGGGAAAGGCAGGAGGGCAGGCGGAGGACCTCGCTCATTGTCTTGTGCTAACTTATAGAAACAGCGGGTCTCTTGACCCAAGTCTTTGTGTGAAAAAAGCTCCAGATCCTTTGTAGAAGCTTAGCATTAGCTTGCCAGCCAGCCAGCCAGTCAGTCAGCCAGTCAGCCAGCCAGCCAGTCAGTCAGTCAGTCAGTCAGTCAGTTAGTCAGTCGGTCAGCCAGCCAGCCAGTCAGCCAACCAGCCAGCCAGCCAGTCGGTCGGTTGGTCAGTCAGCCAGCCAGTCAGTCAGTCAGTCAGTCAGTCAGTCAGTCAGCAGCCAGTCAGTCAGCCAGCCAGCTTGAGCCAGGGATGTAACTGAGTGCCAGAGAGCTGGTCTAGCAAGTGTAGAGCCCTGGATCCCATCCCCGGAATAGAATTTTATTTTTTAAATCACCTGTAATCAATGAGCCTAAATGGAAACAAGCAGAGCCCCTCTCTTGCCTGGGAACTCTGTTCTGAAGGGGTCACAGGGGAGCTCAGCCGCTGGGAAGCTGGTCTGGCCCTCCTTATTACCTCCTTATCCTTGCTTGCTCTCCTTGGCCCTCCTTTCTGTACTGTTATTTTGTTTTTTTAAATAAAATTGAATTATTCACTTTCTTTGAGCTCTCAATCCCTACAACCTCAAGTTCATTCTCCACTTTAAGTGTGGGAAACGGGGTAGAATTTGGAAAGTCCCTTGGAGGAACCAAGAAAATGGAAGTTACAGCCTGTCGTCGGGACAAAGTGGTCTTGCCCACACTGGAACGTGGGTTCCAGGAACCAGCCTCCCAGTCGTCAGAGGCTGCCAGGGAGGTGACACTGGAAGAATCCAGGGGCCAGACAAGAGTTACCCTCCATCCCTGTCGGTAGCAGGCTTAAGAGAATGGCTCAGCTGGGCAAATATTCGGAGCATCTTTGAGCTCATCTCAAAGGCAGCTCCGTGCTTTGTCCCTGAATGGGCAACTGGGAGAAAGGAGGGTTCTTGAGGAGGAGAAACGGCCTGGCTCAGACAGAGAGACTGGAAAGGCTAGGGGCTGACGCTGGGCTGCCAGTCTGGTTGCCTCGGCTCCTCTGAGGGGAGACCCACTCGGCCCTTTCGGCAGCTGTCATCCACAAGTCATTCTCCTCCAGCTGTGCCACGTCCGGGAGGGCTCCCCGCTAGTCTAGACCACCGCCAGAAAGGTTCCCCCTTAAAAGACTTCAGTTCTGGTTCCTTCCTCCTCCCTCCTGCCTCCTGCCCCCTACCTGGGACAAAGGGACTCTTTACTGACCCTGTGGTGTAGCTGTACCCCTGTGGCCACCCGAGGAAGGAGCCAAGACTGAGGATGTGGAAATATGGAGGGAATGTGTATCTGTATCATTGATGGCCTTGTTGGGATTAACTGGAAACCTCAGCAAACACAGAAATCTGCGCTAACCCTGGCCTTCCCTAAAGAGACATTACAAATGGGTGGGGTGGGGTGCCGTGACCAGAGTGCTCACTTAGCATCCTTAGGACCCTGGGTCTGAGCCTCAGCATCAAATAAACAAGACATGGTGGTGGATGCCTGCCATCCTAGCACTTAAGAGGAGAAAGCAGGAGGATCAGAATTCACAGGGGTCCTCATTGGCTACATAGGGAGTCCAAGCCAGCCTGGGCTACACAAGACTCTGTCTTAAACAGAGGGCAGGTGTTTAAAGTTCCCTTCTTGAAGGAGCTTAATGGGGTGAATTTACCTGAGCGGACCTCTGTGATTCAGCAGCGTGTAGAGTTTCCCACATTTTAGTTATTCGAGTTTCTCCTTTAGGTGTTTGTGTTATCTGTATGTCCCCTATGATGCTGAGTCTAGGCAGAATTTCTGTTTTTAACTCTGGCTGTTTAGAAGACTTCATTTCCTGGTATCCACTGAGGTTAATTTGGATGTATGAGTAGCCCTGGCCAACGGGCAGTGCAGAAGGGGAAGGTCATTTCCTGGTTAGTGCATCACTTCCGGGTCAGAGCATGGTCTGGCTGTGCGGGACCTACAGAGCTGTTTCTCCTGCCTTGGAGAACCTCGGTGCCTCACACTGAACCAGAGGCCCAAGACTGCAGCCTACAGTGCCACACAGGACCTGGCCTGAGTAGATAGGTCTGTTAGCACCAAGCTGGGACTTCCCACTTGGGTCGAATAGATGTGCTGAAAAATAACCAGAAAAGTTGGTCAGGGTGGTTCATCCTAATCCCATCATTTGGAGGCTGAAGCAGGGAGATCATTGAAAATTCAAAGTCAGCCTGGGGCTAAAGGCTGAGACCTTGTCTCAAAGCAAAGAGAATGGCGACTCCCTGCCTTCTTGGTTCAGTAACTCTTGTGTTCTGTTCTTTGTCACCAGATGTCGTCCTGTGTTCCTGGAAATGCATCTCACCTCGGAGGGATGGCACTCGTAGCAGGTGCCCAGGTCTCTGAACTCCTATTCCGAATGTTCTGGGTCTCCAGTTTTCTCAGTGGTGTGAGTGGGTTACACATACTCCCTGGTCCCCACTGGTGACACGCACACCTCAGTAAGCTCTACAGCTGCTGCTGACACCACCCTGCTGTCCGACGTGTGTCAGGGACCCTATTCTGTTCCAACTGTCAGCTGCACCTGCTTGCCTCCTGGACCGTGTGAGAGGCCAGCATGAGTAGATGAGCCTGTGGGAAACTGTTGAGTCAGCCCCTGCCCAGCTGGGGCTAATGATCCCAGTCCTCCAGGGTCTTAACTAGCACCTCTGCTCAGCTACAGCCTTGGCTTCTCTTGGGCTACAGGTCTTTAGGGCAGACAAATCCCTCTGTCTCCGTCACAGACCAGTCGATCCGAGGGTTGCTGGGGAGAAGCAGGCTTTGATGAGACCAGGTTCTGCTTTCTCTGAAGCGGAGGAGGACAGGGAGACCGGCTTCAGCATCAAGTGCTTTGAAAGGAGGCTCCATCCGAGGTAGGTTTAGACTATGTCACAACGCAGCTCTGTGAGCCATAAAACAAGGTGCCAAGGGGCACTTGCGTTTCCAACCCCCCCACACCCAATGGAGACTCGAACACTAGGTTGCTTACTCTGCATTGGGTCCTGTTCAGCTCTGATCTTTTTAACCTCATGATCCACCAAGATCCCATCGTGGTGGAACTGAGATCATATAGCAGGAAAAAAAGCTGAGCCGAGCTTGTGAATTACTCTCGAATAGAGGGATGTCTAATTAAAGACACAGAAACGGCCCTGGTTCATCTAAGTAGCATCTTTGACAGCCTTGACATGGGGACAAAGCACTCCATAGTCTTTGCAGTAAATTCCCTTCATCCTAAGGGAACACTTACAGCAGCATCCTGAAGAGGTTGACACAGAGGGAGGCCTGCAAGGGCAGGGTCAGAGATGGCAGAAGTAGCCTTTGGCTAAGGAGTGCAGTGAGGAGAGATTGTAGGGATTGGAGGACAGTGAGCCACCCAAGGAAGGGGGTGTCATGAAAGAACTGTCCTTGAGCAAGGCAGCCTGAGGTTAGGAATGCCCTGCCCTTGCACCTTCTGGACTTGCAGTTAGTGGGAGTCCCAAGGAACTGTGATTAAGTCAAGAACTGACAATGTCTCACTGGGGACACCGAGTGGAAAGTGTAGCCATGCAAGGACAGGGGTGCCGCAGAACTCCCTGGAACGACGGCACAAGGGCCCTTGGACTTCTTCCACAGAAACGGCTGCTCGCCCAGGCACCTGCGGCATCACACAGCCAGGCCTGTTCACGTAGGTGATGCCACATCCCTCTTCCCACAGCCAGACCCCACTGTACACTGATAGAACGGTAGCCTTCTCTGTTTACTTTTTAATATTCTTTGAGGCAGGGTCTCATGTAGCTCCAGCTGGCTTCAAAGTCTCTGTGTGTTGAAGGATGACTTTGGACTTCTGATCTTCCTGCCTCCACCTCCAGAGTGCTGGGATCGCTGGCATGTGCCCCACCACATCTACTTCGTGTGGCCCCAGGTACGGAACCCTAAGTCTTCATGAAAAGTTACTAAGTACTCAGCCCACTGTGCCGCTAGACTCTCCCCACAGTCAGCCCCTCTCCCTAGACTCTCAGTGCTCCTGGATTGGGTGGGGTGAAGAGGGCTCTGGGCTGGGACAACTCTCTGCTGTCATCCGTTTATTATTGTTTTGGTCCAGACTCCAAGTGAAGCAAAATGCACGCTCCAAATAGAGCTGACTTCCCAGTGACTCCTGAGAGTCCTGTATGCTACAGACAGAGAAACTGAGACCCAGAAAGGCGATGCTCCACTAGCCTGGGCCCAAAAGCAAAAGATAGGATGGAGTCCTCCCAAGAGTGACCCTGATGCTAAACGGACCTAGAGCCTGCGTGGTGAAAGTGTCCTCAGACAGACAGACACCAGACGTCATCTGGGTTTGGTATTTAGGGTTGGGCTTGTCTGATGCCAGGTTCTGCAGGCTTTCGCTTTTTGCATCAAACAAGGAGCAACAGGGCAGGGCAGTCTATCCAGATGGAGCCCTGTCCTGATAGCAGGCATATTTGGCCCAGGCTGGCAGGAAAGCAGAGGATCCTGGCTCTCACACCTTCCCAGAAATGCAGGAGGTAATTAAGGGGCCTCCTGGGGTGGAAGAGTAAACAGAGGCAGGCCCCCTCTGTGAAGCAGCTTGCTTAATAACGCCAATAAGAACTTGAAAGCCAGCCCTGCCTTGGAGAATTGGTCACGCTGATTTAATCTAAACCCAGAAGCTAGAAGGTCCCCACCAGCATCCTCCAGACAGGGCCAGGGTCCTGAAGAGGATCAACTAGCCACCCACAGCCTTTCTGCAAGCAGAACTCACATTGATAACCAGGGTGCTGCAGACCTTCTAGAAAAATTTCGGTGGGGGCAGGCACATGCCTTACTGTGTGTGGAGGTCAGAGGGAAACCTGTGGGAGCCAGTTCTCTCCTTCCACTGCCTGGGTCCCGAGGATTATAATTCAGATCACCAGACTTAGCGGCACGCTCCTTTTTACCCACTGAGCCGTTTTGCCAGACCGTGGCAGGCAGGTTTTCTCATCTTGAGCGTCTCTTGCTCCCTAGCTCTAGACTGGGGAGGGCATCAAGGGGCTTTGATCGTTCCTGTTTATTCTAATTCTGCGTATCCCTGTTGTGGAGACAGAAGCAAAAGCTGTTGTGCATGACTTCTAAGCAAAGATCCCAAAGGCTTGACACAGCTTGCACAGTGGCCTTCATGTTCTCTTTCCTCTTCCACTGCTGCTTTGATTAGGCTTGAAACATTGATGAAATGGATGGAGCTCCAGCAGCCTTGCTGGACTACGAGACCCAAAAGACAATCCGAAAGTCTTGTGAAGTGCTTCATGGAGTAAATACCCAGATCTCTTCTTCTTCCCTCCCTCCCTCCCTCCCTCCCTCCCTCCCTCCCTCCCTCCCTCCCTCCCTCCCTTCCTTCCTTTCTTCCTTCCTTCCACCCTTCCATCCCTCCTTACCTTTCTCCCCTTCCTCTTCCTCCTTCCTTCTGTCTTTCTTTCTGAGGAAAACAATGTTGTCCCCACCCCAAGACAAGCTACTTGAGTTGCAGTCAGCTTTGGATCCTGCTAGCCTCAGACAAGGGAGGCCCAACAGTCTCTCTTCTTTAGGCTCCCCTCCATGCCTGAGTCTGGCCTCCAATCTTAATTGGCTATTGAGATGTCCTTCCATGAGTCCCATCTGCCTGTGCTGACTCTGAGGGCTGTGACACAGCCCTCCCTCCGGCTCCTTGTGCAACAACCAGGCCATGG
The DNA here is from genome assembly GCF_982192425.1 of Myodes glareolus. Lineage (NCBI taxonomy): Eukaryota > Metazoa > Chordata > Mammalia > Rodentia > Cricetidae > Myodes > Myodes glareolus. The sequence goes on from NC_142047.1 coordinate 50,074,039, forward strand.
AATGGCCTGCCTCTGCCACCCTTGTCCCTAAGCCTTCCCCAGTGTCCAAACCCAGATGCTTGTCCCTGACTCCCAGAATCTGGATGCCTCGCTGGATGAGCGGTGTGGAAAACTCAGCCTGTAATGAACCCCATTTCTACTTCCCACTGACTTCTTCCAGCAGGAGCCCCCTCCGCCCCCCACGTAACGCCAGCTGAGATCCTTCTCTCAGAAGCCCTGGCCAGTGAAGTCAGGTCCTTCTCAAGAAGGGATGGCCTCCAGGGTGGCCAAATCCATGATGTTCCCCAAGGCCGGCAGAGGCTGTTCTCATGGTGAATGTCGCCACTGGGCTGTGAGGACTTGAGTTTTGTTTATGTCCTGGAGCCTCTCACCCAGAGGGCTAGTCTGGGGAAACTGTGCCTGACTGAGAGAGGCCACAGATTCCAAGGCGACAGCAACAGGGTCCTTCCCAAGAGACAGAGAGACGAGGGTTCTCAGGAAGATGTCTGTTCAGTTGCTGACCCCAGCAGCATCAGCAGAGGAGTGGGGAAAGAGAGAGGGCAGAGAGGGCAGCTGGAAGGGGCAGATTCCTAGACCGCTGGGCAAAATGGGCTATGGTGTGGGAAGCTAGGAGCCGCTTCACAGTCACGGCTCAGAATGTTGGTGCTGTGTATGTTTGCACCTGTATGTGCACATTTACACAAATGTGTGTGTGTGTGTACTCATGCACGCATGCACACATACATGTGTACTTTGCTCTCTCCACAGTAGTTCAGTGTATCTCTATAATAATCACAAGTCAACTCCATAAAGTGTTTCTGTAATTTTTTTTCTTTTTCTTTTTCTTTCTTTTGAGACAGGGTTTCTCTGTGTAGCTTTGGCTACTTGGACCTCTCTCTGTAGCCCAGGCTGGCCTCGAACTCACAGAGATCTGCCTGCTTCTGCCTCCTGAGTGTTGGGATTAAAGGCGTGTGCTGCCACCACCCAGCTTAAATTTTTTTCTACTCATTATTTGAAGTCGATTTTTAAGACGTATTTATCTTTATGTGTACATGTATGTGCCTGCATGTATACCTGTGTACCACATGCATGTGGTACCCTTGGATCAGAAGAGGGTAGAAGACCTCTGGAATGGGAATTACAGGTGGTTAAGAGCTGCCTGATGTGGGTGCTGAGAACTGAACCTGAATCCTCCACAAGAGGAGCAAGGGTTCTTAACACTGAGCCATCTCCCCACTCCTAATATTTAAAAATAATACAACACATTTTTAAAGCCCCTTTCTAGTTGTAGACACAGCCGTGGAGCCGTGGCTGGGAGAAGCAGGCTGGCCCCAGACCCCACTCACCTCTCCCTTTGGGCCCTTGGGGTTCCGTGAGCTTCACTGATGGGAACTAAATGATCTTGGCTCTGGTTTCTGCTCAGCGGGGCCTCAATGCTGGATGACCAACAAACAACAAAGCCACAGCATCCTCTGGACACTCCTTCAACCATCCACTGAGGCATGGGAGCCTTCCCCCTTGGGTGGACCTGTTTTTCCTGGAGGCTGAGGAGGAAGACTGGGGACCACAAAGAAGAAAGCACGTGCCCTCTCTCCTATGGATCAAAGCCTATTGGAAGGTGGGAAGAAGGCATTTAACTCCAGCAGAGGAGGGGCAGGGGTTGGTCTGTACATAACCTCCTCTCACAGAGTGGCTTCCTTTCTGTCTCTGTGCTATAAAAATACATCTTCAGAAACTGCTGGGTGGGATGTGGCTCACTGAGTGTTCACAAAGCCCTGGATTTCATCCCCAGCACCAAATAAACCAGGTATAATAGTGTGTACCTCATGATCTCAAAACAGGAGAGGTAGAGGCAGAAAGATCAGATGTTCAAGGTCATTCTTAGCTCCACAGTGGCCAGCATGAGAAATGCTGTCCCAACAGAGATGCTGTCCCAACAGAGATGGTGTTCCTGTGGGTGTCAAGCTCACTGCGACCCTCCTGAGTCTGATGGGCTCTATGGTGGGCACTAACCTGGCTGGAAGAAGGTGAGCAGAAAGATGAATCTTGGGGTTCATGCACTTGCCTCACAGGAGCTCTGGGTACCATGCACTTCCCATCTGCTCTGTCAAGAAACCCCAGGTCTCCAGGAAGAAAAGCTCTGGAGGTCTTGAGTTCGAATCTCCACTGCTGAGGGCTGTTTCAGACAGGGTTGACCTGATGAATTTATACATATGGTATGGAGTAGTGCCAGGCTCCTGGCTGCTGAGATAAATGTTTAAAGGCAGTATCTAAAATGAGGAAGATGAAGGCAACAAGCCCAGAATGTGGGGAATAATTAAGGATTTAAATAAAGATAGGACCCCCACCTGGTGCCTGTCAAGCCGTTCTGCTCTCTTTAGCCTAGATCTGAGTCTGTGCTCGACTCTCTTTAAAAGCTGTTGTAACTGCAGTGTGGTCCTGCAATCTCAGTACTCAGGAGGCAGAGGCAGGAGGATGTCTGGTCGTTATAGGTTAGTCTGGGTAATACAGCAAGATCCATTCTCAAAGAAAAAGAAAACATGTTTGTATTCTTTGCAGAATTATTTTGGGAATATATTCAGGCTTTTCATCTGGATGACCTAGCTTTGAGGGGGTTGGAAAGGTGCGTGAGTTGCAGTGTACCCACCAGAAAGGTCAGTGTAGGGGTACTGGGTAGTGTGTGGGGCTGCAGACAGGTTGCACCATGACCCTGAGATGTTTGCAGCCTGGTAGCTCAGGACTGCCTTCCTCACACACATATATACATGAGTATACACCATGCAGAACACTGGATAAAACCCCTGGCACCTGCTGTTCCCAGTGCTCAGCAAGTAACATGTGGTGCGGGAGAATTGTCTGTATTCTGTCAATCATGTTTTGAATAAACGCTGATTGGTCAGGCAGGAAGTATAGGCGGGTCAACCAGACAGGAAGTAGAGGTGGGGCGATGAGAACAGGAGAATTCTGGGAAGGAGAAAGCCCATTCTTCGGATTCCCACCCAGACCACCGAGAAACAGGATGTGACCTGCCCCACTGAACCATGTAACTAACATAAACTAGAATAATGGGCTAATATAAGTTATAAGAGCTAATATGAAGCCTGTGCTAATGGGCCAATCAGTTTCTAATCTTATGGAGACTTCTGTGTGATTTTCTTTGGGACCTAAACGGCTGGGGGACCGGGTAGGACAAAAACCCCAGCAAGCATCAGGCCCTCATGTTACAAACATGCTGGGAAACTTTAGAAAACAGGAAGGTGACACCAGCTGTGTGTGATGGACCTGCCTGTCCTCAGGAGAGACACAGAGAATTTGAAAGGGAAGCAGAGTGGAGTTGTGGACCTAGAGAGAATTCTAGCAAAGGCACACAGACCTGGGTCTCGGGCTCCACCTCTTTCCTTTGGGGAGACCTGTGAATGTGTGCATGTATGCACGCCCCACCATCGGACACCACTTAGATTGCATGTATGTCTGCTGTCGCTTGCACTCTCTCTCGGACACTGGATTTTCCAGTGTCCTCAAACAGCTATGAATCCCACAGCCACTCTTGGTCCTCTGGACATGTTTCAACGTGGTAGCAGCCCTCAGAGCTGCATCTGCCCTCACCTCCTGCATGGGGCACCAGCGCCAACAGTTTGTGATAGAGCCTCTCTCAGAGGCTCGTGTGCGCTAGGTTCTTCTGCAGACTTTTTGCATCCTCTCTTACCCCATCCCTGCCCTCAAACAAACCTTACTAAATCCAACCAATAAACAGCACAGCTCAGAGCATGGATCTGATGAAGGAGAGCTGCCCTTTGGCACCAACTGCCATTTTCCGGGGCAATGTCTAAACCAGCTGTGGTCACAGGGAGTGCTATGAGTTGACATGGAACAGCTGAGGTGAAGCTGCCCACTCAGGTGCCCAGCAACCATCCCCTCCATCCTCTTGGCTTTGGAGAATGGCGCATAGGGTGGGTGTTTGTACAGGGTACATCTGGGCCCCCAGTATATCCTGCCTGTGACTGCCTATAGGAAGAGATGGGAGGGTTAGGTCCCTGCTATTGGTTGCACTTTTTACATGAGAGTCTATTTCCTGCTTCACGAGAAACTGTGGCCCAATCAAGTGAGTTCACCTTTTTGCAGCATACACTTTGGTGGTGACTTTTGAGTGCCTGGTTTCTCTGTGAAGCCCCGAAAAGGGACAGTGTGACAGTCAGGGTGGAAAGAGGTTATGGGGAGAAACTCCTAGGCTTAGGGAGAGCGTCCTGCAGCGTGTGAGAAGGTACCAACATCTGTTGTGCGTGCTTTAAGATCAGACTTGTGTTTTGCAAATTGAGCATCTGTAGAAATGTGCCCCATTCTGCAATACGGAGAGTGGATGGCTGCTGCTTACCTCACATCCCCATGCAGGCTCACAGTCTAATGAGGCATCACCAGGACAGGGCTGCCCTGGTCAATCTTCTGGAATCCAGAGGTTACTCAGTGAGTCAAGCGGGCTTAGCTGCAGTCGCTCCCATTTGGTCGGAAAAACAGAGAGCTGAAAAGAGGGGCATCCGTGACCAGTGACACACCTACTGCTCTTAACTGCTCCCTGAGCTCACGTGTGCTGTCTCACGTGTGTCTGTCTCTGTCCCTCTCTCTCTTCCTTCCCCTACTCCCGTCGAACTCTCTCTCACTCTCCCTGGCTAACAGAGGGTTTAACGTGGAGTCAGGCACGATGGCACCTATACCAGTAATTTCAACACTCAGAAGCTGAACAAAGAGGACCACCATAAGTTGAAGAACAGCAGCAGGCTGTAGGGATGGGTACTGGTGACCACTGATGAGGATGTGCACAGCAGGGAAAATACATACAAGCAGGAGCTGGTTGAGAAGGTCAAGGAGCAAAACAGGGCACACCCACAAGGCCATGCCTGACTATAGGTTGCTGGGATTCCACATGCCCCCCTCTTACCATATGAAGAAGCCTTTCTACATCCCAAGGTCCTAAGATTCTCAGGAGGCTGGTAGAGGCATTCACCTCTGCAGTGGGCATGGAAGATGAACATGGAGTTGTCGTCCCCCGCCACCCACCGACACGTTTGTCAAACCCTCTGAACAGACCCATCCCTTCCTTCAGCCACATGCAGGTGCACACACTGCTGCAGACTGCTCTTATCTCCCACACGTGTGTTTGCACACTCAGACATGCATGTCCAGCCTCTGTATATATCTTCATTGTAGCAATTAGGAACACTAACCGTACTGTGGCCAGCTCCCAGCCAGGTGATTTATGACCGTGTGTGAGCTGGGGACGGAGGTGTGAGGTCCACAGATGGGGGCTGGAAGTGCTGGAGGCAGAAAGGTGTGGCGCAGTCTGCCACAATTTATGCGGCAGCCCCACACAGCTTGGCCCCTAGAGCTGCATGGGCATCCTTCCTCTGCACGGGGCTGGCTCCTTCATCCTGCAACCCTGCCCCTCCCCCTCCTCTCTCTCCTTCCTCCTGAGGAGGTCCAGCTGGAAGGAGACAGGGCTCTGAGTTCAGCCGGTGCAGACAGGACTAAAGTAAACATGCCGGCCATCGCAGCAGCAAGCGGCCTCTGGACAGATGATGGTTGCTGGGCTGGTGAGGACCACACACACGAAGCTCCATGGACCACACAGGCGCCCGCCTGCCCGGCCGCCTGCCTGTGCCACACGCTTGCACGCAGAGGTGCAGAGGAATACATAGGATGCCTTCGCTTGTCCACGGGGTTCCACAGCCCTGTGGATGTTGGGAGACACACTTCTAAGACGCCCTGTGATTTCCAAACTCCTCAGAGGAGCAGAGGGTGAGGACCGAATCAAGTCATGGATGCTGGGGGCACCAGGAGAATGTCTTTTAACCTCTTGGGGCCTCAGTTTCTCTCTTTGGTTGGATGATCACTGGTGCCTTACAGAGTAGATGGCTGACAAGTCCTGTGGAATGTTGCTCACCCATGGTCCAGTGTTTGCTGTACCCCACCTTGAATATGTGGTTTGCACTCTCAGAGGCTGGATAGAGGGCACCAGCTCTCAGAGAGCTCATCAGGACTTTGCAGAGCCTGATCACTCTGGGGCAAGTGTATTGTCCTCTCTGAGCCTTGCTGGAGTAAGAAGGGCAACTAGTCACCTGACCCAGAGCCAGTGTTCAGGCATCAGTGGCCTCGCATGTGGATGGGGAAGGGCTACAGAAGCTGGGCATGCACTCCGAAGATGCCTCAGATAGCCACCTCATTGGTCCTGAGGTGCACAGCCTCTATAACCCAAAGCTCTCTGGGAGGCTAGAAGCTGCTTCCTCTCTGCCAGGAGCCATGCTGGTTGCCAAGAGGAAGGCTCTGCCTGGAGCTAGTCAACAGCCTCTTGTGTCCCCCAGCCCAGTCTTCTTCCCTCTGCCACTATGCCCACTGGTGAGTGGAAAGCAAAGACAGGTAGGCAGGCAGGCATCTGCCCATCCTTGCCTCCTCTCTCCACACTCCCCCCAATACTCCCCAGGAGGCCCTGTGTCCTAGGCAGCAACCTAATAGAGCCCTTGCTGAGCCGGGTAGACCAGCCATGGTGCTGCTTGGAGACCCGCCTTGGAGTGAAGCCCAGCTGCCCACAGAGTTAGAATGCAGAGTACAAGGCAGAATCCTCCCAGCGACACCAGGCTGCCTGTGGCCTCTTTGGGCTACGCTCAGGGGCCAGCACGCTATTGCAGAACAGATCACTTTCCCCCCATGGCCTTGTCCACCAGGGACTGATCGGCCCCTTGTCTCTTTACAGCTTCTACCGTGCAAAGCTACAGATTAGAGCTGAGCAACCACCCCAGACAACAGGCTCTGTCCTGGAGGTGGTAGGCGCCGTTGCTGTCCCCATCATCCAAGGCTTGCTCCACGATGGCAGCAACTGCCATGATAGCATGAGGCCCAGCTACTGAGGCCGACATCCATGAGGAGCTTCTCTGTCTGGAGAGAAAGGCAGGCACACTAAAGAATCTAATAAGCTCCTCAGAGAATGGGGACCTGGGGACCACTCTGCAGGGTGACAGGAAAGAGAGTGCAGGGTAAGGGCAGAGGCAAATCTCGGGACCCTGTGGGAGTCTGTCCCTTTGTGGTGCCCCTGCATCCTCTGTCTGACAAGCCCTCTTCAGTGTCCTCACCAGGACAACGGGTGATGGACAGAGCTAGAGCCTAGAGCTGTTTAGAGTCCAGTGTCCACGAGAGTGGGCACAGAAAACCCTGTGGGTACAGCTGCAGGAGCTTGTGTGGGCCCTTAGGGACAAAGAGTTGGTGGAACAGAGTTGCAACGGAGAGGCCAAATGGACACAGGTCTCTCTCCGGACTGGGGAGACCTGGACCCCATTTTGTTCTTGCTGCAAACAGTATTGCTGGACCTCAGAACGTTGCAGAGAAGGAAACAGAGAACAACCTAGAGGGATGTGAGGTGGCTGAAGAACCGAAGAGCATGCTGTAATGTTCTTAGGAACCACTTCGCTTTCAGCGGCTCATCTCATTGGACCGCCTCTGTCCTGACTGGAGTAGAGATGGGCAGACCATAGCCCCAGACCTCAGTGTACCCATCCACAAATAGGAATTGAGGCGGGAGGAAGTGACCAAGCAGAGGAAGGTACATATCAGGAGCAGCTCAGATATGCCCCAGATACCCCGCAACCGGCTTTTAGCCTTCCCTTTCTTCTCCAGCTTCCTGCCCTGATAACCCTCTCATTCAAACCGTTGACACACTCTGCAGAGATGCTGGGGTTCTTCAAGAATGATCGGTGAGGGCAGGAATGCATCCTGTTCAAACTGGGGTCCCATCATTGTGGGTAGGGTCAGGACAGGATGTGTGGGATGCTCACCCCCAAATGATTTGGATTCCTTTCTGGAACCCAAGCTGAAGGGAGCTGTCCAGAGAGCCCAGCCCCTCTGCATTTAGCAGGAAGGCAGTAACATTTCAGGTTGGTTGAGGACCTACCATGTGCCTGACTCCCTACTGTGTGCCAGGCACCCTGGGCTTCCTGTGTTTCTGTTCCTTGGTCTGTCCCGCCACCAGGAGTCAGTTATTCTTATACCGGCTTTCTCACTGTGGGGAAACTGAGGCAACATAAAGCAACAAAGTTCCCTCCAAGGGTTAAATGCCCAAACCTGCCCCCACTACCCTGTCCCAGTCTAGAAGCTCTGCCTGGGACAATCCCACCTACTAGCCAGATGTCGGCAGGTGATCAGATAGCCAACTGTGCCAGGCTATAAAACAAGCCCCAGAGCCCGTGCGGCCCACACAGGCACATCTGACTCCAAGGCCCACCTCGGCACAGCACAGGCCTCTCGCCCGCTGTGGAGGGTGCATCCACTCCCGCTGAGAAACATGAAGGTCGTGACCCTGGCTTCCATCTGCCCTTTCCTCACCAGAGGGAACTGACAGCAGCCCTGTGATTTATGCAGCTTAATGCAAGCCAGAGACCGAGGGCCTGACGCTGAGGGAAGCAGACAGAAGGCCACTCCAGAGACCAATTTCACTAGCTCTGCTCCCAGCCGGACATCGTCCTGAGGGAAGGGACACAGGAGAGGCCATGGGAGACCAGCACCCACTAACCTGACATGCAGGCCCAGGCGACTGTGTGGGGCAGCACGGTGGGCATGCATCCACATTCCGGGAGTAAGGCTTTCCTGGAGCTGCCAAGCTGGAGGAGAGATACTGCAATCAGTTCCCACAGCCAGCTGCCGGCTGCAGCGTCCAACACAGCACACTGCGGAGCTTTTCTGTAAGGGCTAAGATACCCGAGGGCAAAGCCACACCGGGCCTTAGAATTTTTAAGGTAGCTTTTCCCTTCCCCTGAAGACTTACAAGACACAGGATCACATCCGATAGCACAGTAATGCTGGGTTTCGTTTCGTTTCGTTTTGTTTTTTCTCTTTGCTTGGGTGATAGCATTGATGAGTACCCAGGAGGCAGAGTTGTAGCCTTATAGCCCTGGTGAAACACCAACCTCAGCACCCGTGGATCGGTGACCTTCGCCAGGCCACTGACCTCCCCAAACAGCTTAGAACTGGGTTCACGCCAAGTGCAGGCTAGCAGAGGCAATAAGGCAGCAGAACCTTCCAGGCAGCTCCATGTTCTAGTCCCCCTCCTCCCTGTACAGACCACGTGGCACAGGCTGGAACAGGCAATGGTAGCGCTGGGTACCCTGGGTTCATATCCCATCTCAACCCCTTGTTTCCTGTGCAGCCTCGGGAAAGTTACTCAAGCTCTCTGTACATCTCTGAAATGGGGGATGAATAATGGATGTGAAGACCAAGATCGTGAAGGCGACCCTAGCCCAAGGCTGTCTGTCTGTCACTCACTGGCCCTGCAGGATTTTCTAAAAAAGATTTCTCTCCCTTTATTCTCAGTTTTTTTTTTTAAAAAAATAGTCAAATAAATAAAAATAAGTGAATAAATACAAATTTTAAAATATGCACTACGAACAGCACATTAAAACAATAATGAAAGGAAACTGGTTTGAACCTGTCATGAATTGGGTCGTGAGATGCTTCTGCTGCAAAGAGGTTTTGAAACTTCGGCTGTGAGACGTCCTGAGCTGGCCACCTTGGGAGCACAGACCTAGGGACCTCACCATATGTGACCATCACGACACTCCGAGGCCATCGTGGTCACACTGGGGGAGTGGATGCCGCCTCGGGTGCTCTGCACCCAGCATTTCTTCTGCCCTCTCCCCTGAGAGACACAGGACAAGTGGCCTGTGCTCTGTGGGTCACCAAAGAGGCCTTAGCTGTGGGCTTTGTGGCCACCCCTGTGACAGACCCTCTGTGTCTGCGTTACATCCTGTGCTTGGCCACACAGACCTCCGGGGATTTGTTAATTTTTTTTTTTTTTTACTGCATAATCACTTAGGATCTAGGAAGAGATCAACAAAGAGTATGTGTGTATAAATGGAAGGGGGAAACTTCATAGGTAGGGTCTTTTGATGAGGCTTTTTTTAAAAAATCCTTTTCCATTTTCATATATGTATTATGCAAATGCATGTACATATATTCTCATAGGTGGACACGTGTCTACGGGTGTCTGCGCTTGGAGGCCCGAGGTTGAGGCTGGGAATCTTCACCCATTGCTCTTCTGCCTTATTCATGGAGGCAGGGTTTCTCAATCAAACCCAGAGCTCTCTGGCTCACCCGCCTAGCCATCTTATCTTGCTCTGGGGATCCTGCCTCCTCCTTTTGAAGCTGGGATTGCAGGTGGGCCACCGCACCCACCTGGCATCTGCCTGGGGATCGGAACTCGCGTGCCATCACACTGGCTTGGCAAGCACTCCAGCTCCTGGGCAGTTCTAAATTGCAGCTGCGGTTTAGTGGATGTCAGTGAGCGCACACTCCAGCTCCCCGCTATCTCCTCCAGAACTCCACAGGTGAACAGACTCAGCCTGACTCAGTTTCCCCAATGTCCAGCCCACGCCTGCAGCAGGGGGATGGAGAGGAATCACAGCAGCATGGCCCCAGCTCCTTGTTTCCAGCATTTGTATCCCCGACCCTTGTCCTAGCCTGGCCCCCCCTTCAAGGGAGGGGCTCAAGACCCCAGGTCTTGACTGGTTCCTGTGGTACCTGTGCTCACAGCCCATCCCAGGAATTGGGTCTGTATGCCAGGGAAAGCCAGGAAGGCATGTTTCCACTGGCCACCAGGCCCTGGCTTTGTTTCCTGTTTACTGCTGAGGGGATCTGGGGACTGTGGGGTCTCTGGCCAGTGCTTCAGCCGAGGCCAGCACTCAGAGGTTATCATACTATCAACCCAGATAGGCCACTGGCCCTGTGATCCATCAGCTGTCCTCTGAGGTCACTGGGAGCTCTGAGCCCTGGGAGGTCATCTTGTTGGGGGCCTGGCAGTCAGACAGAGGCCTCAGCAGAGCCTAGATATCCGTTGTCTTTGCTCAGAATTAGGGCACATGATGCTCTTTGAAAAAAAAAAAACCACTAACAAGATTCCTTATGAAATTGCTCAAGGGCCATGTATGACCTTGCATGTCTATTATCTGGGAACTCGGGAAACTGAAACAGGAGAATCACCACCGAGTTTGGGGCCAGCCTGGGCAAATGGTCAGATACACTGGATCACATGTCTTTATTTTTCAAAGCCAAGGTGTTGACTCCCGTACTGCCGCTGACTCTCTGCCCAATAGCACCAGCAGGAATGACCAACACCATTCATTGTAAATGAACATGGTAAACGAGCCCACTGAGTTTAGACTTCTGTCAGATCTTCTCCACGAACAATAATGGCCCTGCAGGGAAGACCTATGGCACAAGGTCTCAGTCTTTTCTCAGGATAAAATGCCAGTATTGGGACAGCTGACGAATAGACATGCTGACCATCACCGTGCTGAGCTTAGTCTTAAAATCTCCCATGTACGTCAACATCGAGGCTATATGCATCTGTGAACTGGACCAGTAGGTGAGGTTAGATTCCCCCAGCAGTGAATGTCTTCAATGGTCAGCAAATCCAATCCCAATCTGAATCTCTATTGGTCTACCTCCCCACCTGTCCACCCATCATCCACCCATCTACCCTCACATCCATCTACAAATCCACCCATCTACCTGGTTCACACCCACACCCACACCCACTCATCTATTCATCCGCCCGCCCATCTACCCATCCACCCATGCATGCATGTAGCCATCCATTCATCCACATATCTAATCATTTACCCACCCATCTACTCACCCATTCATTCATCTATTCATCTACCCACCTTTTCATCCAACTGCCTACTCATCCATCCACTTATCCACCCATCCATCTACCCATCTGTCCGTCCATCCATTCACCCACCCATCTACCCATCCATCCACCCATGCATTTATCATTTATCTAACATCTACCCTCTCACTCACTCTACTTTAAAGCCTCTGGGGTAAGCTATGTTGCCTAAAGAGAAAGTAACACTTTTTTGGCCCCTGGTCTCAGAAAAGTGTCTTGCTTGCTCAGGCACCGGCATTAGCTGTCCAGGGAGACAGAGCCACCATTTAGGTACCTGGGTTCGCCATCTCAGAGGCTGCAATGTAGCAGAGGACATCCCAGGAGATTTGGGTTGGGATGGCACCTTTCCATTTGTTCATGGGAAGAAGGAGGAGGAGGAGGAGGGGGAGGAGGAAGAGGAGGAGGAAGAGGAGAAGGAGAAGGAGAAGGAGAAGAAGAAGAAGAAGAAGAAGAAGAAGAAGAAGAAGAAGAAGAAGAAGAAGAAGAAGAAGAAGAAGAAGAAGAAGTTCAATTTCATCGATACAGACACCAAATTAGCTCCAAGTTTCCTCTTCCATTTTCCATTTTCCTTAACAGGAGCCAATTTCAACGGAGCGCAACTTTCCAAGTACAGAAGTGACTTTAAGAAATCAAGAGACATAGCTTGCCATGATTCCCAACCTGTCCTCTACAGTCCTTCCCCCCGTTCATCTTCCTCCCTGTTTCCCAGACACCCACCTAAGTTCAATGCTATTCTTTAGAATGTCTTTTGCTGGGTATTCAGGTCTCCAAACTCTGAGGGAAGGGCCCTATCACCAGTCAGTCACACTTTCAAATGAGTTAGTCCAACCGTCGGTTCCCAACAGGAACGTGTGTATTTTTAGAAAGAGGCTGTTCCTCACGAGCGGAATGCCTGTGTTTTGGACAGAAGGCTTCTCAGTCTCACCGAAGTTTGTCTTCACGATTTATGTTACCCTCCTCTCGTAGGTACTTGAACCCTTCCAGGCATGTAGGCAATGGGCTCAGCTGGGAATTGCTTGAAATCGGAGGAAAACAGCCATGAAAGAAAGTCTTTTCACTTTGATTCAAAACAAGCTGCATGAAATCCAACGAAAAGAAAAGTAGCCATGAAACCGAAGGGGTACCCCAAGATGCCTTTGGATGAGCACAGCCAGTGGTCCCCAGCTTCGATTCACCAATTACAAGGGGAAGACAGTGGGGGTGGGGTGACTCTGCTTCCTCTGGGGTGAGCACCTTGGCTGGAAACTCCAAGTTCCCACTCTAAATTTAAAAGCTCACGTCCCAAGACCCTTGAACAGAGGTTACCCGAGGCCCATTCCGGGTTCAGGCGGAAAGCAGCGACTTTATTTGGCAAGGAAACGCCTTGCAAGAGGCTTCTCTGGCCAGCGGAGTGGAGGAAAGCCGTGACTCAGTGCGTTCCTCTCTGGCATTTACAGCCCTGAAAAATGATTGCAGCTTCCTCCGGGCCGCTGGAGCCAGAGCCTGAAGAAGTGACCTTTAAGGCAAGTTTGTTTACCCCAAGTTGGGGCGAGGGCCCTCTCGTGAGCTCTGGGGCAATTCTCCTGCTCCTGCTGATCCCAGCTGACCCTCTACAGCCCAGAGGGGGGAGTGGGCAGCTAAGAACTGCTCTGCAGAGGAAAGAAACAGGGAGGCCTCTCCTGGGGATGTTATGTGAGGCAGGTCCGCGGTGACCCCCCCTCCCAAGCCCGGGAAAGCACCCGCAGCCAACTTCAACCTCTGGCTCTTCAGCAAAAGCCAGAAGTGCACGCATGGCCTCCCTCTCCTTCTGGGCCATGCCACAGACTGGATCTGAATCTCAGTTCCTTAGACTTTGACACCAAGTTCCAGAGGAAGAGAGATGGAAAAAGCGTGCACTTAAGGAGAGGAAGCCAGGAGCTCCCATGTCAGCACACAGCCATCATCCTCCACCGGTGTTCAACACTAAGTCAACCAGCCCAGATAGTCAGGAAACGGCAGGATTAGGCTCCTGCTTCTTCCAGAGCAGGGATGAAGTTTGAAGCCTTGGATTTATTTGCTTGCTTGCATGTTTGTTTATTATTTATCAATTTATTTAGAGACTGGGTCTTAAACAGCCCAGGCTGGCCTCAAACTCTCTCTGTTGCCGAGGTGACCTTGAACTTCTGATCCTTCTACCTCCCAAATGCTGGGGTGACAGGCTGTGTGCCTTTCTGTGGTGCTCAGGGTGGAACCCAGGGCCTCATGCAATGTTCTTCCTTCTAAGCCCCAACCCTAAGCTCTCAGCCCTGCCTTTACTACCGATGGGTCCTTTCTGCGCCCTCCTTCCTCAAGCGCTTCCTCTAGAGACTCTGCTTTCCTGCAGTCATTTAGTTTCCGATACGAACACAATACTCTTTCTTTGGGGGACATTTAGGAAAGTAGAGAAAAGACAATAAAAGTGACGAGGTCTCACCGCTGTGACATGGCCAGGGCTCAGTTTTCCCAAAGCCATTTTTAATGTGGGAGTCTGTGTGTGTGTGCGTGTGTGCATGTACATGTTTGTGTATGCCTGCGTGTGTATATGTGTGAACAGAGCATCTTTTATAAGGCTGATCGGCCAGGAGCTTCACATTCTTCCCCCACGCAGATGGCCCACAAATCCTGCCTCCCGTCTTTAGTTCTTTTTAAGTCTTGTGCCAGAAGTGGTGGATGACACCGGTGTGTGCCCATACTCTGATACTCTGACTTATTTTTCTATTCTCCTGACAAAATCATGTCAACATGTGTGATGGAAAAAAAGAAAAAAAATTGCTGCAGCATAGCAATGTGTGATTTCCTGAAATTAAGTTATAAAAATTAGACTTTTTTTTTTTTTTTTTTTTTTGGTGAGCCAAGTGCCTACTTCCTGACAGATTCTGAATCATGACCCTGTGCTGGCTGGAGGAAGGGGAGTGCTGAGACCCTAGCTTGGAACAGGCGTAGCTATCCCCTCCCCCATGCGGATGTACCACACAGCTCTGGGCTCCGCTCTGTGGGGCCCCTGGGGATCCCAACTCTTGGAGCCTAATTGATAAGGCCCCTGTTACCCAGTGGCAAATCCTCCCTGCATCCTTTAGCCTGTAACTCTGGTAAGAAAGGCCATAAAACATTTGTTCTAATCGCTGGTGTCCACCAGGGAAGCACTTTGTTCTCTTCAAAGTTCTTCCTGGAACCCGACTTTGAGCCTGTCACAGAGCAAGGGTGACCAGAAAGCACAGGTAGCATGCAGTCGGCACGCAGGTGTTGCGGTTGGCATTCAGCTGGCACGCAGCTAACAGAGTTCGTATGCAACTATTGTGCCGTTGCCGCACCTGAGACGCTTCCAGAAGGAACACCTGTTTGGGAACCAGAGAACTGGCACCCGTTTGTTCCTGTGATTTTATATTTCAGGAGAGACTTGATTGAGCTGGGAAAGACCCTATTTCTTCTTCCTGCCTTAGAAAGACCAGGGCAGGAACTCAGTTCTGAGTTTCTGGACTGTAAATCATTCCCCGCTTCCCAGCTTCCCGGCATCAGTGCTTCAGCGTGGTAGCGGCATGCGGGTTGGCCGTCTGTCCGTATTCAGTAAGAAAGTCATCAAACCTGAAGATGTCTCAGTGTCCTCATCTGCAGGATGGTGGGCTACAGGGTGTGGCACATGGGGACACCTACACTTAAACTGTGATCCAGTGATGTTATTTAAAACCCGAGTGGGAGCCGGGTGGTGGCGCATGCCTTTGATCCCAGCACTCAGGAAGCAGAGACAGAAGGATCTCTGTGAGTTTGAAGCCAGTCTGGTCTACAAGAGCTAGTTCCAGCACAGACTCCAAAGTTACAGAGAAACCCTGTCTCAAACAAACAAATAAACAAACGAATGAATGGGAACAGAACGTTGAATGAAGAGGCCTGGTCAGAGTCTTTCATACCACAAAATGAGGAGTGACTGGACCAGGTCGCCAAACGTGTGGAGACCTTGATCCAGTTTAGAGTATGTGGAAATAAGGAACTATGAAGAGGGGCAGGGGATGTGGCTCAGCTGGTAAAGTACTGATCTGGCAAGTTCAGGGACCTGAGTTCAAACCTCAGAACCCACATGAAAAGAGCTGGGGGAGGTGGCAGGGCTGTGGGTGATCCAGGGCTGTGGAGGTGGGTCCCTGGGCACCCTGGCCATCCCATTTACACTGAGGAGAGAGTTCTGAGGCCAAGGAGAATCCTAGCAAGGCCAATGGCTCCTGAGGAGTGGCTGAGGCTGCCCTCTGGACCCCACAGGAACACGCGCATATGTGTGTAGGCACGCATGCACTTACGTGTTCCTGCAGATCACCAGGATGAACTGCCCAGAAAGCAGATGACTGGTGACCACCAACTGCGTGGCCAGTAGCCACCAGCTGTTAATTTCTAATTCCCCATCAGAGCCCAGCTGAGGCTTGGTGATGACGCTCCCAGAACCTTCTCATGCCTGGCACCCTGTAGCAGTGGCTTCTGAGAGCCCGACACGGGCGTGTGAAAGACTTCTGTCACTGTGGACCGTGAGGCTGGCCAAAAAAGAGGACCCCAGTGTGTACACTGTCTCCAGTAACTAGAGGCCCTGGTGGAAGAGAAACGGAACGGGGGAGGGGGAAGGGGGGGAGAATTTGCAAACCAGCAGGTCACCATCAGCACAAATTTGGGAAATGTGGGGAAGTTAAGGCGATCACTTTAAATTAAATATCTTAAGTAGACACGTGCTCTAAATATGATGAGACAGCTATGGTGCATTAAGCCAGTGACGCTCTGTAATTAAAAGCGGATTTGTGCAGGCGGAGCTGCCGGCAGGGCCCATCAGCCTCAGGAAGTTTGGTTCTAATAAGCCCAGGGCTCCTTCTGCCCTCTACCCACTAGGCAATAATAATTTGTTCCCGTAATGAAATAATATCCATTTACCGCAGAGGCACAGTACAACCAGCATCGCAGGCCCGAGTGACCCAGAGCAGGCGGGCGGATTCCATCTGGGATCCAGCATGCAAGGAACGGCATCAGCCCTGCCCAGCACACAGACCAGATGCAGGGTGTGTGGCTGGCTGTGCGCCTCAGGTCACTTCCGGAATATTCCAGGAAGATGAGCATAAGCACTCCTTCCTCGGTCCTTCCACCTTCTCCTTTCTCTTCCTCCCCTCTCTCCTTCACTCTTTCGCTGGCCCAGGCTCCTTCTCCCTCCTCCTCTTCCTCCCCCTCCTCCTCCTCCTCTGGGCCTCTCTTTTATCCCTATGTCTGCTTCACTCTTTCTACAGCAAAGAATGGGATGGCAGAGCCGAGACCCCCACATTCTGCAGTGCACTCATTCCTGGCCACAGACATCAGGTCTCACAGTGGCCCAGCTGCAGCCCTAATGGAAGCATCATCAAACTCAAGGGAAATCTGGATGGCCCCTGCCCTCAGTGTGATCTGCCCCTCTGTCCAAGCTTATGAACTGTTCAGATCTCTCTCTCCAGGAATTCCTGTGGCTCTTCCCTTCTGTGTTCCCTTCTGGTGGTGCCTCCCGTAGATACTCCCCTGCCTCTGTTTCCTCTCTGCTTCCTGTCACTGTCTTCCATATAGAATTGTTAAAGGCTCAGAAGGGCCACACGGTTTGCTTTCTGGTGACAAGATTCCCCATGCTGAGGAGCCTGCCTCCAGCCTGGTTACCTGTTACCTATGTCCCTCCGTGGCTCTTTCTTTGAATCATAAATATAGCTAAGTTTTCTAACTCACTGGGTGCCCCTAACAGTCTACAGGACTAGGAGGTAGGATGACCACATTCAAATGATCTAATTGAACAAGAACACAGGGAGACAAAATAGAAACCAGGCTTCGTGCTGGGGCATGAGGTAAAGTTATTCAGGAGTCCGAAGCAAGAGGACAAGAGACACAAGGCTAGCCTGGGCTACAGAGGGTGTTTGAGGCCACTCTGAGCTACAAAGGCATTCAAGGAAAGCCTGGACAACTTAGTGAGATTCTGTTTCAAAGTTCAAAAGTAGGGAGGTAGAAAGATGGCTCGGGGTGTCATGAGAACCTGAGTTTAGATCCCCAGCACCCAATGGGGGCTGATGTGGTGGCACAAGCCTGCAACCCCAACACTAGGCAGAGGTTTCTGGCAGCCAGATCAGCTAGCTAGTACACTCAGGTCCAGAGAGAGACTGTGCCTCAAAATAATTAATTAGCTGATGTGGGAGAGTGAAATACAAAATCAAAAATTAAAATAAAAAACTGTCATTAACCTCTGACCTCCACATGTGTGCACATGTGAATTAGTGAGATTAATAAGTGAAAAAAGCAAGTTATAGAGCGCATGCAGATGGTGACTCTCTTGTGTATGTATTTGCAAGTTCACATGTGTATGAACATGCAGTGTGAGGTCAGAGGTGAATCTCTGGGTTTTATCTCTGAGTGTTTTATCTCAGGGACCATTCAGCTTGCTTTTTGGGATAGGGTCTCTGACTGGCCTACTTCTTCAGCTAGGCCGGCAGGCAGAAAAGATCAGCAGGAGGGTCACAAGTGTGCAAGCTCAGCAGGAGGGCCACAAGTGTGCAAGCTCAGCAGGAGGGTCACAAGTGTGCAAGCTCAGCAGGAGGGCCACAAGTGTGCAAGCTCAGCAGGAGGGTCACAAGTGTGTATGACACACCAAGCTTTTTTTACATGGGCCTTGGGGATTGAACTCGGGTGCATGTGCTCGCAAGGCAAGCACTTTGCGGACTGAGCCATCTCTCCAGTCCACAAGTGAACCCCTTTTTGTAAGTAAAGCAAAAGACAGAGAAAAATTGTCCCTGGTCCCCAGGCTGTGGTTGGGTGTCACATAGTGCATGAAGCCCAGGCTTGTTCCCTGTTCCCAAACAAGCGTTGATTTGTTTCCGTGTTCAAAAATGAAAATGTGGCAGGGAATGTTCTAGAATTCACATGGAGGAGACAGATGCTTCCATGGGGACCAGGATGGGGAGGGGCAGCTACCGGCTTTTTCCCGAGGGACTGTGACCTGGAGACCCTTCAGGAAATGGCAGGCTGCTCCTGTGCTCACCTATGCTGGACCGTACAAGCCCAGCAGGAAGAGGGCCTGGACCTTTTCTGCTCCATTACCCACACTCATGTGCTTCATGATCCAGCCTTGAGATGGGGCTGCTTTAGGTGTGTGTGTGTGTGTGTGTGTGTGTGTGTGTGTGTGTGTGTGTGTGCAAACAAGTAGGACAGAGGTCATTCTTCAGGTGCTGCCCCCTTTCTTTGGAGACAGTGTTTTTCATGGATTTGGAAGTCTACAATTCATCATGTAGGCTAGGCCGGCCAGCCAAGCCCTAGGATCCGCCTGTCTCCTCCTCTCTGTTCTAGGATTACAAGCACATGCCACCTTACCAGTGTTTTTACATGGATGGTAGGGATCCGAGTTCAGGTGCCTGTGTTCGCATGGCAAGCACTTTGCACTGAGTTGTCTCCCTTCCTCTGTTTGACTCTTTTACTCTTTTTTGTTAATCAGGGGTTTGGGGGATGGCTCGGGGGGTGAGGTGGGTGAGGTGCTTGCTGGGCAAGCACGAGGATCTCGTTTCTAACACATGTCCCTGTGACTGACCCCATGGGAGAGCGGGCCTGGCAGGGCGGCACACAAGTTGTCCTTGAAGTGCCCAGCTCGGTGACAGAAGGGGGCTCCTTTCCATTAGGAAGGAGATCATGCATGATGGAATGGTGGGACCGTGTCAACCACTCTCTCCCTGTACTGCTATCTCTGTCCCCTCGTGCCCTAGGGATGACCCAAGAACCCTACAGCCTATGTCTTCATCTACATAGTACCCCCTACTCCAAGGACAATGTTCACCACACAGCAGACGTGCAAAAGCACCGCCCCCCAGAAGTTAGCTAGCCAGACTGCATATGGTGACTCATGCCTATACACCCAGTGCTCGAGAGACTGAGGCAGGTGGATTACCATCAGTTTGAGGTCAGTCTAGTGCGAGACTCTGACTCGAAAAATATTAATGAAAAGCTACCTGCCTACTCTTCTATTTGATGACACAGAGAGATCGTCATTTGCTACAAAGTCTGTGTTAAATGAATTTTGTTGCAAAGGCTTGTTTGTTTTTTATTTCTTGAGGCGTCCTTTCTTTGCTTCATCTTCTGAAGTTTTTGAACTTAGAAGGTGATGTTCTGTTGTGGAGAAAGGGAGGAAATGTGGAAGCTATAGAAGGCAGGCGATGTGTTTGGTATCTTATGTTGAAAATTACAGCGTTATACTTGGGGAAGATTGGAACTTAGGTCCCACAGAACCTCTACTGTCAATCTCCTGGCCTGAGCCTTCTCAGTTCCTGGCTGTGAACGCTTCTGCTGTCTAGTTGTGCACTCTGAAGGTGCACTCAGATGTCATGGGATTTTAAGTTTTAGGGAGATGGCCAGGAAGTGACCCTACTAGTTGAAATAGTAGAGGAAAAGCTGCCAGAGATGACCCTGGAATATTCTGATCCGTCTAACCTTCTCCACCATCTCAGTTCTGATCCACTTTCTCTTTTCCTTCCTTCCTTCCTTCCTTCCTTCCTTCCTTCCTTCCTTCCTTCCTTCCTTCCTTCCTTTCTTCCTTCCTTCCTTTCTCACTCCCCTGCTTTTCTTGTCTTCTTGCTCCGATAGTTTTGTTATGTAGCCCAGTCTGGCCTTGAGCACTCAGCAATCCTCCTGCCTTAGCTTCCTGAGTGCTGGCTTCCCAGGCATGAGCCACCACACCAATTTTCTGATATTCTTTTCATGGGGAGCCACGTGTGAGGGGAAAAGCTGCCATTCACACAGACCGTGGTTCGGTCTGATTCTGGGATACCCCCTCCTCCTGCCTGACTCTGCTACCCACTTTTCTGCCACATCCCCACGGCAACACCTTTGCCTCTGTGGTCTTGTTCTTCATTATGAAGTTGTGTTTTACTTTTAAACCCAATAATAGTGGAACTGACTTAATTAGGCTCCAAAGCCAAAATCGCAGCAAAATCTGCACTGTGGGATCTGAAATCAGATTAGCGTTAACTCTGAGCTGTGGTGGGCTCCGGCTTCCATGTCTGCAAGGCCTCTGTGATGGGAACACTGTGTATATCTCCAAGAAGGAGAAACGACAGAGAAGGAAACGGCTCTGATGCCCTGGATGGAGAGCCTCGGCTCCCAGACTCCAGCTCAGCTATGCCCGCCTCCTTGTCCTTAAACAGCAGCACAGAAGCCAGCAAATATCCATGGGGCCCTGAGGACATGTGTGAGAACACAGCCTCACATAACACACAAGGAGTAAAATCAAATTGTGTCCTGGCATGAATCGTATCACTAGCTTCATTTTATGTTTTTAATTATTATTTTATGTGTGTGTTTGTGAGTGGGCAAGTATAGATGAGCCACAGTGTGCTTATGGAGCCTGGAGAGCATCTTTCTTCCCCCGCCTCTCTCTCTGAGACAGGGTCTCGCTATGTAGACCAGGGATCCAGTTGCCTTTGTAATCCCCGAGTATTTGGATTAAAAGAATGATCCACCTTACCAAGGCAGAAACTTTTGGGAGTCAGTTCTTTCCTTTCACTGTGGGTCTGGGGGACATAACTCAGGTAGGCTGGGTTTCACAGCAACACAAGTTCTTGTCTCAATGACAAAACCAAAACCAAAGCAACGCAGGAAGCTGTTGCCCTGCTGAAGAGGTGCTCAGGAGTGGGCAGCAACCCGCACACTGTCACCCTGTCCCATCCCCAGCACCAGGGAAAGTCAGCTCCAAACAACACAGGGTGTGGCCCCATATGACAGGGCTCGTGTCAATGTGTCGCCACAGAGAAAGAAGAGCCTTGTCTTCCCCAAAGGCAGTGGGGCTCCCAGGCTAAGAGGGGATCTAGGATCCAGTTTCACAAGTCACATGGCTTCCCAGTTTCTTTATAAACTGTAGGGAGGGTGAGATAAGAAAATGAGGCAAGCAGCAATGGAGCCGTTTAGGCAGCCTCACTCCTGGCAGCTGTGGGCAAGCCCACCTCAGCCTCCCTGAGTCTATCCAGTCACAACAGGGACCCCCATGGCTCCAGCTAGCCAAGTGGACTTCCAGACCTGGACAGCTTGGCTCAGGGAAGCCATGCCCAGGGAACTCCTACCTCCTAAGTCCTAAGATTCTAATGTACTTGCTCCTGAGCTCCCTGGCAATTTCAGAGTGATTTAGTCCCTGGGCCCGGAAGGAATTCAAGGCAAGACTTGGAAACAAGAAACCATTTCGACCTGGCATCCTAACAGGGTGGCTGGCTGCTGGCTGGGGTGAGGGCGGCTCTCCCCTCCCCTGGAGTTGAGTTTCACGGTGCCTGTAGACAAGATTGTTTGATCCCTGATGCCTACTTATCTTCAGAGTCTGCATTCTCTAGGGCTATATATTTTGGTGACTTCAACACTTGGTCCTTAAATGACACAATAAAACAAAAAGAATTCCTCCCTGGGGACCAGGCTGACCTCCAGGAGCTCCCAGGTCTGGGCAGTTTTTGAGGGACCCAGTGACCTTTCTCCACAAACAAACGCATCAGGCCTCTTCCTTCCGTCCTCCCAGCAGAGGCGAATAAACACAGGGCCATTCCCTTGCCATGCACTAGTCACCTACATCAGAACTCTCTGCCAGAGACTCGTCTGGGGTCCCCCAGCCCTGACACACACAGACCCCCATTAAATGCAGGTGCGGAGGCTGCTAAACTTTTGAGGTATCCTGGCTTGGAGGTGTCCTGGTTTAGTGACCTTGTCTCTCATCTCCTGTGAGGCCAAACAGGACACAATCTGAGACAATTCTCCACTCTGGGCCACTTGTCTTGAGTGTCTGGGAGAGCTGTGGCCTGTTCAGCACTGGCTGCTGTCACCTGTGAAGCTGGCAGCAAGCAGGTTGGACAGTGGTTCTCGAATGGCCCTTCCGTAGGAGTCACCTAACGCCATCGTAAATATCAGATGTTTACATTGTGATTGCTGACAGTAACAAAATTACAGTTGTGAAGAGTGTCAGTGAATAATTTTATGGTTGGGGGTCACCCCGACATGAGGAACTGTATGAAAGGGTCACACAGCGTTGGGGAGGTTGAGCACCACTGAGGTAGGAGATGAGAGAGGACACCACAGGGTTGGGGGCAGGGGACTCCCTGGGGTCAGAGCTGCCCAGGAGGACCCACCCCTGTCCTGGACAGGCTTCGGAACCAGTCATAGAAAATCAAGAGGTTCACGAGCTACCTTTGATTTGATTCTTCCGTCAACCGTGAGCCATCAGGGCTATGTAGTCAGTGTACAGAAACTGAGGCCCAGAGAGGGGGGAGGCTATCCTGAGGATGCTCGTTAATGTGTCCCCGGTCTGTGGGTGAGGCCAGATGGAGTTTGAAACCAAGTGAGGGAGTGAGGGACTTTGTGTGTGACTTTAACCCCTGTACTGACAGAGACTGGAGGGAGGGAGGCATTGGGCTTTCAAGCCTTAGACACAGTGAGTCTGAAGCTTCGTGTTTGCTGGTGTGTACCTTTCTCTTCACAAATATTCTTTAGAGGCAGAGAACTCATTGTGTAATTTGAGGCTGGCTTTGAACTCAAAGAACTCCTTCTGCCTCTGCCTCCTTCATGAGGGGGGTGAGGGATGTGAGAGGCACGCACCACCGTGTCCGGCTTTCTTATGGAACTTTAGGGGAGACGAGACACACATACGGCCCGTGTGCAGGCCACGGAGCAGCCACCACAGAAAAGCACAGCTCTGTGCCAGCCTGGTTGGGGTGATTTCAGATCCAGGTGGGAAGACCTACTGGCCAACAGCTCACAGGGAAGAGTCTGTGTTCCTGAGAACCCAGCTTGGTGATCTGAGATTCTATCCTGATTCCTTTTCTGTGACTATCACCTGGCATGGAGGACTGAATGACTCTGGAAGATAAATTCACTTTGCAAGAGCAGGCAACATGTCCTGTGTACCCACTGGGCCTGACATGGGTCAGTGTGGCTTGGGGCATCAGACTGTGAGACAGCAGCAGGCCCACTCAAGTCCTTCACCCCACTCTTACAGACCGACGAACTCTATCCTGGTCTGGGGTCACCCCAGGACTCCTCTAACCCTAATACCCTCCCTCAGATCCAGCTCCGTATGCCATCTCTTGTGAATATTCAGGCTTTCAACACATGAATTTTACAGGGAGTTATCCAAACCTTAGCTGAGGCAGCCATCTTCCTGGGGTATTTATTAGAGATTCTCCCACTGGCTTTCCAACGAACTTTCTCTGACATCTTAAACACTGGGAAGCAAGTGGCAGGAGGCGTGGCCCTTAGGGCACTTAGCCTTATCATCAGAAATGGGTAGATAGAGGGGGTGACGGGCAAGAATGGGCCCCAGTCTCATGCACCTGCTGCTCAGAACATCGCTGTCCAGCATCTGTCTGCTGCCAGGTCGTGGGGACCAGCCCTGTCCCCAGCCTACTGCCTGCAGACCCTGCCTTTCTCGCCACTCAGCCTCCTTAAAACCCTGGGAACTTCCCAGTAGGATTGGCCAGGTGATTCGGGTAGGTGCACAGTTTGTCCCTTTGCCAAGGAGCAGTCCTTCATTGGGGATGGGACTTGGATCCCGCCTGTGACATCCCTGCCTGGAGCCCATGCCTGCTCTGACAGCCCCGGGGACACCACCAGCAGCTGATAGAGGTAGCTGACATCTCGGTCAGTCAGACAGCACGGGTCTGTGAGTCTCTGAGGCAGTCACCCCTCACTGGAGGTAACAGGAGAAGGGTGGCCTCACGGCATGACCTTTCACCTCCTCTTTGCTAAATGGTCCTAATTATTGCATTCGTCTGTCATTTGAGCCACAAATGACCCATTCAGGTCACGGAGGGGAGCTGGCCTTGCAGCCCCTGTCTGAGAACTCTGCTAATTGTACCCTGCAGGCAGCTTTGCCTGGCAGCTCAACCCATTTCTGGCAGCAGACTTCACTGTGTGTCCCCCTGGGAGGGACAGTGGTCTTGGGCATTGCTCAGTGCAGCCCCTGGCATCAGGCTGAACCCTACTTCTCCTTCTGTTCCTGCCTGGGATTCCACCGGGGAACTAGGGACCTTTTTTTTTCCTCAGCAGCAGGGCCAGCTGCCCACTGTCCACCCAGTGATGGCACGAGGCATCATCACCTGTGACCCCTGTCTCCCTCTGTGAACGCAGAACCTGGTTCCCAGCCTCCGAAGCAGTGAAGTGGCCATGTGACCAGTATTGGCCAATAAAGTGTGAGCAGGGGAGGCAGGAGCCACTACCTCCAGCCCCTTGCACCTACCTATCTTATTCAAGTGATGGACTCTCAGCCTTGGAGTGAAAGCTAATAGTCAGGAGATGGCGGGACCAGGGTTCTGTGCTGACCCTCGGACTGCCCCCATCCTGAGAAGAACCTGGGCACTAAAGCATGTATGGGCAGTTATGAGTGGCTGGTGCCTGAGTGGAAGCAGTCTGTGATGCTCTTACGGTCGATAAGATGCCCGGGGAAAGTGGGGAGCTGAGCCCTCCCTCAGCCTGCTTTGGTTTTACTCTTAGGAACCAGTAGTGGGGCTGAGGGTGTGAGTCAGTGGGCAGACTGTCTGCCCAGCATTCTCAAAGTCCCGGGTTTGATCCCCAACACACCACACACATGAATGGACATACACAGCACACACCTGTCTGTGCATGTACCCACATATGTGCACAGACCTGTGCTCGTGTGTGGCACTAGGTTCCACCTGCTGCTGTCTCCCTCCTAGCCAGCCTCTGAGACGCTTGGTCCCAGGTGGTGCATGGCCTCCCCACACATCCAGTATACATGGTCGCTCCCTGTATGTCTTGCCCTCACCCCCTTAGCTAGCCACCCCTGGAAGGGGCACAAAATCTGAGTCTGGCTCATGCAGACCCCCACATGGGACTTAGGCAGCTCCTGTTATGAGTGCAGCCCTCGCATTAATCTAAAATGATACCTGTGTATCCCGGCAAGGCGTGAGCAGGGGTCAGCACTAAGTGAATGGGACAAGTGGAACCCACGACTCCTATTTCTCTGGCTCTTGTCTACAGGAGCCAAGAGGGGCTCCCGGGCTGTCCCCTGTCCTTGGTGTTCTTTGGTTACGGACGATGAGAAGAGGACATGCCTGAAGTCCTCGCGGAAGGGGCTGTGGGTGGGCCGCGCAGGAACTGTAGCCGCACCAGCTCACTGGCGGCCTTGTGCTTTTATCCGACTCTTGGCTCCAAACAACCCCTGCAGGTCACTGGCAACAGCAGTCAACCTAGCTGAGCCAGCAACTCACATCACTGCAGGCAGTAATGACCATGGAGCCATGTTGGAAGATGTGGTTACCGTAACGCTCCTAATAGCCATTGGCAAAGGAAGACCATAAAGCAACCCAGCTGGGTCAGAGTCGGGGTGGAGCCAACCCAGACCCTCAGCTGACAGCTGGGTCATGTTCCAGCGAAGACGGGAACCGTCACCAGGGGATGTGGCCAGAGCCGCAATGACCTCAGGTAACTGGATCCGGAGGGGGCTGGTGTCCTTGGCATTTGAGGTAGCATCCCAGAGGATCCCTCCTGCCAAGGCAGGAGCAGAGAGGTTCCCAACCTGATTTCTGGCTCAGTCGAATGCTGTCAGATGTTCAGGGCCCTGGCTCTCACCCCTGCCTTGGCCTACAGAAAAGCATGCCCCGAGGCCAGGGAGGAACCCGGCCAGGGCAGCTGGCTTCTTTCCTCGCATCTGTTTTCTTTTTGGGTAGCCGGGAAGATGGAAAAGAATGCTCCAAGCATCCCTGATGGATGACGTGTCTTGGAAACAAAGAAATGGGGGATTTCAGAACTAACGGTTACCCCAAAGATGCTTGCCATGCCTTCTAGGTTAAGAAGTTTAAATCTCTCCACTCCAGATACTCATGACGCGCATGAATCCGGACAAAGACTGTCTCCCGGGATGTCCCCCACTCCTGCGATTGAGTGGAACAGATCCCGAGTCTGAAGTCTCTTACAAGGGGCACAGCCCAGCCTGTGAAAAGTGGTATCTAACCCCAGTTGCTCCTAAAGTCCCAGTCTGGAGTACCTGTGGAGCCCCATCCCACCCTAGTGAGGAACTATACAGGCAGAGACCATCCTTGAGAACTATGACCTCCAGGCAAGTCACCTTGGAGGATCACGGCACAGCAACCTGTGTCTTCACGGAAACAGAAATTCTAGACCATCCCTAGACAAAATCAGGGGCGAAGATTTTCCTGATAGGCGATCCTCATTTCAAAAGGAGTCGGAAGATCCCTAAATTTCAGAGTAGAGAACTCTACTTACTTCAGGGAGATAATCCAGGCAAAAAAAGCCGACTCCAAGTTCCCAGCATGTGCCGTGTGGCGAGGCAGCGGCATGGCCAGAGGCCAGCTCAGCCTGGAGAGAAGTCTCCAATGGAGTCTGTGCCTGTGAACTCTCAGCTCACCTGTGGTTCTGGCTTGGGATACAGCGGCCTTGGGGGGCACAAGGACTCTCCGCTGATGGCCCTGGTTTACCCACCAATGACCATGCTGCCACTCTCCACGGCACTTCCTATACTCCATGTGACCCGGCATTTCTAACCACCCAGGTCTCCGATGCCAGTTTGCTGCCCTTGCTTTTCCTTAGCGTTCTGCCTTGCTGCAGGGACAAATAGCCCCATAGAGGGACTGAAGGGAGAGAGGGCTTATTCAGCTCACACAGTTCAAAGGTGTGAGCCATTGAGGCAGCAGGAGTGTGAGGCCACTGGTCACATCCACAGTCCCAGGCAGAACTAAGTGAACACTGGCTAAATAGCTTCCTCCATTTCATTTTGGGGATCCCTGACCCTGTCAGGAAGGGTCAAGATTATCTCCCACAGGTATGCCCAGAGGCCCATCTTCCAGGTGGTACTAGATTCTGCCGAGTTGGCAGTTGCCATTAGGTAGCATCAGAAGTCACACTATCACTTCTGACCACAAGAAGGTGGGGGCTGGCGGGCTGTGGGGCTGATTATATTTAAGTTTGGAGGAGAAATGCCTGGCTTCTCAGCAACTGCCTGGAATTCCAGGGCTGGGGAAGCACCATTGTGACCATGGCCTTGGGCAGATGCCTTGATCTCTTGCATTTTAATTTCCTGTGAAAGTCCGAGGAGGTTTGGAGACCTTGCTAACACGGCCTTTGCCAAGGAGTTCAGCGGCCAGTTCTCCATCTTCTTCAGAGGCCTTTTCTGCCCAGTTTCCTGAAAGTGTCTGGGGAAGTCCATCCCGGCCAGGAGATGCTGAGCGAGAGGAGATGACCTGCCCACCTCCAGACACACGTGGAGGGGCAGAGGAATTTCCAGAGACCCTATTTTTGTAGCATTTTCCCTGAAATGGAATGTAAGATCCTGCTCGCTCCGCCTTCTTCTCTCCATGGAAAGCACTCAGCCCCCTGCTTCCTCCACAGCTTCCTCGACCCTCCCCTGGCTCAGGGCACTGCTGCCAAGGCCTGTAGGATCCCACATCCCTCCTGTCCATGTCCCTCGAGGGAGCAGCAGGTCTGGGGGAGGACTCAGTCCCACTGTGCCACCTCCAGGCATATAGGAGGCCCACGGGGGAGGGTGCATCAATAATGTGTCTTGGGTCCTGCAGCCACAGTGAGCAGCGTCAACCTTAACTTCCCTCTCCACGTCCCAGGACCTCTGTGATCACATTGGTACCAAATGTGTCAGCATCATCGCCCGTCTCAAGACTGATTAGCAGCTTAATTCCACCTGCTGTTCCCGTGCCTCCCCGCGTGTTCTCTAAGGTCACCCCAATTCCTTGGATGAGGCCGTAGATATCCCAGAAGTCTTTATGGTTATTGTCAGCATGGAAAACACAAAGCCTCTCCCTACTCCCTCCCCCATGCCCAGCCATCCTGTCGCTCACGGGGTCACATGACTAATCACTAGGACTCTAAGGGCCACCAAGTCCTAAGTTTCCCCCCAACATCACCATCCTGGAGACGTAAGGTTGAGTGGGGGTAGAGGGATACCCTGCCCAGGTTCCTTCTATCACCTGGGATCACAGTATCCCCATGTCGGGGTGTGTGTGTGTGTGTGTGTGTGTGTGTGTGTGTGTGTGTGTGCTTCATACAGGGAGGGCATGTTAAGGAGTGTGAGCTGAGCAAGCAGAGTTGGGGAAGACCTAATACCAGCTCCCTGCAAGGGTCTATGCACAGGGTCTCCAGACAGCTTTTGGAGGGAGAGAATGCCTGAGCCAGGATTGGGTGCCTTCCCCCATCTGGAGGTGTGTGGAGAAAGGCAGGAGGTGTTTATCTCAACAGTTTGACAGAAGGCTGCCTTGTTGAGCTTCCAATGTGTTTCAAGGATCTGCGGCTAGGAGAGGAATCTGGTTCAATGGCAGCTATTATTTTGTTGTTTTGAGACAGTTTTATGGGGCTGAGGCTGGTCTCGAACTCCTGATCTTCCTGCCTCCACTTCCCCAGTGCTGAAATGACAAGCATGTGCTGCCGCACCCACCTGTCCTCCACATTCCTCCTGGACTGTAACATCTTTATGGGACCACAGGCTCTGAGGGTTGAGAAATTGTTTGAAGTCAAATGGCAGCAAAGTTAGGGTCCGTACTAAACCAGAACACCATCGGGTCACACCACACACACCATGGTGTGCTTTGGGGAACTAGTCAGAGCCGGATGGACACTTAGCCCAGCACCCAGGGTCCCCACACAGTCTGGGCCTGGACCCTTGAGAGAGGTACTCAGTCCCTGCCCAAAAGATCACTGTCGGCCTAAACCTACCAGGCAGGGGCTAAGCGAAGCTCCTGCCAGATGTTTGGGTACAGTGGCTGGAGACAGGTAGAGATCTGGGAGTGTGCAAATGAGTGCTGGAGGTGATGGGAAGGACATATCCGTCTCTGTGGAAGATAGCTGCAGGGGAGCCAACTGTCTCATCATCTCTCAGAGAGCACCACCCAGAGCTTGCAAGGACACTCAAAAACCACCTGAGCCTGTAGGGTCCCTAAGCTTGGCTGGTCTGAGTGGATGGAGATGGAGTCTCTGACTTCTGGGAGGATGCTCCTGGGTTCCCACAGACCCCTGGCTTCTGTCACCTCAGCTCCCATAGTCACTGAAAGAGACTTAGGAGGGGCTGTGACCCTTTCCACCAGGGTCACAATAGAAACAAGACCCCTAGTCCCAACCAGCTCACCATCCAGAAACGGGCTTCAAGTAATCGTCCTTGAGAAGGTGTGTATTGGTTTCTATAGCGTGTATTATGGATATATATGTATGTATGTATGTATGTATGTATGATACACTGAGATGGGATCACATGTAGCCCAGGCTTATCTGGAACTCATTAGGATGACTTCTATTCTGCTCCAACCTCCTGAGTACTAGGATTACAGGCAGGCAACACCTCTATTTGTTTTTTATTTTTATATTATTTTATATGTGGTATAAAATCATTATGTAATATAAGATCTAGATATTAATAATAGAAATAAGTATGCTTATGACCATCTTTAAATGAGCGTGAATGTATTTGGCTGCATTAATAAATGCACTTTTCTTGGTCTGTTGCCTGGGGCCGTAAAGGAAGACCTGAGACTAGAGAATTTTTAAAGAACAGAAGTTCGTTCCTTAGGGTTCCAGGAGCCAGAAGGCCAACATCCAGGCTTCGGTGGATGTCCAGGATCTTCATACCGCACTCTGGCCTCTTCTGTGCCTCTGTCTTTCTTCCCTTTCTGCCCCTCCTCCGGCCCCAACGGCCCTACCGCTCACTACACAGTTAAGGAGCCGTCTGCACCTGCTCAGAAAGGCAGAAGCCCGGGGACCCCTGCTGCGACCATGTCCACCTTAAGGTGCCATGTGCAGACCACCTGCTCAGAGAGGTACCCCAGCCCTGCTAGGGCAGAACAAACCACCAACCCCATACACTTAACTTCCTGCTGGGCACGGAGCGCACTGGTCCTTTCTGCCTGTGCTGCCTGTCGAATAGGCTCCTTCTGAGCCAGCCCCAGTGCAGACTGTGAGACACCAGAGGTCCCGAGATGTTTGTTGAATGAAGAAGTGAACCCCCAGAGTGAGCCTCCACCCTGCTGTCCCTCACACTGGGCCAGTGGCAGCCATTTCCGATAGACACGAATAGACACTCTCCAGGGAAATGTCTTTTCCTGTCGTGTTTCCGATTCTGATGTCCCCAAGACAAAGGTCCCCCACAGGCTCGCCCTCCCTTCCAACATGCAGGACCTTGGGGACCACAAAAAGCATCCCCTAGACCTAAGGCTTAAAACACTCTCAGTTTCCCACAAGCCTCTGGTCTGAACAAAGCCGCCCTCCCTTCTCTAGCTGGCCTCCCTTCTTCTCTCCCTCCTCCCCTGTCTGCTCCCTCCTCCTGTGGGGTCAGCTGCTCCAGACTGCAGGTCACCCTGGTGTTGGAAGCTTCAGACTCTGTAAATGGTCTGGCCCAGTCAGGGCAGCCCCAGGCTTTGGGGAGCCAGGCCAAAGCAACTGCACAGCTTTTCATTCTGCCCAGAGCACTTGGAACACAGGGTCCACGCAGGTAGCAAGTCAGGGGGTGCTGGGTGCTTCCCCTCAAGGCAGGAGGGATGAGGTAGTATCTGGTAGGGGAGGCTGAGCCTGTCCATGTGGGAACAGTGACCAGTGACTCTTTCTTCTCCTATTGAGTCCTCTCAACTCTGGCAGTCCCTGCCGTGATGGCCACCATGTGGGACTTCTCTATCTGCTCCCTCAGCTTCAGGAGGCTCTGGAGCTGTTTCTCTTCAAACACAGTGCAGCCCTGGAACACCAGACACCTTGGGGTTTCTGGGAGAGTGAAGGACAGTATGCGAGAGAGCGGAGCATGGAGATGGCTGTGAGGGGAGACTGGACACTGTCTGCTCCTACGACAACATCTCCTGGATGGTCTCTGGCAACCACAGAAAACAGTTACGTGTCACCTCAGGACAGTGCCTGGGATGGAGTCCTTCTGTAATCTATCCATCAATCCACCCACTTATCTCCCCCCACATTTAGCCACTCTTCTATCAACACCTTACCCATCTATCATTGATCCAGTTACTCATCAACCCATTCAGCCATCCATTCATCCACCCACCCATCCATTCATTCATCCATACATCTACCCATTCATATTCATCCACCCACCCATCACTGAGCCATTCACCCACAAAACATCCATCCATCCATCCG
Organism: Myodes glareolus; assembly: GCF_982192425.1. Taxonomy (NCBI): domain Eukaryota; kingdom Metazoa; phylum Chordata; class Mammalia; order Rodentia; family Cricetidae; genus Myodes; species Myodes glareolus. Next base: position 50,105,819 of record NC_142047.1, read on the forward strand.
TCTGTCCATCCATTCATCTACCCACCTATCCACCCTGCATTCATCCATCCATATACCCGCCCATCATCCATCATCGCTCCACTTATGCACTTATTAGCCCACCATCCATCCACCTGTCCATCCATCCATCCACTCATCTGTCCATCCATCCATCTATCCATCCATCCATTTGTCCATCCATCTGTTCATCCATCTGTCCATCCATCAGTCCATCCATCTGTCCATCCATCAGTCCATCCATCTGTCCATCCATCTATCCATCCTTCCATCCGTCCGTCTGTCCGTCCGTCCATCCATCCATCCATCCATGCATGGCCATTTCTCCATGTCATCCCACCGTCTCTGTGGCAGCCTGTGGAGAGGATAGGTCCGGAGATGCTTCACCTGGGCAAGCATGGCCTGCAGACCCCAAATGGGTATCTCTTTCCTCTCGCCTCCTGGGAAAGCATCACTCCTTATACAGCAGGTGCCCTCTCCAGCCCGTCCATTTGACAGGCAGTTGCTGGAGGCTCTGCTGTCGCCATATCTCTACAGTCTGGAGTTCTCTGGTTGGGGGTTCTCTTGGAACTGGAACTGACCAGTATGGAAGTGCCCAGAGTGGCTGATCTGGGAGGGGGGGCAAAGGCTGGAGGGAGACTGCTTTGTTCCTTCAGGGGGACTTGTTCTTTCTCAGTCATGTGTACACATTCCATGTAGGAAAATAAAACACGGGATGACACCAAACCCTAACCATTCGAGGATATGGGGCTCATGGACCTCACCCCAGCCCTCTGTCCACGTGAGCCAAGCTGGTCTGGCCTCACATTTGGCAGTGTCTGCTCTAGCTGCAGGCAGCAGGAGACCCTTCGGCCACAGGCTCTTTGCACAAGCTCTTCCCGGTGTGATTGACTCCTCACCCTCAGGCGACTCAGCTTCTCCAGGGTCTCTCACTCTAATTCTCTCCTTGGGCAGCTCCCTTTCCTCTTCCTGATCTTCACAGACTCCAGATTTCTGGAGGGCAGAGCAAGGCTGCCTCACATCCGGGGATGCCTCTGCAGTCCGGGTTTGACACACAAATCCATCCTGAGGTCCCCCGCCCAGACCCCACGCTCCGGAATGGAGTCCTCCCCACTTGCCAGGTGTGGATGGGGACTTCTGAGCTGGGACAGGGCTTAAGGGACTTGGACAGTGGACAGCAGGTTCTCCCAGAGGTCGCTTCCTGGTGTCCTGCCCCAGGCACATGTTCCTCGGCCAGGAACACCAGATGCCTCAGGGAAACACAAAGGAGACCAGAGGAGCTGGTGCATGGGGCTGTAAGCTGCAGGGTCAGGTGTTCTTGCCTGTGGTGTGGGTGTCACAAGCTGACCTGCCCCAGACCTTAGCCTTCTAGACCCACAGCTGTGACCACATACATGCACTCGCCACCAGGGGGCGCAGGGGAGTCCCATCCCAGCACACGGGGAGCCCCAGGTAGGCCAGCAAGCTCTATCTTGGATTTCATCTGAGATACCAGAGAAACGTAGGGAAACATATTTTCAACTGTGTTTTCCAGATGCATAGAACCCCTCATGGGGAGCCCTGCGAAGGTCATGTGCTGCTAACGTACGTGCCTTGGTTGGTTCTGGCAGAGCTAGACCCTGGAAACTCAGGGACCTCAGGACCCCGCAGGACCCCACAGACCTTCCCAAAGACCCCACAGTTTTATCCTTATCATGTTAAATTATGAGATTTAACATGGAAACTATGCACTGAAAGCTCACACATTACCACTCAAAGGGTGGTGAGGGCTGGCCAGATAGCCCAGCGGTTAAGAACATGCAGTACTCTTGCAGGAGACCAGAGTTCAGTTCCCAGCACACACAATAAGGTAGCTGACAGTCACCTGTAACTTCAGCCCCAAGGCATCTGACTCCCTTTTCTGGCCTCCATGTGTGCATGTGCCCCCTCCTTCCAGACTTACAAATAAAACAATAAAACAAAGACAAAGGAAACTAAGAAGAGGAGGAGGCTGAGAAGGACAGAGAGGCCCTAAGAATGAGTACCTTTTTTGGGTCCTTCATTCTCAGCCAGCAGCATCTCTGGGTTCCTGCTGGCTGCACTGCCCTATGGCTGGTGCTCAAGGACAGAAGGAGGACTCTGTGGGAGGAGTCACTGTGGGAGGAGTCACCCCAACACTGACAGAGGTAAAGAGGGTGGGGCTGGCAAGAGTCACTTTACTTTCTCTATGGATCCAAGACCATCATTTTTATTTCTCACTTGAAAGAAACTTTTGTGAGACAGGATAGGCTCTTACTTAGCCAAGGCTAACCTTGAACTCTCTGCTTGGCAACGATGACCTTGAACTTCTGATCTTTCTGGTTCTACCTCCTGAGTGCTGGGTCACAGGTGTTACCATACACCCAGGGCTGGGTCACAGGTGTCACCACACCCAGGGCTGGGTCACAGGTGTCACCACATCCAGCGCTGGGTCACAGGTGTCACCACTTCCAGCGCTGGGTCACAGGTGTCACCACACCCAGCGCTGGGTCACAGGTGTTACCATACACCCAGGGCTTGGTCACAGTTGTGACCACATCCAGTGCTGGGTCACAGGTGTCACCAAGGCCAGTGCTGGGTCACAGGTGTCACCACACCCAGGGCTGGGTCACAGGTGTTACCATACACCCAGGGCTGGGTCACAGGTGTCACCACATCCAGTGCTGGGTCACAGGTGTCACCACACCCAGTGCTGGGTCACAGGTGTCACCACATCCAGCGCTGGGTCACAGGTGTCACCACACCCAGCGCTGGGTCACAGGTGTTACCATACACCCAGGGCTTGGTCACAGTTGTGACCACATCCAGTGCTGGGTCACAGGTGTCACCAAGGCCAGTGCTGGGTCACAGGTGTCACCACACCCAGGGCTGGGTCACAGGTGTTACCATACACCCAGGGCTGGGTCACAGGTGTCACCACATCCAGTGCTGGGTCACAGGTGTCACCACATTCAGTGCTGGGTCACAGGTGTCATCATGCCCATCATTGGGTCACAGGTGTCACCACACCCAGTTTATATGGCACTGGTGATAGAACTCCAGCTTCCTGCACGCTAGACAAGGCCTCTCCCGACTGAGTTACATCTGCATCCTTAGCTGGGGACACACTAATGTAATATTAACCTGTGGTGCCGGACCTCTTGTCCCACCGAGTAGCAGGAAGCTACTTGTCTGCCGTGGATTGCCACTGTGAGAGAGCATGGGAGGGCAGGCGATTGTCTGTCCCTCGCAGTTGGTGGTTCCTGCAAATGCTTCAGCGTTGCACAGTGAGACAGCTCCCTTGGTGTGCCAGCATTCATGAGCTCACACCACACCTGCCCTCGGGCCTGTGAGACAGGACCTGGAAGGATGTGCCTCCAGGGCTCCAGGGAAGTCTCAGCGAGGGAACAGTGAAAGCTGAGCTGTTCATTGGTGGGTGGAGCTACAAATGACCAACAGGTGCACTATAAAAACAGATGATTGACAGCTGTTAGACATTGATGGGGACACCAGACTCTATTAGGAACCTGTCTGTATGAAGCAGGGGCTAGCCTTGGCAAGTTGCCAACTTAAACGCCCATCTTGATATATGGTGATGTATTAGGAAGTAGTAGAGAGATGCCAGGCCCCTTGCGGAGGGTTGTGGTCTCAGCAGACAGGCTGTCGTGGAAACCCTTGCTTCAGAGGGTTGACAGAGGAAACACCTGACCCCACCCCATGGCCTCATTTCACAGACAGAAATGCTGGAGCTCAGAGAGGTGAGGTGAGTCACCCAAGGTCACACAGCTATTCTGTGGCAGAGCTGAACTGAGTTTGTGCTCACGAGTGTTTCCTGTGTATGACGCAGCCAGTTCCAACAGTGAGTCTGGGAAGAAAGGGTCTGGCTGGTCTTGTGGGCAGTTCTGTGAGGGGTGGCCCGAGATGACCCCCCCTGAGGAGGACCCAGAGGACACTTGTTTCAGCTTTGCTCCGCCTTCCGCCCTCCTTCCCCTAATGCAGAGAGCCAGCGTGCACACACAGCTGGTGGCCTCTGCTCCTCAGCCAAGTTCATCCTGACATAAAACAACTCACAAGCGTGCTCCATGGGGACCGACTGTTACCACGGTGCCATTCAGCACGGTTTACGATTTTCCTGGAGCCTCTCGGCCGCCGATGCCAGAGAGCGAGCCAGAAAAAGAACATTCCTGGGTGACGCAAATACAGCCGGGGCCGCTACAGGGGCATGCCCTTTTCCTGCCCCGGGAAGGGTGGGGTGCGGGGACCAGAGCCATCCGCCATCCAAATACAGACAGAGAAGATGAGTAGACCGGGTGTCTCAGCATCCACTGCCCCAGTGAGGTCCCAAAGTCCCCAAAGTGCTGGTGACTTCATCAACTTCATGGCCACACAGGAGAGGAGGCCGGCTCAGCCTCAAGAGTGAGACCCCCTGGGGGCATGGGATGGCCAGGACACTCACGCCTTATTTTATTTCCAGATAAAGTTATTTTTGTGGAGCCGGGCCTGCCAGCGAAGGAGGAGATAAGATCCAGCGGCCTTTCCCTGCCAGATAGCTGTTAGGATGCGAGCAGCCAGGCTGGACTGACCGGGCAGCCCTGAATCCAGGCAGCGACATGAACCCTGCCAGAGGGAAAGCCCAGGGAACCAGGACCTGAAGCTGAGGGGCCACGTGTCGCTAGCTGCCAGGCACTGTCTGGATTTAGTCACACGAGCCACATGGCTCTGAAGCCCTTGAAAAGAAAAACAAGACTGTCTTCACCAGCTTTTCATGGGGAAATTCTTGTTATTTTCTGTAGCATTTTTATTAATTGATTGATTGATTGATTGGGGGGAAGTGTGAGTGCGAGTGAACATGACTGACATGTGTTTCCAGGTCAGAGGACAAACTTGAGGGAGTTGGTTTTCATTTTTAATATATGGTTCCCAGGAATTGAATAGGTCGGGTCTCAGGCTTAGAGGCAAGGTAAACCCACTTGCTGGCAAATATCTCTCCACAAAAAAACAAAAACAAACAAACAAAAACAGTCTCATCCTCTCGCTCAGCACAGAGGTGGATTTGGGAGCCTGTGTCCAGCAAACTGTTGGTTGAGTCTGGTCCCTGGGACCCACATAAAAGTGGAGGGAGAAACCAAGCCCCACAAAGCTGTCCCCTGCCCTCCACATTCTCATTGCGGCATATTGTGTTTGATGTAATAGCAAACACATTAGAGAGTGAAGCTGATTCCTCCTCTCCCTCCTCTCCCTGTACAAGGCACCCACAAGCACTTAGAGACGCCATGATCACAAGACTCCCATATATTCATACCCACCAGTGCCTCCCGTCTGCCGACTCAATCTCCATTGCTGACCACATGGCCCCATTTTGCCTCACTTTAGTTTCACTGTGGCTTTGAACTTTGTTTTCTGTTTTCTTTTGGGTGGTAGGACACAGCGACACCTGGGACCCATCCCTAGTCCAGAACCTTTTCATTGCGCTGAGATGAAGCTTTGCCTCCACTTCCACTAACCAGCTTCCCATTCCCCTCTCCTCCCAGCCCATGGTAACCTCCACTTTCTCCTCCCAGCCCGTGGTAACCTCCACTTTCTCCTCCCAGCCCGTGGTGACCTCCACTTTCTTCTCCCAGCCTGTGGTAACCTCCACTCTCACCTCCCAGGCCATGGTGGTTGTCAGTCTCTCTTTGCAACCTGTGGTGACCACCACGTTCTCCTCCCAGCCCGTGGTGACCACCACGCTCTCCTCCCAGCCCATGGTGACCACCACGCTCTCCTCCCAGCCCATGGGGGCAGTCTCTCTGCCCGACTCTTGGCTACTGCCATTCTCTCTAGCTCTGTGAATGTCCTTGTGTGCCATCCCTCAGAGAAGTAGCCTTACAGAATATCCACTGTCCTCTGACTCGTGTCGTTGGCAGAGCACAGCTATTGTCTTCTGGGTTTGTTCACGTTGTAACATGTGTCTCCTTTCTGAAGCGGAGTGATATTCTGTTGCATGGCTATGCCCCCTTCTGTCCGTATTTCCCTATGGGAAGATACCTGAGATGCCCCACCTTTACCTCCTGAAGATGCTGCTGCTGCGAACATTTGTGAGAATGTTTTGCATTGATTTATCTGAACTCCCTTCTTCTGTTACCTGTGGTTTTAGTGTCCTGGCCATGAAGTCACAGCCAACTTCAACAGGTAAAGGCCTCTGCACTTTCTTGTAGGAGTCTCATAGTTTGGGGCCCTGTGTTCAATTCTCAAGCCTGTGTCTCTGGTATGTTCTGAGTGCCTGCCTCTCTGTGATGTGAGCTAAAGGTCAGCTTCCTGTTAGCCTGTTCTGAAAAAGGTGCCTTCACTGCGGATTTTCCCTAGAAATTCTAGGCTCCTGTCTGCATATTCAAGGCCACCTGGGCATGTTAATGAGTACTCAGTTCTACTCCGTCTGTCTGTCTGTCCCTTTGTATCAGCCCTGTGTTGATGACTGTGGCCTTGTTGCAAGTTTGAATCAGGCTGTGGGATGTCTAATCTCTACTTTAATTTTTATATTAAAAAATTCATTTATTTTATGTGTATGGTTGCCTACCTGAAAGTATGTACACCACATGTGTGCAGTACCATTGGAGGCCTGAAGAGGGCAGGGCAGGCAGAAGTAAAGAAAAGGAACAGTGCGGCTTGGATTTGGACAGAGAAGGGACGGGACAGAGGTTCTCAGGGACTGTGTGGCCACAGGTCTGGATAGACACAAATGCTCAGATCAGCTGAGCATAGGAACCTACTTGGGGCAATGACTCCCCATTCAACATGGAGTCCCTCAGTGGACCTAGGGAGGCCATACTACAAAACAGGACTGAGGGTCAGCAGGGAGAGAGATGCAAAGGATCCCTCACTGAGCCAGGGTGGCTCCAGGCCTGGGAGGAGTCTGGTCGCTATAGGCCTCAATGCTGTATGTAACTAAATCTTCCCGCTCTCCCCGTGGGACTGCTGAGAGCTGCAGGCATCAGGCTTCAGTTGGGTGGTCACAGCATGTACATTTCTTATGGGTCTCCAGGTGCTAAGTCCAGGGACAGCCTGCCCAGACAGAACCTTAGGTTGAAGAGTAAACCCCTCCTATCACACTCCTGAAGCAGGGTCTCTGGTGTCCCCCAAGTGTAAGCACCCCACTCCTCAGTCCCAGGGCAACCCTGGAACTACGTGTCTGAACTTCCCTGAGAGCATGAGTATGCTAGGGCCTGGGGCTGCGGCTGCTTGGATGTCTTGGAGGCAAGGGTAAGAAGGACACTCCAGCCAATCAGGCAGCTCAGAACATCACATCACATGGCAGATGCCGCCCAGTCCCCAGGAGTGAGTCCAGCTGATCCAAACCCTGCTCCTCTCTCACAGGAAGTGTCAGGGACACTCCCTTGTACACATGCTCCAAGGGACTCTCTTCTCCCTGCCCCTGGAGAATACCTACCAAGGACTGTCCCTAGGGTGTGGACCAGAAGCCAGGTGTGAGGGCACAAATCTGAAATCCCAGCAATTGGGAGGTGTCAGAAGTTCAAGGTCACCCTTGGCTAGATAGCCTGGGCTAGCTCATATAACCAAGACCCTGCCTCCAAAGACCAACCACCACTCTAGAAGATGCTCTGAAGACTACCAATCATACAGAAGATGGAAGAAGGATGTGGTGGCTCCCAGACAGGCTGCCTGCTGCCTGGGCCCTGTGTGCTGCTCTCCTGACCCCGCAGCTTGGTGAGGACAGAACCAATCACTCTGTGCCCTGTGTAGCTTTCTTCTTCCTGTTAAAGGTGAAACCAGCTCCAGCGGTCGCTCGCGATGTCGTCTGATGTGCACTGACAGTGTGTGCCTATAGAAACCACCAACGAGCGCTGTCTCAGTGCTCAGTAATTCACATTTATTTAACTTCATTCTTATTTTTAATCAGAGAAACCAGACACATTTGGCTGAATCAGGAACTCACCCGAGCTGTGGCCATTTGCTTTCTGCAGCCCTGCTCTTCCCAACGATGCCCGAGACCAACCTCCCCCACCCTCACATGAACCCGGTTTCCCTGGCTCTGAGGTGCACCCAGGACCTGCCCTCAGGGCTCTGGGCCGTGGTGGGCATCATCACACCCAGTCGAGTGAATGTCTTCCAAAGAACCAGACAGCTTCTACCTTTGGGCCAACAGTTCTGTGGGCAACATTTGTTTTCTATTTTCTTTTCTTTTTTTTTTTAACATTGAATCCTTCTATAAACTCCACAAAGTTTCAGTTTATCCAGTGACAATTAGTTTATGTCATTTCTGAAGTGGATTTAGATTCAAGTGATAAAATTACAAGCCAAAATTGCAACCACAATGGAAACCCGGGTTCGTGTTTGGTCTTTAAGACCACAACAGAAAGATGGCGGGCCGGTGCCAAGGAGCAGAAGGAAGCCGCAATCACCGGGCATTCCTGTCCGGGGACCGGCCCCCTGGCTGCTTCCTGTGCTCAGGAGACTGACTCGGGGGTGACAGGTGGAATGAGAAAGGGCCTGGTGGGCATACTTCCACTCCAGCCCCACACCACAGCCTCTCTTGACGCTCTGTGCCGAGCCTTAGTCCCCTCTGAAGTCTGGGCCATCTGATTGCATCTGGGTTTCATATTTAACGGGACTTCCCTGAGACATTTCCTGACAGCGGCTGGGAGCCTTTGAACAGGCTGCAGCAGGATTCTAGAACAATCTAAACTCGCCATGGCAGTTCCAGGGGCAGGGCTGACTTTGAACCTGAGCCGGAAGTGCAGTGTGAGGCCAGCCTCCCACCCTTCAACGTCTTCTTCCTCTGTACCCTCTTAAACCTCAAGAGTGGCGCAAGTCTTGTCCTTCTGGACTGGAGAAGTTGCTAGAAGGAGCTATGCATACACTTTATTGAGCACTTACTATAGTCAACCCTGTGGGGACAGCTGTGACAGACACAGAGGAGGCTAATCCTAATCCTTCTGGGACACATGCCTCAGCTGGGAGGTAAGAATTGACCCCAGGGAATCTCTGTGTGATGGTGCATCCGATGACAGGCAATGACAGAGCTGGTGGGCTGGTGGACAGGGCAGGCAGCACCCAGGGCCGCTCTGACAAGAAGGTGGAGCTAGGACCAAAGAGGTCGGCCTTGAGGAGCCCAGAGAGAATGCAGAGCAGGGGTCTAGGCCTCTGATGGGCGTGTGAGGCCAGTGGAAAGGAGTCTGACACAGGCAAGGCAGGTGCTGGTCACTTGGGCTCCGCCTTCCTACCACTGTGCCCTCAGTTCCCCAGCACAGCCTCCATGTGGCCGGTGCATGGCCATCTGACTTAACCTCTCTTTCCCACAAACCACCATCAAACCCCCACCCTTATCACACTCTGTCACTCCTGGAGGGGGCACCAAGCTGGAGAACAGTCCCTGGGAACAGAAAGACAAAGCTAGAACCCGCTCTCTCCTGCCACTGTTTTCTGGGGACTGAGCCCTAAACATGACTCCACACAGAGAGACCAGTGTCTGGTCACCCCCACATCTTCCCCAAGGAATGGGAGGTTCCCCATATCCTCCTCAAGACCCTATGGGGTGTCTCCCAGACACCTGTGAAAAGCTTGAACAGAATGCATGAATGCCAAAAGCTTCAAATTTCAAAATTCTTCAAAAGACAAAAAGAACCCAGAAGCCAGCATTCGCTTTGGAGGGTGTCCCTCCAAATTTGGAACTTGATTTGGGCTGTGGGGAGGGGGGAGAGGACAATACATGCATGATGGGAGGCAGGGTTGGTAAATACACATGTGGTGTGAAAAAAGTCCCACTCTGGAGACCACCACTCTCCCTGTCTCATAGTGTGGCATCACACAGTGATCTGATAAGCCCTGGACTCTCAGCCCTGTGTCAGGGCACGTCTCTGGGGACAGCTCTGAGACAAGGACAATGTGTTTCTGTGAAGATGTAGAGACTGTCCCTCATCGTGCTTAATGGTTTTGTTTGTATTTGGTCTAGAACCAGAGCTGACTACCTCTGAACCTAAGAACCATATTTGGTTATTTCCCATTTCAGCAAACAGGGTGTCAGGGACCTGTAGTTTGTCAGCATGCATGCATGTGGGTATGCATGTGTGTGGTTACAAGTGCCTGTGTGAGTATATGTACATACGTGTGCATATGTTTTCACATGTATGTATGTACATGTACAAATGTGTGTGTCTATGTATAAGTGGGTGTGCATTTGTGCCTTGTGCTGTATGTGTATACATGTGCAGGTGTGTGTACAGATATGATGTATGTGCATGTGTGTGTGCATGTGTGCGTGCCTGTGTGTGTGTGCACGTGCATATGTATCTGTGTGTGTGTGGTCCCAGCCTGCTTCACACGATCATAGAAGAAGTAGTCTCAAGAGAAACCTTGCAGCCCATTCAGCCTAAATATTTACTCTCTGGTAACTCACAGAAGTTTCCCAACCCCTGCTCTAAACGATAAACTGACGCCATCTTTAACCAACCCTCCATGCTCTGCATTTCACTCACATTAAATCTGTGCTGTCGCATCTGTCTCTCTGAGCATATCTGAAACAGTGCTGAGTCCCACTCCCACAGCTGAGCCCTGCTCCCAGCTGAGCCCCGCTCCCACAGCTGAACCCTGCTCCCAGCTGAGCCCCGCTCCTGAAGCTGAGCCCTGCTCCCAGCTGAGCCCTGCTCCGACAGCTGAGCCCTGCTCCGACAGCTGAGCCCTGCTCCCACAGCTGAGCCCTGCTCCCACAGCTGAGCCCCGCTCCCTAAGCTGAGCCCCGCTCCCTAAGCTGAGCCCTGCTCACCTACAGAGCTATTTTCTTTAGATCTGCATGGCTGAGATAACAGCTCACCAAGCCCTCACTGTGTGTGCTTGGCTTGCCACATTTGTGATTATGTTTTCTGGATCTTTCCAGAAAAGCTATACCAGCTCAAGCTAAGAGACTGCTATGGGTAGAGCTGAGTCCTCACTAGGAAGCCCCGCCCCACTCCTGTGACTATGGCCTTGCTTGGAAGCACTGTTCATGCGGATGTGGCAAGTTCAGATGTAGTCACACTGAACTGGGGGGCCCAACCCCAGTGACTGCTCGGTGCAGAAGGGTCCCCTTCTCCTTGGTTGTGCACGTGTCCCTCAAGCCCTGGCTTTTAAAGCAGGCAGAAATCTCTTCCCCACTATGCGCTTGCCAAGCGTCACAATGGCCAGGGATGGCTTTCCAGGAGAAGCAGGCTGTCCTTCAGTGACATGACCTAAATACCCTGAGCACACATCTGGCGATGGAACATCTGGTCGAGTTTTAACTCACTCACTCCCCAGATCTGACCATGTACCTACTGTGCACCATTCAGGCCTCTCAGAGGACAGGGAGCAGACCGAATTCCTGGCTTCCCTGAGCTTGGATTCTGGAGGACGAACTAGACAAGCCCTCAGATAGGACCACACAAGGCAGTATTTGGGGGTCACAGAGGACGGGGCACTGTAGCTACTCCAAGGTGGCTGATGAAGTCAGGAGGTAAGAGAGGGCAGAGAGGGAGGGAAATTAGACCTGAACCGTTGGGAGCTCCCCCAGCCAAGGAGCAGAGCGTGTAGCCAGCAGTATGCCTTGTGCAAAGGGCCTGAGTCTGTGCATAGAGTCCCTGCTGACTGTAAGGACAAGACTGTCAGGCAGCCAGGACACTCTGTCTTCTGTCTCTTTGGCTGTGTTTCTTTCGTTTTCCAAACCATACCCCTTAAGTGTGGCTCCCAGAAGGAACTTCCATGGCTTCTACACTGGAGTATGAACCAAGGAGTGATCCGGGCGGGTTCCTCTATAGCCAAGGGCTAGGAAGGCTCAGTGAGCAGAGAGTGTGTCTGGCACAAGGCAACTCCTAGGCTCAATCCCCCAATAGTGCATGAATCAGGGGTGGGTGGCACACACCTATAACCTCAGCACTCAGGTGGTAGGGGCAGGAGGATTAAGGAATTCAAAGTCATCCTTGGTTATCTATTGAGTTCCAGGCTAGCCTAGATTCCAGTGAGATGCTCTCTCAAAAAAAGAAAAAAGAAAAGGAAAAAAAAGAAAGAAAAGAAAAGAGAAAGGAAGGAAGGAAGGGAGGGAGGGAGGAAGAAATGAAGGAAGGAAGGACGGACAGTGGGGGGCAGGAGGACTTAGCAAGTAAAGTTGCTTTTCTCACCAAGTACAGTCCTTGGGACCCATAGGGTGGAAGAAGAGACCAACTCCTATAACGTGCTCTTTAGCTTCCGTAGGTGTGCCATGGCTCCTGCATGTCTGTGTGTGCACACTAAATAAATGCAACACACACATGCAAACACAACACTAACACAGACAGCAGCCAACAGAGCCGAACCCAGGGGTCCCTTCACTAGGCTCTGGCGTGTGGAAGGGGGAGCTCTGTGCATATCTGTAAAGTCACATGTGCCTGCCATGAAGCAAGTGCCAGGAAGTTCATCTCATCCACACAAAGCAAGCAGGCTGTGCTGCCCTGGCCCCTCCCGGCCTCCCTCTCTGCAAAGGCTCCCCCACTGTGGCAACTCCTCCCCCTCCCCCGCCCCCACCCTGTACCCAGCATCCTGCCCACTACTCTTCTCTGTTCCTTGAAATAAATACATCGCTTCCCTCCGGCAAGGGAGAAATGAAAGCGGTTCCCTAGAGCAGAAGAAAAGACGGAAGAAATTCCAGTTTGATGGTCTACAGGTAGACTTGTTTGGGCTGGCGTATATAAATCAGCGCCTGGCTTACATCAGATTAGCGCAGCGCAGAGGGGCCCGGCTGATTGCCGCTTTACAAGCTGTTTACTGTTTACGAGGAGGGCTGAAGTGAGGCGCTCTGGAAGGAGCTGCCGAGTAAGCCCTTAAAAGTTTCTGTAATTGCTGGGCCCAGACCGCTCTACTCTGGGAAATACGGCTGCCTTGAGGAGAAGGAAGAAAGGTCCCTGCCATTCACGGAGTCCCCGGTGCTGTACCAACACCACCCAGAGACGCGGAGGGAGCTCCGCGGAGACAGGCCAAGCAGCCTCCCTTTGACTGTTTTTCTAGGATACACACAATTGAATATGAGTTTATACAGTAGATCCCAGGGAGTGTGGACCCTCCGCATCCTGGTCACCAGTGAGAAGTCAATCCTCCTCCCAGAGCTTCCTGGGAATCAGACGGGCTTTTCATATAGCCAGACCGGGAAACCCTGCAGAGAGCAGAGCCACGGCCTCAGATAGCACAACAGAGAACTATCTAAAAAATGGACGCTGTAGAAGGAAAGGGTTCTTCTCTCCAACAACAGGAATCACACACAGCAAACTCGGGAGGCCTTTGCATCACACACAGCCAGCTCGCTCATTGGTCAACCGGGCAGAGGATGTTTGTGTTAATATGCAGTGCCAGAGAGAAGAACAAAAGCTGCCACGCACTTTCTCCCAACCCTTGGGGGAGGAAAGGTTTTCACACAATTAAAACAAACCCTCTAGCTTGATCTAGAATTTTCATTTGTAGGAATTTATCCAAGCACAGAATTGCAAATGTGAGTCCCACCATCACACCAAGGTGTCCTCCCCAGCTGTGCTTTTGAGACCAAAGCACAGGGTTAGTTTCCCCTCTTCCCCCACATCAAAACCCCTGCATGCCCTAGCCTCCCCTGGAAATAAGGGTGAGCTTGTGACGCAATGAAGCTTAGAATCTATTCTTTTGTGTATGGGGGTACACAGTGTGGGGGTGTGTGTGCACATATGTGCAGGTGCATTTGGAGGTCAGAGGTCATCTCTGAAGTTGGGAGCTCTCCATCCACCCAATGCTGAACCGGTACTTGCTCCCCTGTCAGGAATGTGGGAAACCCCTCTCTTGTGTTTACCTCCCATTTTCTGAGCTTGATGGAAGGAGAAGATAGTCAGGCATGGGAGCCCTCTGCATTGTGGGTGAAGGGTCATGGTCTGATGTTGCATGTGACCAAACAGCTGAAGACCCTGAAAAACTTCATTTCCCACCATGCCCAGCACTGTGCCCATGGTGGCACAAGTTCTTTCTCAGGCACAGTGAAAACATTGTCTCACTGGCTCCCCTCTTAGTTGTATCCAAGGACATTCTAGTTTTTCTGTTCCAAGGGGAGCATTTAGAGTACCACACATTTGCTCCCAGGGAACTTCCAGGAAGCTCCCATCCCAGGAGGCTATTTGCTTCTCTCTGTCCCTGCAAGGAAAAAAAAAAAGCTTACAGCCAATGGAAGAACAAGAAGAAGACTGGGGTCGAAAGAACACCTTCCCTAAATCAGATCTTTCTGGCAAGTTCCAAAACCGTCTAGAGCAGTGGTTCTCAATCTTCCTGACACTGCTACCCTTTAATACAGTTCCTCATGTTGTGGTGACCCCTCTAACCATAAACTTACTTTGTTGATACTTCATAACTGTAACTTTGTGACTGTTATGAATCATAATGTAAATGTCTGATATGCGGGATGTCTGGCTGGGGTCAACAGGCACAGATTGGGAATCCTGGATCTAGAGGAGGATGCCAGTGTGTCTCCCAAGTCAGCAAGTTCCCTTTAATGAGCCTGGCAGCCTTGAGCCCTATTTTTAAAAGTTTATGACCCTGGATCTTTGAGTAAAACTCAGCACAGTGCTGCCCACAGCTACACAGACCAGAGAGCCTGGAAGTTTCCATCGCCCTCTGAGTTACATCCATCAAGATAAGGGGGAGGGCGAGTGGGAGCCAGACTCTTGAGACCTCCCAGGCCTGGCTTAGACAGATGGCACCCCAGCCAAAAAAGGGCGCCACAGCCAACCTCCATCCTAGGGTGCCACTCCTAGCCAGCGCTATGCCCAAAAGTATCAGCTTCTGTCTGGGACAGGAAGAGCCAGAATGAACAGGTACAGAGGAACGGGAGCAAGGACAAGAACGGCCTCATTGGGTATGAGGGTCCAGTGACTGCTATACCCGATTTCCTTAAACTGGGCGTCAAGGGTAGAGGTTACTGCTCAGAACCTAAAAGTCTGTCTGCTCACTCTGGAAGTTGAGATGAAGGTGCTAGCAGGTACCCTCGATCCTGGGGAGGCTCCTTCCTGTCTCTGACGGCCCTACGACCCAGAAAGGCCTTACTTGTGGCTATATCCCTCTATCAACACTAGGCCTCTTATCCTGGGATAACCCCCAGCCCTGGGGTGACCCCGGAGGAGCTCATTTAAGACTCTCCTTTTCAAACATTCCTGGCTCCCAGGGCCATGGTTAGAGGTGTCTTCTTCTTGGGCTACCCTTAAATGTACCTACACAGACCTACACAGGTGTCCATGCCTGTTTGTCATCCCCAGCACGACCCAGAGTCCCCAGGATCACCTAACCTTACTTCAACTTCATCTTCAGGGATCCATAACACCACATCCTGGAGGTCAGAGTACCCACAAACTCTCACAAGTCACATCCAGGAACAGGAACTGTGAAGTCAGTCTTGATTGAAGGCCCAGATTCCTTAGTTACCTGGCCCAGCCTCAGTTTCCTTTTCTGACAAGTAAGAATCACAAGAGTATCTTACACACCCTCCCCTATCCAGCCTCAGAGAGCATGAAGAAGCTGTTAGCCATAAAAGGCAGTACTGGCACCCAACCAGTGAATGGAACTTTGAACTTGGCCTCTTCGGGGTCTTGATGTTGGGACCTGGACTCCCCTCCCTTCCACATTAAACCCATCACAGGACTGGCCCTCGTCCTGAGAATAGAAGGTGGGTTTGCCTCCCAAAGCCCAACTCAGGCTATTTAAATCCACAGAGCCCTCTATGCAGACATATCCACAGAAATCCTAGTGTGTCAAGCAGATAGAGGAATGTTGGCTGCTGGTGCTGCCAGGGGAGTGTGCAACAAGGAGGAGCCTGGACCCGCCAGGAGCCTCCCACAAGTTGCTGTGCTAAGAAGCTCAGTTGTGGGCCATGGAGAAGCAGACAACAAGAGACTGGTTCCTTCCTTCCTTCCTTCCTTCCTTCCTTCCTTCCTTCCTTCCTTCCTTCTCTTTCCTTTCCTTCCCTTCCTCCCTCCTTTCCTCTTTCCCTTCCTCCCTCCCACCCTCCCATCCTCTTGCCCCTTCCCCTTCTTCTCCTCTTTCCCTCACACGAAGCTGGAGTCTGAACCCAGAACCTCACACAGGCTAGGCCACATCTCCGGCCCCCTCTTTCAGTTTCCCTGACTGGCCTTGAACTTGTGATCCTCCTACCTAAGATTTCTGAGGAGGTGGAGTTATGGGCCTATGATTTCCTTATTGTCCTCCCCCCACGAAGACTCCAGATGTCCTCAATAGGGTTACTATTGCTGTGATGAATCACCATGACCAAGCCACATGGGGAGGAATAGTCAATCAATGGTGAACTGAAACAGGACAGGACCCTGGAGGTGGGGGCTGATGCAGAAGCCATGGAGGAGTGTTGCTTACTGGATAGTTCATCATGGCTTTCTCAGCCTGCTTTCTTATAGAACGCAGGACCACCAGCCCAGGGATGGCACCGCCCACAATGGGTTGGGCTTTCACCTATCAATCACTAACTAAGAAAATGCCCTATAGCCAGATCTTCTGAAGGCATTTCCTCAATTGAGGTTCCCTCCTTTTAGCTCATTCTAGCTCATATCAAGTTGACATAAAACTAGCCAGCACAGCTGACCCCTTGTCAGCCTGACACACAAACACATCACTGTGAAGCCGTAGCCTTTCCTTTCTTGTTCTTCCCCAAGATCACACATTAACATCAACATTGCAATATAAACATTTCAAATCTTTAAAGTTCCACAGCCTTTATAAATTCAGTCTCTTTAAAACAGCCAGTCTCTTCTAAAATCCAAAGTCTTTTCACTTCAAAGTCTCTCAACTGTGGCCTCTGTAAAATCAAATATAGATGAAACCTTTCTCACTTTGAGGGGGAAGAAACAGGGCACAGCCACAATCAAATCAAAGTAAAACCAAACTCCAAAACTCTGAGAAACTCACTTTCCAGTGCCTGGGATCCATTCATGATCTTCTGGGATACTCGAAAGAGAGCTTTGATTCCACACACACACACACACACACACACACACACACACACACACACACACACAGCGTGTCTCCTAGGCTCAGGTCACGCCATACCTGCTTCTGTCTGTCTTTGGTGGTCCTCCCACAGTAGTGGCATCTTCAAATGCTGGGGTCCCTGCAGAAAATAGGCTGCACTTTTACCGGTAGCCTCTTTCGGGCTCTCTCTTCAGGGACTCCAGCCACACAGTGCCAAGTCTCAGCTGCGCTCCACAACCTGTTCACACCTGTGAAACCAGTACCACCTGGGTGACTCTTACCTATGACCTATGACCGCTGGAACGACAGCCCAAGGTACAGCCTTGGACACCTCTGGAACACAGCCTCTATGTGCTGACCCTTGAGGACACACTTCCTCCAGGAGATATCACGTCAACGATGCTGGCCTCTTCTTAATCACAGCGCATCCTCCAGTCCCAGCTGGCCAGCATCCATTGTCCCAGCAAAGCAAAGATTTGACTTCAGTGGTTCTGGTCTCGTGGTAATCACAGGCGATTCTTCAGTTCCAGTGATCAGACACCACAGATCTTCGCACAAATGGCCTGGTAGAGTCTCTGCTTCCCTCTGACACTCCACAAGCCAGGCCTCCATCGTCTGCATTGCTCTCAACGGTCTCATCTCCCAAGCTCCGACAGAACAGCCTGCTGAGCTCTCAACACTCAAGGACTTTTGTAGCCCAAAGTTGCAAAGTCCTTCCACAGTCCTCCCCAAAGCAGCATGGTCAGGTCTGTCACAGCGATATCCCACCGTTCTGGTATCAACTTTTGTTCTTGGTAGGGTTTCTATTGCTGTGATGAAACGCCATGACCAAAACAAAGTTGGGGAAGAACGGGTTTATTTGACTTACACTTCTACTTTGCATTCCTCATTGAAGAAGTCTGGACAAGAACTCAAATGGGGCAGGAACCCAGAGGCAGGAGCAGATGTAGAGACCATGGAGGGGTGCTGCTTACTAGCTTGCTCCCATGACTTGCTCAGCCTGCTTTCTTATAGAACCCAGAGCCACTGGCCCAGGGATGGCCTCACCCACAGTCGTCTGGCCCCTTCTCCATCAAGTATTAATTTAAAAACTACCCTATAGATTGAGCTTATGGAAGTATTTTCCAACTGTGGTTCCCCCCTTTCAGATAACCCTAGCTTGTGTCAAATTGACATAAAGCTAGCCAGCACAGCAGGTCAGGAGACAAGACAGAGGACTTGCATCCTAAGTACACGGTGTGGGCTCACTATGGGAAATATGGAATGTGATTCTTGGTGCAAACCACACAGCAATTGCTTCTGCTGTCTTCAGGTCACATGATCACAACTCATGAAGAAGCTAAAGATAGCGGTGGAGACTTCAAGTTTATGCTGAGCGTTTTTTTTCTAAAACAATAAATAAAACAATTTTTAATGCATAACCTATCATGCTCCATGTGTCCTATAACCAAGCCCTGCAAGCATCTTTGTATCTCTGGCTGCTCTCAAAGAGTGTCTAGGGGCACAAGGGACACAAAGCATCTCTTTGCAGTCTGGTCACTCCCCCACAACCCACTTATTAGGACTTTTAATTGCCAGTGTATTTAGAACCTGTATGCAAGGCTATCGCAAACAGCAATCGGTCATCTGTCTATCATGTATAGTCATCATCTATCAATCACCGATCTCATGATCGTTCATCATCTCTTTATCCATACCTGTCATCTCTCTATACTATCATCTGTCTGTTGATCGTCTATCAATCACCCATCAGTCACCATCTCCCTATTATCTATGTCCAAGTGTTGGGCAAGCAATAAGGACCCCTCCAGTGCCCTGAAACCAGGGCCCAGTTGTCAGACCTCTGCATTTGCCCTGACGATAGCCAAGGCCCATTAAGAGTCACGGGTCTGAAAAGACCCTCATAACCGAGCTCTGTGTCCCCCAGGCCCTCTTCCTATCACCTTCAGATGACCTTTAATTTACACACACACATGACTGATGCTCCCATCTATCACTGACCAGAATTCAGAAGCATTTTCCACTAATTAGGATCAGTATTCGCTCGTGGACATGACAAGCAGGACATGCGGATGATCCCAAGCCATTTCTATTTTCTTTCAGCTGCCAGGTCACTCAGAGGAAGAGGTCAAGTCCTATCCACACCCCCCACCTGCTCCAGATGCCTGTGCAGCTGTCCTGAGTGTTTTCATGGTGGACGTATTTCAGGATCTGAAAGCTCATCTGAATCCTTTCACACTACGTACGTTGTGCTGTTCATGCCACGCATGAAAGAAGCACGTGAACATCTGTCTCCTGCCACAGACCCGGTGGTGTGCCAGGCAACCACAAAGAGTACCTCATGAACGTGGGGCTCCTCGTCCTCGGGGACTCGGTAGCTGATGGGGTGGTCTCTCATAGTGTGGAGTGTACCAGGAAGCAAGCGGTCAGCGCAGGCTGGACCGCTCTGTGGGGGAGGATGCCGCCTAGACGGACAGCTAAGCTGTGTTTTAAAAGGCAGTGAAGTGGCTAAGGGGTTAAAGTGCCTGCCACACAAGCATGAGGACCCGAGTTTGGCACCCATGGAACAAGTTGAGAGTGGCAGTGTGTGCCCTCAATCTGAGCCTTGGGTTAGACTGAGGCCGAAGGATTTCTGGGGCTCTCTGGCCAATCAGTCTAGCTGAATGGTTCAGCGGAGAGACCCTATCTCAAAAAATAAGGTAGCGAGATTGAGAGATTGAACTCTGATCTCAGCCATGTGCATACATGTTAACACGTGCACACACACACACACACACATGAAGACCTTGGCAGATGAACGTAGGGTATTTTCTGTCTTGCCTTGCCTGCAGTGCTGGGGATTGAACCCAAGATCTACACACCAGGTGTGACCTCTGCCGTTGAGTTACGGCCTCTTTTAACTTTGCCTCTTGAGACAGGGTCTTGCCAAACTGCTCAGCCTAGCCTTGAACTCCCCGCATAGCCCAAACTGGACTTGAACTCCTGATCCTCTTGCCTCAGTCTCCTGTGTAGCGGGCCGGACAGATGACAGCCCTGCACCTCCACCGGGAACAGAAAGCAGAAGCCCCTGAACTGGGGAGAAGGGGAGCCCAAGGCAGCCTGTGGGATTTTCTAGATTTCTCCCTGTGTAGCTTCTTTCCCCTTCTCCTCACTCTACGGGGTCAACCACCGTCTCCCGACTGCTGAATTTCTGGTTCTTGCTGTGTTTTGGGTTGATATGTAAAGTTACTTAAAACATTTGCTGAGTGCTGGCGCTCTGTGCTGAGTTTCCCGATGTGAAATCAATGCTCCATCTCGAAGGCTCTGTCCTCCGGGGACTGGCTGGACAGCCGACCTGTTTCCCTTGGCAGTGGCTGACTTTCTCCCCCACGCCAACAGTAAGATGGGATGATAAGGTGGAGTTTGGGTCTTGGTTCCTAGGAAAACACCCGCAGTGTGGCATCCTCTGAGCTCCAATGGGCGACAGGGTGGCTCTAGGGTCATGATTGGGGTTCTGACGGGGGAGGGAGGTCAGTGCTGGGACACAGCGTCATCAGGCCTGGAGAGGGCTCCTGTCACTGAGCACCAAGCCCCCAGGGACACACACAGGGCGAAACTGGCAAAGAAAACCCTCTGGAAGGAACTGCCTACCTACCCAGAAGAAAACAGAGGAGCATCGTCGTCCACACACGGTCCGTGAGCAATTCCGTGCACACCTAAAGGGCAACAGAGTGCTCTCTGGACCCACCATGCTTCCCGTTTTTTATAAGCTTTGGCCCTAAAGGCGTGTCCGTGGGGCCAGGGTTGCTCTGAAAAGCTTGGTGGAAAGTTCTGAGGGAAGTGACGCCATGGCGCTGAGCGGAAATGACCCTGGCGTCTCCAAATCAGCCCTTTATCTCCACCACCCCCAGTCGCACCAAGTGGTCAACAGATCCCATACTCCAGCCCCCCCGAGGGGGGATGGGCACCCTCGCTCTTCCCACCACCCTCAGCAAAGGCATCCTGGACCTAGCCAGCCTCTCCTGCAGTCAGGCCGCTGTCACCCGCTGGTATGTCCTCACAAGCATCACCCCCTGCCCCCCGCCCTTGGCTGCAGTGGCCTCATGGCTCCCAGCCCTTCTGCTGTTCTGTCCTGCCATCTCTGGAACCAATTTGACAGCCGAGTGGGTTTTACGGGCTCTAAGCATCCATTAGCTGACCTCATCATTTTTAGAGATCAAAAAGTCAGCGTTATCTGGGGTCCCACCTATCACAAACTGGAATGGGGACGGCGGTTTCCTCTCAACGCTGCTTCTCCAGAGAGAGGCTTAACCAAGGAGGAGGCGGTGGAGGTCTGATTGGAAATGTTTTCACCAAAGAAAGAACTCAGGAGGCTCGAGGGAGCTATGGGAAAAAGAATGTAGGGGCTGAGGAGGCAGCCCTGTCAGTAAAGTCTCCCACAAGCGTGGGGAGCAGAGCACGGATCCTTGGCACCCATGCAAAAGTCGGGCATGGTATGGTGCCTGTAACCCTGAGCACTGGGGACAGAGACAGAAAGGTCCCAGAGCTTGCTGGCCAGTCTAACCAATCAGTGAGCTCTGGGCTCCAGACGAGGCCTTGTCTCAAGAAAGAGGAACACAGTAGATATTATTCTCTGGCTTACACACACGCATGCACACACACACACACACACACACACACACGCACGCACACACACACGTGCACATGCACATGCATGCACACATACAGAGGATGTAAAATACATTTTGTTATTGTTGTTGAAAAGTACTGAGGATGAGGCTCAGTTGGTCCTGTGGTTGCCTAGCATGCACAATGGCCTGGGTTTGATTCCCCAGAGCCAATAAACCCATGTGTGCTGGCTTGTGCCAGGATGCACTTGGGAGGTAAAAAGGAAGGAGGATCAGAAATTCAAGGTGGCCTTCAGCCACATCCCAAGTCTGAGGCTAGCCCAGGATATGTGGGACTGTGTATCAGGAGGATGAGAGGGAGGAGAAGACAGAGGAGGAGGAGGAGGCGGAAGCAGAAGCAGCAAGGTGTATTTGCAGTTGGCATATTCTGCCTTGGTGAGTGACAAGACCTCCCGCCGTGGACTTCGGACACCGTTGGGGGACTGAGAAGTCAGAGACCGAACCTTGGCATACATGGTTCTTTCTGTGCCATTGCTACTTTCTGGCCAAGGGCAGTGTAATTGCCCTTAGGTGGCATATCTGGAGTCTCTGAGACAGGGGAACAGTACTGCCTGACCAGGCTGCTCACACCTGTCACTCTCTATGTTGAGTCCAGTCCCACTCTCCCTCCACCTCCCCAGTACAGCTCGACAGTGTTGGTTCTCTCCTGGCCCTGAAACACCACATTCTTCCCTGTCACCAAGGAACACTGTTCTTGGGAGACATGTGGCCTCTCCACCTCAGTGGCACACTATGTCCCCTCTCCATCACTGACACTACTGCCCCTCCCCCCAGCTGAGCACCTGGTTTCCTGCTGCCCCCACAGCTTCAATTCCCACTGCTCTGGGTCTCCAGGTCCGGGTGCAACCTGGACCCCCAGAAGGCTGTGGTCACGAGTTGGCAGGGCCGTGCCCCACAGAAACTCACGTGAGCCGTTGTTCTCAAAGCTCCCTTAGATTTCTGAAATTTTCCTTTCCTAGCAGCAATAGAATACACAGATCCTTCTGCCTCCAAAGCCACTAACAGATTAAGTCTTGTACTTGATTTTTTTTTATTAGATAGGGCCATGCTATACAGCCCCTGGCTGGCCTGAAACTCAGAGACCCGCCTGCCTCTGCCTCCCAAGCGCTGGGGCCATACTGCGCCCAGCTGAATTTTCTTCATATTTGTGTTTTCAAATGCTCCCCACCAGAACACCGTGTTGGTTTCTACCCTCTGTGTGTTGACAGCTGGGCTTATTTCTCTCCAAGCTATCAATTATGTTGGCCTCTTTCTCCATACCACAAAATGGTCGCTATGATTCCAGCTACTGTTGGCAGAAGCCCGTGAACACAGAGAGAAGATGAATGGTCTCATTATATAGCTCTTGGATAACACAAGAGTTTAGAGGGTGAAGACTTTATCCCTGACTGGGCCAGAATAATCCAGGCCCAGGTGGACAGACCCAGGAGCCAACACACCTGGAGACGACCCTCTCTGACAGGGGCAAGTCTCTAGCTTTTCACCTCTCAATGCTGATGACAGTAGTGCCCACTTCAGAGATGGCGGTGAGCTACGGTAAATGTACTCGGGTGCACAGGGACAGCTCAGATGCAGGAAGCCACTGAGCTCTGACCATTACCGCACTTGTCATCACTGACGACATCGCGGTCCTCCTGACCAGGTTCAGGCAGCATCCGACTTAACAGACCCTTGAGTTGCTGACTGATTGACGGGAGGGGAACTTGACATCTGTGAGACCAGAGAGAGGGGCCGAGGTGATGGAGACATAGGGGCTGACAGGCACCGGCTGGGACCACCCAGCTTGCTGCAGGCGGCCCGCTCGGTGACTGATCCGTGTCCACATCCCGGCTATCCACACTTTGTTTTCATCTGGCCGCCCCTCGGCCTTGGCTGACACGGTGTCAGGGCCCCGCTTGAACGCCTCAGGTGCCAGCTCGTTAGTCAGTCAGCACAAGCTCTCTGGTTGTCACTGGCACTGAGCTCTTTGTGCAGATCCGTTGGCCACCCGCCCAGGCAGCCCCCTGGAAAGGCTGTCAACCGGTCCATCTCAGCCTGTCCATGATGGCTCAAGAGGAATAAAGCCAGACCCAGGTCCACCATGAAGGCAAGTAAGGGGCCAAACAGGGTGTGGCTTTGGGGAAATCACAATCCCAGGCACCATAGATGCAGGTTTGAGGCTTTGCCTCTCTCTAACCAGGGTCTATAGACGTGTTTCTTAACCTCTCTGAACCTCTGTCAAGAGAGTTGATCCCACCCTAGTCAAGCCCTTCAACCACAAGCCTATAGTCAGTTTCAGAATGCATGGTAAGAGATTACAAGGGCAGCAGTGATACCATGGAAGGTGTCAGGGAAGCAAGGGACAGTTGAGAGGGTCCTCTGTGGAGACCATGGTGCCTTCCGGCAGTCATGTCTGCAGGCCCTCCCTCCATGGAGGGAAGGAAGAGCTGTGTGTGTGATCTTCCAGGACTGCACTTGTGCTACCCACCACAAGGCTCTCACAGCTCTAGGGGACAGAAGGCCAAGGCCACGGGATGCCTCACCCCCCGGGGAAGCTCTAAGGAGTGCCCTTCCCGCATTTTAAGCCTCTGATGGCTGTTGTCATCCCTTGACCTGTAGCTGCAATGCTGGAGTCCTTGCCTCCACCTGCACAGGGCCTGTCTGGATCACTGGCCCAATCCCCTCTTCCGCTACGGGCACTGATTGTTGGGTTTAAGGCCCCACCAGCCCCAGGATCATCTGATCTCAAGACCTTCATTTCAATAACATCTGCAAAAACCCTATTTTGCCAGATGTGAGCCACCACGACAGAGTAAAGACCCATCTATCTACTCTAACTATATCTATCTATCTATCTATCTATCTATCTATCTATCTATCTATCTATCTATCTACTGACCTACTTATCTATCATCTATCTTATCTATCTATCTATCTATCTATCTATCTATCTATCTATCTATCTATCTATCCATTATCCTATTTCTCAGGTTTTTAAGACAGGGTCTCACATACTCCAGACTGGCTTCTAACTTACTATATAGCCAAGGATGATCTTGAAGTCCCAATTCCCCTGTCTTCACCTCCAAAGTTCTGGGGTTGCAGGCATGTACCACTGTGCTCAGTTTTTATGGTGCTGGGGATGAACCTAGGGCTTTGGACATGCTAAGCAAGTACTGTAAAACTGAGCTATATCTCCATCCCTAAAGACTTAAGATTTTAAGAAAACTTTGTTATTATTATTGTTATTACTATTGTGTATATTATGTCTGTGGTTGTGGACAGAGTGCTCATGCCATAGTGCATTGTTAGGGGCAGGGAGAGTCTGGGGACCTCTCTGTATAGTGTGCCCCATCATCCCACTTCATGTGGGCTGTGAAGACGGAAGTCGGGTGTTCAGGTTTGCACTGTGCAGCAAACCCTTTACCTACCGAGCCATACCTCCAGCCTTAGCTGATCTCCCAGCGTAAGAAAGCACCCTGGGATATCTTCTCAGTGCAGGGTGACACGGCCTCAGGGCTGAAAAAGCACACGTGCTCACTCAAGTGTCCAGGGCACCTCACACTGCTCTTCAATGAAGCTTCTCCACGCAACAAGAGGAAGTCCACAGAGCTGGCAAAGCCCAAGTATGGTGCCAAAGGTCCTGCGGGTGCCCTCTGTGGATGATAGCTGGGGCGGCTTCCCCATCTTTCCTTCTGGTCCGCAGTGTCCTGCAGAAGTCAGAAGGGTAGAGATCGGCCCCAGACAAGCATAACCCCCAGAAGTCCAGCCCTGAGGAGCAGGGGGTCCAGGCAGGTGTCAAGAACCGATGGGGAGTACCAAGCCAGCACCAGTATGACAGTGCGTTCTCAGAGCAAAGTCGAGCCAGGACAGTGCAAGGGAAAGTCACCACGTCCCCCACGATGACCCAGAAAAAAGCCTGGATTTCTGTGGCTGGTTCCTCAGCCTCTCCAGCTGCCTGTTGTTGACTGTTGTTTTCGGATTAAGTAATCAGCCTGGTGCGTGTGACTCCAGACCACAACTGAAAAGCCCTGCAGATGAACTGATGTTGGCACGGCAGAGATGCTGTAAGCACCTCTGACTTGGACCTGGGACCAGTGCAGCAGGCCCAACTTGTCCACAGTGTGGCTACCAGGGTTTAAAGGCATTGGCGAGGAGTGGGCCCTGAGTTCCCAGGAAAGCCCATCTCCTCTCTGGACTGGGGGTACACCAGAGAGCCAGGGACCTACAGGACTTTTACATAATGCAAGCAAGAGAGCACCATACAGCTCAGTGGACACTCTGGATGGTTATGCTTTAATCTCCACGGTGGCCCTTCATGTCCAGAGCCATTAAGGTCTCCTCGCTGCCAGACAGAGATCAGTCCATGTGGCTATGTCTTAGCTGGACACTTGGCACATGAAAGAGGCATAGAATTAAGAGGAGTACTCCAAACACTGAGTGTCAGGGTCAGGCATCCAGACCAATAGTGGCGTAGGACAGCTAGAGGACTATCCCTATCAGTCTGCCTTCTGACCACTAAATATCTCTGAAGCCATGCGGCATGCCAGGCCCTTCCCAGAAAGAGAATCTGAAGTCCCACCGGTACCCTATTTCAGTTTAGAGCTCAGAGCCTTGGGGGCAGTGGATGGTGTGTGGCAGTCCCTGTGACACCTTCAAGGCAGAGGCTGTGGATGAGGTGTCGAATAGAGAAGAGTCAGTGTCCTGTGCCTCCAGCCAGCAGAGCCACACAGTGGGGTAGGAGGGACAGCATACAATGATCCTCAGGGACTACCTGTCCCTCTGGAAGATAGACTCCAAGGGCCTCTCTGGCCCAGAGCATCCTATGGGGTTCTCTGTTGGAAGATGTGAACCTCCAGATCCTGAATTTCTAGTAAACAACTTGTAATGCTTGCAGCTGCTCTGAGCACGAGACCCTCAGGAGTTCCTAATGGCAGGGGGAGTAGTTTCTGGTGGGTTTGACTGGGGCGTGGCTGTCGCTATATAAGCTGCCCCTGGACACAATAAAGGAGGCATTCTGGCATCAAAGATGGCCTGTGTCTCTGTCTGTGAGTCTTTGTGTGTTTCAATCTCCAGCCCCTTGCCCGGTTCATGAACTGTATGGTAGTGCATGGAGCACAGACGGGCATGGTGCACCGCAGTTCTCCAGAGTCACTACTACGGCTTCATCCTGGTCAGTGCTCTCACTTTGCTAGAAGAAAGTCAGGAAGACATGGGACATAGGCACAAGGGCAGAGATACTGCCCTGAGATGCAGCAGAGACCAAGGAGGCTAAGTTCTGGGGGATGCTGGCCTCCCAACACCTGCAAGGCAGTTGCAGAGTTCATAAGCCTCTGGGTTGGGAGTCCAAACCTCAGTCCAGCCAGCTCTAGACTCCTGCCTGCCCGCCCCTAAATGCTGTGCTGTACTCTGGCCCCCATCTTTGTCGAGTCCGCTGTGTGCAGCCGAGTTCCCCCACCCCACCATGCCTAAACAGACTCGCAGAGCCTGAGGCCTGGCTGGGTTCTGTCCCTTTGATTTCTGGCTTTACAAGTCTGCTCTTGGCTGGGTTAAGCAGACCTCTCCAGATGGTCATCCTCCATCCCTGATGGTGTAGAGAAGCACACAGTGCTCCCTTCCACCCTGCCCGGCTTCGTTCCCCTCCCCGTCTGATGATTCTCCAGGATACCCTGTCCGAGTGTGGCCTCCAGGTTTCGCATGCTCCCACTCACCTGCCAGAGTGGAGGGAGAGCTGGGTTTGGTTTACTTTCTTTGAGAACCCTTGGAGGGTGAGCTGACCCCAGGTGCTCAGAGGTGAAGCCTGGATGTGCCCAAAGACTATGACCGTCGCCCCACCCCGATCCCAGCCAGGCCGGAGGAAGTCTTTCTCTACGCCCATGGTGCAAACAACCTAGCTGCCTTTTAACTTCAAGTTCTCACCACTGAGCCTGTGGGCTGGGAGTGCTGGACCAGAGTGTCCAGCTGTGGGATGCAGCATCCCTGACAGGGGAAGGTCCACATGTGTCCCATCGGAGTACACGGTGTGTCTGAGGGGTCGTCAGTGTGGAGGCACAGGATACTTTCCTCCAGGGAAATGGAAGGGCCCCTTCAGTGAGTCTAAGGAGCCTGGATAGAGACAGGGTTTGGACCATTTTTTTTCTTTTCTTTTCTTTTCTTCCTTCCTTTCTTCCTTCCTTCCTCTCTTTCTTTCTTTCTTTTTTATGAAAGATGTGTATTGTGCCACACTGCTAAGAAGGGACAGAAAGTTCTAGAAACTGTAAAAGGATCTTGTTAAGAAAAAATCTGTAGGCAGATACAACTCAGTTTGGACTAGTCAACCTGTTTAAATCTGCCAAGTGACTTCCTTGGCGAGAGGCGAGTTGTTGATACCTTGTGAGCAGGTGGAGCCAGCTCTAGTCTCGCCTTTGAACTTAGCTTTATCTTCTCATGCTTGGTGGAGAAAAGAGACAAAGTTCTCCGAAGCCAGATGTCCACCAGCCACAGGTCTCTCAGCCTAGCTCCATTCTACACACGGGTAAACTGAGGCCCAAATCCTCAAGCTACTTCCTCTAGCTGAAGTCACCAGTTGGCATCTCTTAAACCTCTGGGCCTGCTTGAAATGAGACCTGTGACCCAGGCACCCACGGCACTTGAAGTCAGGAAGCCAAGGTGAGAGGATTGCAAGTTCAAGGCTGGCCTGGGTGATAGAGTAAGGCTCTGTTGAAAAATTTTAAAAATAAATAAATGAAAGAGGCTTAGGGCTAGACTCTGGCGGAGGGCTTGCTGAGCAAGCGAGAAGCCCCAGTGACCGGGAACAAGCAAAGCTTTAACCAAAACGGCTGAAGCCAGGGCCTCAGACTGAGCTACACCCAGACGGTTTTATTATTGATTTATTTTGAGATGGGGGGGGGGGTCTCACTAAGTTTCGCAGGTTACCTTCGAAGGTCCAGCTCTCTCGACTAGGTCTCTGGAGCAGCTGTGCTGAAGAGTGCCTTCCCTGTTTCACCTGGCTCCCATCATGAACCGCTACCCTGTGTGTGGCAAGGCTGGGAAACTGAGGCACAGACAGTGTGACAAACATGGAGACATTTGTCAACCAGCCCTGTATAAAACCGTCCGCTGGGCCCTGCTCCCTAGCACTGATGTGTTATACCAAACACTCGATAGTCTCTTCTGTGCCCATCCCCCACATATCCAGGAGCCTGCTAGCTGCACTCATTCCTGTGATCCCCCATGACTAACTTGCCCGTTAGGGTCTAAGAACACAAGCCAACCCCCTTACGACTGATTTCTTGGGGATGTTTTCTAAGTGAATGATCCCCAAGGGTGATAGAAGTGGGGCAAGGGTTTCAAAGCCAGCGTCTCAGCCTCTCGCCACACGTGGCTGGAAGGTGTGCCAGCCTTGGCTGGCTGCATGTGTCCTGACCAAGGTGATGCCCCCCACATCAACCCCACATCGCCTCAACTCCTACAGGAAGCTGAATACAAAAGCCGGAAAGAACATCAAACGCACCGGCTTGGCAGAGACGCGGACATGTGGAATTGTTGGTAGAGTTCAAAGGAGGAGCTAAGATGCTGGGGGCTCTGCACAACATCTCCTCCCGTGATGCATGTACCTCAAGGGCACTGGGGACGGTCAAACGCACATGACCTGCTGCTCTTCCTGATGGTGGCCCGCTTTGCACCGCACACTGGGAGGGAGGTGGGAAAGGAGATACTAGAAGGGTAAGTGAGGATAGCTGGTGTTCCCTGTGAGAGTTTGTTCATAAGGGTCAAATCCATGCTCGGTGCCCATTTTTTATTGCCCCCACTTCTGTGTTTGTTTTTTAAACGAGCACCCAAGGCACAAGAGAGGATAAGACACTTGCCTGAGGTCTAGCGGCCAATGAACAAGGATAATTTAGAGACGGGAAGGGTAATTAAGCTGGGTTTTGACAGATGAATAGGACTTTTACAGGAAAGCGAGTCAGGGGATGAGTTGAATTACCTGTTTCAGAACCCCCGTTCCAGTTGCGTCTCCGTTTCCTGCTCCCTCAGACTTGGGGGTGCTAATAATAACAGCAAACAAACCCATCCCTTAGAGTAGGAAGGTAGGATTCCCTTTATAGTGGCAGTCAATTTGTTAGACCTAAGAATGCTTTCTAGAGCTCAAGTTAGTCCATAGCCTAGCCTGGAGGGGGAGGGGCTCACTGGCCCCACCCTTGGCTGAGGAGTTAGCCACAGTTGATGGCTTCTGGGAAAGGGGGAGCAGTTTTCTTTAACTATGTAACCCCCGGCAGGCTGATCATGCTCTAGTGATTGACACAAACTGGAGTCAAAGATTATTCAATTTTAAAAAGAGAGAGGAGGTGGGGGCGATCTGGGAGGAGTTAAGGGGAAGAGTCAGGGATGAACGTTATCAAAATACAATGTATAAAATTCTCGGAGAATAAATAAAAATATTCATTTTAAAAAGTGAAAATATTCAGAGATTAGGCAGGAGTTCCTCACATATTTAAAATGGAGTGCATTTTATTCACGCAGATCTAGTAGCTCATAGTAATGGGCACTGGAAGAATGATTTACACATTTTATCTTTCATTAAGAAATATTATGACCAGCTTGCCACGGAAAAGAGGAAGCCCATCCTTTCACACGAAGCTCATGGCACATCCTCTGTGGAGCCCACAGGGTCGGAGCTGCTTTTCTGCTGCTGTAAGGTGGCACTTGTCCAGGGTGACTTATAAAACAGAGGGTTTATTGGGGGCTTACAGTTTTCAGAGGGTGAGTTCATGGTCATCACGGCAGGGAACATGGCAGAGCCCAGCAGGCCTGGTGCTGGAGAGGCAGCTGAGAGCTTGCATCTCGATCTGCAAACACAAGGCAGAGAGACACTGGGAAAGCCATGGGCTTTTGAAACCTCCAAGCTTGTCCCCAGCGATACACTTCCTCCAAGGTCATGCCTCACGTGAGCAACTGAAGTTGTTCTCATTTAAGCCACCACTTTCAGGACCTTGGGTACTGAGCCAGGTGATATTCCAGCCCTCAGAGCTTCCTCCTTGGTGGGGAGACAGGAAACAACCAAATTGGTGTGTGATGTTGCAGGAGCTAGGGACTGTTCACAAAGCAACAGGAAGCAGTGTGGCTGCTGAGGGCCGGAAGTCACCTACGGGGTAACGGGAGAAGGCGTTGGGAATGAGCCAACAGTGATGGAACCCAGAGGAGCCACAAAAGACATGGCAGAGAACATGGAAGAACAAGTCATCACTATTGCTGCCGTTCCCATCTTATCCTCACCACCCTCAGCATCACTAACATCATCACCACCCCTGCTACCATCACCGTAATCACCATAACTATCACTAGTATCACCACCACTACCATCACCATCATCATCACCACCACCACCACTACCATCACCACCACCACCACCACCATCATCATCATCACCATCACCACCACCACCATCACCATCATCATCACCACTACCATCACCACCACCACCATCACCATCATCATCACCACTACCATCACCATCACCATCACCACCACCACCATCACCATCATCATCACCACTACCATCACCACCACCACCATCACCATCATCATCACCACTACCATCACCATCACCACCACCACCATCATCATCATAACCATAGTCATCATCACCACAACCATCATCTTCATCTCCACCTTAATTATCACAATTATCACCATCCTCAGTACCACCATTATTGCTGTCATTGTTCTCAGTATCATCCATTACTCTCGGTGTTACTCTTCAGAGAGTCCTCAGCTGTGCACATCCTTAAACAAAATATACATCATGCCCAGGGCCATTGACTGAGAGAATGGGAGAAGCAGGACGTCTCTGTCATGTGGTTCTGGTTTCACCTGTCACAGCTTCATGCCTGTGCTTGGGTCTTTATTTCCTGACGCTGAATAAAACCAGCATTTTCAGAAGCAAGCTGCAGCAGCAGAAGCCCTACAGTAAACACTGGGCTTTCTCGAGCAGACTGAAGCGACTTGGAGGTCAAGCCTCTGCCATTTAATGTGATTTTGGAACAAGAGGTTCCAGGCTCAGTGAGAGAAGCGGGTGCTGGGTGGGGCCTGAGACTCAACAGCTTGGGGCCTCAGCTCCTTTGTCGATGACTGAGGATGGTCACCTTGTGCTTTGGGCTTGAGGGTGTTTGTGGGGTTGTATGAGAGAATGCATTTAAAAACTGACACTCAGGCTGGGCGGTGGTGGCACCACCTTTAATCCCAGCACTCGGGAGGCAGAGGCAGGCAGATCTCTGTGAGTTTGAGACTAGCCTGGTCTACAGAGTGAGTCCTAGGACAGCAAAGGCAACAACACAGAAAAACCTGTCTTGAAAAAACAAAAAAACAAAACAAAAACCCATAAACCAAACCAAACAAAGCAAAGCCTCACTAACACTCGGGCTGTGGCTAGCCAACCCATACCACCTCTCACTATCAAGATTGGCATTCTTGTCCTGGCTTGTGGTAGCTTTCCTAGCTCAAATGTATTTCTTTTATGTCGAAAAGAATGATGTATTGAAGGCCAGCAAGATGGCTCAGTAAGTCAATAAAGACCTGAGTTCTATCCGTGGAGTTCACATGGTGGAAAGAGAGCGTGGACTCCCACGCACTACCCTCTCACCTCCACTGGTGCTTTGTGGGATTGTGCGCTCCCCCCATACACACAAACAAATAAATACATAAATAATAAACAAATTTCAATGTGGTGACGTACTTTCTTGAAGGTTAATTGACAGTTCCAGGACCCCTGCCACACTTGTGAGTGAGGAAGAACTTCTGCAGCCTTGGGCTGAGCTCCCTTCCTGCCCCTGGCCAAGATTTCCCTCTTTGTCTTTGCTGAAACTTCAGCAGATTCTGAAGCGGGAAATTTATTCCGGAGGAAAACTACATGAGAGCAGGAAGACAGGACAGCTGTGAAGAGTTGCCTCTGACATTGGCCACTGTGGGCCACCGGCTCAATCCCCTGGGGCATCTGTGAATCCCCACTCAGCATGCCTGAGACAAGGTGTGAAGGACAGAGCCGAGGTGGTGGAGCTCCCAGCAGCATAAAATCCAGGCTCTTCCAGCACGGAATGAGAGAGAAGCTGGTGCTAGGTGTGATCGAGAGCCAGCTAACCTGGCTGCCCAGTGCTAAGCCTCAGATGCCCTGTGTATAGCACGGAGTATTGCAGTGTCTGCTTCACGTTCTTGGGGGAGGAACACTAGACTGTGTGGGTGGAGCATCAACAGGGTTGCACATCCCAGTGTTCTCAGTGCCCCTCCGTGGACTGCCTGTGACCTTAGGCACAGGACTCTGGAGGTCGCTGTGCCTCTGCAGAGGTCAGAGATGATGGAGGTGAAGGGGAGGCCTCTCTGTCTGGTCAGGTAGGTCAAGCCTAGCTCATCCCTGACTGGGAAAACTCATTAGCCAGGTTGGCTCAGCCTCAGCTTCCTCCTGCAAAATGGAGCTGATAAAGCCATCGTTTTCTTAACAGAGCACCAATGACAAGACATCTTTCTCTGCTTTACCATAGGACTGTGGAGATATGATGGACAGATAAGAAAAAGCAAGCAAGCAAAGGGGAAACAACAGGGAGATACAGTTTAGACACATGCATACACACACATGCATATACATGCATGCATACAGACAGACATATGCACATGCACAAACATACACATATGCACATGCACACACACACAAGCACACATACAAGCACACACACATAAATGCACACACACACAAGGACACACAGATGCATGCATACGCACACTCAAGCATATACACATGCATGCACACACACCTGCAAACACACACAGGCACACACAGAGAAGCACACACACACGCGCGCACACACACACACACGCACGCACACATGCACTCACAAAGGCCAGCTGAGGGACCCTGTTAACGTATAAACAAAAGGTGGGGGGTAACCCTCGAAGGCTTCGCTCTGACAGCCCCCAGCGGCAGTGATGAATTCGAGAAGTTATCTCATTTCCCACTGTTTTAATTAGAGACTTGGTCTCTGAGGCCTCACAGCTGGCTGCTTTGTGCCTCGTTCTGTTGCCTGACAGAGAAAAATGTCTCCATGATGTCAGCCGAGCTCCCCGCCAGATCCGAGCAAGCAAAACTTCTGGGATTCATAAACTTGTGGTTTGGGGCCCCGGTGTCATTGAAGCTGGGCCTCCGCGGGGAGAGGGTGACACGGACAGTCCTTCTCTTCGCTGACCTCTTCCAGCCAAGGTGGGGGGCCAGTGGCAGGCGTGCAGGAGAGCAGGCAGGGCCCAGGAGGCAGCCCAAAGATGATTTCTCGGGCTTCTGGGTCTAGTTCCCATGAAATGGAGTCTCCTCGTGGCCCCTAATTGAGCCCAGCTTGGAGCAGGAGGCTCTGCTTCTCCGAGACAATGCCTTTGATTGCGGCGCGTGTGCTCAGAGTAATTGAATTTGTCGCTCATCTTCTGCCAAGAGACCCCGTGTGACGGTGCTGGAGCATGCAGCTGGGGCAGGGCCCTCAGCTGTCATGGCCTCCTTGTGCTCACCTGCTGAAAGGAGGGAGTCCAACGAGGGACACAATCAGCCTCTGACCTCCAAGAGGGAGCACAGCCTGGGGATGGGGCCTGCTTTGTTTGACCTTTTTCTTTGCAAAGCAAAAGTCCTAAGTGGTGACCTGGCTGAGGACATCTTGAGGATGACCTCTGGGAAAGGGAAGTTGCTAGCTTAGAGCTAAGAGAATGACCCTGTGAGGTCCACACGGGGCTCCAGTGAGGGCCATGAACAGGACACGCTCATACGCACCCCTGCTGAGACCACCCAGGACGACCACCTTGCTCAAGGCAGACTTGACTCTTGGAGTCTCAGCAGCTGTCCTAGAGTGACTGTCGGATGTCATCCCCGCTGCCTCAGAGAATCCCTCGAGAAGCCAGGCCGGCCTTCCTGTCAGCTTCGCAGGGAATAAGCCACGCCCTCCCGCACAAGCTCTGCAAGCAACAGATGTCCAGAGATGGCAGTGGCCGGCAGACAGTCACATAAGCATCAAGCCTGGGGTGGGTGGGCAGATGGCTGAGACTCGGCCTCCTGATTGGCCATCCCAGAGAAGCTGTCCCAAATGAGGAAGCTCACGGGGTTCAAAGACACCTGTAATAGGTAGATATCTTGACTTGAAAATAACTTAACTTAGACCAGAATAGACTCCAAAGGACCAGCCAATTGCACACTTTATTCATAGAAAGCAACTCTCAAGCACATACTAGATGCTCAAACGGTTATTGAAACTGGTCACTTTTTGATGATCCAAAATTTGAGTATTAAAAAAAAAGTTGTTTTTTCTTTAAAATAGTTTTTAAAAATGTCTGTTCCTGGTCAAAATAAGTGAAGAGTAGCTCTCCCCGTGATGCACATTTTAGTCATTAAACTATAATTTTAAAGACATCAAGGTCGCTGACAGTGAAGGGCAGTTGATCCGAGAGCGAGAAATGAACGAACAAGTCAAACGGCTTTCAGTCTGATTAACTAGGCCTCTTAGCAAACTCTGCGCAACCGAGAGATTTAAAAGAGCACCAAACACCCAGGCATCGGTACAAACGACAAGGTACGGGGAAGCAAGGTATGGAGGAGTCTGGGTAAAATAAGAAAGTAGCCCACAAATGATGGGCAGAGACAACCCCAGTGACAGAACCTACAGACAGGAACATCAACGGTTCATAGCTCACCAGGCCAGAGAAAGGTGGGGGAGGATACACAGAGGTGAGGCATATATTTTGTAAAAGACCCCAGTTGAAGTCATGAAAATTTTACTTAAAACGCTGAAGAAGAGGGGACTGTGGGACTTGAAGCTGGAACGACAGAAACTGAGAAAATCTGAAGGAACAATGAGGGAGCACTGTAGGGCAGTGAAGTAGTTTTCAGTAGCTAGAGCCCCTGGAGGAGGAAGAGGAGAAGGAGGAGGAGGAGGAGGACAAGAGGGAGGAGGAGGAGGAGGAAGAGGAAGAGGAGGAGGACAAGAGGGAGGAGGAAAAAAAAGAGGAGGAGGGGGAAGAGGAGGAGAAAGAAGAGGAGGGGGGAGGAGGAGGAGGAAGAGGGGAGGAGTTGAAATGTTTCCAATTATGTTTAAAACTGAATGCCAACAGTGTCACAAACCCCAAGAAACATGAATGAAGCTACACCAGGGTGCAGAATGATCAAATTGTTTAAACAATCACTATTCCCCAATAAGAAGGAGGAAATACCCCAGGTATGGTTGTACCTACCTGTGATCCCAGCACTTGTTAGGAGGATTGTTGTGAGTTCAAAGCCAGGTTTGGGCTACATACAGACAGGGACCCTATCTCAAAATGATAAAATTAAATTTAAAAGCATGAAACATGACCATGGACATGGTTGGCAGCCAAATTCTTGTTGCCAAATTGCAGGTCAGAAGACCATGGAACTAGAAAAGCGCTAAAAGAAAATTTTTTCAACTTGGAATCTTACACTCCATGACAATGCCTTCCAAAAATCAAGACAGAATGAAGAATTTTCTTGTTCAAAAGCAGAAAGAATTAATCTCCAGCAAACACATACTACAGAAAGTACAGAAGGAAGTTCATGAGGCCAAAAGTGATAACATGGGAGAAGAGATGTGATGGACAGAAAACAACAGCAAGACAATAGTTTTAAGCATAATCTTATCAATATCACACTAAATGTAAATGGTACATAAGAAATTAAAAGGCTGGGATTTTCAGACAAAATAAAAAAGATAAGACATTGATGAACACACAAGACATCTTTCTTATTTAAATTCCTTTAAAAGACAAAAATGGCAAAGATGTGCCTGGTAATTGAAAGCACAGATAGAAGTAAAGTACCTGAAAAAGCACAAAAGATAAGAGATGAGATGTGGAATAGACTATGACTGAGTCTTGTGTGTGAGGTGAGATTATATCACTGGCAGACAGCCTGAAGTGCACCAAAGATGTGCATCCCATGTTCTGAGCAACAACTGAAATTAGAAGCTAAGATACTACTAAAAAGTCAACAAAAGGAGACAAAGCTAAATAACATTAAAATAATATTTGGGTGATTTAAAAACAGATTAATAAAAGAGAAAATGGAGACCTTATTGGGAGGACAGAAAACAATCAGCCAGGGCTATGCAAACTTCTGGAAGGATAAAGTACTTGCCATGAAAGGGTGAGGACCACAGTATGGATCACCAGAATTTACATAAAAGCTAGGCATGTGTGGTGGACACCTAGGACTTAGGAGTCAGAATCAGGGAATCCCTGGCTCAAGCTGCCAGCTAGACCAGGATTCATTGAACTCTGGGTTCATCAGAAGACTCTGTCTCAATAAATAAAATGAAGAGTCATTAAGAAAGATATCCAACAACAATGTCAGGTCTCCACACACATGTACATATATGTCCCAGGCACATAGATGTGTATACCCATACATGTAAACATGGACACACATACAAAAAAAATAAGAAAACAATCAGCAAGATGATGGATTTAAACCCAAGCATAACAATCATTACATTAAATGTAAATGGTGTAAACTTATTTAAAAGACTGAGATTGTCAGACAAAACAAAAAAGCAAGACCTAACAGTATTCTATATTCTGCTTTTTGAGACATACACCTTAAATACAAAGACCCAAGTGGGCTGAATATAAAGGAATGAGCAAAGATAAAGTCATTAACCAAAATATCAAAAAGAAATCAGAAGTGGTGGTGCATGCTTGTCAGAGCAGCTCCCAAGAAGCATCATAATCAGAAAGTGAATCAGAAGTTCAAAGTCATCTTCAACTATGTAGTGAGTTCAAGACTGTCCTTGTGTGCATGAAACTCTCTCTCTCTCTCTGTCTTTCTGTCTGACTTTCTCTCTCTCTGTCTCTCATACACAGAGAGAGAAACAGAGAGAGAGAAACAGAGAGAGAGAGAGAGAGAGAGAGAGAGAGAGATGTTGTAGAGTTGACTCAGTAGTAAAGAGCATGTACTGTTCCTTGCAGAGAACCTGAGTTTGGTTCCCAGAATCCATGTCTGGCAGTTTGCAATGACCTGTAACTTATGTTTGAGGAGATCTGTTACCTTCCCCTGGCCTCTTCAGGCACTTACACACATGTGCACAAACACATATACACTTAAATAAAAATGAGTTAACTAATTAAAATAATAAGAGAAAGCACTAGGATTCCAACTGTGTGTATTTATTTGTTTCAGAGCTGAGAAGGCAACCCTGGAACACTAGTATGTAGGCCCTAGAACCATTCAGAAAACCAAGTGTGCTAGCCTCTGTTCTCATGACCTTCAGAAACCCCCATGGTGGGTGTTTAAAATAATCTTTGACTTTGGATTTGTAGCTTTGGTCAATCTTGACCGAGGAAGACATTTAATATGCAGATGAGGCTCAAGGACATCTCTGAATTGTCTTTTACATCACACACACATTAGATGCTCAGGGTTACAGAAGGAAGGTTTGCCTCAGCCTCTGCCCAGACCCAAACTAACCAGTAGAGACAGTTGGATGTACCTATCAGTCATAGCCAAGCCTGTGACCTCTCTGCTGATGTTGTCACATAGAGTAATGGGGTCACTGCTTGTGGGACAGTGCAGGAAGCTTCTCCAGCCAGTGTCTGGCCACTTAGAAACAGCAATGCTGGACAGAAAGGATCAGGCATGGCGCTACGTAGGCACCTGCTGTGACCATACACCTCGTATCACTGCGAGATGGGGGCATCCGCACAAAGGCACACTCATGTGTCCACCAGCTTTTCCCTGAAATAAAGCACCAATCCATGGAGGATCCCAGAGAAGCGGTCATCTTCTCTCACCTTAATATCTACAGGTTGTATGGGATAGGGGCATGAGGATGTCTCCCATAACAATTCAGGCAGAACTGCTCCAGGTTTCCAGTCTAAGACTGAGACCCAAGGGGTATTAACTACTCAGAGAATGATCTTGTGACAATGGTGACAGGGTCACAAGGCAAGCCCACCACAAACGCATTTCAAAATCTGTTTATGTCTTCCCTTTAACATTGTATTAGCTGGATCAAGTTCAATTCCACACCCCGAAGTCACAGAACAAGGAAACTTGCAACCTTCAGCAAAGAGAGCTTCAAGGCACAAGGAGAAGGTGTGCACACACAGCCAAGTGGGGGATCTGACTGATACTGGAACCCACCCTGAGCATAATTCATGTTTTATAAAGAACCCCAAGCCACAGAGAAGCCAAGGTACTCTTCCCAGTTTACACCCTACAGAGAGTCGAATCCGGGCTTACCAGTATTCGTTTCCCATCACACTCAGAATAGGACTGTGCAGCTCCTCAGTTTGACTTGAGTTCAGAAGCAAAGATAAAAAGTATTGTCCCTATCCATGGTGGAGGTGATACCTCTCTGTCTTCATACACCATGGCACCACAACAGCGCAAGAAGTGAATCTGAGAGGTTCTGCTGCACATTGTGGATTAACACACTTACACTTGATAAATACTTTTTTTTCCTCCTAATAGAACCTCAGTTTTCTGCAAGTATCATGGGGAGACAATGTGATAGGTGGACTGGTGTGTGTGTGTGTGCTCACGCACATGTGTATGCATGTGCATTTGTGTTTATGTGTGCGTGTATGTGCACACATGTGTGCATGTACGGATGGATGAGTGAATGAGTAGATTGATGATTGATGATGGATGAATGAATAATAAATAGGTGAAAGGTGAATTGGGTGAGTGGATGATGGGTGGGTGAATGAGTGGATGGATGGATGGATGGATGATTGATGGATGGATGGTGATTGACGGATAGATGGATGAGTGAGTTAATGGATAGATGGATGGTTGAGTGATAGACAGGTGTTGGGTGATCAACAGGTGATGGGTGGATGATGGACAATGAATGGATCAATGGGTAGATCCTGACTGGTCTAAGTTCACCCAGTCAGACTGGCAGTCCTGTCTTCTTCATTAGTACCTAATGTGGTCTTTGCAGCTTCTGATCCTGGTGTTTTCATTTTACTTTTTAGATTAGCAATTTGACCCACATCTCCTGCATCTGCCCCAAGGCCAGGCAGGCTTAACAACTTGCTCCAGGTATGCCTACCCCCCCATGAAAACCCCTCATGCCCTTTTCAACCCCACAAAGCCTGCGACTGAGGGGTGGGGAAGAGGCAGGCAATTCTGACATCCCCACCACCTCACTGGCCTCCACTAACGTCGCTATAGTGTCCTGTGAGGGATCACGATAAGGCTGGCAGCTGGATCTGCTGAAAATGAGAAACTTCGCCCCTTCTCAGTGACATGCCTAATTAAAACCAACGGCCAAGGGCCTTGGACTTGAGAGCATTAACCACGTCCTGCTATCTGGTGGGGGAGCACACCCCCCCACAGGAATGCAGAGGCCACAGCTCCAGAGCCCAGAACTGGGGCTTTAGACTTTGCCCTCTGTCCCAGGGCTGGAGGGCGGGCTCTCGCAGAGGAAAGTGGAGTTTCTTAGTGGATGGGACTCTGCTGAAGCTAGTACACAACCTCCGCCACCCTCTCCCTGTCTGCTGCCACTTGGTCTGCCGTCCTCCCTCCCATCCCCTCCCACACCCCCTTTCCATGGTTCTTCTGCCTCTCCATCTCCTATTTTTTTGCCCACCTGCTCTTGCCCACCTCAGTCTCTGTCCTCCTTCCCACTCTTCCTCCCTCCCTTCTACTTTCTGTCTGAGTTCTCCTTCCACCCCATCTGTGCTCTCCTCTTCCCCTCCAGCCCTCTTCCTCCTCTTTCTCTCTCCATCTCTCCTTCCCTCCCTCCCTTTCTGCTCCTTCAATCCATTTTCAATCTCACTATCAACCAGCTGATACAGTGAAGGGCTTGACCAAGCCGTGGCCCAGCATCACAGTAGAGACCTACTCTACCCTGGCAGGCCCCTTGGGCTATGAAGCCAGCACTGGGCCCATCTGGACCAAATCCCCATTTGGGGTGCACCGAGTCTCCTAAGCTAGCAAATCTTCCAGGAGCACCTGCCCATGTGATCCAGGCAGTCACCCTGAAGACCACATCAGGGCCTTCGAGGTCTCCGCTCTAGAGGTTAATATGAGCCGTGTCCATATAGAGAGATTTGGGGAGATAGAAAGGAGGGGAGTCAGAGCTGCAGGGGTGGAATGGGTGGAGCTCTGGCAGAGCAGGGACTTTGGGTCTTATGACCAGAACACCCTGATCACTCACAGGTTTGGTTCAAACAAGTGACTGTGTGTGTGTGTGTGTGTGTGTGTGTGTGTGTGTGTGTGTGTGTGTAGTAGACTGCCTGATTCTCAAGAATTGCTTGGCAATATGGTCAGATGGAGGGAAAGTTGGGATAGAGATGGGGGAGACAGAGAGACCCTCCAGGAAGCCAATCTGAGGAGGAGGTGGGAGGAAGAAAGGCTGTGGGGAGTGGAGCGGGGCTGGGCTGGAGGGAGAGGCAGTAGCCTCTGGCCAGGGAAGCTGGAGAGTCAGGAACTTGGAGGTTGTTGAGGGTGCTGGTGTCTGGGTCACGGCACTACAGTGGGTCCCTCCAGTTTGAGATGTCCTTTGGGAGCTGGCCCCACCATTCTTTACAAGCTGTGGCCACCTTCATTACAGTGCTGAGACTGAGGCTGGTGATGTGGCTCACAAACCTCCCAACCTGCAGCGTCAACCCTCTGCCCTCTCCAGACGCCACCGCTGCCTGCTGACTCAGAAACCGGGGCCCCGCTCGTGTTTCTGCAGCTCCTTTCCCAGAATTCTCACGGTGCCTTTCATGGGGTTATTTTAATCAGGGTCACACAGTGGGCAAAAGCATGGAAGATGAGAAGGGGGCCCCAACTAGGCTATCCTCAGTACTCCCACATCTAGATCCTGGCCAGCATCAGTGGGATCCCTCTGCTAGCCCTGACCCCTCCGCAG
Organism: Myodes glareolus; assembly: GCF_982192425.1. Taxonomy (NCBI): domain Eukaryota; kingdom Metazoa; phylum Chordata; class Mammalia; order Rodentia; family Cricetidae; genus Myodes; species Myodes glareolus. The sequence goes on from NC_142047.1 coordinate 50,147,295, forward strand.
CCTTACGTCATCCCTTGGTCACTGCCTTTTCCTAGCCTGCAGGAAGGGCTTAGAAACCACCAGAGGCTCCCACCAAAATAGCCAGAGAATAGAGGAAGAGGATGACCATGCAAGAGATGGGGGGGGGGGGGGAGAAGGAACTGCTGAAGGCAGGGCTGGCGTGGGGATCCCAAGTCTCCAGTCAGAATCTGGCTCTCGGTGGTCGTGGCATTGCATACTTTTCTCTCAGTGGAGGCCCTCTGCCACCCTGGGACACATCATTCCCACTTCATCTGAGTTTGTAAGCTCCTCCCATTCATTTCATAGCTACCTGCTTCCTAACCCAAGGCCTGGACAAAAAAGGTGCCACCCAATGAGAGAGCCTGATACTTGTAAGCCCTGGCCTGGCCTCACTGCCCTCAGTTCTTGTCCTCAAGGAGCAAGGGTGGAATTCAACTACCCTTCTAAATAGATGCCACATTCTGGGCCTGCATGCATGCACTGTGCAGCCTTAGGGGGAAACCACTGACATGGAGGATGCCAGCCCCAAGCCAAGCCTTCTCCCTCCCCAGCGCCCCTGCTCTGCCTTTGGAGCCCAAGTACACAAGTCTCGTGCTGTGATTTCAAACATCCTTCTTGGGTGACTAATGTCGGGGACCCAGGGCTTCCCAGGAAACATACACTCCCCAGACTGGGCCACTTTTGCTTGGAAATTTCCCATTCCCACCAAACAAATGAGAAAGCCCATCCATTCCCAGGCAGCCAGGAGAATGTCGGCTTCTACCGCCCCAGGACACCTGCCCTCCAGAGGAGTAGACCCCATCCGTAAACACTCCGCCTGGGGGAGGCGGCCAGCGGGAAAGGAATCCATCCGCCAGGCTCCGGACATCCTGGACAGCAGTCAGCATGCTTCCTTCCACCGTCTTAGAGAAAAATGTCACATTCACCCAGCCAACTCTTCTTTCCTTTCACATGGAGGACGGTACCTGGTGTGATTTCCGAAAAGCAAGAGCAGCCTGGCCCTGTTCCCCAGATGTCATAGTCTGATGGCTTTTCTCACTCACTCCTCCATCCCTTCATGTTTATTCAACAGACCTTTCTTGAGTCCAGGATCAATGAATAGCCCTGTTCCTGGGATGCTCTGGGATGTGAGCTCCCCGGGCTTCATCAAGGACCTTGCTGTCCACCACACAGGAGGATGCTCCGGATACAGTGTGGTGTGGCTACTAGCAGGTTACTGTCCGGTCAGGAGCTCCTTTGGGCAGGTAGGTTCAGACATCCTTGCCCGTAGCATTGGATAGAGGGGAAGTCAGGAATGTAAGGACGGTATCATAAGGAACACACCTCCTGATCCCTCTAACCGGATCTCTGAAAGCAGAGAACGCCTTTGTTCCACAGGAGGAGGAGCTGGTCCTTTAACAACCATCTTAGGTCCCCAGCAGTCACTAACCCTGGGAGCTGTGGTTCTGGTCCTGAGGGTTCACTGGTTACAACAGCCAAACTAGCCTCGAAGGAGTTAACCCCCGCGCCTACAAGCACCCCCTGCAGGTGAGGATCAAACTTTGCTGTCTGACTTCTTCAGTATGGAAATGAGGGTGGAGCCCTCTCTCAGCTCCTTCTCGGCTCAGCTGCCTCTCAGGTTCCACGCTGGTTTTTTGCCTTCCAGGGTTTAAGTTCCAAAGACCATGGGCAGCAGAATTGACAATTTACTCTCTCGCGCTACATTGGCTCCTTCCCTTCCAAGATGAATATTCTGCTCTCTACGCTCTGAGCCTAGCTCTTTTCAGTATCTGTTTCCAGGAGAGCCAGGCTGTGACCAAAGAGCTCACAGAGCTCAGGCAGATCACCCACAGCTGCACAGAGGCCTGCAGACTGAGCTGTCCCACTGTCCCTTTCCCTGTCCCGCCCTTCCTCTTTCCTCCCCAGGATCTTGCTGACCTCGGTCTTTCAGGCCGTAGCAGGTTCTAAAATGATGGCATCTCTTGTTCAGAGTCACCCGAGTTGCCTGGTATAAGACTACCTTGCATGTTATAGAGACGGGGTGGGCTTTGCTGGGCTAAAGAATGTTCTAGAAGAGTGTTGGCACGGCCTGCTGGCCAGTAGCCAGCCTGCCCCCTCCATCTCGAACAGCACAGTGTGGGACCTCCATTCTCCATGGGGATGTGAAGAGGGGCTGCCCATGATGGGGGTGAACTCAAGAACAGGGCAATGGGGGGGGGGTAGGCCTCCTTCAGTTTCCCTCCACTCTCTGAGCCTGTGTCTCCCAACACAGACTTCATCTTGGTACCTGGGGATAGACGACCAGAGCATTCGTTAGTTACCATGTTCCACTGGGGTGACATAGTAAGGACTGTAGGAGAAGGCGAGGGTGGGAAGGAGGGACAATGGAAATATCACACACAGGTAAGCGCAAGGCATCAACCAAGGAGGGGAGGCAGCCATTGAACACACCCTTCACTGAGGACCAAGCAAGCTCAGCTCAGACCCCCTGGAGACAACTGGGCAGATAAGTTCCTGAGGTCAACAAAATGTAACTACACCAAGCAGCCAGTCACCAGGGGAGGCGCGTCTGAATGCCTGTGTCCCACTTCAAGTTCCTGGGGCATTTGAGGCACTGTGAAATCATATTTATGCAGAGGTGGGAACCATTCTGAGCAGTCATTTATCCCCTGGCCTCGAAATAGGTTCCCAAGGCTTGACAGAGGCAGGACCATGAATAATATTTCACACTGCCCGGGGCTTCCTCACTCCCTCAGAGCCTTGGCTGCCTAGGAGAGGCTGGCTCTCCTGGAATCACAGGCCCTGGTTGGATGGGCCTGTTTTTGCACCCTCCACCGTCTGGGCGTGCATTCACCGAATGGATGTGTGTGTGTTGAAGTTGGCAATGGAATGTTGGAAGTGGCTGGGCGCTATGCAGAGATAGGCCCTGGCTTAGAATAAATTTGCATTCGGCTCCCTCTGCCCCTCCAGGGCCTGGAGTAGAAAGGAGGCTTATTCATCAGCCACGGTGGAATTTGGTCCCTGGGGTTCCTGGCTGCCGTCCCTCCATGCTGCCCATGTAATCAATCATGCAAATAGCCACATTATCTGTGAAGAGTAATGGAGGAGTCACGTGGTAGAGGCCGGGGAAGTTGGCACCAACGGGGCTCCGTGACCCCGGGGTGGTGTGGGCTTACACTTGCTGGTCTAAAGACTCCTAGGTCTCCTCTAGGGAAGCACAGAGGGTAAAGAAGTATCTTGCTGCACAGAGAACGGAATGGATCACCCAGGGTGGCGTGCAATCAGAGAGGAGGCAGACCATTTGCCTTGTATAGATGCCCCTACGTCCCTAGTAGAACACACGTGAGCCCCAACGTGGCAGAGACAGCATTTCTCTGCCACCCCTTCCAAGGCCTGGTTCTCACCAGCTTCCCCATCAGGACCCACCTGGCCTCCGTCTTTGCCCTAGCTGGCTGGCTCATGCACACGGAGCAGCAGCTTCCATCACGTGGATAAGACCAGTGAGTCTCCCCTTGTGGGCGGTGGCCCACTCTGGGTTGCATATCGGATATCCCGCACGTCAGATATTTACATTATAATTCATAGCATTAGCAAAATGATAGTTGTGAAGTAGCAAAGAAAATAATTTTACAGTTGGGGGAGGGGTCGCCTCACATGAGGAACTGTATTAAAGGGTCGCAGCCCTAGGGAGGTTGAGAACCACTGGTCTAGATGGTGCAAGAGGCCAGAAGGAGGAAGCTAAGTCTCAAGCTGTCTTGTGGAGCTGGCCACCTAGCCTGCCAGCTACGTGCTTGTCTGCTGTGAGAAGGGTGGGCCTCCTCGGAGGAGGTCTGCAGCACCGGCTTAGCTGAGATGACTGACAGGAAGGAACTCCATCTCGGGAGGAAGTGTGCTCTGCACTGACCATCTTTCTGGAATGGCCATCAGGATAAGCACAAGGAGGCTGGTCCCGGAAGACTCATTCATTTCCCATGAAGAATAGATAGGCTGGGATGTTCTGGGCAGAAAGGACCAAGGACCAGGGGACATGTGGGGAGAACTGGGACCCTGCTTTCTGCTGTTTGTTTTTCCAGAAGGTCCATAGTGACCTGGCTCCAACAGAGGCAGGTGTGAATTGGAATCCCACGTTTCCACAGATGGTGATGATGACTAGGGCCACCTTGAAGGGTTCTCTAGTGTCCCCACTGCACTCAGGCTCCATTTGAAGCTGGGAGGATGGCATTTCCAGCCCATGAACCCGCGGCCATGAGTAAGCTGTGAGCGGGACTTCTAGGCTGGAGTTAGTCTCTGGTGTGAGACCACTCCCCAAAAGATCCTTCGTTCAAGATGGTGCCTACTCTGTCATCCTAGGTCCCTGAGAAACCTCCGTCTACAACACAAACGTAATGGGGTCTGTGATGCTTTAAGCCACTGGGATCCAGGGCTGTTCATTACACAACGTACCCTCCTGACTAATGGATGATACAGGGGCTTTATGAACTTCAGTGGGTTGCTTGGCTCCTGTAGCCCTGTTTCCTCACAGGATGGAGGGAGGACATTTCATACCTGGTTGGGCTTGTAGAAGACAGAGGGAGAAATGGTACTTGTCACATCCTCAGCAGGCACCTGGGTGTTCAGATGGCTGTCAGTCTGCTGAGATCTTTGGTAGCTGATCGGGTTGATTCGCACTCAGGGCCTACTGTCCTGTGCACCTCACTTGCCCGGCTTTGTTCCCAGACTGCTTGATTTGGGCCAAGTCCCCGGGATTTGATGTGTGCTGTTTGACACCCAGGTGACATGTTACAAACTCCAGGAGCCCCAGCCAGGAAGGCAAGAGAGCAGAGCTTGCTCCTCAGCTTCCTTGAGCTCCCTGGATTTTTTTTTTTCTCTTCTTCAAATCCACCATTTCCATTAACTGGACTTTTATAGCTTGGATGGAAGACAGCGAGCCGCACACATTTCCAAGAATTCCTGAAGGCTGTTTCATGGAGCGCAGAGCCCATTAAGAACGTATCAGAACCGCAGCTTTGGACCCAGGGACCAGAGAAGGCCCATAGAGGATCCTGTGTACCCCTGCAGCAGACTAGAGTTTGTGCCTGGGCTTTCTGACACCCCAGAGCCACAGATGACACCGCCTCTCAACAGGTGACAGAGGTCCCAGGGACAGTTTGGTCACCCAAGACCTGGCTTCTTGTTTTCTCGAAGTCTCAGCTTTTCCCCTGTAAAGTATAATCATGACAGTGTCCACCTGTGAGCCTCCTGACAGTACTCTCTCATCCACTGACTTTAGACGCTGCGGCAGGAGGATCGCAAGACCAGGTTCCAACTGAACTACAGGATGAGTTAAGGCAAGACTGGGCAACTCAGGGAAGCTCTGTCTCAAATCGAAAAGTAAAAAGAAGGCTGGATGGTAGATGAGCCATAGAGAACCTGTGCGATGTGTGATCCCCTGGATTCCCTCCTTGTTCACACACAGAAGGGTCACCTCAGAGGTGGCTGTTTGACAGTAGGAGTTAACTCACGAAACATTCCTAGGATCCAGGATGAGCAGAAGCAAGAGCTCAGCAAAGATTGGCTACTGCCACCATCATCACCATCAACATCCTCACCATAATCACCACCATCACCACCACCATCACCAACATCATCATCATCACCACCACCATCATCACCATCATCACCGCCATCATCACCACCACCACCATCATCACCATCATCATCACCACCACCACCATCACCAACATCATCATCACCATCATCACCGCCATCATCACCAACATCATCGTCACCATAATCATCATCATCACCACCACCATCATCACCATCATCACCGCCATCATCACCACCACCACCATCATCACCATCATCATCACCACCATCACCATCACCAACATCATCATCACCGTAATCACCATCATCACCGCCATCATCACCACCATCACCATCATCATCACTGCTGTTATTTATTCCCGCTGTAGATCCCAGACAGCCGACCTGGTTTCTCGGCTGGAAACCTCTTTCCTATCACAAATATTCTCGGGCACAGTTTTTAACATTCTGATGAGTTTTAACTCCTGCATGACAAGTCCCAAAGAATTTGCTAGGGTAGTGCGGGTGTTTGGCTGCTTGTTTCATAAGGTAGATGTGAGTGACAGAGCTTCCTAAGTCCACTCTCCTTTACGTGTTCTGGTTCTGAATCTTTTCGAAGAAATCAAAAACTACCAAAAAGGCAAGTGAGCTGCAGCCCAGTGGAGAGAGTATTCTCTCAGCAGGCACGAGTTCTGGGCTGCATCCCAGCAATGGACAAACCAGACATGGCCATGCGTGTCTCTCATACCAGCGCTTGGCAGAGGCCAGGAGACTCAGGAGGTCAAAGTCATCCTTGGCAACAGAGTGTGCTTGAGGCCAGCCTGGGTTGCATGACCTTCTATTTCAGAAGTAAAAATCAACTGAATTAAACCAGAAAGCAAGAATTAAAACAGTACAATTGTCTGTCACACCTCCAGACACCATGCATGTATGACACTATTTGCACAGGGGATAGCCTGTAAGATCCCCTGCTCACCTCCCCAGCCCTGGCTGTAACCATTCCTCGCTTCCCTGAGGAAACAGGAGTCCAGCACACTGAAGAGGATTTGCCCCAGCAAGATCAGGTGGGGTGACAGTTGGGGGTCTTAGGAGCTTAGCTGTCTTAAGCCACTGAGTTTGGTGACTTTGTCACACAATGATCCCTAACTAATACAGACAGACACATTTCCATCTGTCAACAGCTATCACCGAGTCTGGCACACGGTACCATTCAAATTAACATTTGTTGAACAAGCAAACAGATGAACACGTGAATTAAAATAGCTCCTTAGGGCCAGGCAGTGGTGATGCACGCCTTTGACCCCAGCACTTGGGAGGCAGAGGCAGGTGGATCTCTGTGAGTTCGAGGCCATCCTGGTCTACAAGAACTAGTTCCAGGACAGGCTCTTAAGCTACAGAGAAACCCTGTCTTGAAAAGCCAAAAATTAAAAAATAACTTCTTAGGAATACCACCTCTCACCCTTAAAGGAAACGAACAAGGCATCCGTTCATCACACACTCCTTAATTCTCACCAGCCATCTCAGAGAGCAGCAGCCATTCCCGTGCACCTGAGCACTCTCTCATGTCACAATGGAGGATCCCTAGCTGGGATCTTCATCCCTAGAGCCCCAGATGTTGGCAGGATTGGTGTCTGCTGGAGCAACTGGGAAACAGAAGAACTAGGTGAGGGGAGGAGGAGGCAGCTGTGCAGATGGGGACTGCAGGGTACGAGAAGGTGGTAGGACTGTGGGTAGACAGTGGACAGACCTCCACGGTGTGACTCTAACCCGGGCTGCAGGAGGAGCGGGCCACAGCCTCTCTTCACAGACATTGGTTAAAGGGGGCCTTTCTTTTCACAGACTAGAAATCACCTACAGAGGAGCCCGACTTCTACATCCTCTGCCGTTCTCTGCCAAGAAGACAGCAACCATCCACTTTGGCGGACGCACTTCTCTCTCCCATGCGGCATCTCCACTGAAGCCAATGGGAACGATGGGATTCACAATACAGACAGGAGATCCCAGTCTCTAACGTTGACGTCTATGCTAGGTAAGCTTTTGCTGGGGAAGGGGAGGGTGGGTACTGGCCTCATTGTAGCCCATCTAGTGTGTCCTTCTGTCACTCCACCCCAGTAACACCCCAAACTACAAGCTGGAATGCCTTCAGGTATTGCCAGGTATCCCCAGACCCATGGCCCAGCTGGCAGAACCACCGGGAACTCCGCGGCGGGGAACCTGCTCATTTCACTTCTGACCGAGATCAATGCTTCAGGTCACCATGGGTCCTTCCTCTAAAATGCGAGCCTTTTGGTTGACCAGGCTGCCCTAAGCAACAAGCCCTATTTTGTTAAGCACGCCTCTTGGCCTTCAAGTCGTCCCACGGTTCCTGAGATTGTGTCGAAAGTCCTGGCTGGATTTCACCTCTGTTTTGCAAAGTCCACCTCAGGCCCCATTTGGCCCCAGTCTTGACTCTCTTTGGTCCCGTAGAAAGTTCCTGGGAAGCTGTGGGCTGGGCTGAGCAGAGGTCTGTGGCAGAGGAACTGCTTTGAAGGCCCGGGCCAGCGTGGCCTTCACCTCCCCGTGGATTTCCTGGTGAGCTGGGGCCTGAGTCTAGGAACAATAGCCGCAGCTCCTGAGCCTCGGTGGCTCAACCTCTTCCCCTGAGGTTACAAACCAGTTCAGAAAGCACAGCTAGATTCCAATCATGGATCAGAGCCAACAAGGGGGAGTAGCAGTCTCAGGGGTCCCCACTTCCCTGAGTTACTCAGAGCCTCTGGCCTGTCTGCTGGAGCGGGCAGCCCTGGGCTTTAAGAAAAGAACAACCTGAGGTAGGAAGAGCTGGGTCTTTTACTTGCTATGTGGACTCAGGTGTTTTGGAGTTTGTCTGACCCACGGGGTCTTCATCTGTGTGGTGACACAGGAATGCGTCCCCCTGGCCCAGGGGCTGTGACTGCTGTCAACTGCATTCTCGCAGAAGCAGGGACACAGAACTGGTATTAGGAGAAGGGGCTCTCTCAATTACAATCTTCCTCAATTAAATATTGCTTCATGGGACCTCGGTACAGGAAAGAGGAGTCACTCTCAAAAGTCAGGTGATCACAGTGTCAAGAGTTGTGGGGACGGAAGGAGCACACTCGGGGCCTTGGTTGAGTATTATGGGATGCTGCAGAGGGGCTTTCCTGATGCTCACAATGAGCTCACTGATTGAAACTCAGGGCCCCGGTGGGTGTATCCGCACAGGGTCAGGCTCCTCCACAGAGGCTGGTCATTGTCACTGCTGCAGGAAAGCTGGCGTGTTAGCACAGGTGACGGACTTGTGGTGTCTAAGGATAAGCCCTCAGTTCTAGGTGGAGTTCATTATGGCCATCACAGTTATCATCATCACCATCCTCTCCATCACCACCAAATCATCACTGTCATTATCACCATTATCAAAATCATCATCATCACTACCATGGTGACCATCTTGACTATCATCACCATCATCATCATCACCACGGTCACCCTGGCCACCACCATCCTCATCATCATGGATGGTGACACTTTCAAACAGTCCAATGGCCTGTCTCACCCAACCCTTCTGAAGGATTGGCTGAAGGGGACACCTTTTTTCTAGGAAGCATCGGGACCTGTGGTCACAGGATGGCACAGCAGGAGACCCCTGGGTTTCTGGGAGCTGGGTACTCCCTCCATAGGAGGTCTGATTCCAGTGTCACATAGCTTAAGGAGATCTAGGCACTTCTCCACTTCTAGGAGATGGCAAAGAATCCCTGGGACTCTTGGGTAGGGGGCTTCCCCTGGAAGGTTAAGTTTTATCTTACTGTCCTGTTTTATTTTGCATAAGGGGACTCTTGATGGCATGCAGGAGAGCCTTGTTTAAATTTCGGGCCTTTGGGCAAAGTCAGAATAAGAGTCCTAATACTGACAGTCGGGCCTTTGGGCAAAGTCAGAATAAGAGTCCTATTACTGACAGGCGTCGCACAGTAGGTGATAGAAAGGTCAGTGCGCTAGATGGACCACAGGGTCACACAGGAAGAATTCAGCACTTCAGCTGAGGTAGGAAGATCAAGACTTTTGAGGCTAGTCTAGGCTGCAGAAGGAGACTCTATCTACAAAACAGAATGAAAATAACAAAAGGATAGAGAGAGTCAGAGGAGAAAATGGCCAAGGGGACCGATGGAGAGAGGAAACCACCGTGAATGGCTAACTTAACCAGATACATCATACATCAATAGGACAATTTCCAGTGTCCTCGGGAAGGATTCCACTTGGCAGTTCAGTCTTGTCTGTTCTTAGATTACTACCCACGTACCTACAGTCAATAAAGAGAATGCTTATTTCTGTATGCATCATACGTAGTTGCTCATAAAGCATTTACTGCATTCTGCAGCATGTCATCTGCACTAAGATCCCGGGTCCACATAACTGCCTGCTCGCTGCAGCCTTGCTTGTAACAGCAAAAGAGGGAAGTTCAACGTCTGGGAGGCAGGCAATGTTTAAACGAAGAATGGGACGTGTTTTGAGTGAATTTAACACAGCTGTTAAGATAGATGGGAGGGAGGGTGTCTGTACAGGAATGTGAGGTTCACTCAAGATGCATCAAGTAGGGAGGGAGCTGGAGAGATGGCTCTGAGGTGTCTTCCATGCAAGTGTGAGGACCAGTCTCTGGTCCTCAGAACCTATGGGTTTTTTCTTGAAAAGAAAGGAAGGAAGGACAGCAAGCAAGCTGGGCATGGTGGAGTATACCTGTGATCGCAAGGGTTGAAGGTGTGGAAACAAGCAGATCCCGGGACTCTCTGGCCAGCCAGTCTAGCCAAATCAGGGAGCTCTGGACTCAGTGAGAGACCCTGCCTTAAAGATAAGGTGGGGAGTCATCAAGGAACAACGTGACCTCTGGCCTCCACGTGCATGTGTGCACATACACACACACACACACACACACACAATTAGCAGGTGGAATAAAATGAGGTGGAGGTCAGGATGCACTGCAGGTCATGCATGTCATGGCATGCCTCCTGGTGGGTTTTGACCGGGTCTCGAAGGCATCTTCTGTAGGGAGCTGGTGCCTGAGTGAGGACAGCAAGGATAGGCTGCAGTAACAAACAACCCATGTCTGAGTGACTTAGCAAACTCCACGCTCAGCACTCAGGAGGCAGAGACAGGTGGATCTCTGTGAGTTAGAGGCCAGCCTGGTCTATAAGAGCTAGTTCCAGGACAGGCACCAAAGCTACACAGAGAAATCCTGTCTCAAAACTGCTCCCCCCCCCCAAAAAAAAAAACAGGTTAAAAAAAAAGACTATCTAGGGAGGCTAGTCACTTTTTTCACATGTCTTCAGGAGTCTAGTTTATGAGCTGTCAATCTTTCCAAGTTGGCTTGTTGCCAGACCAAAGGCCACATAGGCCTGGAGGTCTGGATTGTACAAGACAGGGCTCCAACTTAGACACACTGCTTGTCTCTCTTGCTCTCAAGTCATTGGTAGATGCTAGATGCATGACCTCTCTTGGCCACAGGGGAACTGAGCAGATGCAGGAGACACACATTCCCTGGTGCTTGGGAGAGAAGGACTGTCCTATGTAGTAGGCAGAGGCCAAAGAGAATGAGCCCTCCATGAACCCTTTAAAAAGCTTCTTATTTTTATAGATATACTTTTTTTTTTGATTTTTCGAGACAGGGTTTCTCTGTAGTTTTTGGAGCCTGTCCTGGAACTAGCTCTTGTAGACCAGGCTGGCCTCGAACTCACAGGGATTCGCCTGCCTCTGCCTCCCGAGTGCTGGGATTAAAGGCGTGCGCCACCACCACCCGGCTATAGATATACTTTTTATTTTATATTCATTGATGGTTTGCCTGCATGTATGTCTGTGTGAGGGTGTCAGTCCCCCAGAACTGGAGTTACAGACAGCTGCAAGCTGCCACGTGGGGGCTGGGAATTGAACCCAGTGCTTAGGAAGAACAGCGAGTGCTCATAACCACTGAGCCATCTGTCCAGCCCGCACAAACCCCCTTAAACGTCTGGCCACCCTTACTCACTGCCCAAACATGATCTTGGATTTTTTTAACCCCTTTATAGAACTAAGGAGTGCACAGAGGTGAACCTGGCCTCAGTGTTGTTCATCACAGGGGCCATCAATGATCGAGAGCAGAGCGAGGTCAGACCAGGCTGGACGGCTGGGGAAAGTGCTGGCCGTTCCTTTCTCAGCATGCACGTATGTTGCACCCACTGTGTGCTGGGGTGGAAGGGATCTACAGTAGGATCGTGCAGTTAAATAAGACCTAGTTAGCCAGGAAGAGTGGTGCACACTCACAATCCATTCCAAGCACTCAGGAGGCAGAGGCAGGAGAATCTAGCTGATCTTGATCATAGAGTGAACGCCCGAACTACCTGAGCCCCTATTTCAAACAACAAGAAACCCAGCAGTTCCCCCTGACACAGTCATGGTCTATAGTGAAATGAAACGCTGACCAAAAGCCCAACACTCAAGTTCAAGTCCCTCCTCCGGACATTGTTAACCTCCCGCTTCATACCTTGAAGGTAACCAGGAAGATTTGCTGCACGGACATGGCTAAGGCGGAAGGTCCATGGGCTGAAACACGGGGAGGAACAGCCAAGTGCAAAAGCATTGTGCAGGCTTCCTGTCTCTGTAGGGGATGGCTGTGGCCTGCAGGCGGGACGCGTGTTAGAGGGGGCCCTCGGTCCTTTCATTCCTTGGGCTGATAGACAGCTCCCTGACACTAATGGGAACCCTTTCCTGAACCTTGCGCTAGCACCATCTCCAAGGTCTCTCCAGTCAGTCCGCGTGCACCAGCCGAACTGCAAGCCGTCTGCCAGGAATAATCGACTTTGCATCTTATCAAAACTTTGAAAGTTGAAGCTCTGTTCAGAGGGAGGCGTTTGGGGGCTGCGAATGGGGTGGGGGCAGGGGGAAGAATGCCAGGATCTCGGGATTATCAAGATTTGGATTAGTGTGCAATTTCCTGAGTCCCCGACTTCACAAATGAGGTCAGAAAGGTCCGTTCTGAATGGAGCCCATTAATCTCCCGGCTGCGCGAGGAAACGTGGCCAGCGCAGGTGTGAACAGTCTCGCTGTTATTTTTGGGAGAATGTGAGCTGAACAGTCACAGGAAGTGCACGGTCCCCCGCCAGCATCCTGCTGTATTATTTTAGGCTGCAGAACTGAGGCCTGTAAGCAGAACCTGGCTTTCAACACACCTTTAAAGGCAGAGGGGCACTTGGCAGACACGAGCCCCGCTGCAGAGCTGGGGGGACCTTCCAATAACATGTCTGTTCAGAGGCTGCACTCAAGAGGGTCACCTGTGGACCTCCTGGAAAGCCACACCTATGCAGTGGTCACAACCTGTCTGACACAGAGGAATGGGGGGGGGCAACCCAATTTTATGGTTTCTTGGACCTCATGTGAGCCAGCAGCTCAGAGACAAAAGACAGATCACTTCAGATCAGGGTCCACAAGGTCTGTATAGGACATAGTAAAAGTTCCAGACACTCTGGGTTGGATAGCCCTGTAGGAAGTGATCCACAATGTTGTCCAACATGACAGCCGTGGGAACGGCCCAAGGTGAGTCTCCGTTATTGACAGCATGTAATTTTCAAGTGTCATCAAACACTCTCTCAACCTGTCCAGCCATGTTAGCAGGTGAATCCAGGCTTGGCTCTCCAGCTCTGGCCAACAGAACGATTCATTCTGAGGCACTGTTTACTAACCTCTTGGCCGAATGGAGTAAATACCGTGCTGACACCGTCACTAGAGGCCTGTAAGCTGAGCCTAGGACATGTGTCAGAACATGGGCCCTTATCTTCTGTCCCCAAACTCAGAGGAGCTGTGCAGGAAAGACCTGAACTATGGTCGTGCAGCTTTGGGAAGGCAGACAGGAAAGAGTCAGCCGAGATCCCATAGCACAGCACTGAACCATCAGAAGGCCCCGTGTCCCTCATGGCTCTCCAGGGTACAGGTTCTCTGATCTGTTCATTCATATTCTATGCAAACATTTCCTGGTTACTTGCCACACAGAGACCTGAAGCTCTGAACAGGTTAAGACCCTGTCAGCACATGAAGCATCCCCTCAGGGCTAGCCAAGGCACGGAGTCTGTCTGAGGGGACATGTGGGAAGACAGAGGCCCAAGCGTAGACCCTGTGCCAGTGTGGATAAGGCAAACCAGAGCTTCCCACGCTGCAGTCAGTGAGGCAAAATGTGGGAAGTGGGTTTTGCCAGCAGTGGTGCGATAGGTTCCAGCCAGTGTCTCTGAAACCCTGGTGGCCTGGGGCAGCTGTGGCTGCTGCCCCTCTCCCTCCTGCCCCCACCGAACACCACGCAGCTGTCAATCACCTCATCCTCATCTGCAGCCACAATCTAAGAGGCACATCCTCTCTAGCTCCTCCTTCCCCCAGGATGACGCCCATAGAACAGGGAGACCGGCTTACCACACCCTGACCACTACATGGCTGCAGGCCAAGGAGTTAGAGGATGAAGGGCTGGGGGAGGGGCCGAGGCCAGCCTTAGGCACAAGGGCAGGAACACTTGGGGCAGCAAGCAGAACAGAGAGAGGACAAATCTCTCTGGAAGAACCGGGACCTGCCTGCCCAGAGCTCAATCAACGATGTCACAACTAGTGGGAACCGGCATCGGGAAGACCTCAACGCTTCCTTGCCAAGAGCTCACCTCAATTTTCCGCAGGCCTCAGTCTCTCCATCTGTCCAATGGGTGGAGCAGCTCCTATGTGCTGCATGCCCCATCTTGGGACCTGAGCTGCCACTTCCCTGTGAACTGTCGGTGCCTTCCCAAGGGGAGTTGTGGGGTCCTTGGCAGGGAGGACTGGGGGGGCCTCCCTCACCCCAGCCTGACAGAACAGCAACTAGAAGAGGCTAGCCGCCTCACACGATCAGACAGGAGAGGAAATCGCCAGCAATTGCCGTCATAAATACTCGCCTTCCCTTTTAGCACATTTACAATGCTCCCTCTTTTCCGATGCAGTAACTTATGCTAATGTCTTCCTCCCGGCGCATTTGCTACCCGCTGACATCTGTTTAAACGTGGGGGCCGGTGGGACCGAGTAAATCACCCTCTGTTGATTGGCCGGATTTGGTTCCACCGTGCGCTGCAGAGGCCACGCCAGCTTCACGGCCAGCCCGCGACCACAAACCCTGAGCATAGCTCTCAGCCTTATCTTGATGGACGGACATAAATCGTAACTCCTGCAAAGTGTGTATCGGGAGGATCTGGCGGATGGAGCACATGACTTTCCCTCTGTGTGTCGAGGTGGCCGTGAATCAGGTCTGAGGACCTGCCACCAACTCTGGTGCTGAGACATCAGGACCGGAGAGCGACAGGCCACTGTGGCACAGGAAAGGATCCCGGGCTCGCTTTCTGCTAACGTCTGAAGTCCCTACAAAGTGTACACACCATCTCCTATAGCGCTGGGCCCTGCTGCACAGGAACAAAACAAAACTGAGCTGGCGATTGGCGGCTGATAGCTGCAACGTTTTAGTCTTTAATATGAAAGGAAGGTTCATTCAGCACTGAATGGTGGTTGCGTAAAACCGGCAAAGGCCTCGGCTTTTTTCTGGTGGTAAGCTAGCTGCCTGTACTTCAGCTCTCACATCCTGTCAGCAAAATGCCCAGAGAAGGAGAGAGGAAAGGGTTTGCCCTCCCCTTTATAAGAAAAAAGAACAACAAAACAAAATACACTTTCTTCTGCACAACAGTTTTAGGATAATGAATAATTGTGGAAATCACCCAGAGAGTTTCCTGTACTCTGCCCTCCTTAATGGCTTATTTTGGTGTGGGGTTCATGCTGCAGTTGGGGTCATCATTACCTTTAGGCTGTGCTTGATTTGGGCTTACCTCACTCACCTCCCTGTGCGATTTTCCTGGGGATCCTGTCTTCCCCATCCTGTGTCTCCCTTCTGGAACCACGCTGTCTGCCTTTACCCTAGCTGCCTACCCAAGCTCGCGGGAACCCTGAGGCTGAACCAAGTCATTTCAAGACTCAGGGACAGGGTCTGAGAGATGGCCCAGTGGTTAAAGTACTTTCCTTGTACACATAAGGACCTGAGTTTGAGCCACAGTGCCCACATTAAACAAAACAAAAAGCGGGCATGGTGGCATGCCTTTGTATTCCTGGGGCTGGGGAAGTAGAAGACAGAAGCAGGTAGATTCCTGAGGCTCGCTGGGCATGGCCTGGCCTCCTTGATGAGTTCCAGGCCAGAGGGAGACCCTGTCTCAAAAACTAAGGTGACAGCCTTTGAGGAAATGACAAGATTGTTCTTTGACTCCACACACACGTACACACACACTTTCCTAAAGATACATGAACATATGTACACGTGTGTGCACTCACATGATTCAGAGAAAGGCTCAGAGAGTACAACATGGCTCGAGTGTGCATTCTTAGAAGCTAACTGCAGGAATGAAAACTCTGGCTTAAGGAGCCAAACTCTACACATGGTCCTCTCTCTATCATGGCCCCAGACAGAACTGTGAGGAGACGTAGCTTCAAATATTCTCCATTCCTCTGGTCCCCCTAGACAGGCTTTTCTTCACCCACCTTAAGTGTACCGAAGGAGAGAGACGCCAGAACCTTACCGGTAACAGCCTCATGGCAATACACAAATTAATAGAAATGGGTTAATTTAAGATGTAAGACCTAGGTAGGAACACGCCTAAGCCATTGACCAAGCAGTGTTGTACTTAATATAGTTTCTGTGTGATTATTCGGGTCTGGGCAGCTGGGAAATGAAGGCGCAGTCTCTGTTTACAAGGAGAGCTCTACATGGAGTTCTGGAATCCAGGATCCATTTTCTAGGGTCTGGAGGTGGGGGGGGGTGGTCTTCTCTCCAAGTAGCAGATGGCAGAAAACGGTAGGATCAGGTTCGGGGCCAGACACCTCCCTGCAGTCATTGCTTATAGCCCTGATAGGGTCATGTGACTCCATGCATCAGGGAGCAATGGTGGGTGGGGAGGAGATGCAACTGGTGGTGGGTGAAATGCATGCTACATAAACTTGGGGACCTGAGTTCAATCTCCAGAGCCCGTGTAAAAAGCTAGGCATGGTGGCAAATGCCTGTAATCCCAGATTGGGTTTACAATCTGGAAGAATTGGAATTCTTCTCTGGAAGAAGAGACAGGAAGATCCCTGGGGCTCACTAATTAGCCAGCCTAGCCAAATCACCAAGTGCCAGGTTCAGTGAGAAGCTCTGTCTAGAAAACAAACTTGATAATGTCCGTCTACCCTGAAGTAGTTCTCTGACCTTCATGTGCCCACATCCATGTGTGCCCACATTAAAATAAACGCACTCACACACGAGGAAGAGCATGGATGAGCTGGTCCAGCTCACAGAGCATCTCAAGGGCCTCCAAGGGAAGAGGGGGGCTTCTTGGCTGGTGAAGGAGGAAGAGGCATGATGGTATGGAGCAGAACCCTGCCCTACCACCCTTGCTTGGCACGCTTCTTATAGAACTCAGGACTCAAGGCGTTAAAAGTTTGCTGCACAGAGTTGTAACTGCCGTGGCGGAGTCCAGTCCAAGGTGTCTAGGAGACACCCAAGAGCACACAGTGGGCAAGTCCCTTCAGAGCTGACCTTACAAAGGACTCCACAGAATCCCAAAGCTGCAGCCATCCCAGGACCAGGAAGAGCAGCAGGTGTTTACATTTGTTGACGGGATCATTTGGGTGACGGACGACAGACTTGGGTTTTCAGTCTCTCCAGGGTCAGATACAGGACAGGGCTGACATCAGGCTCCATGTGGAGAGGAACACACTGCACTTCTGATACCTGAGAGTTGAGTGTCACTTTTGTGACAGTGATGTCACATGTCCTCCTGAGAGGCTCAGATCCCACGTATCCTCAGCACCCGGGGCCAAAGTACGGCTATAGTTCCTTACTCTGGCTCCAGTGGACTTCAGCAGGTGCCCACACTGGGCAGGAGCTCACCTCCAACTTAGGATGGTCTGTTTGGGGCCTACAGTAGTGTACAACCAAGAAAGGTGTAAATGGTGACTGACGGGCAGATATGAACACTAGCCCGCAACCCCTAATGAAGCTGATGGGTGAGCAGGGAGGAACCTGAGAGTCAGGCTGGCTGGGGCCTGCTGCCCTAATGTCACCAGGAAGCCCACCAGTCCTGTTGAGGAAGTGGCTGACGGCACAGGTAATCAGGAAAGAGTGGTGCAGCACTGGAGACAGGCCCCCTGCAGGGACAGTCTGTGCGTTCTGTCATACAGAAGTCACCTGAGTGCCCATGAGCATCCATGAGGGCCTTTTCCTCTTAGACCCAGCAGCACACTGGCAAGTGACAGGATGTGGGTCACAGGGCGGGGTTTGCTCAGAGAGAGGCTGCTGTGCCGCCCTTGCAGAGGCCTCTGGGAGTCACCTTGCTGAGTTGGAGCTTCGCGTGTGACTTCTCTGAGTGTCATTTTCCTTCCTCCCTACAGGGGCTGCCAAGGCCCAGGCCAAGATTTCAGAGGGACTGCCAACTACTACAGCTAGATTCTCAGGCTTCAGTCTGAGATGGCTCGAAGCCCCGGAACCCCTACTGTACCTATCCCGCTGATGTTCCGAGCCATGGGACATCTCTGGAAGCCAGGTCCACATTCCTCCCCTGCTCTCCACTGGCAGGCCCCACTGGAGGGCAGGCTGTGAGGATTGGGGGTGTTCGTGCAGTAGGTGTGCACTGGACACCAGCCTGGCATGATTACCCGGCAGAGATGACATAAGGCATAAAAACTCCTTATGCAAAGACTCAAGCGGCCCCAGGAGGCATTCATTTCTTTGTTGTTCTGAACATGGCAGCCCGGAGATGCCCTCTGCATGCCTCACCTGGAAAACAGCCAATGAGGACCGTAGCCACCTGCAGCTGCCAGTGACACCAAAGAAGACCGCTGAGAAGGTAGCAAGCCATGGGCCAGGCTAAGGGGGTGGGGCAGACACTGAGGGCATGAACACTGACCTCTAACTTCTGGGGTTTTTACCAGAACCCGCCCTAGCTGTGTCATTGGAACGACAGCACAAGAAAAGATTCCTGTCCAGGACACAGCACCCTGAGGGCTCCAGGCTGCTCCGACCCTGGGGGTCCTCTCCTCCCCAGACAGCAGGGACACCGCCCTCCCCAGTAGAGTCTCCGAGGCTTATCTCAGGGCTCCTAACGGGAAAAGGAGGTATTTACAAGGGGTCAAGTCCGCCCTGGCTGCTGGCCAGCTCACATCCTTCACAGAGGGCAAGTGTTGTTTTCAGACTTCCATACTCTGTGGAGCTGAACAAATGCACTCCTGGTGGAAACAGAGAAGAGGCCAGTTAGCCTGGCTCAGAGCGAGAGAGCCAGCCTGCCCCAGCTTAAGACAGAGAAGAGGCCAGTTAGCCTGGCTCAGAGCGAGAGAGCCAGCCTGCCCCAGCTTAAGACAGTGAAGAGGCCAGTTAGCCTGGCTCAGAGCGGGAGAGCCAGCCTGCCCCAGCTTAGAGCTGTGAATATATACACACGGGAGGAGTGTGTGGGGCCAGGGAAGAGCACTTGTCTAGATGTGCAGAGTCCTTGTTCCATCCTCCTGAGCTGAATAAATAAATGAATATTTCCCCCTAAATCTGACATCAAACGGATCCCCCACACACACATGGGCCCTGTGTCCTGTTATGTGAGGGGACCCAGAACTGACAACACTGGAGTCTGTGACTCACCTGGTCACCAAACAGGAGCAAATCCTCTGGAAATTTTATATATATATATAATTTATATTATATATATAATTTATATTATATATAATATTATATATGTATAATTTCATATGGTTAGGGTGTGCGGTTTAGTGGATAGAGAGTCTGCCAAGCCTGATGACCTGTGTTTGATGCTTGGCGCACACATAGTGAAAGAAGAGAACTGACTTCAGAAAGCTGACCTCTGACCTGCAGAGGGTCACGGTGTGCGTGAGCACACGCGCACGTACAAACCACACTCATATACATAGATGTAAAATATTTTTAAAAAATAGATTGATCAGTAGAGGCAGTGAGGTCATGGGTCAGTTATGACTTTCAAATACAGGGAAGAGATAAAAATATAAAATAATTAAGTGTGGCTAAATGCCAAGGTTATTTAAGGGACATAAAATAATGAAAACACTGCCGAGTGGGAAGTTAGGTGGAAAGGAGTCCTCTAGCCCCCAGATTCCCAAAAGCTTTCCATGTACCACACACTAGCAGGGACTTGTACCCCGTCCTGGAGAGTGCAGGGTGGGAGGCTCAAGGGTCCCCCAGAGTCTCCCATCTCTGTTCTGGCCCCAGCTCCCCAGCTGCTCTGCTGGTGTGTGAGGCATCCCGGAACAGGGTGAGCGAGCTTGCTGGCCATTTGGGCTCCACAGGCATTCGGCAATCATTCCATTGTGTGACCCAGCCCTTCTCTCGACACTTCTCAGCATTGTTCGGCTCTTGGCCCTCCATCCCCCAGAACCATGCCGCTGTGGATGCCCATAAAACACAGAGGCCCTCACCTTCCTGTTTTTCCAGCCCTGGCTCCCTCAGGATGTGCTTCACCTCGGAGCTTTTCTCAGGTTCCCAGGCATCTCTGAGTGCGCAGCTCCGGGATCTGCAGCTGCCCAGAGCGCGAGTCTCTAGGGATGGCTTTGAACTGTGAGTGTATGGGTGTCCAGAGAATTTTCTGGGACTTATGTAGCTAAGTATCCACTCTCCTGCTTGCGTTCTCTTATAGCAAGTATTTAAGGAACGCAACCCCATACATAGGCTCCCATTTTCAGAGACAAGCCTTTGATGGGTTGTCCCAGGTAGCTAATGCTGTGTAGCAAAGCACCCCAAACTTTAGAGCTGTAACTCAACAATCATTTGTATTGGCTGTGTCCGTCTGCAGAGAACACTGGACCAGAATGCCGTTCCTATGCCAGCCCCTACTCCTGAGGGACTATATAATAGAATTTTATTCTGTCGAAGATCTGGAGTCCAAACATCTGACACGGAGGTATCAACTGGGCTGGTTCATTCTTAGAGTGGGAAGGAGAAACAGTTTGGGCTCCTCCTCATATTCTGTCTGCTCTGGTGCCAGGTTCTGTTTCTTGCAGACCTGTCTGCCCAGTCCCTGCCTTTATCTCTCCGCGGTGCTCTCCCTATGCCTACTTCTTGCTTCTGCCATGTTGAGTTCCAGCTCACCCTCATGGCCTCTCATTTACTCTGACAAAACACCATGATCAGAAGAACTTAGAGAAGGAAGGATTTATTTGAGCTTATGGTTCCAGGGGGCTGAATCCATCACAGCAGGGGGACATGGCAGCAAGCAGCAGGTGTGGCAGTTGGAGCAGGAAGCTGGGAGCACACATTTGCAATGGTAAGAATGGTGCTGAGAATGCAAGCTAGGAATGGGGTGAAGCTATATACTCTCAAAGCCCATCTCCCATGAGATACTTCCTCCAGCAAGGCTGCACCACCAACTGGGGAAGAAAGCATTCAACCAGCCAAGAAGATGGAGGTCATTCTCACGCAAACCACCACAACCTCCTTTAACTTGAGCCTCTATAAAGACCCCATTGCCGAATAAAACCACCCAGCATGGGTTGTGACCCGCATCCTATTTGTCTGAAGGGTTCACAGGCATGCCCTTAGCCTCTCCTTTGGGTGCGGTGATTGCCACGGTGGATTTAAGGTTCCACACTCCTTAGGATGCCTGAACCCATCAAAGCACATTGTGACACAGCTACTCAGTGTCACAGAATGGATATCTGCATGAGGCGGTGCATCCCAGGGATGCAGAGGCTGGATGTGTGAGGAAAGCCCGTCCCTGGGCACCTGTTGTTGCAGTCAGGGTCCACGTGCCTGCTACCACACAGCACTGTAGGGGGTGTCAATGAGTATCCTAGAGCAGAGGTGGCAGCCTGAAGACCACCCTTTCAGGGACAAAGCAGATGTCCTATGGGGGTGACTGGCTGAGCACAGGGAAACTGGGAGCATGCAACAGGTGCCTCCCCGGAAGAAGAGGGGGTGCTGAACTTGTACTCTCAGGACAGATTCTCACAGGACTCCTCAAGGCTCACTGCAATTACATCTAAGCATTTCTTTCTTTCTTTCTTTCTTTCTTTCTTTCTTTCTTTCTTCCTTTCTTCCTTTCTTCCTTTCTTCCTTTCTTCCTTTCTTCCTTTCTTCCTTTCTTTCTTTCTTTTTTGTGGGGGGGGGGGGTTTCAAGACAGGGTTTCACTGTAGTTTTAGAGCCTGTCCTGCTGGAACTAGCTCTTGTAGACCAGAGCCTGCCTCGAACTCACAGAGCTTTTACTGCTTCTGCCTCCCGAGTACTGGGATTAAAGGCGTGCGCCACCACCGCCCGGCTTGTCTAAGCGTTTCTGAGACCCCAGTGCCTCCTCCTGTCGATATGCGCGTTCACCGTCACAATCTTCATTTCCCTCCGTGTGACAAAAATGCTTATCAGATTGACAAAAGAATATGGGAACTTGTAGACACCAAGCCTGTGCGGAGACAATGCGCTTGAGATGTCCAAGGCTTTGGGCTGAGGAAACGGCCTGCAGGATCAGATCTGAACACAGGCCTGTCGCTGGGAAGCGAGGACAGACTGACCACTGTGGAGCCTCCGCTCTGGAACACTGGTTTCCTCCATGGACTTCCTTGGGTGCTTCCTCGCTTTGAGCGCAGGTGTGCCCCTCCTACACAGAGGAAGAAGCAGGAGATGCAGCTCCTCAAAGGGTATTTGGGTATTTGCAGTGTGCCTTCAAACTCAGCTGTTTTACAGCATCAGCGACTTCAAAACCAGAAAGGCTTGGAATCAAAGGCTTCCTGCTATAAATTCCCCTCAGTACCTCAGGTACTGAGAGCCTGGAAGAGCTGATGAAAACTGAAATTGCTCCAAAAATAGTCTGGGGAAGGGTGGGGTGGGGGGGTGACCTTGGAAGATCTGGGGGAACTACCTTGTGTATGCCAGAGTTTTGAAGACATTTGAGGCATCTTATTTTTGTTATTCTAAAATCCTTAGCATTAAAAAAAAATTATTTTGTAATTTGGCAGCAGAAGTGGGCATAGAATGGCTGGTACGATGGCTCCATGGTAAATGTGTTTGCAGCCAAGCCTGGGACCCAAGTTTAATCCTCAGAACCCGCCTGGTGGAAAGAAAGAACCAGCTCATGCAAGTTGTCCTCTGGCTTCCACTCATGGGCCATGGCACATGTGCGTGCACACACATGGCACACAAAACAAATAGAATGTGATTTATTTATTTATTTATTTAGGGTTTTTGAGACAGGCAGGGCTTCTCTGTGTAACAGTTCTAGCTGTCCTGGAACTAGTTCTTGTAGACCAGGCTGGCCTCGAACTCACAGAGATCCGCCTGCTTCCGCCTTCCGAGTGCCGGGATTAAAGGCGTGCACCACCACAGTCCAGCAGAATGTGGTTTTTCTGAAAGTGGGCATGTAAAACAGGACTTGAAAACAAGCGATGGGGCCAGTCACTAACAGTGTTGAAGACCATTTTAAAAGCAGAGGGTGACGTGATTGGGACCAGCGTTTCCATGAGACCCGTGACTTTGATGAAGGCAGGACAGTTCCCAGCCAGGCCTACACCACCCTTCTCACTGAGCCATCCTCTTCCTCCCTTCAAGGTTGACTGACCCTCTGGGTCTCAGTTTCATTGAGAGAGCCCAGTGCTGAGGTGGCACGGTGCCTTCTCTGCTGTTTCCATGGTGGCGTGTGTCCGTTAGCTGAATATTCTCTATGTCCTTGCTCAGCTAGGCACAGTCAGCAATACTCATCATTTTAGCTGTCCCAAGGAGTGTGACTTTATCTCACTGTGGCCTCTTTCCTTTTATTTCTTCAGGGATATGTATGTTTGCATGTGTGGGGGCACATGTGTGCACTTGTGTGTGGAGATCAAAAGTTGATGTCATGAGGCAGGATCTTTTCTTGACCCCAGAGTTCACTAACTCAGTTGGTTGCTATCCAGTTTGTCCTGAAGATCTCCGTCTCCCCTTTCCAAGTGCTGGGATTAGAGGCAGGCTACCACAGCTACCCAGCCTTTACATGGGTGCTTTGATCCAGACTCTGTTTCTCGGGTCTGCTTGCCAAGTGTTTACCTACTGGCCCTTGCTAGGGTTTCAGTGTGCGCCTCCTCAGCATGAGGTGAGGTTTACTGTCCCCAGCTTTGACTCAGGATGCCTTTGACGGGCGAACCCACCAAAGCCAGCTGTTGCACACCTCTGGGATATCTTACAGCTCTTCTTCCCCAGCGTTTGGTGCTCCACCACGGAGACTTGGCTCTGGTGGCTGGGTTGAGGCTAGAGAACATACATACAATTTCAAGGGATGGCTCATCATAAATGGAAATGCCTGCCGGGGCATGAGCCCGTGTTTATCTGATGCCCAAAACCACACTGAAACCTGCGTGCCCCCACCGGTGGACCCTCCTATGCTGCAGGCACCAGATGTTTGGTGTGGGGTAACAGCATCTGCTTGCTGAGCTGAGTATTCCAGTTGTCAGTCTCTTCCAGTCTTAAGAGACCCCTTACTTCTCACACGCCCACCAGGAAAGGCCAATCCCATGGGAGCCGGATCAGTCTAGAAAAGACGCCGGTAAGCAACAGGCGTGCTGAGCAATGGTGTCCAAGGTCACATCATATACTCTTCCTCCACTGAGTGGGGACTCTGAATGACACTATTAAAGGGACTCCCCCCTAGGAGTGTAGACTTTGAATGACAGTATTAAAGGGTCAGTGTGACACGTGATCAAAGCAAGCCAGGCCCAGGGGGAGCAGTGCAGAGTTGGCCCGGGCTACGCATGGTTTCTCAACGTGGCCTGTGCAGGGAGGCTTTACGGCTCCCCTAAGTAACATTATCTTGTTAAAGACATTAACCTCAGGCCTTGGCTGTTACATATTTAGTTTTATTGTTTTTCATCCTGGGGAGAGACCTGTAGGAGACACTCCTCGGCGAGAAAAGGGTCGCAGGTCAAGAAAACATTGAATGTCAAGGTGGCCAAACTGCTGCTTGGGGAACGCGGGCCAAGTGCAAAGAACAGGCAGTGCTGCTCCTCACGGTCTGGTTTATGATCTAAAAGAAATCTATGAAATACCAAACGTTAATAACCCTTTCATAGCTCTGCCCAACGCGACACAGCTGTGAGAGAAGCCTCCTGAGCTCGAATGCGGGTGAGGCAGGGAAAGGCTGTCATCCTGCCCCCTGGGGTTGACGCCACCCTGGCTGGGGCAGGTCTTCAGAATGGGGAAACCCCTCTGCCTTGGCACCCCACAATCCCCACGAAACAGCGGCAGTACCTGCCACTCCAACCACCCAGGAAATGACTTTCATTCTGACTGGGTCTACGGGGCGGAGTTGGGGGGAGCACACCTTTGTTGGGGCGGAGTTGAGGGAAGCACACCTCTGTTGGGGCGGAGTTGAGGGGAGCACACCTCTGTTGACAGAGCCTGGTCATAGCCTGGGCTATGGCCTCAGCTTGTCTAAGATGTGGGATCTCCGTATCTGGAGAGAAGACTCCAGGTAACGCAGCCACAGTTGGAGTTACAGGTGGTTATAAGTCACCTGACGTGGATCCGGGGAACCGAACCCTGGCTCTTGAGCTCTTAGCTCTTGACCACTCTAGCCCATGATTCTCCTTCTTTCTGGATCTCACCCATTCCTCACTTGATAAAAATCACCACCAAGCAGGACTTAGGAACACCCCATGCTTCTTGTTCCCAGTTCTCTCTTATCTTCCGGGTCCGGTTGCATGGGTGTCAGGATCTACACAAGGTTCCTGGCCAGGAACCTTGGACGTCAGTACCATACCAGACCCTCGTTCTTTCCACGTACCACATTGTTTTGGCTTGTTCACCCTCAGGATTGGCCCACAGACTCTGAGACCAGAAGTGAGTGACAGAAAGGAGGTATGGCTCATGGTGGAGCCAGGACTCCTCTCTGAGGTTCCTGACTGGATGATCCTGGGCCTGCCTCGCTCTGGCTAAGTAGGAAGGCCCTGTGAGTTCCTAGTCAGTTACCTGACCATCTTGCATGACGTCATTTTGTCAATTTGACACAAGTCTTCTGGTGCCCTTGGACATCAGAACGTTGATTAGCCTGGGAATGGATGAGATCTAGAAAGAATGAGATTCCTTACTACTCCTGCACTAATCTTTCGGAAGTGCCTCACTGCAATAATTCGAAAGTGCAAACATGTAGCAAGCGGATCCCGGGGAAGCTTTCCTGAGAAGTCTGCACAGAATCCAGCTTCTCCATCTTTCCCCTCCTCCTCCTTCCTTCCTTTGCAGGCACAGTGGACCACAGGCTCAGCTTCCTAAAATAACCAGAATATTCCAACTTGGAATATCATCTAAGTTTTAGTGGCCAAAAAGCCTCTGAAACACCAGAGTCTTGATTCAGAAGGTCTTTTCAAAACCCTGTCTACCCTGAACCCCACTCTTCAAAGTATAGATTTGTTCAGCGAGCGTTTCTGGAAGTCTATGTAGTAATATCTACCAAGTTTGAATAAACAGCAACTTGGCTTCCCCGAGGTGAGGGATTACGGAGAGGAAATAATTAAGGATGTGTGTGGACTTGACATGAGATGTTCACTGCAGTGATGTTTATCTAGATGTCGGTCAGTAAGCCATGCCAGCAGCTCTGAGGCAGGGCCCTAAACTGCAGGGGGATTCCATTCAGGGAATGGAAATGCAGCCAGGTCACGTGCATCTGGAAAAGGGTGGGGATTTGGGGCGGAGCTCAGCAGCTAGGCCTTGGTTCAGTTCAGTCCCAGTGCCACACTAGGGGAGGGAGGGAGGGAGGGATGGAGGGAGGGAGGGAGGGAGAGGAAGGAGGGAGGGAGGGAGGGAGAGGAAGGAGGGAGGGAGGGAGGGAGAGGAAGGAGGGAGGAAAAGGAGGAAAGGAGGGAGGGACAGAAAGAAGGGAGGGAGGGAGAGAAAGGAGAGAAGGAGGGAGGGAAAGAAAGGAAGGGAGAGGGGGAGAGAAAGGAGGGAGAGAGGGAAGAGAGGGAGGGACAGAAAGAAGGGAGGGAGAGGAAGGAAGAGAAAGAAGGGAGGAAAGAGGGAGGGAGAGGAAGGAGAGAGAACTGTCACCGCTTCCTTCCTGGACAAACTGCCTTTGTTGTTTACTTGTTTTTGTTTGTTGTTGGCTTTGCTTTTTATTTTTCTGCTCTGTCTCTCACTGTAATATTAACTAAGGGCAGCGAGCAGTAACCATGCCACACCCTGGATGCCCCTGCTACCCCACCCCACCCCACCCATCTTGACATTTCCTACACCAAAGAAATGAGCTCTCGCTTTAGAAATTCAGGCTTGATCAAATGTGGAGGACACAGGTAGAACGTGGCCAGGTTCTTTGCAGGAAGGAGATCTGCATGACCTCTCGCTCAGTTCCCAAGAGAGTCCTTGTTCCACTCAGAAACCTCACCAGCCAGGTCTCTACTGCCCACAGCACTGTCTTCCAACATCCCACCAGCACGGCCCACGAGGCTCTGCTGGGTTCCTTTAACCCATAGCTCCAGACACTGCACATTCCTCCAACCTGCTC
This sequence comes from Myodes glareolus, assembly GCF_982192425.1. Lineage (NCBI taxonomy): Eukaryota > Metazoa > Chordata > Mammalia > Rodentia > Cricetidae > Myodes > Myodes glareolus. The sequence goes on from NC_142047.1 coordinate 50,174,345, forward strand.
TCTTCAGAGGTCCAAGGACCCAGACTCAGATTTATAGAGGCAACAACAGTCCACTTCTTGGTGCCAACTGGTTTTCTAGTTGCTTTGACAGATGCCATGCAAGGAAAGGGGGCTTGTATCTTGATGCGCGGTGGAGAGTGCGACCCAGCCTGCGGAAGTACTGCGCAGCGGGGGCAGGCACACCTGATGCAGCCGGCCACACTGTGTCTGCAGTCCAGAAGCAGAGAGGTGACTGCCGGGGCTCAGCTGGCTTTTTTCTTATCCTTGAATGAAGTGTGGGCACCGGTCCATAAGGCTGTGCCACTGACACTCAGGGAGGGTCCTTCCTCCCCAGTTGTGTTTCCATGGCAACATCCTCATCTGTACCTAGAGGTGTGTCTCTCAGGTGAATTTAAATCCTGGCAAGTTGACAGTGAAGATGAATCAACACATATATTTTTTTAACAAGGGCTCAAAGTGTTCTAGATAGTGTTGAGGCCTAGCAGTGGTCACCAACAGGACACTGCACGGGGTGGGGCAAGGGACATGACATGAGTGGACAGATGGAGGTATTTTGTGTTTTTCTTTTTTAAATCATTTTTATTTTCTTAAGAGCAGGCAAAACTCCTATGAGGGATTCAAGGTGGGTTGCGTCTCTGGCTATGTCTTCACGTGGATTAAGTGTGTGGTTCCCTGCAGTCGGTTTGCCTTGTCAACCTTCTTTCCCCATCTGCCAGAAAGCACCAGGCTTTCTTTCTGTCCTACGTGACTTTCAGCATCACCGTCCTCTGTGGGTCCTGTTCCTCACCCGGACAGGTTACCTAGACAAGAGCTGCAGCTTCTCCCTTCAGAACACTTAAGTCATCATTCCTTGGGGAAGTCAGGAGTTGAGAAGTCCCAGACTCTGCAAAGCATGAAATGAAGCACGGCAGGATAGGGAGGGTGCTGACCCCAGATGCGGCAGAGGAGCCCGCAGCAGGCAAATCCCATCACCACCCCCACAACACCCCACCTCTACCCCCTCCCCACCACCTCCACCACCACCACCATCCCCCCACACTCCACCACCCCCACATCACTCCACCACCCCCACACCACCCCACCACCACCACACCACCCACCACCTCTACCCCCCCATCACTACCACCACCTCCACCACCTCACCCACCACCACCACCATCCCCCCACTCTCCACCACCCACCACCACCCCACCACCATCACCACCATCATCACTACCATCACCACCCCACCCACCACCTCATCTACCACCTCTACCCCCCACCCCATCACCACTACCACCTCCATCACCCCATCACTATCACCACCATCCCCATCACCAGCACCACCACCACCACCACCATCACCACCCCACCACCCCACCACCATCACCATCACCACCATCACCACCCCACCACCACCACCATCATCACCACCACCCACCACCACCCACTATCACCACCCCATCCCACCCCCTGCCTTGGACTCTAGGCTCAGGACCCAGAACAGACAGGGACTCCAGTGGGTTACTGCAGCCCATATGACAAGATGGGGTTGTAGCTCCAAGTAGCCTTCTGAACAGGCAGGTGGAGACACAGGGTCCCTTGTCCTGGGCTTCAGCTGGGCAATTCTGAGCTAAAATAGGCACCAGAACTTGTAGAAATGGCAGAGGAGACACAGGGCCAGCGACAAGGGACACAATGGTCAGTCTTCCGTCCCCTGCAGGGTAGATGTGCACTCACAGCTGAAGGGTTCCCAAGAGCGGGACTTGACTCTAGAAAGTTCCACAGATGTGTTTCTCTTTTTCCAGTCGACTAGGAAAGCTGCCTCAGCAACCTGACCAGCTCCCCAGTTGCCTACACAGGAAGCCTCCTCCACCATGGGCCACTGAAGCCACGTTGATTTTCCTGTATGCAGCTGTAAGAGAAGAGAAGATACTCTCCCACACAGGTAAGCTCAGTGGCCACCTGGGGACCACGTTCCCTGAGTGTGACCCATGATGGAGCCAGGGGTCAGCCAGATTCCTCAGAGGGACATGAAAACTCACAATATCAGGCAAATAAGAGTGACTGCAAACACTTAAGCCATCGGGTTAACACTGGCTCTGGTTTGGCTGGGCAAGTTGTTCCAGCCTCTTACCCATCCCATGCTGCCAAAGTCCCCTGTGCAGTGACATATAGCCACCACTACCACCCATCCACCACCACCGTACCAGCTCCAGGGCAGAGGGAGGAGGAAGTTCCCCAAACCGACAGAAACACTGTAAGCCAGGCCAGCAAGGTGGGAGTAAGTACTAAAGTGGGGTGGGGATAGTAGTAACATCAAAGCTACCAAGACTGGGTGACTCCAGTCAGGTTGAGCAGTGTTGGGCAAGGCAGTGAGGTCCCAAGCCTCTGAGGGACCTCTTTAAAATGAAGACTGGACTAGGTACAAAGAGATGATGTAACTTAGTACAACACTATGAGTAAGGAGCATTGTGGGTGACAGAAAGTCCCCAAGAAACAGTGAGTGGCTTCAATGATCTAGAACCTTCTCCCTGTGTCGTAACTGAAGATGGACATCTGGGGCCAGTTGTGCTGTTCCACAAAGCCCCCAGGGACCTGGGCTCCTTCCTGCCTTGCACTCCGTGCTCTGCTTTCTCACCACCTTGACAGCCTGGTCACCACTCCCATATGTGACTGGATAAGGATGAAGGCAGGGACTATGACAGAGAGTTGTGTGTGGGACCTGGTATTAGGGCCCTCTCATGGGGGGTAGGAGATGGTCTAGACAGAGGGAGAAGGAGAGCCAGGTATGACTGCAGCCAGGACCTCGGAGCGTACCTCTGTTCCTCAGGTATCTGTAGAGTGGGGCCATCTCCAGAGTCATCTTGAATTTTATGTAGGTGGGTCTTCTGTATTTCTGTTGCTTTCATTGGTTAATTAATAAAGAAACTGCTTGGCCTGATAGGTCAGAACATAGGTGGGTGGAGTAGACAGAACAGAACATTGCTGGGAAGAAGGCAATGAGGCAGATGCCATGCAGCCAGCTGCCAGGTCAGACATGCTGAATATTTCCCGGTAAGCCACGACCTCATGGTGAGATACAGATTATTAGAAATGGGTTGAATCAATATGTGAGAGTTAGCCAATAAGAGGCTGGAGGTAATGGGCCAGGCAGTGTTTAAAAGAATACAGTTTCCGTGTAATTATTTCTGGTAAAGCTAGCCGGGAGCCGGGTGGCGGGACACAGCCCGCCACTCCTTATGCAACATGAATTGGGGCAGGAAGGTGCCCATGTCACATGGATACTGCCTAGACTCAGCACAGGCAGGCCTCCAGTTTAGGGCACGCTCCTAAAAGGATCCCGGGCTACCAATCTATCACCTATCAGCTGCCCTGGAACTCAGTCACCCATCCTGGATGAAGGTCCTGAAAGAGTTCTCAGAACCCTCACAAGCCTTACCTCACTGCCAAGGAAGCTGGACTATCATCAGTTTTGTTTCCCTAAGTGTTGTAGAACCTAGAAAGTAGAAATGGGGTCCCACTGCAAAGAAAGGCAGAGAGAACAGACAACTGGGGCCACCAGCGGTCTGTCCACGGCAATCCGTGTGAGCCGGCATTGCCAACACTGAGACACACGCGCACGACTCAATTCTGCTGTCAACAGAAGGAATAAAGAACTCTCAGGGCCCAGGGCCCCAAAGAGACAAAGGCCGGGTCGAGAGGAGACCAAGTGACACCTGGTGGGACTCTGGGCAACTAAAATCAGAGTGGTCCACACACAAGACACCATCTGGAGTATTTTCTCATCCTGTAGTGCTATGAGAAGACACCCACCCTCAGCATCAAGAGGCACATCAAAAACCCGTTGGGCTGTGGTCTGCAAAATGGGCCTTGTTGGATCGGTATTTTCCGTGGAGCCTGAGGGTGCTGTAGAACTGGGAGGTTGGTGGCAGGCTGAGCAGTCCCAGGGGTATCTCTTCCCTGTAGACTTTACCGGATATAGAATCATCTGGGAGACACATCATGTCGTCAAGGGTGCTTCTAGGGAGGTTTAACTGATGAAGCAAGGACCCATCCCAAATGTGGGTGGCTCCATCCCCGACTGAATATAAAGTAACTTAAGAAGGGGTTTGCTTTGGTTTATAGTTTGAGGCTTCAATCCGGCCTGGTAGGGAAAGTGAGGTGGCAGGAGTAGGAAGGTGGCTGGTCACAGGGCATCCACAGTCAGGAAGTTCAACTCCTCTTCTTTTTAATTCAGTCAAGGACCCCAGCCAGGGAATGGTGCCACGCCCTCTCATCTAATTAACTTCACAGTGGTAATCCCTCCCAGGCCTGGCCAGAGGCTAAACTAATCTAAATAATCCCTCACAGACGTGCCTGGAGGCCTGACTCCAGATCTGGTCATGCTGACGACCTGTGTTGACCATCACCATAACCCTGAGGTCACCAGTTCTGTGGCTGGTTACAGACCCAGCTCCTCCACTCCCTGGCCACAGGCCTTGAGGAAAAATGGACTAGGGTTTTGGATCTCTGGTTTCCACACCGCCCTGTAAGACAGAGGACGGCAGTGCTTGCTCTCGGGGGGGAGAGGGGTATGAGGTGTTGAGGAGACCAGGCAGGCCAAGATCCTGGCAATCCTGTCACCATGATGGGTCGGGCAGGGCTCCCTGATTGACATCTTTCATTTGAAGTGGATATATGGTGTGCAACATGCCTCCCCCAGCTCAGTGGGCACAGCATCAACCATTTAAATACATATAAAAATACATAGCAATGCCTGAGAGAGACTCTAGATTGGGGTCAGTGCTTGACAAAGTGTCCTTCCTTCTTTCTGATCTGGTGCTGTCAAGCCAGGGTTCACAATCACTGTCAGCTGTCTTCCTGAGGGTGAACAGTGGGCACAGAAGCACATGCCCACCCTCTGCCCAGTGGGGCTAAGTCACACACCAACTCATTTGTGGGGTCAGCTTGCCAACCCGATAGACCATCCGGACACATAGCGCTGTGGTTTAATGCATCCCCCGAATTCACATGTGGGAACCATGGGACAGTATGAAGAGGTGGGGTCCCAAGGAGGACACTAGGTCATAAAAGAGGTGCCCTTGTGGGTGGGATTAGGACTTGAGGGGGAGTCCAGTCTATTCCTGTTATTCCTTCTGCCACCCAAGGACATAGCATGTAAGGTGCCACTTTGGAAGCAAAAGACCAAGCCCCCACTAGACATAGAACCAGCCAAGTACTTCCCAGAATCCAGAACTGTGAGAGAAAGAGAAGCAATCTTTATTGTTTATAGATTATTCAATTGTTGCAAGACAGGAGGCTCACATGGGGTGCTCACCTTGGGATACCACAGTTGCTTGTGAGGCAATCCCAGCAACCCCTGAGATGGAAGTCCAGTCTTCAAGGAAATGCCCCTGGAGGCCAAAGCGTCCACCAAAGCCACCAAGGCTGTGTAAAGCAGCACAGGAGCTCACAAGAGCTGGCTGTCTCCACTCTGTGCTCTGATTGAACCTCTTTCCTGTCCACTGTGTTCAGAACCACTGATATCCCGTTTGCTCCGTGCAGAGTCATCTTGGGTAAATCTGAAATATAAGCTATCTACAGGAGGTTGGGAGAGGGCTCTGTGCAGACACGAGGACCTGAATTTTGTACCCAGCACCCACATTAATAGCCCAGCATGGTGGCACACACTATAATCCCAACAGAGGGTAAGCAGAAACAGGATCTGTCTGGGACTCACTGGCCTGTCAGTCTAGCTGAATGGGTCAGCTCCACGTTTAGTGAGAGACCATGTCTCAAGAGGAGAGGGACCAAAAAAGAGAGAGGACATGGACCTCTGGCCTCCATACATGCACGCATGTACACGCACGCACGTGCAAGCGCATACACACTCACATGTGCGCACGCACACACTCATGCACACACGCACATACTACTGACAGCCATTCATCTGAGATATCCAAGGCTGAACTCTGATTTTGCCCTGAGCACAGAAGAGGGTGAAATGGGTCCTAGTCCCCTCACAGCAGCCCCATCTGAGCTCCGGGAAGAGTCACTGCCCTTCCCAACCACTTCCTGGCTGGCTGAAGAGCCGTCTCACCATCGTGAACTTCATCACAAGTCAAGCAGGGGGCACCGTCTCTCCTGGGCCCCCTCCGTTGGGCCCCTTGGAGCAGGTGTTCCCCGGGCGAGGTCTCAATGCTTACATAACCCTGGTTCCATTTGGAAGGATGAAAAATCGCCCCGCGGTTCACTGTAAACAGGCTTAGGCTCACCCAAACACACAGAGGAAAGGTCAGCAGATTATTCATGAGCCTCTCCTGCCCCTATGTCCCTCCACCCCACCCCAGCTGCAGACATCCTGGTACCCACCCTTTCAACCTGGCCATCCAGGGCCTGGTTGATGGGGGTCTCAGGTCTCCTCAGCAGCACTGAGGGCCCTGTCTTGGCAACCATTCCCATAAGAAGAGGCCGGGGGAGGGGGTGCAGGAAGTTACTAGAGAGACTGCAGTGAGTAGAAGCTTGCTCACAGAAAGGCCATCTTTCACCATGACAGAAACAGAGCTAGGAACTCAGAGGGAGGAGCCAGAGAGTTTTGTTCATGGGAATAAGGTACACCAACTAGTGGCGCCCCATAAAACCTTCACACCGCGCTTGGAGCATCCGCAGGTATCTCCCTCAGGCCTGAGACACTGGTTCAGGCCTATCTTACAGATGAGAAACCGAGCTAGGCCTCTACCCTATGGGTTCTGTGTGGGTGCAGTCGGGTGCAGCTGGATCCCCATCCAAGGTGCAGGCAGGCAGATGGCTGCAGCTATAACCAACCAGGTGAAACCTGAGACTCATTTGGGGTCTCAAGAGGATGTCTGAGTGTCCCATTCGGAAACGGAGATGCGGGGTCTGTTGTAATGACTGCAGGCCCACAGTGAGGCATACATTCTGCTAATGCACAGAAATGCTCTGTGGTAGGATCCCACATAGACAGCGGAGTTATCTGGGAACTGGACAGAATTAGTCTGGGTGCCACCCAACCCTCCTGAAATGCCAGGGAAGGTGGATGGGGCAGGCTCTGCCCATGCACTTTGGTTGGCTCATTTTTGCTTTGCACATCTGTGTGCGAGCGCACATGCACAGGTGGGTAGGCTAGGCTTCCTGGCCAGCAAACCCCCGGGGATGCCCCATCTCTGTCTAGCAAAGCAGGGTTACAGGTGCAAGCAATCGTGTTGAGATTCTTGGGAACGGAGCTCAGGTCCCACGCTGAAGCGCTATCCTGACCGAGTCACCAGTGTCCTTTAGTGCTACCTGGTGCTGTTGTTATTCCACCGACTCTGCCAGCTAAGGCTTTCACTGGGGTCTCTTTGGCCTGACTCAGAGGGTTAAGATGGACAGAATCTGTAGAAGGAGGTTGGACCAATTTTTATGCACCATTGTATCAATTCCAGTAACAAGCAGGGGGCTAGTTGGAGGACTCTGTGTCTCCTCCCCTGCCCACCGTGCACCTTGCCCAGAGAGTCATCAGGCCATGTTCCAAGGCCTCCCATGGACTCTAGCTGAAGCGGGAGACAGGTAGGTGGGGTTCAGAATGCCCTGTGAGTGCCCAGAGCGCACAGTGTTGACCCAGAGCTCATGCTTGGACAGCAGGCAGTGGCAGGAATGAGGGACTGGGAGGGGAGGCAAACGTGAAGGATGGTCTGGGGATTCTGACTAGAGATCCAGATCATGAAGAGGAATTAGGGAGCACAGACAGGGCAGAGGTAGCTTGGGGTGAGTGAAGCATCCTGGGCCACTGTCCCCCACCACAAAACAGGTTACACAGCCTATGGGTCCAATAGCGTGATGGATTCTGCATACCCAGAGTGTCTATAGTCGTATCTGTCCTTATGTCTTCACCTATGGTGGTAAGACACTCTGACCTTCTGCTGACTTTGAAAAACAACAGCAAAAAGTGCAGCCCACCTGGAATGAGTCAGCAGTGGTCCAGGTTGTTGCCATGAAGATGGAGCCAGGGAAATCCTGGCACAATGGAGGCTGTGATGAAGGTAGGGACAGGAGGCACAGCTGGGTCAGGGCACCTTCTGTGTGTGCTCCTTACTCTCATCTCATTGTTTATACTACAGAACTGATGGCCACACATCTCAGACTTGCCCAGGTGAGGCTGGATACAAGCCTTACTGGGGGACTTGTTTAGGGACCCGAAGTTCATTGGCACCAGCTTTGGCTTGCACAGTCCACCTAAGGCAGAAAAAAAAAGGGGTGCTCATGGGTGGGCACCTGCTAAAGAAAGCACACAAAGCACAGGGAGGTGGCTTAGGGCACTGTCTTAGCTCTTCCTCTCAGGGAAGAAGGGAAGGAAAGCAAGAAGCCTTCCACATGGATGAGCAAGCCTTTGCTACCTACTCAAGCATGGTTGGACAGACCATACCCACTCTCAGCCTCAGCTAGCAAGCCCTGCATACAGACACAGCTGACATGTTTAAATTCAGGCATGAAGGATTTGTTTACATCCAGTTTTACACCCTAGTTTACATCCAGACTTGGCTCTTCAACATCTGTGTGCCTTAGGAAAAGTTATTCATTTCTTTAAGTCTGCTTTCCTGTCCATACAGCGGGGTTGGTAGGACATGGTTTCAGGGAGATTGGAACATGGCCTCCGAAAGTTACTCTAACAGCATCTGATGGTGATCCGGAGAGGACAGCGGCGATGGTGATGGTGATGTTAATAACGATGATGATGGCGATGATGGTGAAGGTGGTAGTGATGGTGGTGGTGGTGAGAGCGACGATAGTAACAATGATGGTGGTGGTGATGGCGGTGTGGTGATGAGAATGGTGAATGCTAGCCTTAGGCTTAATCCTATCGCAGGATTGCTTTTTGGGAGAAGAGGAGGAGGAGAAGAAAGAGAAGAAAGAGGAGGAGTAGGAGGGGAATCATGGCTCTCTCCCTACTTTCCCTCATCTTAGTTAGGCACAATGGATCCAAGAATGTCTCCTACTTGGTTCCCACACCAACTTTACTGGATGTCTTTCAACGCCACCCCTGATTTACTTCCTGAGCAACTGGTCCCTTGCAATGTACCCTGGGGCGTTGACGACCTGGGTCTTTTCTCATCCTACACAATGCTTCCATAAATACAGGACATGTGGATTTGTTTCCAGTTATGACTGTACAAAGCTCTGATGGATACTGCATACTCCTTTTGGGGGTTTGATTTTGCTTTGTAGATTTTTTTTCAAGATAAGCTTTCTCGAATAGAGTCCTGACTGTCCTGGAACTCACTCTATAGACCAGGCTGGCCTTGAACTCACAGAGATCCAACTGCTTTTGTCTCCTGAGTGCTGGGATTAAAGGCGTGTGCCATCATTGCCTGAATGCACACACTCCTTTTTTAAACCACCCCAATGCAATCTCAAAGCTGACCTTCCTAAATTCCACATACAGATAGATTAGGTCCCTAGACTATTTCAAATCCAAACTCCATCTCTTTGAGAAAAAAAAATTCCAGGCTGGCTGGATAGGTCTGTAAAACACCTTGAAAACATGGTGGTGTCACCCACCTCACCCCTACGCAATGGTTGCTCCAAGAAGAGAGCCCCAGGCTCTGGAATAGGGAGGCCTGCAAGCCTGAGATCAAGTCGTAGCACTGACTACTTGAGTCATGTGACTTTGAAAAGTCACTGTGCCTCAGTTTCCCAACATGTCCAAAGAAGTAGTTATGATAATACTTGCCTGAGAGAACTGTAGTGATTAAATGAGAAATGTGTCTGGTGTCTACTAATAATGATACACTGAGAGAGAGAATGCTTTGGTACAGATGAATGTGTGTGCAGACAGATGAATGGATGGTGAATGATGGATGGTGTGAGTGGGTGGGTGGGTAACAGACAGAGTGGATGAGTGGATGAACAGAAGGTGGGTGAATGGAATGTACATAGATGCTAGGCAGATAGATGGATACAGGAGTGAGTGGATGGGTAGGTGGGTGGGTGGATGGATGGATGGATGGATGGGTGGGTGGGTAAGCTGGTGAGGGTCTGGGTGAGCAAATGAACGGGACTGATGGATGGGTACATGATGGATTGATGATAGACAAGTAGTTGGTGGATGCCCAGATTAGATAGATGGTGGTTGGGCAGATGGAGAAAAAAAAGGATGGGTGGAGGAATGGGCCTCTGTCCACCACATACTTGTGCACAGGTCCCTCTTTTTTTATTCAGCTGAAAAACGCTAGGTATGTTCTGGCTCCTTGCGTGTCACCAAGGGACAGCTGCATTTCTGTGTGGTGCTACAAATATGTTATTAAAACCTGAGGCAGGGGCATTTGATGAATTAGGTTTCAGAAGTGAAGCTGGAAGCCTCTTTAAGTCAACAATGCTGTGACCCAATCACAAATAGAGCATGCACCAGAACACAGGGTTCTCAGAAGTGCAAATGCCTGATGGACAATTTTTAAGCTCAATATCCACAGCCACCAAGTAAATGAAAACAAAAGCTGCTTCGAGAGCCTACCTCCACCCCACCCCATCCCCTGCCATGATGGCTATTGCTAGGGACAATGAATGGCAGTAAGGGTGCATGGAAGGGAACCCCTGTTGAGGAATATTTATTTAACTATGTAAATATGTCTTGCTGTTTCACCTTGCCTGCCTAAGGCACCCGATTGGTTTAATAGAAAGCTGAATGGCCAATAGCAAGGAAGGAGGTATAGGTGGGACTTCTGGTCAGGGAGAGTGAGGAGGAGGAGGGATTTAGGCTGGGAGAAGGAAGGAAAAAAAAACACCAGGGAGATGCCAGGGGCCAGTGAGACAGTCATGAAAAAAAAAAAAACAGAAAAGTAGGACATATAGAATGAAAGAAAGGTAAAAATCCCTTCAGCAAAACATAGACAAATAGAAACAGGTTAAATTAAATTAAAAGAGCTAGTGGGACAAGCCTAGGATACATAATGAATAATAAGTCTCCAGGTCTTTATTTGGGAGCTGATTGGAGGCCCAAAGAAATGCCAGCTGCAGACCCCTCCAAAAGCTAAGCAATGGTGGCACACACCTTTACTCCCAGCTCTCCGGAGGCAGAAGCAGGCAGATCTCTGCGAGTCTGAGAACAGCCTGGTCTATAAGAGCTAGTTCCAGGACAGGCTCCAAAGCTACAGAGAAACTCTGTCTCAAAAACCAAAAAAAAATAAAATAAAATAAAATAAAATAAAAAAGCTAAGACAATGACCCAGCTCATCTACCACAGAGATACGACCACAACCATGTTCATCATGGCTCCATTGACACTAATAGCTAGAAATGCAAACCACCAAGATGTCTGTCAACTGATGAGACTGTGGGACATAAACAGGATAGAATTTTATTCAGCTCTAAAGACAAATAGAATTGTGATGTTCTCAGTATGGAACTGTGTGTTGGCTAGTTTTTTGGCAACTTGACACAGGCTAGAGTCATCTGAAAGGACGGAACCTTAATTGGGAAACCACCTCCATGAGCTCCACCTGTAGGACAGTTTCTTAGTGATTGATGTGGGAGGGCCCAGCCCATTGTGGGTGGGGATACCCTTGGGCTGGTGGTCCTTGGTTCTATAAGAAAGCAGGCTTAAATAGCCATGGAGAGCAAGCCGGTGGTAAGCAGCACCCCTCCATGGCCTCTGCATCGGCTCCTGTCTCCAGGTTCCTAATCTGTTTGAGTTCCTGCCCTGACTTTCCTCAGTGATGGATTACAATGTGGAAGTGTCAGCCAAATAAGCCCTTTCCTTCCCAGCTTGATTTTGGTCATGCTGTTTCATCAGAGTCATAGGAACCCTGACTGAAACACACTGGAACACATCAGGCTGTAAGATGATCCAGGCCCAGAGACACAAACACCACGTGCCTCACTTTCGTGGATCTTAACTTTAAATTTTTAGATTTGTGTGTTTAACCAAGGGTGTCTGGAGAGGTCAGAAAGAGCCTGCGAGTGTGGGAGGAGATAGTAAAATGTGGTAATGAGCTAAGGAGGTGGGGTAGCAGAAGTTAAAGTGCTCCACCTGGGTGAGTGCTGGGAGATGGGAGAGGAGAGGCAGTAGTGGATACGCTAACCAAAGCCTAATGGTGCATGGGAGGCCTATGGCAAACCATCATCACCATCATTTATGCCCCAGCAATGCTAAGCATGCATGGGCAGCCTGTTTATGGTGGTTCTCCAGTTGTTCCTATCCTGGGCAGTCCTAGATGCTTGTGTTATTGTCACACCCAAGGTTCCAGTCTTCCTTCATGCCGTCCATCCAGCATCTTTTGGGCCTTCCTCTTTGCCTTATCCGGTGCACTCCTCCAAGCAGTGCTATCTTTGGGTATCTACTAGCATTTATTCTCATAACAGGGCTGAAGTACATCAAGTGCCATCACCGTGTCTTGTAGTTTATTGCTTCTGAAGATGGAGATGTTTCTTAATGTCATCATTATGCAACCTATCTCTTCATGTGATGCCTAGAATCTTCCTAAGACATGCTATCTCAAACTCCTCTGAGGAGCGTTTCATTGTCCAGGTTTCAGAGTCGTAAAGAAGGCAGCACAAGACAAGCGTCTCAGAGACTTCTAATTCTGTCGTTGCCGTTATGTCTCTCGCTGACCCAACCTTTCCTAGTGCCTGGAATGCAGCCCTCGCATTCCCTATCCTCCTCTTGACAAATGAAATAGTTCCCTCTTTTGAACTGAGGTTTTCTCCCAGATAGACAAAGTTGGCTGTTTGCTCGAGATCTTTATTAAATGATGAGTTTAAGACAATCATAGGAGTGTTGCAGGGATGCATCCTCTCATCACTACTCTTTAATATAGTCCTGGAATTAATAATAGCAGCAGCCCTGGAGGATGAGGAGATAGATGTACAGAGAGGTGGTGTGTGAATCAATAACTTGCTTTTCCCCGATACAGCACTGCTTGCTGAAAGTCCAAATGAGCTGCAGGCCGTGGTAAATAGAGTGGTGGAAGTCAGTGAAAACCTTGGTGTGAAAGTAAACATTGAGAAGACTGAGATTCAACACATGGGAAGGGCACACAGGATTATGGAAAGCCACAGATTTGAAAAAATATATATAATTTAAAAGGAGAGTCTGGAGTTGAAGGCATCCTACATGGCTGGACAATGCCACTCCCAGGAGACAAGGGCTATTAAGTGGAAATCTCAGTCTTAGGTGTTGGATACTTCCCTATGAGTTATTGGTTGGGAACTTCCCAAAAGAAGACTATTTACACTGCTTCGCTGCCTACTATACTAGGATGGTGAGAGCCTATTGCTAAACACTCTTTATTTGCAGGACATGGAAAAATCAATCTAGAGCTGGCCAGGGTACTCCCGCCTGATGGGTGGCTTTCAGGGTTCGAGAAGGCACTATGTAGTCTGCTGGGAGAGAAAAGAGATCAGTGGTCTTAACCAGTGCTGGAGCCTACATGCTACAGCACCTATGCCAAGCAAGTTGCGGCTACTAGCGCAGTAGTGGCATGGTAGTTAAGGGGTTAACCAATGGCTTTATACTTGGATCTGAGGCCTGTTTAATGGGAAAAAATTCATGCCTGGTACTATAAATCTGGTCAAATATCTATTACTCAGGAGGCCATAAGTACTTGGGTAGAAACCTACAACAGTTGTTTTGCATAATAAACATGTTGCCAAATTGCCTCATAACTATCTCTCTTTCCACCCTCAGAGTAGTGCTGCTCTCAACCTTGGTCAGAGAAACCTTTTGCAAGGGGCAATAGTTAATGCAGAGACTCAGACATAACTGGTCAAAGAACTAAGAAAATGTAAAAACAGTGAGGGCCAAGCCATGTACAGGACACCTGTATCAACCTTCTCCCTGGCCAAGGTCCAGGGACCATCATGGAAGAGGGCACAGGGAGAATGTAAGAGCCAGAAGATGGGGAGGAGAGCCGGGAAGTGCTGTCTTCTGCACTCAGGAACTCACAGCCGCTGGGGTTAACTGCGCAAGACCACAGCAGATGAGGGATAGGGAGGGGCTCATGAAACCCCTTCCCTAGATGAGGGATTTTGATAGCTGATAGCTACTGGGGCCAGGGGTGAGGGGAGTCACTTTTCTTTGGGGGTGTGGGCACTGGTAAGTGACCCATGCTCTGGTGGATGGCCCCACACCCATGCACATTTGGGTAACACTAACTGAACTCAGTAGGTTATAAATAAATAAATAAATAAATAAATAAATAAATAAATAAATAAATAAATAAATGAGAGAAGGGCATGAAGTTAGGAAAGGGGCATCTGGAGGAGGCAGTGGGAGATGAATACGATCACAGTACATTGTACACATGTATGGAATGCTCAAAGAATAAGCAAAAATTCTATCGTAAGTCAAGTTGTAGAGACTACATAAACGGCACACTGTAACTTTTAATGATGCCACACTGAGTCAATGGGTAAAAATAAAACACAAATAAAAGAACCAAACATGGTCTGAGAGATGGGCAGAGGGAAGGAGAGCGCAGGCCCCAGCACCTCTGCTGCTTCCCGTGGCGGTGTCTTGGCAGGACAGCTTACTCGATCTGCCTGAGTTCAGCTCATAATTTAAAACTTCACAGGACACTGAGGTATTCTTCTCACATCACAGATGGGGAAACTGAGGCTCACCGAGAGCACTGTGCATTTTCATAGTGCTTCCTCTGAGGTCAGAACAGGGCTGGAGGCTGAGCCTGGGAAGTCCTGTCCCACACTTAATGTCCTGGATTTTCCCAGTGTATGAAGTGACTCGGTTTCCCCTCCTTCTCCACCCACCACAGAGCCAAGTAAACACTCTGAACCAAATCCTATGCAGATTCAACAGTCCTCTTTAATACACATTCCCCGCAAACTTGGGGCCAAGACTCTGAGTGACAAGATGGGAAGGCCCCCACCATGCCCGAGAGCTCCGGCCACTCCAGGAGGTTCTGCAGTAACTCGGCTGGCCATCAGTCCTTCCAAGGCTTCATTCAATAATGTCAAGAGGAAGCTCCGGGAGGAGGGGCCATGATGTGAGTCACCACAGCTCCTCCCCACCACAGGAGTAATGCCAGCCTCCACCATGCCAAACCAGGGGCGGGCGGGAGCTGCGAGTTCAGTTTATGGGTCTCTTGGGCAGCTTTCGGGTCTGTATCGTCAGCAGGCCGCGGGTCAAATCTATTATGACTGGGCCTTTTCCAGCCCTCAGTGGTTGGAGGCGAAACCAGCCTTACTGAGCCGCTCGTCCCATGTCCCCAGCTACAGCTTTCCTCGATGACACTCCTACCTCACCACTTCCTGAGGGTCATCTGCCCAGTGCAGGTGTGCCATGACCCCCAAACCTTCCCCTCCTCTTTTCCTAACGGGATGGGTATGAACGGCTGCCAAGGGAGATGATGGGTCTTCCTGAACCCCATCCACACACTGAGGGACAGCGGGAGTCAGTAAAGACCAAGTATGCCCCAGGAGCTCAGGCCTCAGGTGGACCCGGGAGCTTCAACTTAAGGACCAATGCCTCCCAGACATTAGTGAGATTCCGGCGAGAGAGCTGTTTCCATGGCTGTTCACGGTTGTCGGAGCCACATGAGAGGGATCAAAAATGAACTCTCCACTGTCACCACGCTTCCTGTTCAGTAAATATGGGATGTGGCCAGGAATTGATATTGTTCGTAGTTATTTTTAATTAGCATGCAAGGTAACGGGTTTCAGGGGACGAAGTTCCGTGCTAGATAGCTTTCTTAGTGCGTGTGAAGGTCAGAGTTTGATACCCGGTGCTGGAAAAAGAGCAATGGGCTTCACTGTGGCATTGCTATACTAACTCTGTCTTGGTGGGCCTCCTCCCGACTCACAGAGCCTCTACTCGGGAGGCTAAAGGGGGAGGGCACAGAGTTCAAGGCCAGCCTGAGCAACGGAGGCAAACTGCGCCTGGATTGGGTTGCTGCCCACCATATCAGGGACACCCTCCTCACCCTGAAGGTCAGCCTAAGTCATTCCCAAGGCCACTTCAGGTGTCCTAGGATTCTCTCCAGCCATATAGGCCCTCATGTCAGAGCTCTGTGCTGGAGATGTTTGGGGTCCCGTAAAGCCAGCTGCTGAGGGACAGCACACGGGGTTCACTGCCCGTGCCTGGGAGGAAGCCAAGAGCTGCCTTCGGCCCTTTTCGCTCTAAAATACTGCCAGCTGCCAGCAATCTTCATTGCTGTCCACAGCCACGACTGTGGTTCAGGCCCAGATGCTTGAGCAGATGTCCGAGTGCAGGTGGTCTCTGGGATGGCATCTGAGTTCGCTACTCGAGCTGTGCATGATGGGACTTCCTGCTCCCTTCTCTCCTGACACCTGGAGACCCTGGCCAGGAGGTGCCAACTCCGCATCCCACACATGGAACTGCACTTTCTACCACCAACGACAGAGGGGCTTCCAAGGCCAGCTGTGCCCATCAGTGAGGAGTGTTGGCGTTTTAGGATTACCATAAGCCCTGGGTGGCCTCCAAGTACCAAGTCAGGGTTCTCACAGTAACGGTGAGAGAGCTGGAGACCCCAGGAGAAACAAGACGATGTCAAACCTTTCCCCTGGCCGGGGCAGGGACTGCAGTAATCTAGTGGAAAGCATTTGATTTAAAGAATGAAACTTAGATGAAAAAAACCACAACCCTCGCCTCCCATGAGAGTATCATTAAAAAAAAAAGCAGTTGTTTACTAAAATCAAAATTTTAAGGATGGAGATGTGGCTCAGAGAGTGTAAGACTTGCCCAGCTTGCATGCAACACTTGGGTTCTATTCCCAGCGCCACAAACAATACTGGGTATGGTTGCACATGCCTGTGACTCCAGTACTTGGGAGGAGGAAGTAGAAGGATCAGAAATTCAAGGTCATCCTGGGTCATATTGTGTGCTCATGGCCAGCCTGGGCTACACGAGATCCTACCTCCAAAAAGTTAAGTCAAAACTGTAAAACTCCGTAAAAAGCAAAATATCAAATTTTTTCAAAGGACAAAATATGACCCAGACTTTATAAAACCCATACTGGCTGGTCCATCCCTAATTCTGGTTCAGGACCTTAATAAAACTTTATTTAATAAAAAGAAGGAAGGAAGGAAGGAAGGAAGGAAGGAAGGAAGAAGGAAGGAAGGAAGGAAGGAAGGAAGGAAGGAAGAAAGAAGAAGAAGAAAGAAAAGGAAAGGAAAGGAAAGGAAAGGAAAGGAAAGGAAAGGAAAGGAAAGGAAAGGAAAGGAAAGGAAAGGAAAGGAAAGGAAAGGAAAGGAAAGAAAAGAAACCAAGCTGCCAATCACAGCAGATAATGGTTTAGCACTGCAATTTTGGCTCCTATGCTAAAATACCATTTCTCTTGATGGCCCAGATTTCAGGTATACTTTTGTTTTCCTTAAGCTGCTGGAGACAGATCTCAGGGACTTGGTGCTCAGTAAACACTCTGCCACCAGGCTGCACCCTTGGCTCTCTATTGCATTCTGCAGGTGGCCCTGCCCTGTGCCCCACTTCCTGAATCGGCCTGGGTCGATACATACATTTGGGGCTCATGAGCAGCGGGCCTTGTATTTGGGGGTACGGCCATTGTATTCTGGGTTCTGTCCTGCTTGATGAGCCTGCATATTTGCAGAGAACGTTCTGGGGTCCGTTTTGCTGACGGGGCACAGCCCTTGCCAGGGGTACTGGCATCAAAGCCTTCTCAACTTTAACGATGTATGACATTTTGGAGACAAAATACGTTTGGGCTAATCATATTTTAATAGCCCTACCTTTTTGCACAGCCCTCCTGCCCAGTGCACAGTGACGTTTTAATTTCCCAGCTCTGATGAGCCTCATTCCAACTAGGCATTCAGTTTCCCCCACTTATAAATTTCTCTCCCAGATGTCAGATGCCAGGGAACTCTCCAGAACAACTCCACAAATACAGTATTTAATATTGGATGTCAGTTTGGGTGTTCCACTCAATTTCCTGGAAAGAGCTTGAACCGCCTCCCCTGTTGGGTGGGACATCCAATCAGCTCCGTACTCCCAGGCCAGAGGAGTGCCCTGTGATACCAGGCAACTGAGTGCTCTCATTTCTGAAACACAAATTCGGAGCAGATGTGAGGACAGAGTGTCATTTATTTCCAGATGCAGCCGTTATCAGGCAAGCAGGGAGAAGGGACAGTCCTCAGGGGCCAAGCTTGTGAGCCCCTTCCCTCCACAGCACAGCAGGCTTTCTGGGCAGCCCCCCCCAAAGGAAAGGCAGGCAAAGGTGGCTGGCATGGTGTCCCGCTCTCTGTTCCTGAGGAGCAATGAAGGTAAGATGCAGAGGCTTGGAGCAGGTTTTCCACGCAACTTGGGATTTCATTTTATTAAGGATAAGGTATTATATAGCTCAGACTGACCCCAAGTTCACTATGTAGCCCAGGATAACCTTAAACTTATGCTCCCATTTTGAGCCCAGGACCAGAGTGGACAGTGTGTCACAGGTGGGAAGCAAGATGCCAACGGGCAGTCGGTTGCACCATCCCACGAGGAAATGATGGGTCCTGAGTGGAGTCCTCCTCTGTAACAGACAAGAGAGATAGAATTAACAGAGCTAGGAACTAGAACCTCACAACAGGACAGTGAACTCCTGAGCCCTGCATGCTCGTTCTGGGCCCACGCATAATTGAAGCTAGGAGACAACAGAGCCTTCCCAGGAATCTGATGTCATGACGTCAGAAGGTTGGGGTCTAGTCCTAACTCTCTCGGGCCTCTGAGGAACGCACTTTACCATCTAGGCCTCAGTTTCCCAGCGTCAATACTAGAAGTGGAACAGAGGAGTTCAAAGTCCCTCCTAGAGCTGAGACTTCTCCCCTCTACCTTTGCTACGGACAGAGGGTGAAGACAAGGCTCTTTGTCACCTTCTTGCCATGACAGAAGGCAACCTGAGTCCTTCGCGTGTGGAGACCCCACGTGGGACTTTAGGAGTCGCAGCTGCAGGTACCATCTGGTGGAAGTGTGTGGGCGTTTCCTGACTGCCTCCTTACTTCTTGGTCTGGCTGAGTGTTCCGGAGTATGTCTGCCCCTCACAAGACTATGGAGCCATCCTGTGTACCCCCGTAACAAGTGACTGAACCTTCCATCTGCTTAAGTTTCTTTTGGGGGGGGTGGATCTATTGCTAATTAAATCGTAGATGATCCCACCTCACAACTATCTGCCATGACTGGAGTCACTGAAATACAGACTATAGGGCGGGGCTACTCTGCAAGGCCCAGCCTAGTGTTAGACGGGGTGGTTGGATCCTGAAATGGCCCAGGCAAACCTGGGGCAGAGACAAAGAGCCCTTGGTTTCTGGGAAGGTCAAGTCCTCTTGGTAGATCACATGTCCTCATCCTTACCATGGTGAAATGCATATTGCCAAGTCATCCCGTTACACCCTGACCCATCACACACCACGGGACTGAGCAGTGAGTCCCCATTAAGCCCTGTGTCGGTCTCTCTGCTACACCATACACACCTTTGCCCACTTATGGAAGCCCTTTCACAGCCCTGGCTCGGACACGAACACCAGGGACACACGGGAACACAGGAACAGTTCCCATAACCAGGAATATGGACACCCCGAAATAAAGCCACACTTCCCAGCCTCCCTTGCTGGTAGCTGATGTTATCTGACCACAGTATAACGAATAAGATTAAGGTAAGAACGTGGTCACCTTATCCCTAAAACGTCTCACAAGCCCCTACAGCTGGCTGGAGTCCCTGCTCTTCCTTCTAGGCAGTCCTATTTCCTGCTGACCGGAATAGAGACGTGATACACGGCACTAAAGCAGCCTTCTTGTGTGCAGGGGCATAAGGTCCGCACTGCAGAGCAACCAAACAGAACTGTCTTGAAGGTGCCATGGAGGAGAAGTGTCAGAGCCCTGTGGCCTTGGTGTGAGAGACAGGGGAGTTTTCGTTCCTGCTTCTGTTGGTTCTTCTGCTGTTTTCACCCGGAGACCACTGGCATCCACCAGGGGACACAGAGGGTGTAAGAGGCTCTGGCTACACACAGGGTGCTGCTGTAACTGCCCTGTGGGGAAGCTCTGGACCCCTAGGGACCTGAGAGGTCCTGCTCTACTTTATGAACCAGACCTGAGACACCTGTCCCGTGTCAGAGGGAAAGGCTGTGAGCCTCTGATAGGGTGCATGCCATCCTGCACAAGCCATCCTGCACATGCCATCCTGCACATGCCATCCTGCACAGCATAGAGGAGCCACCTGAGTGTGAGGACCAGTCCTGACCACAGCTCCAAACCAGAGTGGGGGGCACAGTATCTGTGGTGTGGTGCTCATTGTACGGTGCCCACGGCGTGGTGCTCACTGTATGGTGCCCACGGCGTGGTGCTCACTGTATGGTGCCCACGGCATGGTGCTCACTGCCCGGTGCCCACAGCGTGGTGCTCACTGTATGGTGCCCACGGCATGGTGCTCACTGCCCGGTGCCCACGGCGTGGTACTCACTGCACGGTGCCCACGGCGTGGTGCTCACTCCACACTGCACAGTGCTCACCAATCACACCCTCATTCAGAGGTCCTCAGTTCAGCCCAGACCAGGGTCTAGTCCCAGAATCTTGGACCCTGGGTTCATATGCTCCTTGGCCTATATTCTAGCCTTCTCTCTCCTCAGGTCCCCACTGTTCCCCAGATAACCTATTGAAACCACTGAAACTATCTCAAAATAAAAAAAATAACAGGGTTGGGCAGGGCTACTCAGTGGTGAGAACCAACTCTTGCAAGTTGCCCTCTGACCTGAACACATATCACACACACACAGTAATAAAATTTAAACTTCTACTTATTCGTCTTATGTGCACGGGTGTTTTGCCTGTCTGCATGCGTGGGCACCATGTGCCTGCCTGGTGCCTATGGAGGCCAGAAGAGGGCATGATATAAGGCCCAAGAATGGAGTTACAGATGGTTGTGAGCTGCCCTGTGGATGTTGGGAATCCAACCCAGGGCCTCTACAAGAGCAGCCAGCATGCTTAACTTCTGAGCCATCTCCACCCCACCCCCATTTTTAAAGGTTTAAAACAAACAAAGGCCTGTTCATTCTGACACTCTACCCTGGGAGCTCCTGGGTGCACTGACTTGGGCTTTGACTGTCTTTTAGTTAAGCATCAGGACCGTGTGTCTGACCTTGGCGTGCATGAATCCAGCAGGCACTGGAGGTTGACAAGGGCTGCAGCTACTTCAGCGTCTACAAAGGCTGGTACGGGAGACCCTCCACTGCAGACTTTGCAAAAGACCGCTTTGCGCAGCATTCCCACACTGTGGAGAACAAACTATTTTCTCATTTGGGGGCAAAAGTGTCCTTTTATGGGAAACAGGCTCGGCCCTGGGTATGCTCCGCACATGAAAGCCACTCTGCTCTCATTTGTGGCCTCCTGACCACAAGACAAGATCTTTAATTAAAATCGGTTTGGTTGTATGTGTGTCTTTCAAAGAAAACCATGGAAATAGTGTTTGTGAGTCAAGACCTAACAGACGCTACCCTACCCCAGTCACCCTCCTCATTTAGCCAGTCCTCCATGAGACGCTGGAGGGCTGGGAGGTGGTACCACTGTGGCCCTGTGGCGAACCCCTCTGAGCACACACAGCCTGGTCTTCACCAAGGGCAAGAGGACAGGGCAGAGGAGGGTGCCTAACGTGTCCTAAGGGCACGCATAGCCCAGGGCTGGGGAATGCCTGGCTCTGAATGGCTAGAAGGCCAGGGCCAGCCCAGGCAGATTTGCTCATTATCTGCACATGGCCAGGGGGAATGTGGAATCACATGGCTTTTGGGAACTGTTTCCAGTCCAGGAATGAGCCTGCGGAGACCAGCGTGCCATCGAACATGTTAGCGAAATGAATGCTTAGCCATGTTTTTGGGAATCCTGTGGTTGGGCGTTCCATGTTTTTTCCTCTGCCAACAGCATTCTGCGCTCTTGACCCCCCCCCCCTCCTTGCTGCAAAGAAGAGCCAGGGCTGCACACGACAGAGCCCTGCTCAAGCAAGATCTAGAAGGCTTTGCTCGCAGGCTTGCCCACCCTCTCAGGGCTTCCCTCCCACTCCCAGGGGTGGCTCCTCCTGGCCACAGACCTTTCAAAGTCTGCAGCATGGACTTGGAGGCTGACACCAGATGTGTGTGGCATTTTCCAGCTCTCACTGATCCTCAGCTGTGCTCACTAGCTATGCCAGCCCAGGTGACTGAGGAAGCTGCTTTCCAATGTCAGCGAAGGAGCTCTGCGGCCTAGGGGTAAGGGCAGCGCCTGATCACGTGACAGGACACACAACACACTAATTTGGGAAGGGAGGTATTCTTACACAGACAGTCAATGACAGAATTTGCATTTTATCTTATGAACCAACGAAACTCTAGACTAATCAGAGTGAGTCTCCAGAAAGGTGGCTGAAGGAGATGCTAAGAATGAGACAGGCGGGACGCGGGTGGGAGTGTGCACACCCCAAACACTATGCACAGGTGTGCGAGTCTACGGTGTATCTGTCGTCATCTCTTTGCTAGGACAAAATTCCTGACACACGCAACTTAAAAAAGGAAGGGTTTATTTAAGCTCACACTTTGAGGGTACACAATCCATCCTGGTCAGGAAGGCATGGTGACAGGAGCGTGAGGCAGCTGGTCACATGGCATCCCCAGTTGGGAAGCACAGAGAGATGAACGCTGGTGCTCAACTCACTTCCTCCTTTACTCAGCCCACGACCCAGACCATGAGATGGTGCTGCCGACATTCAGCGTGAATCTTCCCACTTTAGTGAACACAACCTAGAAACTTCTCGACAGGCAGACCCAGGGGTTTGTTTCCATGGTGATACAAACCTGTTACACTACTAGAGCCATTGAAATCCCATCCTCAGCTGATGGGATACATGAACAAGATAAACCAGTCAAATTAAAAGGCTGACCCAATCCTACCCATCATCTTGATCTCAGGGAATTCAGCAGTTGTAGGTGCCTCATTCTTTCTGAGTGCATAAGAAGGGTATACCAAGACCAAGCACTTGCTGGGTGGTAGGACATTGTCACATGTCATGGGGAGCTAAGGGGGGCTGTCTAGAGCATTTCAGGACAGCTGGATGGTAAGGAACAAAGCCGAAGACCTGCCACCGGTGCCGACAGAGCATGACAGTTGCGGGGAAAACCAACTGCTTTCTGATGGGATCCGGAGTCAGCTTCAGAGGAAGAGATTCAAGTCCAGGACACCTGGTCAAAAGCTGGAAGTCAGACCACAGGCCCTAGGGGAGAAACCGCTACTGTTGCTTGGTTATATGGGCATGTTATAATCAAAATTGCCTTCTAAATATTTCTGTTTACACCCATAAATCAGCACTGCTCTCAAGCTTGGTCAGAGGAGCTTCCCTTTGCAGTCTAGTAGTTAGTGCAGACTCACGACTGGTCAAAGTGCTACACTAAGTGACTATGGGCACTGAACCCTACATGGGACATCTCTATCCATCCTTTCCCTGCAGGACTCGGGGAGCATTGTGGAAGAGGAATCAGGAAGAATGCAAAAGCTGGAGGCTGGGGGAGGGCTATGACATGCTGTCTTCTGGACGTGGCATCACCATTGCCCTTACGAACTCACAGCAACCATGGTGACCTACACGAGATCATTCCAGTACGCATTCTAGCGTGGATAGGAGAGGGACCATAAAATTTCATCCCTGGCTGAGAACATACTGACAACCTATGGCTGCTAGAAAAGGGAGGGCCAATCTTCCTGAAAGGTATGGCTGCTGGCAGGCTGCCCATGCCTCTTGGATGGCAAATACCCACATGCATCTGGGCAGCACTAACCAGACTCTGTTATCGTAAAGAAGAGGAGGAGGAGAAAGAAGAGGAGGAGGAGGAGGAAAAGGTGGGAGAGGAGGGAAAGGAAGTATTGAGAAAACCTGAGGAGTGAGAGGACTGTTGACATGAATGTGAGCAACATGCACTGTGTACATGTATAGAACTGCCAATATAAAAAAAATATTCTTTAAAAGGAAGGCAAAAATATTCACAGCTCACAGAAACAAGCACAGGAGAGAAATGATCCCCCAAGACCAGTGGCAGCAGAGAAGAGCGAATCCTAATTTACTGTGTGTGACTAACGGAATCCTTAGAGAGAGAGACACGGTTGACGCCATGTCAGCTATGGACGACTTTCAAGCGGGTGGTATGAGCATCTGTGTTAGGAAAGAGAAGAGGGAAGCAAGCCAGATGCAGGGTCAAAGGAAGTGAGAGCAGGGATGAGAAAAAAGTAGAGGGCCAGCAAGATGGCGCAGCAGGGTAAAGGAGCTTGGTGCCAAGGCTGATGACCTGGGTTCAGTCCCTGGGACCTATGTGGTGAGAGAACTGACTCCACAAGGCTGACCTCTGACCTCCACATGCATACAGGCAAACAAATATAATAAAGAGAACATTAAAAAAAAGAAAATCAAGGAAATAAGGGGAAAAGAAGAAAAAGAAGGGAAGCCCAAAGAAGTACCTCTGAAGGAGTTAATACAGGTGACATAGATCTATACCTACATCTAATCTACATCTATATCTGTATCTATATCAAATGACCAAAAAAGAAACAAAAAGATAAAAGTCACAGATCATGAGGACAAAGGATGACATATCACGACAGATCTTACGGGTTTTGGTTTTGGTTTCTTTTAATGACCTGCAAATCACGGGAGCAGGTTGGCATGAATAAATTCAATGAGATAAATCGATAAACTCTTCACACACACACACACACACACACACACTTGTGTAAAACCACAAGAGACAGAATCTCTCAGCATCTCTGAGTCTGTTGAGGTTAGACACAGCCTCCATCCTGCCTTGGCTCCCAGGGGCCAGCCTGGGTCCCGACACCCACACCTACTGGGGGACCAGCTGCAGCTGATGCACACTGGGCTCATGGCAGACACCCCTCTGACCCCCTTTTTCCATCCTTATCTCATTGATGAAGGCAAGCGGGGCCTGAGAGGGAGAGGAACTCTCCCAAAGCCCTACAGCTGTATCGGGGCAGGCTGTCAAGCTTGGATAGTCCCAAGGCAACGTATGCTCTAAGCACCAAATTCTACAGTCTCCTTCCTTCTTCTAAATATGATTCTAGCTGGCCAGCCTGACCTACAGTGTAATGCAGCCCTACAGGAGTTCTGATGGTCAGCAAAAGACACATGTCACATAGGGTAAGGGACTCACTCATGGCAACACAGCCTGGGTCTACATCCTGCTCACGGAGCTTGGCCTTTCTGTAACAATCTGTCAAGTTGCCCATGACAGTCAAGCCACCCAGAGCTAGACATCCCACTGACCTCCGACCCCTGGCCCTAGACTGAGGGCCACAGGGCTCATGGAGAGATGGTGGTGGCCCTGGCATCAAGATTCCTCGAGCGACGAAAATAAAATAAATTGTCCCAGATGACAAAGGCACTGGTTCTACATGTCGACCCCCAGCAAGTCCCACTCCACCTACGTGAGCTGCCCAAAGGTGACAGGCATTGTGGTGTTACTGTTGTCCCCAAAGAGCAGCTCAGAGAATTTAATTAACTTGCCTAGGGCACACACAGCCGTAATGGAACAATTTTACACAAGTACTTTAGAAATCTCTGAAATCAAAAAATAAAAAAAATAAAAGAAATTAAAAAAAAAAGAAAAAGAAGAGAAAGCTCTGAAATCTGTGTCAAACTTTTCCAGTCTTGTGAAGGAGCAGAATCCAGTTCACAATCCCTTCGTGTCCTCTCCAGTCCCTCCTGGAGTGGGTCTTATACCTTCTGGGGTAGTTTAAAGGAAATGGCCCCCAAAGGGAGTGGCACTCTAGGAGGTGTGGCTTTGTTGGAGTAGGTATAACCTTGTTGGAGAAAGTGTGTCACTGTGGGGGTGGGCTTTGAGGTCTCCTATGCTCAAGCTACACCCAGTGAGACTGTTTACTTCCTGTTGCCTACAGGTCAAGATGTTAGACTCTCAGCTCCTTCTCCAGCTCCTTCTCCTTGTCTTTCTTTTTAAGAGTTGCCATGGTCATGCTGTCTCTTCACAGCAATAGAAACCCTAAGTAAGACAGCTTCTGCGTGGCATCCTGGGCAGAACCACAAAGCAGCTTCACTCTGGGCCAGTCCACAGGTGGACTGTGCTCCAGAGGGAATATTCCACCTCCACCCTACTGCTTGAGAAGTTTGGATATTTGGAGTAATTTCTGTTCATCTTGCAGAGGGCAAAGAGGGCCAGACAGCAGGAATTATGTGCTACATAATGCTGCCTCTGGCCAGAGCATTTTTCCAAGGTGGTGAAGCCCAGGAACTCAGTCACTGCACTTTAAAGACATTCCCTTCTCTCCCGCCCTCCATATTTCCTTCCCAGAAGCCACCAGTCCTAGCAAGCATCTCACCAAGGCAGCAGGGAAGGCTGCCCTTCCCCTGGTCTGGGAGCCATTTTGTATGGGAAATGAAACAACGTTTTAGTTCAAGGGAAGGGGTGGAGTATTCGCCAAGAATGCCCCAAATCATTTCTGTGCTGGGAGCCACTAGCACTCAGCTTAACTACACAGCGGCCATGCCCTGCAGAACGCAATCACACTGCAGAGTCTCCCCCAGAGTATGCGCGGGCACACACAGCATCCAGACTTGGGAGGCTCCAAGCCTCTCTCATCCCAGATGCCTACCCTCCCTCCCTCAGGAGCATGTGTCTGGCTCTTTCCTGGGTGGAGGAGTATTCTGCTGGGCGACTTGTCAAGCAGCTGACCAATCCAGAGTCCACAGGCCAGGGGGCCACATTTCTTAGCCCTACCTTGTCCTGTCCACAACTGAGCTGGGAACTCAGAGGCTAGCAGCCTCACTTGTACCTTTCAGGAATCCAGTCACACCATCTACCCGTTCTGCCATGTCTGGTCCAACAAGGAAATTACTTTCTACCACAGAAATCTGTTGTATTCTGTTCTATCCCAGATTACAGCAAACACACAAACCCATAGCTCCCTGTCCCCAGCATACATATGTGCACACACATACATATACATACACATGCACACACACATGCACAAACACACTCATACACATGCATATGCCCACACGACTACATATGTAGACATACATGTATTCACACATACACACATGTGCTGACACAGACACATGCATGCATACACTTAGGTATATGCATACACATGCACACACATGCAGCTCCCAGTGCACATGGAAGACAGGGCATGTCCCAAGGAGCCCAGGCTGCTGGGGTCCCGCCCACCCCATCAGCATCTCTGAAAGGCCCCTTTGTGACAGGAGGGCTTTGACCCTACACAATGCTCTCTTGTCCACTGGCCTCCAGAGAAGGAAGGGAGTAATTTCGCAGCGGTTTCCCCAACGCTGAGTTCTGCTGGAGACTCACGTTTCCCAGACTGATCTGCAACGCAGACTCTGTCCCCAAGGAGATCCAGGCTGGGCCTGGAGAGGGCCAGCAGGGTGGAACACACGAACTCATGCCATCCTACCTGGGATGTCGCAAAACCCAGCAGGGCTCTGGCCACACCCTAGGGGGCCACTGGTGACAAGGTACTCAGAAGGAAAGCCCAGTCAGCAAGCCAGGCAGCGTACCTTTTTTCCTGTGATCTGAAAGAAAAGCTTTGTGTGTTGGAGAGGGCTGATTAAACACGGTGCTCATGGTGGAAGTGGATTTTCTTATCACTTCAGCATCAGTCACAGAGACATCGTCCAGGTTACCACCTGCAGGTGCACCTGGGGACAGACTGCACCCTCACTGTAGGGCTGCATACGGTTCATATCTCTAGAACTCCTACCTCAGCCCAGCATTCCCCCTCAGAGGCCACTGGCCTGTGGTACCCAAAGCATGAGTCCCCAAACCCCAACTGAGAGATGATTTGTGATGGATCCGGCAGGAAGGAAGTTTGGGGTATTATGCCGTCTTTGGGTAAGCCCAAAGCCAACCTACAGCTGATTGAAATAAACAAAACTGGCATTTAGGAAATTCTTTCCATGCTTCTCCAGAGTAAGGAGCAGGGGTGACTTCTCAGAATGTTCCAGAAAGGGGAGCCTCGGGCCCAACTCTCCACTTTAAGAAGATCTGCCCTCTTGATTGTACTTGAAGGTTTGTGGAGTCTTCCTGGCTGTCAGCACAGTGTGACACGGAGAAGGGGCATCCCAAGACAGAATAGAGAATCAGCTGCCTGACCGTGGCTTCTCCACCTAATGGCCCTGTAAATCTGAGTGATGTGTGTAACAACGGCCCCCAGGTATACATACGGGAATTAATACTTACAGTGCTTGAAGGCTGTGAGTGCGTAAAATGTCGCTGATGCTCGGCATGTTACTGTGGCTGTCTTCATTCTCTGCACACATGTGACGCCCCCATTATCATCCCAAAGAAAGGGTTCAGCTCTACCAGAAGGGCACAAAGGCCAGTGGTGACAGCTGGGACTCCATCACTGTGCCAAGCTTGGTCCTGGAGAACGTCAACACAAACTCTAATAAACAACACGTATAAGTACACTGGCTGAGGAGCCAGGGGCCTGGCCTCATGGCCGACACAGGCCTGCCTAGAGGCTTAGGACTGGGCCTACAGGGCAGATGGACAGCAACCATGGCCGACGCAGTGCTGACACCTGCCTCAGATTCCAGCTGTGGCCACCCAACAAGTACCAACAGCTTGAGTGGTGGAACAGCTGAGTTCATTGTGCTCCCTCCAGCGCCTCCCAAACCCCCACCCCAATCCCTCTCTCCACCATCTGCAGAAACAGGTACTAAGCCTTCGCCAGGACACAAGCAAGTCTGCATTTTGCTCTTGGACTTTGGTGCCTGGACAGATGAGAAGTTAGTCTTTCTGCGTGAAGTGATGGGATCCAATGCATCCTCCTGTTATGAACCACCATCCCATACATATAAACATTGGCTCCATGCTTCTGCAGATCCAGGAAGGTCTAGCCAGAAAGTATCAATCACTATCATCTTCCAGCACCGTTTCCCCAATACTGGCCCCTCGTGTGTTTTCTGGTCTGCTTCTGGTCACTCTGGATCCTGTCCACCTGTTGGTCTGTCTTGCCATGTTCCTCCGTGTGTGTGATGCCTGGTATGCCGGACTGCGAAGCTTCCAGACATGGGCATGAACATTAAGGATGTACCCTGTGAACAGGTCTCAAGACTCCCAGAAGCCTGCGCTTGGACAGGTGTGTCCTTTGTGCTTCCTGATTCTGCTTCTGTCCCTGAGCTCTGCCCTTAGGTGGACAGGAAGGTGGAGGCCCTGAAGTTGACACTGCCCTTCCTACAGGCTCAGGTGCTGGAAGCTGGGTCCTCTGTGTGGCAGAGCTGGGACCTTTAGGAGATGATTCCTAGGGAAAGGTGACTGTCCCTGGGAACACAGCATGGAGGAGCCGTAGGAAAGCACACTGCCACCAGGTGAGGCTGCTCCTCTCAGTCTCCCAGCTGCTATCTAACCTTGCCCCCGCCCCACTGCCACCATCATGCCATTAGTCACAGCATGGCACAGCCAGGGCTTTAAACTCACCACACCCCATGCTGGTTAGTGTTCTTCTGTCGACTGACGACAGGCTGGCGTCATCTGAGGAGAGGGAGCCTCAGCTGAGGACTTACCTCTCTCACACTGACTACAGACAAATCTGGGCAGCATTTTCTGGGTTGATGATTGATGAGGAGGGCCCAGTTCATTATGGATGAGGCCACCCATGGCTGAGCAAGCCAAGGAGAGCAAGTCAGTAAGCAACACTCCTCCATGGCCAGCCTCCAGGTTTCTGCCTTGAGTTCCTGCCCTGATTTCCCTCCATGACAGACTCTGACCTGGGACGCCTAAGCCAAACAATGCCTTTTTCTTCCCACACTGCTTCTGGTCAGAGTGTTTATCAGAGAAACAGAAAGCAAACGAGGACCCACGCACATGCACACACATGCACACGCACACACACAGACACTGCCATCAACCTCGCCTCCTGATAAGCGCCAAGCCTCGGGTGTTTCATCCTACCAACAGAAGCATGAAAGCATATTGCAGGAGGGAAATCTGTCCCCAGACCCACCAGGGGACTCATGGGTGGCAAACTTTGCATGAACTCTCCTGCACTAGCAATATCAGCCAGGGCAGGAACAACATGGTAGCTACAGCACACTACCGTAGGGCTTGTTTCTCGGAAAAGCTCCACGCCCACGCCTCAAAGGAACGAAACCCCAGACCCCACAGACCCGCCCCATGAAGCTCTGCCTCATGCTGTCTCCACAGTGCCTGGAAGTTCATCACTGAAGTGGGTTGACTCCTTTCTGCTGGTTTGAAGAAAAATAACTTCTCTTGTTTGTTATAGCCACATTTGTTATTTAAAGGGATAAAATAATTAAAACAAG
The DNA here is from genome assembly GCF_982192425.1 of Myodes glareolus. NCBI lineage: Eukaryota > Metazoa > Chordata > Mammalia > Rodentia > Cricetidae > Myodes > Myodes glareolus. The sequence continues at coordinate 50,204,587 of NC_142047.1, forward strand.
TGGCCCCACGCCGCGCCGGGTTTTATCTTTACCATCACATTTGACGTAAGAATTGGACAATAACCGGGGTCCAAGAACTTTATCTGTCACCCATGACTTACAATACTCATCTTTTATTTAACAATACATGGAAATTGGGTCCTTCGCTGAGGCAGCTTCCTGGGACCAGCTTCTCCGTTTCTCTCTGACTAAGGGTCTCAGACAGTACAGCCTATTTTCTCTCTGATCTGGAGGCCAGGAGATGGAAGGTGAGGGTATGCACACCTGGTCCTTTCGGCGACTCTGGAACTGTTCTGTCTCCCTCCAGCATTCCGTGTCCCCAGCCATCCTAGGCATTCCTCACTGAGATGACCTCGCCCATGTCTACCTCGGTCACCATGAGCCCTTCTCTAAAAAAAGGAGGGGGTGGGGGCTCAGGAGTTCAATGTACTTGGTACCAAGCCTGATGGCCTGAGTTTGATCCCTGGAACCCACATGGTAGAGAGAGAGAACCAGCTGGGCACAGCAGCACACACCTCTAATCCCAGCAGGCAGATCCCTCTGGGTGTAAAGCCAGCCTGGTCTACATAATGAGTTCTAGGATAGTCAGAGCTACACATTGAGACCCTGGAGAAAGAGAGAGAGAGAGAGAGAGAGAGAGAGAGAGAGAGAGAGAGAGAGAGAGAGAGAGAGACCGAGACCAACTTCTGCAAGTTATCCTCTGACCTCCACATATAAATAATAATTTGATAAATAAGCTTTTTGTGTCACCGTTTTACTAAACTGGCTAAAAAATCGGGATCATAACCCTATCTGCGCTGGGACGTGGTGACCCCAGCTGTGTGGGTCCTGAAGGATGTGTCATAGATCTCCAGCCCGTCATACTCGGGGTCTGTCCCTCCTGGCTATTGGGGGACCACACAAGAAGATGCAGTCACATACCTGCCTCAGTGTCTCTTTTTCAGTCACTTCAAACATCAAGTTTAAATGTTCGTTTTATTTTAAAGAACACCACATGAAATCTTTATTTTCTTGCTTTTAAAAAAAAAAGTCAGAGTCTCATTCTGTAGCCCAGGCTGGCCTCAAACTTACAATGATCGTCCTGCCTCGGCCTCCTTTCCTTCTTCCCCATAAACAGGCACCCCCTCCTGTTTTCGTGCCTCGTACATTCTAGAATGCAGAGAGCATGAAAAACTGCCCAAGACCCCTGGCAGTAGACTCTTGGCCCCGTGTCTCTGAGATGGCTCCTCTGCCCTGGCTCCATGTTGGGGCATCTCTACACCTCACCCACTCCTGCCTGCTGCACTGTGCCCTCCTCTGCCGGTATCTCACACAGATAAGGTTCCTCTGCTTCCAATTCCCTTAGCTGAGGACATGTGTGACCCTGGCCAGGTACCCAGGGGTGTGCCATCCTACGCTGGTGGCGAGTGGTTCACTGAGGCGACATCACATGGAACAAAGAGGTGCCCAGCCCAGTCAGTCCAGAGAACCCTGACTTACAGAGACGGTCTATGCAAACCAACTCCATCCGCATAGAAATGTGCACAGACCCAAGGCTCTGCTGTCCAATGGGGTGGCAATGAAAATGAAGGAACTGTACCTCTGTGTAGGGGCCTGGGGGATTCTTCCTCCCGGTACAGCGTGTCTGGCGTCAGCACACTGTCAGCTTTGACTTACACATGACAGCAGGCCTTTAAGTCTGGAGAGGTCACCAGTGGGTGGCAGGGCTTACAAGGGTCTTTGGCCCTTAGAATTTGTTGTCCTTGAAAAAAATTGTTCAGCTCGGCTTTGGACGCTTCTGTAGTATTTCAGTTTCAATACAACAACTAATGCTTTCTCTCAAGTCTGTGTTGGTACTGGCTAGACAAGGTGATAGCTGGGAGTGTGTTGGGGGGGGGTCCTCTCTAGTCCCAGGAGAGGGACCTGTATCTCCTGTGACTGGAGGCTGCAGTAGCTAAGCCCCTTTGCAGATATATCCTTTGCCTTGGTCTAGAATCTAAACAGAATTTAGATTTCCCAGAATCCTTTGCAACGTGCGCAAACTAGAGAGGGTTAAATTCAGTGGTTGCCCCTTGGTGTTTTCTACACAGAGTTCCAACCTCCAGGCTCCAACTGGGTGGTGTACTAGTGTGCTTTGTAATTCAATCATCCCGTGGTCGCGTCCTGGTTCTTTTCAGAACTTTTTCTGGAGCCAGCTACGAGGTTCAGGCCTCTGGTCCTTCAGGTGGCCCTGTATCAAATCCCATCTGGGCAAATGACCTGGGGTGCCTAAGTCACAGCACCTCTCAGGACCCAGGCGTCAGGAAAGATAAAGAGGGAGCAGTGTGTGCATGAACTGGAGGTATTATGTGACCCAAGTATCTGGTTTGACACCCCAGGCTCTGGTCCCAGTTTGCAAATATTCAGACACTTCCATGTGAGGTGCAACTGGTACACAATTCTATTCAGGGTGCTGCGAGTGGTGTATCCCTTGGGATGGTCACGTGAGCCAGATGTCCCTGCTCCCCAACCCAAGTGTCCACAAGGAAACCCTCAACCCCCAACGAAGGCCTGAGGTGGTAGGGCTTCTAGGAGGGGTCCTGCAGTGGCCTTAGAGCCTCCATGAGAAAGACAGGAAGCATCTTTGTCCCCTTCACGCCGTGTGGGAAGGTGACGGAGCAACAGGGCCCCTGGAAGGGGGCCTACCCTGTAGTACCGGGCCTGAACCTCCCACCCTTCCAGAACTACAGAGAATATGTCTGTTTTCAAGTCACACCACTGCCAGGGGCACTGGGCTAAGGCAGTGCTGACTGACGAAGAAACAGAAAGTAGGGTTAACACGGCCCTCTTCTGAGAGACAGGATTTCAAAAATAACAATAATAATAATAATAGTAATAGAAAACTGGGCATCTGCATCAGCTGGTCAGCTGCAGGATCAGACAGAGCTCCAGGCCCTTCTGGTCTCTTCTTCTGGGTCCCTTACCCCTCATTGCACACACACACACAAGCGGACAAGTATGTGTTCAGTTTTGTTCTGATGCAGGTGCATGCGGAGGGAAGAGGTTGACACTGGTGTCTTCCTCCATCCCTCGCCACCTTCTTTAGGAGCCAGGCTCTCTCACTGAACCTGGGGGGAGTTCAGCTAGACTGCCTGGCCAGCAACTCAGACCCTCTGGTCTCCACCTCCCTCCCCAGTGCCAAGGCTGGAGGCAGATACCACATCTGGCTTTTTATGTGGGTCCTGGGGCCCAGCACTCAGGTCACCAGGCTGGCAGAGCAGGCATGGAGCCATCTGTCTCCCCTAGCCCTTCTTGAAACTTTATGTGCCTGGGATTTTTTCACATGGAGGGTGGCTTTTTATTTTGTTTGTTTTTTGTTTTGTTTTCAAGACAGGATTTCTCTGTGTAGCTTTGGAGCCTGTCCTGGAGCTCACTCTATAGACCAGGTTGGCCTCAAACTCACAGACATCCACCTGCCTCTGCCTCCTGAGTGCTGGGATTAAAGGTGTGTGCCACCACCACCACCCAGCAGCTTTTTGGGTCAATAAACTCTATAGTTCCCTGTTTTCTTCTGTGATGATTTGAATGGGAATGGCTCCTGCAGCCTCACAAATTTGAGCGTCTGGTCTCCAGCTAGAGGGGACTGTTAAGAATTAGAAGGTGTGGCCATGTTGGAGGAGGTGTGGCCTTGTGGGGAGGGTAGAGATTTAAGGTTTCAATAGAGTTCATGCTACTGTGCCTTTGACTGGGTATCAGGGCTAAAACCACAAGCTCGATTAAATGCTTTCTTTTGTAAATTGCCTTGGTGTGTTGTCACAACAATAGAAAAGAAACTGAAGTCACACATGGTGACTCAGGCCTTGAATTCCCGCATTCTGAAGGTGGAAGCAGGCAGATCTCTGAGTTTAAGGCCAGCCTTGTCTACAGGGCGGGCGAGTTCCAGGACCGCCTGGGATTCCCAGAGCAAGACACCTCCCAGTTCACCCTGTGGGACCAGCTCAAGAAGACAACAATTTCAGACTGTGCACCCTGGTGCACTCCTTTAATCCCAGTGCTCAGTAGACAGAAGGAGACAGCTCTGTGTGAGGCCAGCCTGTAGCTAGTCCAGATGAGCCGGAGCACTATATGAGACTGTCACAAAAGGAAAGAAAGGAAGGAAGGAAGGAAGGAAGGAAAGGAAAAAGTCAAATGTATTCCTTTCTAATCACAGAAAAATAAAACATAACAACTTGAATACGATATTCAACCTCCATGCACTGAGCCTAGCATCAGCCATACCAACTCAGGCCTGTCTTGTTCCTTTTTGCCTTGCTCACATTCCCAACCCTCTGATTAGGCTGGGGTTCACCCTGAGTCTGTGGATGGGACTGGCTTCCGCCCATGTGGGTCACATTCTGACACATCTTGTTTGGAAGTGTCCTTATGAGGGACAGAGGCCCTACTTTCTCAGGGAAAAAAAAAGCATGGGTAGGAGCACACACATTCACACGTGCATATACATGCATGCACACATGTGCACGCACACAGGCATGCAGAAAAGTCAAGCAAACACATGCCTGGGCATGCCACACACATTCATGCTTGTGCACACACAGGCATTGACACATGCACACAGGTGTGCAGAATTGGCACACATGCACACTGTGACTCTAGGTGCTTGGAAGCCCTCAGTCACCACGAGCATAGATTAAGGACTCACCTTGGTACCCACACATCCTGAGCCCAACTCTTTCAGCTGTGGAAAGTGAATTCTGAGACAAGCTCAAGCCCTGAAGGTCATGTGATTAAAAAAGCACCAGAGACACTAAGGACTTTGCCTCCAGTTCAGCCTCTGGTCTGGATCCTGATTCCATCACTCCCCAGTGTGAGACCCTGGAGGGGGATTCTACCTCCCCCACGTTCTCATCGGATGCCTCCCTCATCAACTAGCCTCTAGTCAGCCTATATGACGCTCAGGGATAACCCCTAGACATGCAGCTGCAGCAGCCAAACGGGCCAGATGCCCTCCTCTTCAGCCCCCTGTGTGTCAGTTGTGATGATCCTGGAAAGCCAGGAGAATGGTCCAAATCCAATTTCAGTAGGGTACAGCCTGCCTGGGAAGCCTAATCCTGAGTCTTCTGAGTGTCCCTGGACCAGGTTCCCAGAAAGTCCCACTCCCAATCCCACTCTCAGAGGGAAGGACGCACAGAAAACAAAAGCTCCTTTGGAACAGAAACCCAGGCTCCGTCCTGAGGTCCTGGTACCCTTTCCCCGGCACTGCTGCCCTGATGGAGGTAAAACAGCTCTGTGAACAGAGTCCGGGAAACAAAGTTGCCATCTCAGACCAAGGGAGCCCTTCCCAGCCACCAAACAGCCCGATGTGGAGACACACAGCCCGATGTGGAGACACACAGCCAGATGTGGAGACATGGGCTTCTGGTACAAGGAGCAGGTGGCCCAAGTCCAGTGACCGGACTTAGAGCCTGGTACTAAGGTATGGAACTTGTCAGCAGAACCGCCATCCACGCCTCACCCCTTAGAGGTCCTGAGCAATTCAGGACCAATTTGGTCATCCGGACCACTTCCTGCTCATGACTTCACAGCAATAATCCCCATGTCCACACCAACCACCAAAAGATGCGTCTATAACTGACTTAGCACAAACTCTGATGCCGATGAGCATGTGGAAGGACTCTGGACCCGATTCTCCCGGGAGCAAACCCTCTGTTCTGATTCCTAACACCAACCAAGAGAAGCAGCCTAGGCTGCCGAGCTTACAGCCCTCTCCAAGCGAAAGCTGTGAGTCCTTCAGCTCTACCTCTCAAATTCTATGCTCCTCACTTGTCCCATCTGAGAAACAGAGAGAAGAAGGACGCATACCTCGAAGGGCTGTGGGAACTGACCACCTGTGAGGAACCCAGCACTTACTTCTCAGGGACACACAGTGTTGCACCTCAGAGGTGCCAGTGACCCACCCTGGAAACCTGGTGCGTGTGTGTGCGCATGTTTGCGTGTGCGTGCGAGCACATGCACATGTTTACAAAGGTGGCAAAGCTGCCTCCGCTCACCAAGGCTGAGGTTCAGGCCCAGTCCCATCTCTGGTTTGGAATGGATGCTAAGGAAGAGACTGCAAGATTATTCTGGAGGCCAAGAGGCTGTGTGCATGTATACATGTGTGTATGCTATATGTGTTTATGGTAGTCATGTGTGTACTCCAGCAGGCAGGACCTAGAAGACCTGTCCTCTAGCTAACACAGACCACACTACTGAGGCATTCAGGATCCCTGGGAAGGATGATGGTGTAAAGGTAGAAGACCTGGGATCTTGCCTGACCGGAAGTTGAAAGCAGAACTATGCATGGCTAGCTGGCTGGGGACCTAGCCTCAGATTGCAGCTGCTGTGTTGGGAGAGGGGGCTCAGCCTATGACTAATCTGCCCTCCAGAGACCTCAGGCAAACATTTAGACTGGGGACTCCCTCCTTTCTTCTGATATGTCCAAATATTTGTAGTTTGTGGGTCACCCGAGCCACTTCCTGAGAGTCAGGATTTAGGATGCTCCTGCCCACACAATCCCAGTCCCTCAGAGTGAAGCTGAGAACCTTCAGTGTGTCACTTGGGCTACCTGTGCCCAGGATAGTGAAGGAGGGGGTGGTAGGCTGGCCGGAAGTGACTTAGAGCATCTTTTGCTGAGCCCAGGCTTGAGTTGACAGAAACCTGGGGCCTGGACTGGGAGCCAAAGTCTAGCCCTCTACCCTGGACCCCAGTTCTCTTCTACCTCTCTTGAGATTCTGCTCATTCATTCATTCTTCCCAGCAGTTCAAAGTTATCCTCTATGCTTTCCCCTTTCCTCCTCTCCCTTCCCCCTTCCCTCCTCTCCTCTTCCCCTTCTCTGTAGGGCTTCAGGCCTGCTCTCCCACTGAGCTGCACCCCCAAAATGACTTGTCTGTCTGCTTCTGGAACTCCCTCCCTGACCTTCAGCCTTCACTGAGTTCTCTGACTTTCATTCCCCTCAGGGGTCCTGGGAAGAGACCTGACTTCTCCCCCCAAGTCACAGATGAGACTGTTGCAGTAACGAGAGGCTGGGTAACCCACCCAAGGCAACCCAGCATCAGGGGCCCGCAGACCTGGCTCACTCTCACACTGTTGCTGGCGCCCCTGTGTACAGTCTTTCCAGGGCTCCCCACTGCAGGCCTAGGGAGCATCTGTCAGGATACCAGCTCCTGCTCCACAGTGGTACAGCAACTCACAGGCAGATGCCAGGCCTGTGGTGGGTACAGGCAATGCCAGAAAGGGCCTGGAAGCCGGCTGCTCCTGCCTGGGTCTCCTGGAAAGCCCAGCCTGTACTTAGCTCTCGTGGTAAATAACAGTCCTGGTTTCTGCTAAAAGGATTCATTCCCAGAATGCAGTCATTTCCATCCCCTGCCCGCTACAACCCGTATTTTATGGCTAAATATACGCCATAATGAGGCTCTGGCCTGATAGCGTCGTTAAGGAGATATTTGACCTTGGGTTTAATTGCAGGATGGAAGAAATGGCTGGGGCGCACACAAGGGACCCTGCCAGCGCATTCAGGACTCCACATCTGGTGTCTCTGGCCCAGGAGAAAGTGGAGTAACAAGAAAGCTGTGCCTGAGGCCAGAGATGCTCAGCCAGGACCCATCCTGGAGTCCCCAGACCGGCCACATGAGGGCCACCCTAATCCCGAGGGACTCAGTCTCTTAGTTCTTCCTTCGGTCTGACTCTGGCCTCTCCAAAATTCTGGGGGCACGGGGAGCCACTGCACTCCAGGAGCGAAGGGAAAGGTTAGCCACCTTTTGGGACATACCAACATGCACCTGCCATGGGTCAGGCAGAGATGGACGCAGGACCTGCCTACTGAGTTAATAAGATCACAGCCTGGCTGGAAAGTGGGGGCGGAGCTGTAACCTAGCTAACCGACAGGGAACTCAAGGCCTACAGCCACACAGGGGCTCCCCCCTTCTCGACCCCTTGCTCTGCACCTCTGCATGCTGGGATTCTTCTCTAGGCTGCTCAGTGTCAGCGCGTAGAGCTTGTCAAGCGGGTGTCAGTGAGTGCACGGGTTTGAAGAATGTCTTTGAAAGATGGCCGGCTGCCGATAGCTGAGACTTACACCCACTTTGTTCTGTTTTGGGGGATTAGGGACCATAAGTATCTGGGGAAGGTCAGGACGCTGCTGTTCCCCCCAGTACAACCACACACCCACCTTGCCACCCAGGATCTTTGGATGACCAATTAAGAAAAACCCAAGCTGAGCAGGGTATCATAGACCTGTGAGTTCAAGGCCACCCTGATCTACAGAGCAAGGTCCAGTCTAGCTCGGGCTGTACAGAGAAACTCTGTCTCAGAAAGCAAAACAACAAGAAAAGAAAAAAGAAAGAAAAGAAAAGAAAAGAAAAAGGAAGGGAGGAGAAAAAGAAAGGGAGAAAGGAAGAAAAACCTAATGGTGTCACTTGCTCCATTACAAAAGGTGGGGACACTGAAGGGTCAGCCAGTCCCCTGGAGTTCAGTACTCAGCCCTGAGGTAGCTGAGCAGAGGAGTGGGGCCAGGTCCACAACGGCTCCCCACGAGTGTGTGAACCTACTGGATGCCTAACCTTAGAGTGAGAGTTCCTTCTGGCCTGTAGTCCCAGTCTTCAGAAACTGAGGCAGGGGAATATCAGTGAGTGTAAGGTCAGTGCTCAGACTCTGGAGGGAGAACTTGACTCAAGAGTAAATACATTATTCCCCCCCCCCTCCACACACACACACACACCCGACAGGGTTTGTCTGTGTAACAGCTCTAGCTGTCTTGGAACTTGCTTTGTAGATCAGCCAGACTAGCCCTGAACGCACAGAGAGCCACCTGCCTCTGCCTCCCAAGTGCTGGGATTAAAGACCCACCATCACCCGGCTCTGTTCATAAATATATTTCTAAACCCAACCCTCTCCTTTTGAACCCTCCATCCAGGCAGACATCATTTGAGTCCCCTCTCTCCTTTGGGAGGTTGTCTCCTGAACTAGATCGGGCTCCTTGGTGCTAAACTGGCTGAGTGCCCAAGGCCTGCTGAAGTTATGTAGGTGTGTTTTACATCAAGGAAGAAGCAAAGGCCCCAAAGGAGGAGATTGTGGCACCCCAAAATTGACCTGAGGTCCAGCTCTCTAGGTGGGAAGCTGACTGGGCTCCTCCTTCCTGCAGGCACATGCAGCAGAGCTGAACTGAGGCCATGCCCATTTTGACTGCACAAGGCAGCAGCCGCATAAAGGGCAGAGGAAGTGTGTCAGATAACCGGAACCGCCCGGTCCGCTGTCTTCCAGGAAAAGATTAGACAAGACTTGAACTGAGCAGCTGGGTGGACAGTCTGAGTGGGTCTGGCTTCATGGTGTGGCCAAACTGCTGATCTGGAAAGGGGCTGGGGACACTTTTCCAAAAGCCGGTCAGTCTTCTGTCCTGGTTCTGGCAGACACCCCTTGCCTACCTAGCTAAATAAACCACCACCACCCACTGCCCAGAGGAACCCTGAGGCTCCTGGTTTGATTTTTATTTTTATTTATTTTTATCCTGAGTTCTCCTTTGATAGAAGAAAATAAGGGGTGGGAAGCCTGCTCCACTGCCACCGGGCTTTTCCATAGGCAGCGCCGAGGTGGGCAGGGGTACAGCTGTCGGAGAAAAAGAGAAAGAGTGGGGAAAGACTGTCTCAGGAAGGCGGACCCGGGTATGCATTTGGAAAGACCAACTGCTCTGGGGGAGGGAGGCGCCTGGGTGCGGAACAGGAGTCAAATCCCTGGCAAATTCTATTACAAAAGGAAAGGGAAAGTCGGGCAGGGAAGGATTAGCGCCCCTCCCAGGGCCATTTTAATGAGCCCTTTCTCCTCTGAAAACGCAGTTGTACTGCAGCCTCGGACAACACGGTTTTCCAGCTGGGAGGATTGGAGGGTGGAGGGCATGCGAGTTGGAGTGGGGGTTCCTGCAGCAGCATCCCAGGCTGGGGTGGGGTTCCTGCTAAATCTCCCAACGCCAAGCGAGAGCCCTTTCAGCATAGAGTCCCCAGCGGCCCTGGACTCGGATCGTGCGCTGTTTGTAACCCCATCCTTCTTCCATTAACGTAAACACCACTTGAACAAAAATATACAGGGCCACCTACTTCGCCAGGAAGATGGTCCAGCGCCCACCGACCGGCTTCTGTCCAGGAGGTGCTCAGGGACGCCAGGTCCTCCCCCACACACATACACACACAAGCCATGCACCTCAGGTGGCTTTGAAGCCTAAGACTCAAGCCTCTGGAGTCTCACCCCCACATCAGACACTGGCTGGCCTGGCGGGGTCTGGGTGGCAGTCCGGAGTTGTCAGCTCAAATTCCTGATTAAGCCACTTGCTGATAAAGCTGAGCAAGCCGGCTCCTCTCTACCAGCCCGCCGCCATGATGCTCCCTGCCCTGCCGCCCAGGCCCTGTTGCCCACCACCACCTTGCAAGGAGCTGTTTGAGTTGGAGCCACCTGGTCTTCCTTCAGCTGGAGGCCGAAAGGGGGAAGGGGTGGGGATAAGGCCAGCCTTGACCTCAGCTAGGCATGGCCCCCTGGACCTTTTGGTGGCATCAGATCAGATGTGTGAAGGGATGAAGATGGTATCTGTAATCCTCAGTAACTGAGCACTGTGGCCATTCAGGGGCTCCCTGGCTCCCACTTGGGCCCTGTGATCACTGAACCTGAAAATTGGGTACTGGAAAGTAAGTCAGACCCCAAACAGCTTCCAAGGCAGGTCTCCAAAGGCCCAAGCAGGTGGAGTTTGAAGCTGACCTTGCCACCACCGTGTGGAGCTAACTATACCTCTATGTGACAACACCCCTTATTAACCTAACCTCACTGGAATCACTGTCCCCAGTTTAAGGGCACCCCTTAGTTTTTCATAGGCAAAAATCAGATGGAAGCACCCCCAATTCACAGACAGAGCCACCTCAGAGGCAACCTGGGCCTCTGAGAAGTCTTCACCCTGGCTCCTTTCTCACCTCCTGGCCTGTACTCAGGGTTGGGCACTTAGACCATAGCCAAAGGGGCAGAAGGTGATAAACTGGGACTGCCCCCTTCCCCAGAAGGTGGCTGGTGTGTGTCCCTGTACCCTGACTCCCTGGTCCCCCTATTACCAGGACAGGAGGAAAGAGACTGAAAGCTATCTCAAGTCAGACGGGCAATGCCCTGATGGTACGTGGAGAGCCGGGTGCTTTAGGGGAGTGCCTAAGCCAGTTTCCCAGCAGAACGGTCAGATTTGGGGCCCGAGGGTCCTTCCCCAGCTCGCACTCCTCCCCCGACTGGTGGAGGGAAAATAAACACCGAGTTCACAAAATCAGGACCCGTCATTAGCCCAACCGCAGAAAAAGAGCTCTTCACAGAGCAACAGAAACCAGCCTGGACTGCCAGGGACCCTCCTGCTGCCTTGCCCCAGGGGACTCAGATCCCGCTGCGGCTGGGGCCACCAGGCCAGAAAGGAGCGGACTCAGTCAGCTACTAAGGGTATTTTCTCTGCTTCCTCCAGCATCCAGACCAACGAAGTACCGCCTCGGCCGAAGGCCAGTCAGAGATGTTTCTTTCTTCTCCCCCCACCCACTTCCCCAGGGACTACGATGGGGGGAAAAGGTTCCAGACAGACTCACAGAATCAAGGGAGTATCCGCTGCTTAAAAAGGAGAGAGAGAAAACTTGGGAGCAGGTAGGAGGCAGCCAAGGGCAGCTCGGCTCTCACCTCCTCGGAAGAGACTTCGAAAGCCTGAAAACCCGCTAAGCTTGAGGGAGGGAGGGAGGAGAGAGTGCTCGTTCAAGCCCACGAAAGAGCCAATTCGATTCCTAATTAGGGTTGGTTTTCATGGTGAATTAAATAGGTCTCGGCCCAATTTGCAGGAAAAATAATGACCCCCTCGTCGGAGGGCAGCGGTGGAAGATTGTCTTCAGTTCTTCACAGAGAGAAGGGAGGCGAGAGAGAAGATGAAAAATGAAGCTGACCTAGGGATATAACGAAGTATTTGAAATATGTTTGGGTTTATATTTTCCCAAAACAGCTAATTGTGAGCATCCTCCCATGCCAGGGACAGATTTTTTTTTTTTTTTACAGGCAATTAATTGAGACCGCGGGTGTGGGAGCTCCCTGGTGCTGGGGTAGAGGCTGAAGTACGAGTAAGGCGGGGATGGTCCTTTCCAAACGAACAGGCACTCGGTTCTGTCAGGAACCAAACTGGGAAGGGCTGGGGTACTTCTAAGCTTTGGGAAATTACATTTAAGCATGCGAGGATGAGAAGGCTTGGGTGCTCTGTCGTGCTTTTGGCTCCTTTTGTTTAGTTTGTCAATTTGCAGGGTAGAAAGTGGCTGGCTAGGCTCGGGGTGTGGTGGTGGTTAAATATTGCTCGCTGGGAACAGGGTGAAAGTTGAATGGGTAGCAAAAAAAATAATAGCCCTAAACGAAGAGAAAGAGAGGAGGCACAGGAGGAGGAGAGAGATGGAGACGGACAGAAGAGAGGGAGAGAATCGTAAACTGCAAGGGTCTAAGGGGTTCTCCGGGCACTGGTGGGTTCCTGCAAAGACTGTAGAAGAAGAATCTGGTTCGTGAGCAACCCCTCTCAGGTCTATTTATGAAGGGAGTGGGAGCTCTGGCCTCTAAGAAGCTAAGCCCGGGTTCCTGCTCAAAAGTCCTTGTCTTCCAAGCTCATACCTCAATAGTGGCCTCATAAGGACTCTCTTAACTCCTCAGAAAGGAAGGTCAGAGGATGAATCCTCTACTAGGCAAGACCACTCCAGAACAATTCTGGGGACACTGCTGCTCCAGAGGTGGTCAGTCAGCCCCACTCCACCCCCTCCCTGGCACTTCTCAGAAACGGGCAGGAGAGCGTGGTGCCGCTCCCACCACTGGGGAACTGTTGCTCCCCAGTTTGCCGGTTCTGCTCTCTTGCCAAATGAAGAGGAGGGGAAGCCAGTGGATGGGGCTGGGGCGGGGTGGGGGAGGATGCTGGAGGTTCACTTTTGTTAAGAAACGTGGTGGAAAAGCTAGAACACTCCGCCTCAAGCTTGCCCTGCACTCTGGCAGAGTTGGGGACCTTCTGTCGGGCAGCGATGAAGAGATCTGTACGGGGGTTCTGTTCAGCAAGCTCCTTCAAACAGCTCTCAGAGTGCTGGGGCACTCCCGTTTACCCCTGGGTAAGCTGTGTTATCCTGCCAGGAAACGGGGCTCAGAGCTGGCAGGTGCTCAGAGCTTCTCCAGGGTCAAGGCTGTCCTCCCAAAGTCTTCAGAACAGCCCTAAGGGGGAGTCAAGCCAGTTGTCTGTGATTCTATCAACTACCTGGAAACCACAGCCTCTGAATGGGGAAGGAGCCTGCCCCAAGAGAATACCCCCGACCAGGTGGGAAGCTCCTACAGGGGTTCTGAGGATAACAGACTGAGACCAGGACTAGTTCTGTAGAAGAGGGCTCCCTGTGGCCTAAGCTCCCCCCACCTCGCTGCTCCCTTCCCTCAGAAACCAGGCAGGGATTCTTGCCCCTGAGTCCCTATCACCTGTCTCCTCACCTCCAATTTTCCTTCCTACTAGCCCTGTGCCCAGGCTAACATTCCACAGACTCCGAAGAGTTGCTTCAAAAGGGGGTGTTAGATCTCACCCTTGCCCTGTGAACAGCAAGCAAGGCTCCAGGGCTCTCTGCACCTTGGGAAGAACAACCCCACCCAACAATGACTAGCCGACCGGCTCTTCACGGCCACAGAAGAGAGGTGGTAGCCTTATTTTTGCTTGAACAGAGAGGCAAGGCCACTGGCTCTGGGCCACAGAGCAGTGGAACCGAATCGTAACCATAAATCGTTACTACGGGGCCCAAGTGGTTATGTTTATTTGTTCGTTTAACAATCTGACATGGTTTGAGTTTACGCTGTCTTTCCTCCCTGACCCACCAGTCTCCCTGAACACCACAGTTCTGATGTTTCTCTTCTTATCCATGGGTCAGGTCAGGGATGCGCACTGAGGGCAAGATGAGGAAACTGAAGCCACAGGAGGCAGAAGGAAGCGCCTTGACAGGCTTGGAACAGAATGTCTGCCTCTGTGTGCAACAGTAAATACTCAAAGCACAGCATTTTCACCAACAGATACACACACACACACACACACACACACACACACACGCACAGGCGTTTACACACATGCACAGGAGTGTTCACACACTCACAAGCACACTTCTTTTCCCTCCTAGGATCCGATCCTGCAGCAGAATCTTCTGAGGGTTCTCAGTCAGCCTAGGCTTCAAGCTCTTAATCTTTGCTACTGCTCGAGGTGAACCTTAGTCCTCCTGAAAGCTTCCCCCTTCCCACACAGTCCCTGTCTAGAGCAAGCACCCCCATTCTTTCCAGGTGACTCCACTGACTCCCCATTCCTAATTTGTTTATTTTGTCACATTCATGGAGATCCTTCTGCCTCAGCCTTCTGGGGTTGCAGGTTCCAGGCATCATCCCTCCCCTTCCCCCCACACACCACTGAAGGCATCATTTCTTCTCTGATTTCCTTGAAATCACCTCCCCCAGACCACTAGTTCATTCTTTTACCTGAGTGCACAAAGCAGGTATGACCACAAGGCCAAATAGAAATCCTTCTAACCCGGCTGGGACAAAAAAAAGAAAGGAAGGAAAAGAAAATAAGATTCACACTGTAGCTGGCAGGGGATATGAGAAAAGGGTGTCACCCCCATTTTCTCAGTCAAGCCTGGGGCTCTGCTGGGAGCTGGCAGGTGAGCCTCTTCCTCCCTTGAGGGCCTACGAGGCTGGATGGAGGCTGCTTCTCTCTGCAGAGGCAGTCCCCACCCTTTTCAGTGCCCTCCAATGGGGCAGGCTGGTGAGTGTGCGGAGGCCGCTGGCTGAAGGCAGCTTGGGAGTGAGACCTGCGCACCAGCAGGTTCCCGGCAGCAAATAGTTTAAGAAAAAAATCTGAGCCTGTTTCCCGGTCCGGCTATTTCAGCAAGAGTACAGTGCTCCCGCTGAATGCTCTCTGCTTGGGGTGTTCATGCGGGACTATGTGCGTGCTCGGGTGTGCTCGGCCTTACAGCCTCTCTCTTAAACCTGAACAACATAAAAAATAAAAATATTTGGTCCTTGACGTTCAATGTGTGTTTTATTGTTGACCTGTTTTGGAAGCTCGTTCTCATCTTCCTCCCCCTTTGCCCTCCACCTCAGTCCCTAAGGAACCTCAATCCCCTCTCCATCCTCACCCTCACCTCTGTGAGCACCGACCCTCTGCTCAGACCTGTCCTGAGAAACCCCCGCTCTGGTGGGGTCTCTTGTCTCTGTCTCTCTCTCTATCTCTGTCTCTGTCTCTCTCTCTCTCTTTCACACACACACACACACACACACACACACACACACACACACACACACACAGAGGCAGCAGCATTCTATCTAAGTCCGAATGCTCAAGCAGCCAGGATGAAAACGTTGGAGATACTTGAGGTGCCTCTGTGGAAGAGAAAAGCTGCCTAGAACCCAGGCATCATCAGAAATCAGCCTGCAAGAGGCTGAGTATCCCTGGGACCTTCTCTTGCTTGCAGTAATAAGATCTGATCATTCAGGAAAGCTCCCCACCATTACCCAGGGAAGAGCTGTGAATTCTGGAGCTGCCATGCCTTCAAATACTTCACTGCAGGACGTCATGGAAAATGAGGCTTTGGGGTAAAGGGTCAGTGGAAGAAGAAAGCTCAGACCGTGGCACTAACCTTATTTACTTGTTTAGACAGAATTTTCTGTAGCCCAGGCTACCCTTAACTCATTGTGTAGCTCAGGGTGACCTTGAACGTACTGAATTCCTGAATGCCTCTACTTCCCAAGTGATGGCATGTTCATAGCTTGGTTTAACTGGTTCTGGGTATTAAATCCTGGGCAAGGCAAGTGGCTGTTTTATTTTTATACTACCAATTGAACTTTATTCACAGCCTTATTTAAAAAAAAACAACGAAATTATTATCCCGTTTTCAAGGTAGAATGCACAGGGAAGCTATAGGTTCTAGAAGCCAGTGGTAGGGCTTGGCAGGCCTCAGATACCAAGAGCTGTTCCCCTCACCTCCTTCCCACTAGAGCAAGTTCCTTAATGCTTGGCTAGGCAGAACACCTAACAGAACCCCCTCCTTACTATGAGGTGTACCCCAATACCAGCGGCAGCATCAAGCCTTGTTTCAAAAGTGGCACATCATACCATCTGACAGAAACCACACACAGCACTCTGTACAACCCAGAGCCCCGTTTCTGTGGTCTGCAGAGTTACAATACTCTGTCTCCTGAGCACTTGTTTAGAACACACTCCAGAACATTCCACCTGTAACATGCAGTCCTGATCACATCTCACCACTGTGCACGATGCAGTTACGTCTTGCAGGTTCTTTACAGCCCCTCATCTCACACGCTAGCATTCTGCACACACACACATTCGGGTGTGATGTTCACATAGTTATGTATTTGGGACGGGGTCTCGGATATCCTAGGATATCCTAGACTGATCCCCAACTTGCTAAATTCAAGGATGACCCTGAACTTCTCCTGCCTCCACAACCTGCTGCTGTCCTGGTTTACCAGTGCTAGGGACGGAATTGAGTGTTTCTGTACACACTTTCGCTGGTCACTCTACCAAGTAAGCCGCTGGCTAGATTAAAACGGAGCCCTGCCCAGTTAGAATCTTCAAATACTCATTACATGTAAAACCATCACACCAGATCGAAGTCCTTCTCCAGTCGAGCGCAGGGCGGAACGGATGCAATTTGTTTGTTCGCCTTTTGCCCCTCTACATCCACCTCCCACTTTCAAGTTTTCAGGGACGTCCTTGGTGCCTGCTCCACGCGCGCACTTTGCCCACGGGTCAGCCTCTGTAGGCAGGCAGCACTTTGGATCCTGGTACCCACTAGCGATTTTCCACCCACGTTCCCTCCCGTCGCCAACCCCTGCACTTCAGCCCGCGTCCCTCGTGCTCCCTCCTGATGCCCCGGGATGTGCAATCTCTCGTGGGATCCTGGCCACGCTAATGCGCAGCAGGGCGGCCGGCCTCGCTGTGGGTGGTCGTCGGCGCCCGCGGCCCCACGGCCGAAGCAGGATCTGGTTCCGCGCTCGGGTTTCTCCGGGCGCGCTGTCGGCCGGCGTCTTCACTTAAGCAATTAGCCAATGCAGATACCTGGGGCCCCGAGAGTGGGGGGCGTCCTCCCTGAAACGGGGGTATTCCGGGGGCCAGCGCCGAGCGCGTAGGGATTTAATTTGAGAAGCGGAGGACGTCTTGTGGATGCTCAGCCAAGTGCAAGTATTTTCCTACAAACTCTCGGACCCTGCCTCCCTGGGGACTTTGTTTGACGTCGTCCTTTCCTGTAGTCCCAACTCATTGCTGCCGCAATCCTAAGAAATGGGTGCTGCAGTTGGGGCAGCGTAAGGAGGAAACTTGGTAACAGTACAAAATGGTCAAGTTAGGAGCATCCAAAGCTGGGAGTTCAAGTCCAACACTGGGAATATGGGGAGGGGGCTCCCATAGTTTCTCAGGAAGCCACGCAAGTCTGCTTCTGCAGTCAGACTCGATCCCAATTACACAAAACGACCAAGGGCTTGGTCTGAGGACCGCCGGTGCGGTTGACACTTTATAAAGAAAAAAAAAAAGGAACCAGAGGTGCCTTTGACACACTTTGGCGGTAGCTTACAGGTGAGGGTCATTGACAGATCCTACCGCTGAACCTCCTATTTTCCCTCTTCAAACGCGTGAGATTTAGTAAGAGCAAGGAGTGTCTGAGAACTAACTTTTCTTGGAACTCATAGGCAAGCCCCCCATAGCTATAAATGTAGTTCAACTGCATAGGGGGGTCCTTTATGCTAAAGGACCAGGTTCTCAGCCAGCTACCCTCTTGGGTACTCACTTTCACCTCCCTCCTGAAACTAAGTATTGGCGTGAGCCTCAGGATGCTGGGGCCCCTTTCTTTCCTGCCACGGGGACTGGCGATTGCTATCAGCCCCCACCCTCACAAGCCGCTTGAGGGTCTAGGCCTGAGGACTGAAGGGCAAGTGGGACCCCCGACTTCAGTTTCCCCCCTGGGAAAGGAAACTACCTCACCACAAAACCTAAGGTGCCTCCAAAGAGGGGCTCTATGAAGGACAGTGGTCTGTGGTAGTTCAGGAAGGGGCGGGGAACAGAGCTGGAGGTCACCTATGGGTAGAGTCTGTGCCTGTTTTTGGAGGCCCCTTGGCCTGCCGACTGAGGCTACCATCTTTCTGGAGCACCCCCCACCCCCAGTGCAAAATGCTGCCTGTGCTGGCTTGGAAGTTGGCCACCTCCCTCAGCTCACCTCTAGCTAAAGGCCAGATATGTAGCACACTTCTGGAAAATTCCCTGCCTGCCAAACAGTTCAGAGACCGCGCGACGGGAGTTACCAGTGGAAAGCAAAATGGGAAGGAAAGGAAAAGAGGAGAAAGAAAAAAAAGGGTGGGAGGGAGAAAAAGAAAAAAACTGGGAGTGTGGGAGAGAGTGGTTTGGGATGGGGTGTGCCCAGGCGTATAGGGCCCATTCTTGTGATAGTGTGGTTATGTGTGGGCGAAGGCACAGTCCAGTAGCATGCAGGCTACATGCGGTGCTGCGTCCTCCCCAGGGTGGGGCCCCTGAATTGTACAGAAGTTCCCTGGGAAAGTTCAGGCCACTCTGGATGGTGCTGAGGGGCGCTGGCTAGATGGGCTGAGTAAAGCAGAAGCCTTTCTCACAGGGCAGCTATGAGGGCGAACATATAACCATATATAAGCGCTCACGTCCCCCTCCGCTCTTTTTCCCTGGTTGGGCCACAGAGTTCCCAAGCCCGTCCTGGAGAAAGTTCCGGGGAAGGCGACTCTAGTCTCCTGCGAACCCGGCCCAACCAAAGGAGGCTGCGACAGAGCGTCAACCTAAGTCACCAAGCCCCCAGCCCCTCGCACAACCGCGCCAGGCGCCTAGAAGGCGACAAGGCGCCTTCCACCAAAGCTGAAGGCGTGGGGGTGGGGAGAAGATGGGGAACTAGGAATCCAAAGAAACTTGAGGCCGGCGGACTTTAAAGGAGACCCGCACACACCTCTCCTTACAGCTCGCGCCAGGACGCAGTCGCCTGGCTCCTCTGTGCCTCGCACTGACTCGCGAAAACGTCCTTCATCACCCTCCCTGCCAGAAGGACCCGCGTGCGCGTCTGTGCTGCGGGAGGCCCGCACTCACCTGGTTTCGGGCGCTCAGAGTCCAGCCGGGTTTCGCGCGCGCCGTGCTGCATCCCGCACCAACTTCCCACGGCCGCGACCCCGCAGTCAGGGCCGCTCCCTGCCGCGCTCCCCGCCAGCGCCGCCCGCTTTCCGGAACCCGGCCTGGCGCGTAGTGTTGGAGGCCCCGCGGCGGCGGCAGGCCGAGCCCATAGGGGCATCAGGCCAACTCCCCCCGCGCCCGCAGGCTTCTCTACTCTTATTATTAAAGGATCCCCCGGAACGTGTTTACGTTGAGCCTTGTAAACTTCCTGCCCCGGACTTTGCCATCTCTCAGGAAATCAGAACCTGCGCTTGTAAAAGGGGACTCGGGGCCGCGGGGCCAACTAAGCGGATTTCAGAGTTGAGCGTGGGGGAGGGGGCTCCGAGGAGAATTTGCTGTGTGCGCTCTGATCTGAGAGTGGTGTGTGTGTGTGTGTGTGTGTGTGTGTGTGTGTGTGTGTGTGAATGAAGGCGATGGCTATGTCAGCTCCCGTGGGACCCTGGGGTACGTGAGTGGGGCGCGCACTGGGTGCAAGTTTGCACGTCTGAGTTGGTGATTTGGGAATTCGCTTGGGGCATCACTGCGTGTGCGCTCCAGGCGCGCGTTAATGCACGCGTGTGTGCGCCTTTATGAATGAGTGAACCGGCCGTCGCCGTTTCGCTAGGGAACCCGTGCGGTTCGTGGCGCTGCAGGAACTAAAGCCACTCGCCGGGTCGCGCTTGCAGTGCTGGAGACAAAGCGCCCGCGAAGCGGCCTGCGGTTTCGTTTTCCGCCCGCGCTCGGCCAGGGCAGTGGCTGCAGCCGGGCTGGGCGATTCCGAGGACCGCCGGGCGCCGGCGCAGCGCTTCCCGGGGCGGGGAGTGAGGGGAGGCGGTCCCTCTCGGGAACTTACGCCGTCCAGCCTCGAGGGCCGGGAACCTAGTCGCTAGCTCGGGCCGCGCTGGTCACGACCCAAGGCCTCCGCCACCGCTGCAGCCCAGTGTGCTGGAAAGACCGGGGCCCGGGCGCGTGTCCAGTCCAGTCGTCCGGGCCTAGGAGGCGGGGGCCGGCGCACCGGGTCCAGGTCGGCAGAGGCGGGGCGGGCTGCTGAGCCGGGGTAGGGCGGGGGCCGAGGGGGCGCGCAGGGAGGGACCTTGGGGGCTCGCGCTCTCTGAATAGCTGCGGGGGATCGGACGCCGCAGGCTGCGGGGGCGCAAAGGCGTGCAACCCCCGGGGGGGGGGCGGTGCCGGGCCCCCTAACGCGCGTGGCCTCCCGCAGGGAGGAGGAGGAGAATCGCGCGCCTGGGGAGGGCGGGCGCGCGGGGGAGGCGCACTCGGGAGCCGCAGTGACGGCAGAGGTGCAGCCGCCCCGCGCAGCCCCCTCCCCTCCCTCCCCTCCTGCTCCTCCTCCTCCTCCCGGCTCGGCGGCGCAGAGCAGCGGCGGCAGCGGCGGCGGCAGCAGCCACCCGATGTCCGCGCCCGACAAGCAGCAGCCGCCTCACGGCGGGGGCACAGGAGGAGGCGGCGGTGCGGGCGGCCAGGCCATGGACCCCGCGGCGGCGGGCCCCACCAAGGCCAAGAAGACTAACGCCGGCGTGCGGCGGCCGGAGAAGCCGCCCTACTCGTACATCGCACTCATCGTCATGGCCATCCAGAGCTCGCCCAGCAAGCGCCTGACGCTCAGCGAGATCTACCAGTTCCTGCAGGCGCGCTTCCCCTTCTTCCGTGGCGCCTACCAAGGCTGGAAGAACTCCGTGCGCCACAACCTGTCGCTCAACGAGTGCTTCATCAAGCTGCCCAAGGGCCTCGGGCGGCCCGGCAAGGGCCACTACTGGACCATCGACCCGGCCAGCGAGTTCATGTTCGAGGAGGGTTCGTTCCGCCGGCGGCCGCGCGGCTTCCGAAGGAAATGCCAGGCGCTCAAGCCAGTGTACAGTATGGTGAACGGGCTGGGTTTCAACCACCTCCCCGATACCTACGGCTTCCAGGGCTCCGGAGGCCTCTCATGCGCGCCCAACAGCCTGGCATTGGAGGGCGGCTTGGGCATGATGAATGGCCACTTGGCGGGCAACGTGGACGGCATGGCTTTGCCCAGCCACTCGGTGCCACACCTGCCCTCAAACGGCGGCCACTCGTACATGGGCGGCTGCGGTGGTTCTGCGGCCGGAGAATACCCGCACCACGACAGCTCGGTGCCTGCTTCCCCGCTGCTGCCGGCCGGTGCTGGCGGGGTCATGGAGCCGCACGCCGTCTACTCCAGCTCCGCAGCAGCCTGGCCGCCCTCGGCCTCCGCAGCTCTCAACAGCGGGGCCTCCTACATCAAGCAACAGCCTCTGTCCCCTTGTAACCCAGCGGCCAACCCCCTGTCTGGCAGCCTCTCCACGCACTCCCTGGACCAGCCGTACCTACACCAAAACAGTCACAACGGGCCAGCGGAACTGCAAGGTGAGTGCAGGGGTCCCAGACCCCTGACAGCCGGGTAACCAGTCCTGCTTTGGGGGCGTTAGCCCCAACCCTGGTGGGAGGCAGCAACCCACCGGGGTGCTTTTGGATACCACTCCTCTCTGAGAAATGAGTGCGGTTTGATGCCTTCCCGGTTTAGGCTGGTTCAGTTTCTGTTCTGGCTTCTCTTTGCTGGCTGCCCCACGCCTGATCAGGTAGGCCCCAGTCTCACCCAAAAGATTCAGAACCCAGCATTCCAAGTCCACTGTGGCATGCGGGTTCCTTCACATCTAGCAGAGGCCCTCTGTATCTAATCAGGGGCCTAATCTTGGCCAGTAGGCCCACCTTTCTGATAGTCCCCATGCAAGGAGTCTGTTTTAGGAAAGAGCTAAGTTAGGCCCAAAGCAAGAGTTAGGCCCAAAGCGGCCTGGGCCCAACACTGAGAGGCTCAGCCCAGGCTCTTCAGGAAACCTGGCCTGCTGCTCCAGGGGCATTTTGTGCTGACAGCTAGCCCATATGGTGATGGGGCCTGGAGTTGGGGGTCTGAGTTATAGACCCCAAAGCATTTTGTCTTTCGGGATCCAGGTTTCAAGGTCCTTCAGTGCCCACCCCAAACTCACCCCACTGAGAAAGAAAATAGCCAACAGCTCACTTTACTCTTAGCCCTTAGTGGGTAGCTTTCTTCTTATAGGGCCTTGTTCTGGAAGGGGAAATGGGTAGAGAGGTATTCAGAAATTAGCTGTCAGAACCCCTGGGAAACAGAACACTAGGCTAGACCTAGTGGGCCTCCTCTGACCCCCAGCTTATGCCAAGTTAAAATCCTCTTCCCACCCATCCTGGGCACTGCCTGTCCTTGGGGGGACCGTTCTGGGTTGAAGTTCTGAAGCTTGTTGACCCCACGTTGGGTCTCTGACTTCACCAGAGTGGAAGTTGACAGCTGCAGAAATCTCAGTCTCCCAGGTTCTGGGGCATGAGAAGCCATAGCTGCTTCCTCTGCCTTCCTCTTTGACTTAAAGAAGCCCTCTGGCAGGCTGGAGAGGCCTCAGGCATTGGAGCTACCCAAGTAGGACTTCTAGCCAGTGTTCTAGTGTGGGACGCACTCGGAGGGGCCATTCCCTTCCCCAGTTCTGTCCCCACTGAGGGTGGGGGGTGCAGTTGGGCCAGGCGGAGGTGTGCCTGGTCATCACAGGGCTTCAGGGCTTAGAAACTAACGTTTTGCTCCCCACGCTTGCTGTCCCCTCACCCGACAGGCATCCCTCGGTATCACTCACAGTCACCCAGCATGTGTGACAGAAAGGAGTTTGTCTTCTCTTTCAACGCCATGGCGTCTTCCTCTATGCACTCGACTGGCGGAGGATCCTATTACCATCAGCAGGTCACCTACCAAGATATCAAACCGTGTGTGATGTGAAGCCGCCGAGGCCGCGGGCCCTCCAGCCCAGCCTGGCCGGCCCAGGGACCAGGAGCCCACCCCCACAAACTGCTTTACTCTGGAGGTATAACCGTCAGCAAGGGAAAAGGACCCGTCCCCTTCCCTAATGGATTATTTGGAAAGAAACCCCAACACAAACCTGGCACTGTGGTCGGAGATGCCACCCCAGCTCCCTCACTAATTCCTAAAAAAACAGTGGCCTTAGGACACCAGATCGGACTGCAGCTGACAGTAAAATTGATACTTGTTTTCAACCCCATTGAAAGCAGCCACTAAGGTGCTGTGTGTGTGTGTGTGTGTGTGTGTGTGTGTGTGTGTGGTGGGGGGAAGCCAGCTACAAGGAAAGAATTCTGCCGAGGTCTCTCCACTCCTCCCACACCAAGGGACAGTTTTTAGAAGCAGGAACACGTGAGACCAGTCATTATCAAATACTTTTATTTTTGATTGAGTATTTATCTTTTAATTTTTAACTTTTTGAAAGAATGTCTTGAAATGCACAATTTCTCCCCCCCCCCCTTCAGCCATCTTTTTTTCCCCCTTCTGGGGAGGAGGAAAGGATCAGGCGAGCATCTCCCTCTCCCGACCTGGGGTCTCCTCCAGCAATCACAGGTGGATCTTCGTGGATATGACACGGATACCTGGAGCCTCTGTTTGTCTTTTAAAAAAGAAAACCAGCCGAGGAGCTGCCCCAGCCTCTGTCCCCTTCCATTTTCTCCTTCCTCCAGCGTCTGTCTTTCACTTTGTTTTGGAGTTGCGTTGTGACTTCTTCTGTAGGTGTTTTTTTCTGTCTTCCAGTCTCTACTGTAACTCGGAAAGGAAACGAACACGGGAAGCTGCAGGGATACGGAGGCTCGATCAGGTGGTGTAGTTCAGGCTCCCTGACACCGGAGACAGGCTCAGCCTGTTATTTATTCTGCTTTCTTTTCCTAATCAAAACACCACGTAGCTCTGCCCTCCCGATATTAATGGTGTGACTTGGTTGGCAATATTTGCCGTGTAGAGTTGTTTTTTTTATTCGATACCCATTGTAAATTTGAAACAAAGACCAATCCGTGTAAAAACAAAATCCCATATGTTTTATATAAATATATATAAAATGAAGGACTGTCCCCCTTTTTAGTATTTCGGCTGCAGAGGTGCGCCGTCTGTGACACATATTTTAAACCCCCTTCTGCACTGTATAAAAGGATAATCCGAGGGTATGCTTTTTGTGTATTTTTCCTACAAAAAGAACAAAAATAAAAATGTATAACATTTGTACATGGCCTCTAAAACTCTTGTCGCTAGAAATAAACTCGCATGGCTACTTTGTTGGGGGTAATAGACATTGCCCGTCCCTGGAGCTTCGGCTCTCTGGATGGAGCAAAACTCTAAATCTAAGTGAATCTCACCCCGACCCTATCTTCCCCCTCTCTTTCACTCTTCATTTCACGCTGTAGTAAAATCTGGGTAGGGGTAACTTTTTTTTTTCCTGCCTCTAGTTTTTGAGGATGAGCTTTCTGTCCCCCTAAATGTCATTTCTTGGTTTGAAGAAATAATCAAACATTTACATTTAAAGAAAATCTGTAGTATTTTCATCCCTGGGGGAAAGTCGGTGTGTGCAGAAGCACACGGTTTTTGTATGTATTTCTGTCTATTTTTTTCCTTCTACCCTGAACCCAGTGTGCCGTTTACTCCAGGCATGAGCCTTGCTTGACCTGTCTTACATTCTGTTTTAGATAATGAAGCAACTTCAAAGTTTTGTTTGTTTATTTTGTCTGTTTTTCAATTGCCTGATGATCTTCCCCGCTGAACTCCTATAAAACCCAGCCAGGAAGGTTCCATCCGTGAGTGCCCCGGACTGCATCCATGTTTCTGCCACTAACATATTTCCCTTCTAAATCGTATTTTAACCCCCTCTTCTGGAGAGGACGAACAGCTAAACTCTGCGCTCCCCTGACCACCATCTCCATCACCAACCGCCCACCTAGGAAAACAAACACAATAAGCCGCATTGTTGGTGCCGCGATCCTGACCCACCGCAGTGTCTGTGCACCGTGGGGTCGCGCCTCAGAACCTGCTTCTTCTCAGACTTGACATTCTGAACGGGAGGGTAATTTCTCCGGTGCTCTGTTACATCAAAATTATCAATAAACTCGTCCGGGCAATTAATGTCCCAAACTAACAGCTGTCTATAAAACCCAGATAAAGAGGAAAAGGCCGGAGCAGCGAAGTCTGCAACATCGGGCGGGGGCTGCGGCCCCGCTGCTCTCACGGCCCTGCGGCCTGGGGCAGGTTCGAAGCCGGGGGAGGATTTGTCCTCCGCAGGCCGAGACTTTCTCTCGGGCGGGAAAGCAGGTACAGGGAAAGCCCCCGGCCCTAGAGCCCGGGCCTCCCCAGCTCTGATTGTGCCCCTGAGGACAAGGGAAGCACGGAGGCGGCCCCCTGGTGCGGTGGCTTCTGCGCCCAAGGTCCGTGTGCCGGCGGCGGCGGTGAACCCCAGCTTCCGGCTCATCACCAGACTCCTGTGTGGGTTTCGTAGGATTTCCACACATCAGGCTCAGCTGGGTGGAAGGCACCCAGAATCGCTCCTGCAGAACTGGCCAGGGCCCGGGAAATTGAAGCCCTGCTTTCGCCTGATCTGCCGCCCGAGGGTGAGAGGGAAAGTCCGGCCTTCCCCCAGAGGAGGGCGGCTCCAGGCCAGCTGAGCTGGGCCGGATTGGGTCGGCAGGATCACCGAGCCTCGGGCCGAAGTTTCCCGCCGCCGCATTGATGGCGCCAGGCTTTCTCCCGGGCTCATTTTGGCTTAAGTTCGCACAGGGAGGGAAGGGCCCACCGCCGTGTCCACGAAAACACTCGGATACGTGCAAGTCACGGTCTTAAATTAGCACACGGCCTCTGAGTGGCACGGAATAGTGCGTGCGTGATCACTTACCTATCGTCAGCGCAGACTGAGCCCCGCTGTTAGTTATCTCCAAGCACCCTGGCTGAATGGTCAGAGGCCCTAAGTGTGTGTAAGGCCTAAGGCTGAAGGCCCAGGCCCGGAGAGGGACAAACGGTGGGAGGCACAAAGCTCGGCCATGTAGGTGAATCATAGGGTCCCCTCCATAACCTCCTCCTCTTGCAGACCTGGGTGCACAGCCTCCTAGGCCTTGACTCTAGGTCCCACAGACCTTAGTCAGGAAGAACTTCCCCAGGCCAGACAACAGAAGCCCACTGACCCTGAACTCAGACCCAGGGTGAACTCAGCACCCAGAGGCTAGCGGACAACAGGGTGTGAGCTGTGAATGTGCAGGTGTGATCTATTGTCCTTTCTCTTTGGGAATGAAGGGTCCAGGACAGGGAAGGGTTGGTGCTGCACCAAAACCTTACTCCGTGCCTGACAGACGCATCAGTGACTGTATTCCTAGGAGGGAGAGTGGAAATATCAACCAACCGGAGTACTTGCCCTGGAGTCACCTGGAAATGTGTGGACCAAGCCCTCTGCTTTCTGCTTTCTTGCTCTCTGACGATGTCCCAGTAAGATGGGGCAGTGGCATGCTCAGGTGGAAGGGGACATAATGCCCTGGCACCCAGAAGGGAGAGTGGTGGCCTTCAGACCCCTGGTGTGTGTGTGTGTGTGTGTGTGTGTGTGTGTGTGTGTGTGTGTGTCTCGGGGAGAACATGCATGCGCCCGCCCAGACTTTCCAGGAGCTGCCTCTTGGGTGCTTATAGCTCAGCTGTAGGTTTGGGCCTGAGACTCCCCACCACCACCCACTACCAGAATAGTCTGAGGGTCTCAGGTGGGGAGTGAAAGGGTCGGCGCCACTTCTGGTGTCTCTGAGCGACCCACTATGTCCGGCTTCTCTAGAAGAGGGGCAGGGTTCCCCATAAGGGCTGAGGTGTATGCTCCTCCTCAGAGCCCTCAGCCCCACCAGTGAGGTGGTTTGGTCTGGCCTCTGCTGCCCTCTCCTGCCCGCCCTGGCTCCAGTGGCAGTTTGGGAAAACTGGGTGCCCTGGGGGAACAGGCGACATTCAGGAGACTCTTATATCCTGACAGCCCTCTCCTCAGTCCACCCTCACAACACCCCTTAAGTGACTCTCATGCCCCTCTTCCACCCTAGGTATGGAAGCCCAACTCAAGAGAGGCCGCACAAGTGCTGGTATAAAATAGGAGGATGTGGGATTGGGGCTCAGACCCTGGACTTTCTGACCCCCAAAGCTCATGACCTGTTTTCCTGGATCATCAGTGGAGAGGGGGATGTTGAAGTGGGGTTCCTGACCCAGCCCAGGCTGGCCTTCATGATATACACAAGGGCTACCAGACCCTGCCCAGCGTTTCCACTAAGCCCAGGAAGACCACAGGCTCTCAGTGTCCTGTCAGACTGGGGACTCTCACGTCCCTCCTGGAGTTGTAGACACGGCCTTTCCAGCTTTCACGATGGCTCCCTGCCTGCCCCCCTTTCTTCCTTCAACCTCTTGGTACAGTGGAAATAAACATCAAGCAAAAGTTGACACAAGACCAGAGACTGTGGGCGGCAGTCGGGTGCGGCTGCCTGATTCTGTTTCTCTGGGTAAGGAGAGGAAGGGCCTTCTTTCCTGCAAGCTCAGGTGGAGCCCTGCCAGTTACTGGATGGAGTCTGGGCCATTGTAAAGATGGACAGATGGATCATGGACCTTTAATCGTGAGGCCCTCCCCCTGCCCCGCGCTTGCATTTTTTCACTCTGTCCTCCTTCTCCTCCGCTCTTTTTCTCTTTTTTTTGGTCCGAGTATCCCACCCAGTGTTTCACCTAGGATGTTGTCTACCACAGATCTCTATCTCCACCCTTATAACATTTTCTGGTGTGCTTTGATGGCCCAGAGAGGAATACAGTCCGCGTGAAACAACAGGCTGGGTGAGCACAGCTGTGCAACCGCCCGGAGTGCCTTCAAGGGCCACACTGAGCCGCCATGAAACCTTGCCGTCAGACTTGTTCCCGGTAGACAGGTCGGCACAGTCCCGCCATTGCCATGGTGTCCACAGTCACCTGGCTGACCATGTGAAAGAAGCCCACTTTGCAGAGAGCATGATGGGAAGACGGGGTTACCAAGGTGGGGTAGCACACCTGTTCTTTCTACTATAAGGAAGGCTCATTTGACTCCCCTGAAGGACAGTTGGGTGGGGTAGTCTGAACAGAGCTGAAAGCTAGCCCTACTGAGCCCAACCACAGTACCTGACCAATCCTTTCAGTGGGCCCTGACCCAGCCCGTATTACTCCGGCATAGTTCTGGTGTTCAGTGCCCACCTGGTGACACAGCAGTGTTCTGGGGAAGGATCAAGTGCTAAGCCTCTCAGAGCATCTTATTAAAGCTAGTGACGTCACGCCAGGGAGGTAGGGACTCCATGTTCCCCGACTGTCCGGGTCATGGCCACGTGGAAGAATGCCAGGTTCTTAGACGTCCCTGAAAAAGGACCAGTCATCTGCCTTTGGGAGTTTGTCCTGAAAGCAAGTTCTAGATAGGCACACAATGTCTCTGGGTTTCTGTGTGACAGGGGCCCGGCAGGAATGAGCTCTCTCTGGACCCCCAGCATCAGGACCCCCTAGCTAGGTCAGAGAGCTAGGCCGTGTAAAGAAGGAAGAGGATCATAGCAGTAAACCCGAGGGGGGCAGGCAGCAGATGAGCAAAAGGCGGGGAGGGGGCAGCAGGCTGCACTTCACCATGACGCCAGTACAGGGAGACAGCTCCTGGTTAGGGACCCCTTGAAAAGAAGAGGGAATCCCTGACTCGGCACAAGAAGCACCCGCCCTGGGATTTTGCCCCTGCCTACTTCTCACGAGGAGACGGCGCCACCTGCTGTCCATTTCTCACAGTTCATGTTAGAACAGATTTCACCAGGCAACAAGCATCCAGGTCCAGATGAGTGGACCCTAGTTCAGACCCTTAGACCCCAGTTTAGGAGAGATGGATCGTTCTCATTGAGAGTTGAACTAATTTTCTTTTCCTAGTTACACAAATAATAGGGCTTTAGAAAATGGACTTCAGAAAAGCGGAGTGTAAAGTCACTTCCAGTCCCATCCCAGGCAGCTTTGGGGTCTATGAACGCATGCCCTGCACACCAAGACCATGTGGCCCCCAGAGAAGCAGATAATGGACGTGCTGGTTCGGAGCTCCCAGCTCCCAGGGTGTGGTTCCAGTCCTGCTTCTGCCTCTTTCTAACTTTGCTTGCTTCCCTCCTGTGATGTGTGGGGAAGTCCGCTGTAAGACTCAAGTCCCTGACCGGGCGGTGGTGCATGCCTTTAATCCCAGCGCTTGGGAGGTAGAGACAGGCGGATCTTTGTGAGTTTGATGCCAGCCTGGCCTACAAGAGCTAGTTCTAGGACAGACTCCAAAGCTACAGAGAAACCCTATTGTCTCAAAAAAAAAAAAAAAGTTAACTCTGAAGAACCCAGGCACAGAGAGAGTGAGCCCTGCCTGAGGTCACACAGCTAGAACACACTGTACACACAATCCCACACATGTACACACACACACACACACACACACACACACACACACACGGCAATGTGTGACTCTGACTCTGAATTCTTCAGCCACTCAATGTTCTCTGTGTTCTGACAAGTTGCCATGGCTTCCAGTTGGCCTGGAGGCCCTGCTTGTGGTCAGGAGATGAGCAGGTCAGAGTTCCCCTGGGAACAGCCTTTTTCCATTTCACAGGGCCAGGATCCAGGGCTCCTTCCAGTTCTGGTCTGAGACCCTGATCCGGAAAGCTGCTCCTACTGGTGATATTGTCCGACCTGCAGGTGGGAGCGATGTTGGAGTTACCCACAGCTCAGCGCCTCAAGACCGGCGCTTAGCGCTTCCAACCACCAAAGTATGGTGCATCCACACCACACAGGCGCATTTCGGCTCCCATTGCAAGCATCGTGATTTATGGCCCTGGAAAACAAAGGGCTCCATTCACAGGAGGCAGCCCTGCCTCTGTGAGGAAAAGAGCGCGGCTCCTCACTTAAGTCTGCTTGTCTGCACATCTCTGTGGTTCCCAGTAAAATCCTTGGATGACCCAGACTCTCTGGGGCTTGGCACTGTGGCGGGATAAGAAGATGGATGGAAGGATCCAGGGTCCTCGGGACCTGCAGTGTTGCCCACAGGAGCACCAGAGAGGCAGGGGCCACAACCTAGAGGTAAGAAGGTTGAAGGATGCAGGATGGACTCAGCGCGGTGGGTGACCCTGACACCCAAGCCACAGACCCAAGTCCATTTACCCTCTGCTGTGGGAAGAGCGAGGTCACCTTACAAGGGAGGGCTGATTTTCTGTCCTGACAAACGGCCCCGACTTGAGCCTACTCACTGGGGATAAAGAGCAACTTGGGTGCGCTCCTGGGACCTCAGCTGGCCGAGGAACCCATATCTGCAATGATGATCATGACGGTTATGGTAAACCCTCTATCTACTCTTGTGAATTGCTGCTCTTCAGAGGAAGCGTTGATCTATACTTTAACGTATGATTTACATGTGTCTATCATTGCCTCATAATTGCTTACTGAGGAAGCAAACACTTGCCCCAAGTTTAGTGACTTAAAACATTAAAGTCACCTCACTCGTGAAGTTACAGGGATGCTTCAGTGGAACCGGTGAGGGCTCCTCCCCCTGGCCCGGGATCCCTTCCAAAATAGCACACCATCCCAACAGTGCTGGGGGTGTGTGGTTCTCTCCACAGGACAGCCCAGCGTCACCACTGCGTGGAGCTGGTCCCCAACTCCACTAGTCCAACGTGGTGTGACTTTAGCCAGTTTTGGGGGAAGGCTTCTGGTGGGGGAGCTGAGGCACTTCCTGGGAAGATGCACCAAGCTCCCTGGGTGCTTCAAGTCCTTCGGAGAATAGAAGAGAGCTCTCCTCTATCCCCCAACTGCAGGAAAAGGGAGTTCAGAGTTTAAGAAAGGCCAAGGGGATAGACTAAAAGAGTGCTGAGGACCACAGACTGGGTGTCACCTACATGTCAGCCCTTATACATGGGTTCTATGAAAGAAGGCAGGCACTACCCACTAAAGAGTGCTAAGAATCACCGGTTGGGTGTCACCTACATATCGGTCCTTATACATGGGTCCTATCAAAGATCTACTTTGTAGAAAGGCTCTGATGTTTTGAAATTTGAAGCTGAGTGTGGCGGGAGACACAGGCAGGTAGATCTCTGAGTTTGAGGTTAGCCTGGTCTATACAGCAGTTCTAGGCCAGTCAGTGCTATGCAGAGACCCTGTCTCAAAAAAACAAAACAAAACCAGAGCCAGGGGCAGTGACACACCTTTAATCCCAGCATCCTGGAGGCAGAGGAAGATGGATCTCATGAGTTTGAGGCCAGCATTGTCTACAGAGTGAGTTCCAGAACAGTCAGGGCCACCATGCAGAGAGACCCTGTGTCAAAAACAAAACAGATCCAAAAATAAATAAACATTGATGTTCTCTTTGTTTTATGTTCTATTTAGTGCCAGTCATGAAGTTCAGATGAAGACACATGCAGCAACACTCACAGCATCTTTGCCACCTCAGCACCCGACAAGAGTTCTGCCCGCTGTTTAGTATGTGCCATACAATCACAGTGACAAAGAGTGCAATGACTTTGTCAGCGTGGTCCACCAGCCATCTGGGGAACCAGACTGAAAGGTATCCTGAGAAAGGCTACGGCCTGCAGCATCCACCGCCGTGGCTGAGACTGAGGGCATTGGGGCTTCAATGCTGATACCACTTTACACAAAGACACAAGTGGCTCAGATTGTGTCAACACATCTGGATTATTCTGGCCACAAGTGACAAGAGGCCCACACCATCGGGGTGACCTGAGTGACTGGAGTCAGGCGTGGCTGGTTTTGGGGCGAGGGTCATCTTCCCATTTCCCAGCTCTGATGGACAGCCCACAGAACATGAGATTTCCTGAGTCACTCATGCCCTGCTGGTCTGGGAAAAAGCTCCGGGCTGCTAACCTGCAGCCACTGTCCCGTGGGGGACATCAGTGGTAAGAAGGGACACAAGGGCAGGCGAGGATCCGAATGCAGGCAGAGCTCTGGGAAAAGCAGAGTGGGGAATGGATGGGATGGCGAACGGCTGTGCTGGGGAGGAGCGGAGGGAAGGCCAGGCCAGCAAGTGCAAGGCCGGAGGTCAGCACAGCTCAAGGCCTGCTTCCTACGTCCACTCTTCATAGGGCCTGGGACAACTTGGAAGGGGTGGATTCTGAACTAGCACTGAGTGACTACGGCTAGGTCCCTGCAAGGAGTTGTGTGTCACAAGGTATTTTTTCTAGGCCTGCCCTTCTGGGGCAAAGGACAATGTTAATGGACACTGTAGAAGACCCACTGGTAAAAACGAGAAACTTCTCAAGCATGCACATTTGATAAATGCTTATTTTGACTTTTTGCCTAGGATCAACGGCACAAGTACTGCACCTTGGAAAGCACAGGCAGCTGCCACCCCCCTCATTCCCACTGAGCGATAGTGAGGCCCTGAGCCTGTGGAGTTAAGCTGTGCCGCCTGGGTAGACATCACACACATGCACAAGTGGGGTTCCCGTTCTCCGGGTGCAGAGCCCCTTACCCACCACTGTTCTGCTGGACTGCGGCTCTGCTGCCTGCCCTCGATCCCTGCCCTGGCCTCTTCTCTGTGGGTCTGTGTTAACTTTCTCTCCTATCCTAAATCGGGTCTCCATTCTCTACCTTTTGTCCCTAGACCTTCTGCACCCAGAGAGCATATCACATGGACGTCACAAACAGAACCAGAACTGGAATGGGCAGAACGAGTCAGAGTTCGTGGTCTCCCGAGAGTTGTGATGTGCTGCTCGCCACACATCCCTACACATTAGGAAAGTGTGGCCTCTTCCCAGGAAGAACAGAGCATCTGCCTCACACGGCAGCAGGCCCCCATCAATAGCAAACTATCACACGTCAGAGTCATTCCAACAAGAGAGGGCACAGCTCTTCTGTTGGGGGCTGCTCACCAGGTCACATATCCCTCTGCTGCCCCAGTGCCACCCTCAAGGTGTTGGCACCTAGATGTAGGCCCTGAAGGTGGAAGGCAGCCTGCTGGGCAGCAGCTGAGTCAGCATAGTGTAGAATGGCCCTGTGCTGTGGCCCCTGCCAGGTAAGCCTCAGGGGCACTGCCCCCAGCTCCTGGAGGGCACTCTTCAGTTCACGCACACGAGCATTGGAGGGCAGGTTTCCCACGTACACAGTGGCAGCTGGTTGGGTGTCCACCCTGTGCAAGGGGCTATGGGACCCTCCTAGGGAAGCTGCTTGTGACTGCGGTACATCCCCGGGTCTCCTCATGGTGCTTGAAGCTGGGTGCTGGCTGCCAGGCTCAGCCTGAAGAGCGACATCCTTTCCGGCCCGCCTCTCTCGCTCACGGAGGATCCTGAGCACTGGGATTTTCGTAAGCATCTCACAACTGACCTGAAAAAGACAGTGACCTCAGTCGGAGTCTTGGGGTTATCAGGGGGTAGTCACACCAAGGCCACACCCACATACCCAGGAGGGACTCTGGTAACATATTACACCATTCGACTGAAAGGTGCTGAAGGCCCCAGCGCGGTCTTTGGGGAGCTTTAATTTTATTTATTTCTCTGATGCTGGGGGTGACGCACAGGGCCTCACACAGGCTAGACAAGTCTTCTACCATTGGGCTACAGCCCAGCCATTTCTTTTTATTTGGAGAAAGGGCCTCATCATATTGCCCAGGTTTGCCTGAACATCAAACTTGCCATCCTTCTGCCTCAGCATCCAGTGTGCCCAGATGATAAGCCTGCAACATGAAGCCAGGTCTGGATTCCACTCCTTAATAGAAAGTCACCAGCCTGCAGCTCAGCTCTGACCCCACAGCAGCCTAAATGAAATCCTGACACTCTGAAGTCCTTCAGACTGTCCCTTCATGTGCCACAGCAAGGGTGAAATGGGCCTCTACCTTCCCGGAGGAAAGAGCTGGGGTTCCTTTGTGGGCCATTCACCCAAAAGAGCACCTGCAGTAAGTGGTGTTAACACGGCCACAGAGGGCAATTCCTTGCCTGGAAATTGAGGAAAAGTGAGGGCTCCTACGGTGCCTGTGGCTGGGGGGGTCCTTTACATGCCCAGGCGCAGCTCTTGGGTCACACTGAGGCCTGGCCCTACACACTGCCAGGCAGGTCTGACACTAAGCACGACTCGTGCAGCATTCCCTAGTACTAGGCCACCAAGTTGTTAAATGACAGCTTCCTGAGCTCAGCATCAGCCTGTGGGGCTTTCGCACAGGCCGCCTGCGGTCCTACCAAGGTGGTAAACATGTTGCCTGCAAACATCCCAACAACCTGCAGAGGCAGTGGAAGGCAGATCACCATGTGAGCAGTGTGCCGTGGAGGAGGAGCCAAGTGCCTGATCCCTGTGCACAAACTCGGCTGGAAGCATCAGCAGCCAGTTTGCCAGTGGGACGCCTGGACTGAGCTAGCAGATCAGTCTGAACATCAGAGTCTGCAGTGGGCCATGAAGCAGACTTGTTCAGTCCTTTCTGACACTTCTCATCCATCAGAAACAAGGTTTTCTTTAACCTTGGAGGCAGAAAACTGGTAAACAAGCAGTTACTGAGAGAACAGCCATGGCTTGAAGACAGGTTTTCGTGTGTGTGTGTGTGTGTGTGTGTGTGTGTGTGTGTAGGGGGGGTTGTGTTGTTTTTGTAGTTGATGCTGCTGTTCGTTTTTTTGAGAGTCTCACTATATAGCACTGGCTGCCCTGGAACTTACTATGTAGTCCAGGCTGGCCTCGAACTCACAGAGATTCATCTGCTTCTTCCTCCTGAGGGCTGGGATTTAAGGCGTGCACCACTATGCCCAGCTCAAGGCAGGTTTCTACGGTGCACACATCAGATCAGCACTCAGGCTCTGGGTTCCTTTCCCAGGAAGCCGAGCAGCACAGGAGCTGAGCTGTGAGGATGGCATCTCCTGGTGCTCGAGCTACTATGGGGCCGGGCACCGCTCCTCTCGGGAACAGCCTGTTTTGAGTAGGGAGTCATGCCACCCAGCATGGCTTGGCTCACTTCTCCACAAGTCCCAGCCACACTGGCTCTGCCATTTCCCCACGGCTTACATTTGGGCTAGCAGAATGGGCTGATGTCGCTGTCCACACTGAGGGGATTCTGTTTTTACTAGCAGGCAATTAGGAATGGTCATTACGTTTTATCAATGTGCCACATGAAATGAGAGCTCTACTTGTTAATCAATCAGAAAACAACATTTTTATGCTCCGTCCTCCAAAAATTCCATCCTCCAAAAATTACAACTCAGATTTGGTTTTCATGTGTCAATTACCTAGAAGTTTGCAATCTTTTGTGAAGGGTGGCAGTGTAGCTTGTAATCCTGGCTACTCGAGAGGTCTAGGCAGTGAACCCTGTCTCCAAAATAAAAATTAGCAAAGGACTGAGAGGCAGCTCATTAGTAGTGCTTGCCCGAATCACAAGGCATGAGGAATGACACCCAAGGCTCACCTCTGGCCTCCACACGTGCACATATATGAACACAAATGCACACACACACACATGAAAAAACTAGCAAAGGTGCCACAGTGAAGTGACCCTCCCATGACTGCTTCCTAGGTAATTCTAGGCCTCAGCCTGAAGACATTACTTGGAGCCACAAAGTTCCAGGTAGTGCTGATGTCCAGCCACACACGACAGCAGACAATGGCCAGGTCATACGAGGAACACTGATGGCCACTACAGTAGGCCATGCCAGCCACAGTAATAACTCACCTTGGACCAGATGATCCCTGTTGGCTTTGGGCGTGCACAGCCTGTAGCAATGACCCTGGTCGGAGTGATGATGTAGTCAACTGTGAGATCGTGGTCCTCTAGAAGAGCCTCAGGAATGTCAACGACCTGAACAAGGTAAGACGCTGACTAGTCAGGTGACACAGCAGGGCCCTGAAGGAACTGAGCAACTGGACGGATGACCTCCAGTGCATGAGACCCAGGGCCTCATCCATCAACACTGCTCATAGCAGGATGCAAGAACAGGTGCTGTGGAATACTGCTTTAACTAGGGAAAAATGTGTTACATTTGTTTATGTTGTGGAATATTACTTTAACTGGGCAAAGATGTGTTACATTTGTTTAGGCTACATTTGTTTAATGATGTAAAGATGTGTTACATTTGTTTCTGCTACATTTATTTAATCATGTAAACATGTGTTACTGCTTTACCTTGTCTGCCTAAGGCACCTGATTAGTCTAATAAAAAGTCGAATGGCCAACAGCTAGGCAGCGCTGATGGGTGGAGAGAATAAGTAGGAGGAGGAATCCAGGCTCAAGAGGACAGAAGGGAGAGCAGGGAGAACGAGGGAGAAAGAGAGATGTTGGGGCCAACCAACCAGGTAGCCACTAGCCAGACATGGAAGAAACAGGAAAAATAGGACATAAAGAATGAAAAAAAGAAAAAAAGTCCCGAGGCAAACATAGCTGAAGAGAAACACGTTAAATTAAGTCAGAAGAGCTAGTGAACAAGCATAAGATACGGCTGAGCATTCATAACTAATAATAAATCTCCATGTGCCTGCTACGAACAAGTGTCTCTCTCACCCCTCCCTCTCCCAGAGCTGCTGAGGGGCACCAGCGATAGATCTGCAGGACGTACCTGGCAGTCATGGACAATGGTGACGACCGGAGTCCCCTTGTGGACAGCTCCCATCGACACCATCATGGCATACTCAAGATCCGCATAGCCTTCTCCCTTCCCAATTCTCCAGCCTAAGAGACAAGGCTGGGCACAGTGGGCTCCTATCAGGCCTCAGTGGAAAGGATGGGGTCTCAGTGTTCCACAAGTGGCCCCGAACACTGAAAGTGCACAGTGAGTATATGGGGTGGCCAAGCTTGCACTGTGTGCTGGCCATGTCAACAAGACACAGTGAAAAGCAGTGACAGCAGCCAGGTGCGGTCGCGCAGCTGCACCAGCACGCAGAGGCTGAGGAGGGAGGGTGGAGACCTAACGGTCAAGTTCTGAAATCAAACCCAAAAGCCATGAAGGTTGGCAGGTGAGGACAGAGAACAGAGTTCTGCTTTGAAGGGCAGGTGTCTCATCTCCTGCCTTAGGAAGAGAAGCAAGAGGCAAAGGGGAGGCCAGGCTCAGCGGGGTTGCACGGTCACAGGCCTGAGAGAAGAAGACTAATCTGAGGTCAGCGTGGGACATACAACAACATTGTCTTTAAAGGCAGGGAGAGATTACAGCTCACCATCAGCCTGCTCAAAATTCAAGCTGGATAATCCCAACATGCACAGGGGACAGGAAGAGAGGTGCTGGGGCCCCTGTGAGCCCCTGTGACTGTGTCTCCTGTCAGCTTGACAGAAGCTAGGGTCACCAGGGAGACAGGCCTCCGTGAATGCCTGGCGGACTATCCAGACCACATTAGTTGAGGCGCAGGCCTTGTGCACTCTTCTGTGGTACCCAGGAAACTCTGGTCTGACTAGAACAGGACAAAGCCTATACAAGTGGCCAGTGAGTGGCTGGGGTCAGGCACGCAGGGCAGAATGACTGGCAGGGGAGAGCGGACAGGGCAGCCTTCAGAACACCTGGACGGCCTGCCTCTAGCTTACCTTTCTCAGACACAGCAACTGATCCCACCACAATTAAGTCCACGAGGACACTGGAGTCCAAGCCCACGGGGACACTGAAGTTCCGCACACCCTATAAAGGGAAACGGGGGCTGAGCTGTGTTCTTAGCGCAGTCAGAGTGGACGTGACTCCCATGCTACCCTAGAGGAGGCAGTGTCCTGGAACAGTCAGTCCAGAAACAATTTGAGAGAGTGTCTTCTACAGTTCTTACCCCAGGAAGAGGGACAGAGGGAACGAACCACACAAAGCCACAGAACACTAATGCCAAAACAGTGCCATAGGTAATCAGGTGGGAGCCACACACAACCAGGCACACCCTGTTGAGTCTCAGGAGCTTCAGGTTCCTCATGGCACAGGGACACCAAGACGAACGTTAGAAACGAGGGCACAGGACATGGTCAGTACCCGCATGGCCATCGCTTCAGGCAGGGCAATCTCGCTTCTGGATATGTACCCCTAGGGGACCCACCCATCCTGACGATCAGAGGCCTGGATAGAAGGTGTGAGGGGACTGCCCCTGCAGAGCAGGTCAGAGATCTGGCAAGTCTCTTCTGGGATCAGTGTATGGCCTGGGTCTCTCTGAGGCACGTCACAGTGCATGCCTGAAGCACCCACCCTGTTGCAGCCTTATGCTGTCCCTCAGGGTGGCCATGGAAATAGGCTCCCCACTGCCTGAGTTGGGGCCTACGACTTGTCCACTGCCCTATCTCTGAGAATCCTGAGCTGTGGGCTTGTGATGGCCAGAACTACGATTTTATCTTACTTTTCATCCTTTTTATTCTTTTTCCATTTTCTTCAGTGCTGGATAGAATCTGGGGTTTTGTACACGCTGAGGAAGAGCTCTAATGAGCTACGTTTCACCCCCACCACAATTCCTTTTAATATTTCTTCTGAAATGAGGTCTTGCTATAATGTAAGGCAGGTGCGGATCAGCAATCTCCTCTCCCCAGCAGCTGGTTTCAGATGTGCACCACCAAATCTGGTCCTCCCCAAATGGCTCCTCTACACGCACGTATTTTCTATTTATAGCATACTGTACATGTTTTTGTAAGCCGTAGCCAATTCTATTTTTTCAATAAGTTATCAGAAGATAAAAAGTCATTCAACATTTACATATTAGACTCAAGGTAAAATCCCTTTAAAAGGGATAAGTAAAATCATATGGCGTTTATGGTTCTTCAAAAAGCTATCAAATGTGATTTAACGTAAGATGCAAATCCTGGTTCTCTAACACATCAATGAGTCTACAGACTCTAGTTTAGCTGTGAAGTGTCTGATGACATGTAATCATGCTCCTATCAGAAGTTACAACTGACGGGCGGGGGCTTTACAGCCTGCTCTGCAAACAGGGTCCATCCTGCCCTCCACTGTTTTCATCTAAACAGGTGGGAGCAAGCACAAGCGCACAGACCAAATCTACCACAAGAGGGCACCAGAGTGCTCCGTGCTGGGTCTCACCGGCTTTTGAACAAGCATTTCTAACCAGCCAAACTCTGTTCGGATATCTACAGCAGGGGCAGAACTGATGAATGCTTTAACAGTGCTCTCGAGGCTCTGTGTAAACTCCATGGATGCTATTTCACGGTGCGATGACTCAGGAGGACAGCCCCCCAGGGTGGGCACTTCTAGCACTCACCTGGGAGGTGGCACATTTCCTCAGTACATCTTTAGTGGCTCCAGGAGGTGGTGTGATCTTATTAAACAGCCCTGTCCTCAGTCGTGGAGTTGGGACCAGCAGTGTCTTTTTGCTCTTTGAGGGAAAAGACAATCAATTACACAGCGAGTGCATGTTTTCCCCATGAACAAAGGGAATCTCAACTAAGGAACACCTGAGCATAGCTGGGCTGCTTCCCCTCTCATGCCTGTTTCCCCTGAAGGCCACTGAGTGATAACCCCAGTGTCCTCCCCCACATCAGCAACCGCTCCCTCCCGCTGTTCCCTGCTCTCCTCACTGTGGTATGGGGTGTCAGTCTAGTTCAAATATCATCTCACTGCCTGGGAGGGGAGGTCAACACTCCTGCGCTTCCAGGAAGCCTCCTTGAGTCTCCTGGGCCCAGAGCAGGAGCTGCACGTCACTGCTCTCCTCAGCACAGAGGCCTTAGGCCTCCCTTACCGCACAATGTCCTGCACTGCTGAGACTTCTGCCATGTAATGGGACACCAATGGGGGACCAGCAAGTTACTCCATGGCCTCTGGCAGTCCCAGGTTGATTTCCAAAGCTCTAAGCCTGGCATTCAGTGTCAAAGCAGCAGCAGCAGCCTTGGTTCGGCAGAGCTAGGTCAGTCATCACATTGCCTGTGCCACTCAGCGATATGTGGGGCTCGGCCTGTATTCGCTTTGTCTGCACTGGTTATTATAACTGCTTAGAGCTATGAGCATTAAAATGCACACCAAGCTCTCGTCTCATGCTACATGAGATGATATAAAGTAGTTTGAATGAATGATGGGGGTGCTCTCTTTTCTTTGAGAAGTGGTCTACACATTTGTTTGTCTGTTTGTTTTCTTTTGAGACAGGGTTTCTCTGTGTTGCTCTGGCTGGCCTGGAACTCACTCTGCTCTGTAGACTGGCTGGCCTTGTACTCACTGAGATCTGCCTGCCCCGGCCTCCCTTGTGTTGGGATTAAAGGTGTGTGGCACCATCACCTAACACAGATTCAGATTTCTAACTGAGGAGTTTTTGTTTCAAAGAATTAGAACATTAAAAAACGAAGTGAGAGATGGCTGCTGTGAGCTGCAGTCACCTAGAGATACGACATGCATTCAGCAGTCATCTGGAGGGGGAGCACTCATGACTGAGGGCACCTTGGGAGCACGGAGATACCTGCAGTGCCAGCAACCGGACACCTTCCAGGGGCTTATCAGGGTCCACTTTCACTTCCTGTGTCCCAGCAAAGACGTCCAGGTCTTTGATGCTTTGGCAAGCCAGGTAGGACCCCTAGGTAGGCAAAAACAGTGCTGCACTCACCTCCAGCACGAGGAAGCGGGCGTTCCTCTGAGGAGCATCGGGGTTGACTTTAATGGTTCTCGCCACACTGAAAGCGTGCAGGTGTGGGAAATGCTCCGCAGCACGAGAAGCACCCTGTGTAAACGTGGCTGCATGTCACCTTGGGGATGGGGGCCAAGTACAGCCTAGGCATCACAGCCCTGCATCCATCGAGATACAGGAGCCCACATTTCCCCAAGGACACCTCAGAAAGAACACAGGATAGAAAGGAACTAAGCCAGAATTCAAGGTTTTTTTAGTTTGTTTTTTAAAGATATTTACTTTATGCTCTACTGACTTTATGCCAGAAGAGGGCATCAGCTCTCAATACAGAGGGTTGGAGCCACCATGTGGTTGCTGGGAACTGAACTCAGGACCTCTGGAAGAACAGCCAGTGCTCTTAACCACTGAGCCTCTCCAGCCCCAGAACTCAGTTTTTAAGGAAAGAAAACTCTAAAAAGAGCACAGAAGCTGAAGGATTTCCACAGAAGAATGGAGCTCACGTATGCAGCATCAGTTAAGGAGCGGGATGCCTGGAGAGGCCTCTCCTTCGCCTTTTCCATTCACTCCAGAATCTATGAGTTCATCCTATGCCCTCTTCCTGTGCCCTCCTGCCTCTGCCTTTCCGGCGCTGGGACGGCCAGCGTGAACCAGCTCCTGGCTCACACTGCCTCTTTCAGGCAAACTATTTTCCACGCAAACTATCGGCAATAGTCATCTTGGGTTAGGAAACAGCGCCCGGGCTTCTGTCACATGATGCTTTTCTGGGCACTAAAGGCTGGGCTTCCCTCTGGGGGTTCCATAAGCTCCTCCATAAGCGGCTGAGGAAGGCCAGTTCTGTGAAAAGCCTTGGTAGCAGCTACAGTGCAACTCTCCACTCCCACAGAGAGGCTGTGCCTCACTGGGTAACGGAGGGGAATGTATCCAAACACAAAGAGCCCTCCAGGCCTCTTGCATTCTGCCTCTGCTCACTGCGCCTCGAGGACCAATCCTACCAGAAAGCAGAGGAGCTGTGCTGCTGACTTGATTCTCCCAGGGATAACTTCATCCTCTTCTAACAACCCCAGGAACACCTTCGTACCTTAAAGTTCGGAATCCTGTGATGCACAGGTCGGGGGAAGTCAGCTAAATCATGTGATTCCATATAGTCCCAAATGCGTTCACGGATGCCTTGCTTGGAGACACCTACAACAAAGGACTGTGACTTACTGATAAAAACCAATCCCACAGTGCATGTGGTCACTTGTATACCTGCTCTTGTGACAACATCTGCACAGCAGTTTGGGTCCACGCCAGACCAGCTTAAGGTGCCAAGTCTTTCTTCAGAGCAATGGAAATATTAGTTTCCCCTCAAGCTCCCTCACCAGTTGGGAGTAGAGCTCCAAACTTCTGCTAGGAACTGGGAGCATACAGTGAAACCTGAAACCTAGCTGTGAAGTCATTTGCATTGTCTCTGCAGTACCAGAGGTGACAGCATACTTAGCCATCATCCACTGATAAGCTACACAACACCTTTTGGAAGCAAGGTGGCACTGTGTTGCACAGACAGGCCTGAAACTCAAGTGCTCTAGCTTCAGCCTCCCAAGTAGCAAGAGTTAGGAGTGTAGACCACCAGGTTTGG
The DNA here is from genome assembly GCF_982192425.1 of Myodes glareolus. NCBI lineage: Eukaryota > Metazoa > Chordata > Mammalia > Rodentia > Cricetidae > Myodes > Myodes glareolus. Next base: position 50,246,752 of record NC_142047.1, read on the forward strand.
CTAGAATAGTCTTGATTATTTAGGGGTGCAGAGGGTCAAACTCAGGGTTCCGAGTGTGTTAAGCAAGCACACCCCCAACCTGCCTGGTGTGTAGAAAGTATTTTTGTCTTTCTTTTTTAAAAGATTTATTACATAAGTGTGTCCACATTTGTTTACGTGTTTATGTGCACCACCAGCAACTGCGGGTGGGGGGAAGGGTGGAGCACGCAGGTACCAATAGATGCCAGGGGTCAGAGGGCATTGATCCTTTTTCTTGGAATTGGGAATGGTAAGCTATCTCATATGCTTGCTGGGACTGACCTCCCGTTCTCTGTAGGAGCAACAAGCGCCCTTGACCACAGAGATCTCTCCAACCCCAGCTGTGGTCCTTTGTAAATTTCGTGGCATCACAGCGTTTGCAAGGGCAGACCCCACCAACGGGCAAGTGGAAGCTTTCCAAACCTTCGCTGTTTGATGCATACGCTTCCTTGTTTACAATGCTTTGTTGCGCGGGTAGCGAAGGCGCTGCTGCGCGGTGTTCGAGGCTGAACGAACCCCTCCATTCCCACCACCCCGGCTCAGGCTATTTTAAACGCGTCGAGTCCGGCTGGGTGAGGGCCGGACTGACTCTCCCTCGCGGCTGTCAGCCTGGGCATCATAGCCGTAACGGGCCGGGTCTCATCCTCCGTACACCACGTTCGGACCACCGGGGCTTTTGGGTAGATCAAGCCTTGGTTTCCCCCATTGCCCTCCGTGCTCCTCACCCGCCAGCGCCTCCATGGCCAACTCACGTCACAGCGCGACGCCTCTCACGGTGACGTCAAACGCCTGCGCGTCACACTGCGCCTGCGCACTGAGGCTAACTGGTCCCAGAGCACACGCATGCGCAGGCGACGCCGTGGGCGTGGTTCCCGCTCTGGGTCCCGGTTCTTCTGTCTTTCTACTTGTTGAACGCTGCAGAAGCACCCAACAGCTAGCTAGCTAGCTAGCTTGCTTGCTTGCTTGCTTGCTTGCTTGCTTGCTTTCCTTCTTTCTTTCTTTTACTATTTATTTCTGTATTTTAAGTATATAAGTGCTATGTCTTCATGCACGCTAGAAGAAGGAATCTGATCCGGTCACAGATGGTTGTGAGCCACCATGTGGTTTCTGGGAATTGAACTCAGGGCCTTTGGAAGAGCAGTCATGTACTCTTAACCGCTGAGCCATTTCTCCAGCCTACCTCAGTGCTTTTGAGGCCGCCATTGAGCCGCCTTAGAACGCGGATGTCTGGGACACATATACACACACAACATGTTTGCATTTGTATTATGTGGAACATATATAACGCATATAGGGCTGTCAAAATGGCCTAGCCGGGAAAGGTGCTTGCTGCCAAACCTAACAATTTATATTTCATCCCCAGGACTCACTGTAAGAGATGGGTATTGGCTTCAGAATCTCCCAAGACCAAGTTCTCAGCACAAAGGAGGTTTATTTGCTACAGGGGGAAAGAATGCTGGGGAGTGGGAGGGCAGGGACTAAGAGGCAAAGACAGGAGATAAAGGGAGAAGGGGAAGGAAACAAGGGAGGGGTAGGGATATTTGCGGAGGGGCAGGAGAAACAGGACTACCACTGGATAGAAAGACAGCTGGGGCACATGGGAAAATGGTGGTTTGTAAGGTACAAGGGGGACTCCATGTTAGGATGAGGTGTTTAATTTTAATTGGGCATGTTAATTATGTGAGCTGAAGGCTGGACTTGAGTACTTTAATAGCTGGACCTTGTTGGTCAGCCTTAGGAGGAGGAAGTATCCAATGAGGAAACAGACCTTGGTGGCTAGCTTTAGGAGTGTAAGCTCACAGTTTTTAGCAAGGCATTAGGAACTGGGGAAATGGGCAAGCCTGCCAGAGCCATGTTTACCACACTTGAGCTAGCTAGAGTCCCTTCACCCACATGGTTGAAGAAGAAAACCGACTCCCTAGAGTTGTCCTCTGACCTCCACAGACTGTGCTATATCATGAATCCATACACATATATCATGCCCGCGCACACACACACACACACAAAATGCGTGGAACATACATATACATGCATATGCAAGCATGTTGTATGTGTAGACCATGTTGTGTGTACATCTGTAGAGACACCGCTTGAAAGTCAAAGGAAACCTATACACATCTGATACGTGGATCTGAGACTGAGGACACCCGTTGGGATTTCCAGCTCCCTGTGTCTCAGGACAAAGAACTGTCCTAGGGACACGTGGTTAGATGTAGAAATAAAGACTGTTTATTAAAGAAAGGAAAGAAAACTCCTGAAATGAAATGAAGAGGGTGGTAAGGGGGGGACAGTCAGAAGCTCACAAGTGTTGGGCCCGAAGGCTTCTGACTACTCACGTGTCATTTACATAGCCCTACTCCAGCCTTTGTCCAGGCTTTTTTTTGGGGGGGGCGGGGGTTAAGACAGGGTTTCTCTTTGTAACGGCCCAGGCTGTTCTGGAACTCCCTTTGTAGACCAGGTTGGCCTTAACTCACAGAGGCCTGCCTCTGCCTCCCCCAAGTGCTGGGATTAAAGGCAAATCAGCTGACCTCTTTCATAGGGTGTGTCTTTGTGTCCTTGAGCACACCTGTGTAGGTGGAAGTCAGGGACAACCTCAGGCTTTCTTTCTTTCTTTCTTTCTTTCTTTCTTTCTTTCTTTTTTTTTTTTTTTGAGATAGGATTTCTCTGTGTTACAGTCCTGGCTGTCCTGGAGCTCACTTTGTAGACCAGGCTGCCCTCAAACTCACTGAAATCGCCTGCCTCTGCCTCCGAAGTGCTGAGATTAAAGGCGTGCGCCACTACTACCTGGCACTTTTTCTTCTTAAGTTACTATAGCTGTACCTGCTGGCTTCTTGTGTTTAAAGGTGGCAAAAAAATTGGCTGGTTTTCAATGCAAGGAGGAGTGGAAGGACCCTAAAAGGTGATCAAAGCTGCTCTGTATTTGCATATAGTCAGTATACTGTGTGTTTGGAGCATCCGAGTGGCTAGGGATGTCAGTTCACGTCTGTGGTGGCTGCCCAGCTCCTACCCACCCCAGCCTCTGATGGAGGGTTCTGTTGTTTGTTTTGCAACTGAACTTCATTTACACCTTGAAGAAATCAGGCTCCCCTGAACTTTCTTTGTGACATGTGATCTCAAGGCTGCCTTCTCCACTGATTCCCCAGCTGGGTAGAGTTTGTTAGCACTCTGCCCTTGCTGCCTATGGATCACCAGAATGATGATGCGCTTGAGACAGGATTCAGGATCATACTCTGCTGCCCAGGAGGCTGGCCTTGAAATCACAGATCCACTTGGCTCTGCCTTCGAGTGCCAGGATCAAAGCTGTGCACTGCTTCACCTGGCAGGATGCAATTTTTACTGGTTATTGTTTCTGAAGTTTTAGGTTCACAGCAAAAGCCACAGAGAGTCCCATACGCTCCTTCTCGAGGTCAGTTGTCACCCTGGTACACAGCATTCCTGGTGGGGTAATACAGTTTCCTGTCTTGATAAACCAAATATATATATATATATATATATATATATATATATTTTTTTTTTTTTTTCCTGTGAAAGATGGGAGTGGGGGAGGAGACGGTATTTCAAGGATGGAAAATGGGAACAAACTTGAATTTGGCTCCAGTGGAGATGTGTTGTGGCTGAGAGCTGAGGGTGTGTCTGGACATTGGGATGAATCAGGGTCACAGTTGTTCACAGAATCACCAATAGGGAAGATTGGTGATCACCCATAGGGAAGCTGCCAAGTCACAGCTAGAAGGTGTACAGCAGTGTTCAGGCAGGTGGGGGACAGGGAAGCAGAAAGTCGGGAGAAAGGAGGAGAGTGGTGGAGTTAGGAGGCTATAGACTAAGGGGTGTCGCTACTCAGCTTGGCTGATGGCAGCGAGAATGTCCAGGAATCTTCGTGGTGTCTCCGGATTCCTGGTCTTGCCAAAATATACAGTCTTCCATGGTAAGGCACTGATGACTGCTGAAGAGTACAGAAGAAGAGAACCATGAAAAGCAGAATAGGGGGATGGAGAGCCCAAGAGAACATCCTAGTGTCTCAGGAGCTTGGCTTGCTGTTAGAATTCCCCAAGACTTAGTGTTTTCTCTCCTCCTCTTTCCTCCTCTTCCTTTTCTTCTCTTATTGAGACAAGACCAGACCTCTCTACATAGTCCTGGCTATTCTAGAACTCACTAAGTAGACTAGGCTGGACTTAAACTCAGAGATCCATTGTACCAGGTTTTCTTTTAGGCCACCAATCAGCTCCCAAATTCTGACACGGAGACATATTAGTTATGAATGCTTGACTTTAGCTTAGATGCGTTTCTTGCTGAAGCTTTTTTTTTCTCCCCGAGACAGGGTTTCTCTGTAGCTTTGGAGCCTGTCCTGGAACTAGCTCTTGTAGACCAGATTGGTCTTGAACTCACAGAGATCTGCCTGCCTCTGCGTCCCGGGTGCTGGGATTAAAGGTGTGCGCTGCCACCGTCCAGCTCTTGCTGACTCTTATAACTTCACCTTTTTCTCTTCATCTACGCTTTGCCTTGGGGACTTTTACCTTTCTTTACTTCGATATCTTACTTTCACTGCTTCTCCATGCCTGGGTAATAATGGCTGTCTGCCTGGCTAGCCCCAGGAGTCTCCCTCTTCTTCTCTCTGGAACCTAGATTCCTATCTATTCCTTCTGCCTGCCAACCCTGCCTTTTCCTCTTCTACCTAGCTATTGGCTGTTCAGCTTTTTATTAGGCCAATTAATTAGGTGCCTTAGACAGGGAAGGTGAAACAAATGCAACACATCTTTACATAATTAAACAAATGCAGCAGGAACAAATGTAACACCCCTTACATTGTTAAAGGATGGAGCAGAAAGAAAAGTAACACACCTTTACACAGTTAAAGTAATATTCTACAGCATAAACAAATGTAACACATCTTTTAAGTATTCCGCAACAATTCATCTGATTCTGCCTCCCAAGCACTGGAATTAAAGGTGTGTGCCATTTTGCCTGGCTACTGTTTTCTTTTCTGCCCCTCCTCCCCCTCCTCTTCTCCATCTTCCTCTTTTTCCTCCTTTTTCTCCCTCTTTGTTCTCCTTTCCTTCTGCCTCTTCCTGCTCCTTTCGATGTTTTGAGACAGGGTATTACTCTCTGTTCTGACTTTGAATTCACAATCCTCCTGCCCCAGCCTCCCATGCTCCCAAATGCTACGATTACAGGCCTGTGTCACCACACCTCAGCTGGCGTTCTCTTGTGTGTGTGTGTGTGTGTGTGTGTGTGTGTGTGTGTGTGTGTGTGTGTGTGTGTTGGGAGATGGTGTTTACTATGTACACACACGTGAGGACGTGAGTCATCCACCTTGTTTTTTTGATCATCCCGAGGAATCTGCCTGTATCCACCTCCTGCTGAATTTCCAAATCCTTCTGGATTCCACGGGCACACCACCACACCCAGATATTTATTTTTCTGTTTTAACGTGGGTGCTGCTTACAAGGCAAACACTTTACCAACCAAGCCATTCCTTACTCCACATGCCTTCTAACTTGGACATGTGGCATGAAGGAGGAAATGGTGGTGTCCTGCTTAGTTTCCTCTGGTTTCTAGGGTTGTCATTACTATGGGAGACACGGTCATACTGAGCTCTGAGAAAGGACTGGGACCTGGACTAGTGATCAGCACCTCTCCATGCAGACACTTGGTTACCAGCCTTCCAGGACCTGGTTCACTCTCCTGAAGTTCTCTTAGATAAAACATAATTCCCTGGAAGCGGGGGGAGGATGCCTTTCCAGTAGATTTTTAACAGTCATTCATTTATTTATGTTGGATTGTGAGGCAGGACCTTAGAGCCCAGGACCTACGTGGGAGAAGCACAGAATGGACTTCTGAGGCCTGAAAGTTGCTCTTTGACCTCCACAGTCACCTTGGTCCACATTCCCCTGCCCCACATAAATAAATGCAAAACATTTTTAATTTAAAAAGGAAGAGATCCTAACAGCAGGGTTCTAGGCTGCCCTGCCCCTACTTCCTTCTGCTGTGTGTGTGGCCTGGCAACAAAGGCAAGCAGATCCCATCAGACTGACTGGTGTGGCCGAGAAATAGAACAGGGTCGAGAGGGAGAGAGAGAGAGAGAGAGAGAGAGAGAGAGAGAGAGAGAGAGAGAGAGAAAGAGAAGGGGGACGTAGGCAGGTGGTCCTCAGTGGAGGCACCAGAGGAGGAAGCTGGGGAGCAGGTACCTGAACTTGAGGGACAGCCGAAGGCTTAGTAGGTACAATGGGCCTGGGCCTGAAAAGGGTGGAATCAGGGTGAGGGCAACCCCAGTTTTGTCACCCCTAAAGGTAAAGGGGATCCCGTGGTACAGGGCAGGGGTCTTGTTCCTGTGAGGTCCCGTTGTCAGTCTTAATGGCCTATTTGAGTCACCAGTCCAGACTGGGGAATCTGAGTTGGCTCATGCTCAGAGCTGGGAATGTCAGTCCTGTAGGCTGCAAACCCCACAAAGACCAAGTGTCCACCTCCTTACCTCTTTCTCTCCTCATCCCTGGAGACGGTCCAGTTCCTTTCTGACCTCCCGGTGCAGGTTCCCACAGGGAGGAGGGTGAGCCACAGTGTTCACAGCATCACTGCCATTCAGGGCTGGAGTTTGAGAAAATCCCAGAACAGTGGTAGAGGGGACACTTGATGATTTTTGGCGAATGCTCTCCATCCACTACTTTGGGAAGACCTTGGCTTTCTGTCACTTTTTTTTCTATTTCCAGAGTTATAATGATATTTTGAGTTTTGAAATTTTCCAAATTTAACAGAAAACTTGCAAGAATGGTGCAACAGAGGCTATAATTTAAAAGCCACCATGGCACTCATTTGTAGGACCCTCTTCCTGTTCCTATCACCTGTGTTAGTGCTGATTGTCAACTTGACAAAACCTATACTCACTTGGGAGAGGGAACTCTGGGCTTGTCTATGGGGATTACCTTGATGGCCTTAATGGAGGCGGGAGGATCCAGCGCTGCAGACATGTCCACCCCCTGACTGGAGTCTGCCCTGTCTGAAACAGAATGGAGTGGAACACTAGCACGGTGGCTGCCATGTGGGCAGCTGTCTCAAACTCCTGCACTGTGACGAGATCCCCTCCCCCCGAAAGATGAGGAACTGTGAGCTGAAATGAACTCACCTTGGTCAGAGTAGTTTATTACAGGCACGCAGAAAGCAGGCTAAGGTGCCACCATTGGTATTGACACCCCCCCACTCCTTCCTCCCTTCTCTTCCCTTCCCTCCCTCCTCCTTCCTTCTTTTCCTCTCCCCTTCCTCTATCCCTCCCTTCTTTTGCAGTGCTGGGGTGGAACTCAGGGCCTTATGTGCCAGGCACTCACTCTGCTCTGCAGCACATCTCCTTTCAAATCTTTTCAGACATGCACAGACTATGACATTAGCCCTAAATATTATGACATGTGTCTGCTCCAGACAGAGCATGTTCTTACCTGAGCACAGTCCTATCTCACTCAGGAATCTTGACCTGGGAGAGATGGCTATACTACACACACTCTGCATTCTGATTCCCTCAGACCCCCCTCCTTTATTTGTTCTGAACTTTATACCACCTAGCATCAAACACTTCATGTAGCCATTGGGTTTCCTTAATGCCTTTTGACCCTCCCACCCTCACCTCTATCTTCACATCTCGACTCCAGAAAAAAAAGTCATTCTCAGTAAAAATGAGTTTGGATCCATCAAGGGCTGAAACTTCTGTCCTGAAAAAGGAAATTTCTAGAAGCTGACTCATGAGGGTTGTTTAAAAAGTAGCTCTGAGGCTGGACAGTAGTGTTCATACCTTTAATCCCAGCACTCTGGAGGCAGAGGCAAGCAGATTTCAGAGTTCACGGCTAGCCTGGTCTACAGAGTGAGTTCCAGGATGACTAGGGCTACACAGAGAAATCCTGCCTGGAAAAACCCAAATAAATGAAGACATAGATAGATAGATAGTGGGTCTGATGGGGTATAGTATCCACATAGCAAGACCCTGTCTCGAAAAGGGGGATGCTTCTCTGCCCATGTCTAACTCACAAGTCAGTTCTTTTTTTTTTTTTTTTTTTTTTTTTTTTTTTTTTTTTTTTTTTTTGGTTTTTCGAGATAGGGTTTCTCTGTGGCTTTGGAGCCTGTCCTGGAACTAGCTCTTGTTGACCAGGCTGGCCTTGAACTCACAGAGATCCACCTGCCTCTGCCTCTGCTGGGATTAAAGGTGTGCACCACCACCGCCCAGCACAGGTCAGTTCTTAAGTAGCCTGGGAACCTGAGACTCTTCTGCTATCTCATTTCTAAAACTGAAGGCATCTCCTGAGCCCAAAGAATGCTAAGCAAAGAGCTGAGAGCAAAATCGGTTCCAGCTTTTTTGCATTGATCCATGCTGGGTCTGAAAGGCAGAAGTCTCGGGACCCTCCAGAAACGGTCTGTCATTTCACATCCCAATAGTCAGCTCGCTGCTCAACTTCCCAACCCTCCCTCCCACAACATACCTCTGCAGGTGTCAGGCAATTTGTTCAACAACCCTGTGAAAACAAATCCAGCCTTCTAGCCAGTCAGGATGTGCAGAACCTTCTTGCTTCCCTGGAAACTTCCAAAAGTCTCAAAAGCTGTATCTGTCACTCAGCAGCCTTGACACATGGCAAAGCTATGGAAAATGGCTTTTTGTAAGCTAAATGCTAGGCCCAGTTGACTTGACCTTTCTGAGTTTTGCATGCTTTATTCTTGCAGTGCAAGGCACGCTGGCGTCCACAAGGTGTCAGCACCTTCATTAGAACCAAACCTGTCTGGCTTTCTTTGCTCTTTCTCCCCCCCTCCCCCCTTTTTAACATATAGTTCCCCGGTTGGCCTCACGATGGCACCATCACCCACGGAGTGTGTGTCTCCAGGTGCTGGAGTCGTGGCGTCTGCGGAGGAAGAAGGGCTGGGGAGGTAACTCTCTTGCCCTTTTCAACGCTTATTATTTGACTAACACACAGGGCCCTCTGGGGTCTGATTTGCTTTCGTCTCGCTGACAACAAGACAAGGAAGAGAAGGAACAGGCAATAAGCAAGAATGTAGCAACTCTTAGGCGGCGAGGCCTCTGCAGGCTGCCGGAGCCGCTTGTTGTGGTGCTTGCCAAGTCCAGGTGTGTGCGGTGTTGTTTTAGAAACCGGAACAAACAGATCTCTCTTTGCTCTATAAAAGTTGGAGAAGCCCAGGTTCAGAGAGGGGGAACATCCCTACCACCTCTCTGAGACGGGGTAGTAACTGTATGTGACCGCTAAACCAATGTTCTTCCTAGCAGACACTGGTTTAAGCCTGGGCATATGCAGACAGAAAGTGGCCTTTGGGAATTTAGATTTCATAGTCGGAGTTGTTTGGTTTCTGCACTGTGCTTTGATAAAGCTATTTAAGCGGACACAGATAGACAGATAGACACACACACGGACACAGACATGTACGGACACACACACATAAACACAGGCATATATGAACACACAGAGACACATATGGGCACACACGGACATGGACACATATGGATACGCACACACACACAACCCCTCATAAGAACAAAGTAAACAGTGTCCCTGCAGGAAGCCCACAGATGGGGGGGGTTCTTGATCAGTGAATGGAATTTCCAGTAAAATCGTGAGAAAAATTCAACACTGCCTGCCACAAGCTTCAGGGGTGAAAAGGCACTTTCTGTCATAGTCATAAAAAAAAACCCTCCCAAAAAACACATGAATGCAAATACACTAGGGGCACTGGAACAATAAGGTCTTAGTGGGAGCCAGAGAGTAGGGGAGAAAGCTTAAACCTGGACTCGGACAGGCACCCGACCTGCACCCGGGAAGCATTATCTTGCTGCTTAAAGAGAAGGTAAAACGTGTCAAAGAAGAATCCAGAACAGCATCCAAAAAAAAAAAAAAAAGTGTTTCCCAAGATAGTTCAGGTCAGGGGGCCTTGTACCTTCCTTTGCTTTAAATCCTGAAGTTATCGAGTCAAAGACAGTGCACACACATATTTCTTTGGTTGTTTCGATTATAATTCACGCGATGCCATTATTGTCATCTACTCAAGTGTCGAAGCTGAAAAAGAACTCTCTAATGTCTCACCGCCTTTTGCTGAAAATCTAATGCGGTCGGGGTGGGGGGCACGGAAAGCTGAAACAAATGTTTTATCTGTCGCCTTCTTCCCTACCCAACCGGACCAACAACTTCCAGAAGGTTCAGCGGGGCATAGAGCCTTTCCGAAGGGATGATGACCCAGTGCTTCTGGGGAAGCGGGCGAGGAGGGATCCGATGACGACCTGAGGTGTTGAAGGAATAAATAAGCACTCCACAAATAAACAAACCGTCCCTGGGATTCCTAGAGGGAAGGCGAAAGCCTGGATGTTGGAGACCTCGGTGTGGCTACGCAGCAAGGCTGGCAGCGATCAAAATCCTTCAGTTGCCAGGCCCTCTGAGGAGCTCTTGGTCCCCAGTTCACCTTATCAAAACTCAGCAAAAACAAACAAACTGAAATATAGTCAATTTACAAATCCCAAAGATGCTGGCCGCAGAGTGTGATCCGGCACAGGCCAGGGAAGCCGGTCGGAGGCCACGCAGTGCGAGCACTCCAGTAAATCTCCAGCGGCGAAGCCCCGGGAGGAAAGCAGGCCTGGAACTCCCCACGCAGGGTGGGGTACCGTGGCCCGGACTGCACTGGGGACACCTTCGGGCAGCACGGGAGTGGGCTTGCCAAAGCAATTTCATAGCTGGAGAAGGGAAAGCAACCAGATGGATGCCCGCCTCTGTGCGGGAGAGGAGAGGGAGAAAACAAGTGGCCGACTTGTTTTCCCTGAGCCCCACAAAATGGGCTGGAGGACGCAGATCTGTCACAGCTAAGACTTAGGATCAACTGCCCCAGAGGTGTTCCCTCCCGGCTTTCCCACCGAGCTTTCCTCCCCAGTCCGACCCCCAGGCGTGGGAGCGAAAGGAACCGAATTCTACAACCCAGCCTCCTTTGTGGGCTCTTCTTCAACACTCCGACCTCGAAGCGCCCAGTGGATTTATTCATCATTGTGTTCAGGAGGCCCAGCCGGCTCAATTGGTTTGCTCTGAACCCATTACAACTAGGCCCCGATAATTAAGAAATCTAATTATTCGCTTCTTCACTCATTAATAAGAAAATCTTTAGAATCTTTGCTACTTACAAGGTCTTGATCAGAGCAGACCTTTGCCCAACTTCATCAATTCGATTTTAAATTCCAAACTAAACCTCTTTTTCTTAATTTTTCAAAGGAACAGGTTTTTATTTTTTGCTGTGGACACGTGGTCTCGTTAAACCAAATGTGATAATAAAATAAAATTTAATAAGATGTAACTTATTTTTAAAAGTCCTCAAGTTAACTTGAGCTACAGGGGGTGGAGGGGGAGAAAAATCTGGCTAAGAGCAGCTGGGTCTTAGAGCCGTCGGATTCCAGCGCTTCTCACCCTGATTGGTTCCATCCTCCTCACAGCTGCCAGATGATTGGTTCAAACTTCCTGGAGGGGGCGCGGCCTGAGGAAAGTAAAAACTCGCTTTGAGCCTGAAGACTTTTGAAACTTTTCCCAATCCCTAAAAGGGATTTTGCTTCTTTTTCCGGGCTCGGCCGGGCAGCTTCTCCGGACCCTAGCTCGCTGAGGCTGCGGGCTGCCTTTCTGCTGGCGGGACCCCGAGAGCCGCGATTTCCTTTCCTAGCGTTCAGAAGGGTCGGTCTCGCTCCGTGGCGTCCCTGCCGCCAGTTCAGGGCTGCCACCCGCTGGGCCGAGAGCGCGCGGCCAGCGGGGCCGCCCCGGGCGCGCCCTCCAGGATGCTGACCCGCCCGGTCGGCTGAACTCGAGCGCTCCCGATCGGCCCGAGCGCCGGCGCCTTCCGCGCGTGGCTCGCGAGGCTGCCCCGAGCAGGGGCTGCCCGCGCCGCCCGGTCCCCTCCGGCTCTCCTGCTCCGGGCCTCGCTCGCCGCGGGCCGCAGTCGGTGCGCACAGGCGGCGGCCGAGCGCCTGGGACGCAGCATGCAGGCGCGCTACTCGGTGTCGGACCCCAACGCCTTGGGAGTGGTGCCCTACTTGAGCGAGCAAAACTACTACCGGGCAGCGGGCAGCTACGGCGGCATGGCCAGCCCCATGGGCGTATACTCCGGTCACCCCGAGCAGTACGGCGCCGGCATGGGCCGCTCCTATGCGCCCTACCACCACCAGCCCGCGGCGCCCAAGGACCTGGTGAAGCCTCCCTACAGCTACATCGCGCTCATCACCATGGCGATTCAGAACGCCCCTGAGAAGAAGATCACCCTGAACGGTATCTACCAGTTCATCATGGACCGCTTCCCCTTCTACCGCGAGAACAAGCAGGGCTGGCAGAACAGCATCCGCCACAACCTGTCGCTCAACGAGTGCTTCGTGAAGGTGCCGCGCGACGACAAGAAGCCGGGCAAGGGCAGCTACTGGACGCTCGACCCAGACTCCTACAACATGTTTGAGAATGGCAGCTTTCTACGGCGACGCCGGCGATTCAAGAAGAAGGACGTGCCCAAGGACAAGGAGGAGCGAGCCCACCTCAAGGAGCCGCCCCCGGCTGCGGTCAAGGGCGCCCCGACGGGGACCCCGGTAGCGGATGCGCCCAAGGAGGCCGAGAAGAAAGTGGTGGTCAAGAGCGAGGCAGCGTCACCCGCACTGCCTGTCATCACTAAGGTGGAGACGCTGAGTCCCGAGGGCGCGTTGCAGGCCAGTCCCCGCAGCGCAGCCTCCACTCCTGCTGGCTCCCCAGACGGCTCTCTGCCTGAGCATCACACAGCGGCGCCCAACGGGCTGCCAGGCTTCAGCGTGGAGACCATCATGACGCTGCGCACGTCGCCTCCGGGCGGCGATCTGAGCCCGGCGGCCGCGCGCGCCGGCCTGGTGGTGCCGCCGCTGGCTTTGCCTTACGCCGCCGCTCCACCCGCCGCTTACGCGCAGCCTTGCGCGCAGAGCCTGGAGGCTGCGAGCTCGGCGGGCTACCAGTGCAGCATGCGGGCCATGAGCCTGTACACCGGGGCCGAGCGACCCGCGCACGTGTGCGTCCCGCCCGCTCTGGACGAGGCTCTGTCGGACCACCCGAGCGGCCCCGGCTCCCCACTCGGAGCCCTCAACCTCGCGGCGGGCCAGGAGGGTGCGCTGGGGGCCGCGGGTCACCACCACCAGCATCACGGCCACCTCCATCCGCAGGCGCCGCCGCCCGCCCCGCAGCCCCCTCCTGCGCCGCAGCCTGCCACCCAGGCCACCTCCTGGTATCTGAACCACAGCGGGGACCTGAGCCACCTCCCCGGCCACACGTTCGCCACCCAACAGCAAACTTTCCCCAATGTCCGGGAGATGTTCAACTCGCACCGGCTGGGACTGGAAAACTCGACCCTCGGGGAGTCCCAGGTGAGCAATGCGAGCTGTCAGCTGCCCTACAGAGCCGCGCCGTCCCTCTACCGCCACGCGGCCCCCTACTCCTACGACTGCACCAAATACTGATGCTCCCAGCCCGTCCTTGCCTCAGGCCCACACCGGCTTCGCCTCCCCTATGGACCCTCTTCGACGGAGCCGCAGAAAGCGACGGAACGCGCCCCTCTCTCAGACCCGGGAGCAGAGAGCTCCGCGCAACTCGCAGGTAACTTATCCGCAACTCGGTTTCCGAGATCCCAGCGAGTCCCTCTAACGGGGACGCAGCCCACCGAAACGAAATACCGATTTTTAAAAATTTCCTTCCCCTACCCGGATACTGCGCCTGCTCCCGTTGGGGCTTCACAGATTAGTTTGTGGACCAAATCCCACAGGGACCCCTAATGACTTTCTGTGGAGACTCCCCAGGGGCGCATGATGTCTCTTTGGATAGGGTGCCTTCTGTAAACGAGTGCGGATTTGTAACCAGGCTATTTTGTTGTTGCCCAGAGCCTTTAATATAATATTTAAAGTTGTGTCCACTGGATAAGGCTTCATCTTGCCCAACCGTTTCTGCCAAATTTAATTAAGAAACCTATGTGGGTTTTTCTCCCCACAGTACCATGATAAAATAGATTTTTTTCTCAACTGTAGGTCTTTTGCAAAACAAGAAAATAATTTATTTATTTTTTTGTTGGTGGTGGATAACGAAGTCAAGTATCTGATACTTTTAATTAAGGAAATGTGATGGCTTTGTACACTAGACGCCATCTGGAGTATTCCTAACAGACACAAAAAGACTTAAAAATTTAACTTCATCTGTGTTTGTCTTATGTGGTCTCAATGTTGTATTTACCTTAAAATAAACCCATGTTGTTTTTCTGCCCAAAGTTCGGACAATGTCTTTGTGTTCTTGAATTAAAAAGAAATAAGTTTCAGTAAACCCACTTGTGATTATTTTTATGGTGCAGGTGGCCTGGTACGTAGGTGCACGCACGCGTCATGGGACAATGGAGCTCTCCTTTAGTAATAGAGGGCTCTTGATTTGTTGACATATCCCACCCTGGAATTTTTCTATCAAGATTGTCTGAGAAACTGTCCTACCGGCAACACGCGGACAGGGTTGCCTAAGGGCAGGTAGCTGGCCTCTGAACAAAATGCTTTTCGGGATGCAGAAAAACGTTTGCCAATTGTCAAAACAAAATGGTGTCGCTCCTTCTCGGTGTCCAGCTGTCCCCCGTGTAAGGGGAGAAACAGAATAGACAAACGGTCACAGCTGGGTGAGTCCTGTGTCCCCTGCCTTTCTTTAAATGCGGACTTGTTGCCCTGTTAGTGTTTGAACCCTGCCCGAAAGAGCGAAAGAGGATTGGTGTCTTGTATTTAATGGCTGGGGATCAGATTAGAAGTGACTTTCGATCTGATTTATTTCTCAATTTGGGTTTCAAATATTTACCCCCTGAGGTGAAAAGGGAAGCCACGGTGCCCCTTAAAAACTCGATATTTTAGCGCTGAAATTGATGTGGTTTTCAGCACGCTAAAGAACAGGGAGATTATTTTTCTTTCTAAATTTTTTTTGATAGGGATGAACCTTGGATTACCCTGCAGGGTGGGTGTCTTTCTTACCTTTCTGCTGGCTGACTTCATTGCAGGCCTGTGTGTTGGACCATAGGCGCCCAGCATCATGGAGTCCCGTCCCAGTTGGTAACCTGTATTGTGCCCATGGAAGTTCCTCCTGCATAGAAAACACTGACCAAGGAGAACTTTGCAGAAGGTCATCTGCTTGGTTCAGTGGTGGTCACTGAAGCACGTGTATTATCTTATTGTTAAAACTGCAAGTTTTGTATTTATGCTATTTTGAGCTAGAATTAGGGAAGGTTTGAATCCTGATGAATCTTCCCATATGCGTAAGACAGTCTTTCAACCTGTAGCACCGGAAGGTGTCGTAAAGTGGGGGAGGGCTTGCCTGGGCTGGGGCAGGTGTGCCTCGGTTTCTGAGCCTCGTGAGCGGGAGCAGACAGCTTAGGAGGAGTTCTGGAGATCTCTGGTCCCTCCCGATGCTGGTTTCACTTTGCAGCACTCTTCAAACCACTCGCCCCAGGAGAAGCGAACTGCTGCCCAGCCAGCTGGCTCTCTCCTTTCCCAGATGTTTCAGGGGCCTCTCTGAAAGCGTGCCCTCCTCTTAAGATCTGGAACTTCTGGAGCCTGGTGACTGACCCAGAGGGAAAGAAAGGAGGTGGTTGGGAGTGGGGGAGCTCTTACAGAGAACCCTTCTGGGGTAGGTAACTAGGGAAAAGCCCCCGGAGCCGGCCCTATACCAAGTCTTTCCTTGGAACACAGGTAGCCTGCTTGTATTGCTGACTTTTTCCAGGCATCCTGGAGCAGCAAGAGTGAAAAATAGGGGTCTGGGAAATGTTGGTCTGCGTCGTCGCTTCCTCTGGGCAGTCAGGAGGAGGATAGGCTAGGAAGGTTGGGCTTCTAATTTTTAGGCTCACAGCTCTGCTTGGCCCAGCCTTCGCTGCAATCTCCTTACTACTAGGGACTTATCATCATTCCAGATCAAACCAGGAAGCTCCCCAATGTTGCCGGCAGCAAGGAGAGGCAAGGTCGGCCCCAATATTGGGGTCGTACCAGCCACTCTGAGAGCTGGATAGTCCTTGCGCTGGAACTTCTATGGGAACGCAGATTGTCTTTGGTCCATTATCCCTACACTGGTCTTCCTTAGGCCTCTGCTCTGTTCCTGGCAAGTCCAGGACATTCCAGGAAAAGGGGGCAAAGAGTTCCAAGGTGGAAGGCCTGGAGTGCCTAGCCCAGGTAGTCCAACTCTCTGCCAGGGTGATTCTGCTGTCCTTTCAAACACAACCTTGTCTGTTAACCATGACTCAAGCAGACGGTGCGGCTTGGCAGATCGCACAGATAGGGTGGATAAAGACGAAAGCAGGCCCCTGCAACACTGGCTGAGGCGTTCCTGTGGGTTTGCTCCCAAGTACCAGCCAGCCTTAACCAGGTGCACAGATCAACATCGCTCAATCTTGACAGATTTGGGTCTGCAGAGGACCCTCCTTGCCTCCTCACACTCCCAACTCAGACACTGGCTGGAGGGAGCACTGTACAACCATTGCCTTCTGAGTCTGAAGTTTCACCGCCACTGTCTCACCCGCTGTTTTTCGGGAGTGCCCACCAGCTTGGTCCCTGTTCACACCTCTCCCCAAACCAGCTTGGATCTGCAGCTAGAGGCCTCCCTGTCTGGCTCAGGTGGCCTGTCACAGCCGATGAAAACCTGACAGTGACTTTGGTCCAGAGTGTGTCCCCCATCTCAACGCCACTGTCGCCTAGGAGGTAGACCGGTCTTACTTCCTTCATACTGAACTAAATGAAGATCAAAAGTTAGAAGGAGCTGATAAAGGAAGGACCCAGGGAATACCGGCGATTGCCTTGTACCCTTCAGGGTCCTCTGCCTTCAACCCCTCAGTCTGGGCTCTGGGGAAGGCAGGTGAACTTCGCATTATAGAAGAAAGTTTTCAGCACTCTGCCAAATGAGGTCTGGTGACTAGTGACTAGTGTCTTCTTCCTGCTCCTCTCCACTCCCAAATCCAAAGGTGGGTCAGGAATCTCCGACTTTGTTGTAAACCAAAACAGGTAGGTGTGAATAAAAATGTGGGAAATTGCTTCACCCAGCCTTCGGAGCTTCCCCGAAACTGCCTCAACCTTCAACCTTCAGGGTCACCTTATATTCCTGATCCCCAGCTGTGTCCTGAAGATGGGACAGCGGGTGGCCCAGCTAGGGATGGAGATGTCTAACGTCCGATTTCCAATTCAGGTGGAGACACAGGCTGGGTCAGAGTCACTCCCCACCTCCCAGCCATCCAGCTCAGAATATTTAGAATGCTTTCCCAAACTTCCAGAAGCATTCCCTGCCCGCCTTTCTTGCTTGCCCTCCACTGCCAAGGCGTTTGAAATGTTTGCTTTCTGACACAGGCACGCGAGGAAGGGGGGGTAGCATGCTTCCAGCGTATCCAGGGGGCTGGCACCCACCAGCCTCATTGGGGACAGTGCCTGGGAAGGTGCCATGCACTTTTAACTTGCATCAGCCTTCTTACTCGCCGACATCCCCACTCTGCAGGGAGGACGGCAGACAGATGTGTCATGTACCAGTGTTGTTGAACCGCGGAACCTGTTCCTTTGGGTGCTGTTGGCTTTCTAAGCATCCAAATGTGGGAATTCATCCTGGGGCCCTAAGTACGCAGATCTGGGGTGGAGGGAGGGGCAGTGACATCCTAGGTGACTAAGAGCTGGGTAGTGGCCTTGTGTCTACAGTCAAAGCCCCAGCACCATTCCAGGGTCCCATAAACAGTCTAACTTCATCCCATTCCATCCCATTCCCTTAAGCTTTGAGGCCAGTTTCTTAGGTGATATTTCTTAGGATTGTGAAATAAAGTTTTAATGGGGGGGGCAGTTCCATCTCTACCATCACTGTTAGGGAGAACTTTCTCAGAAGGAATTTCTGCTGTCTATCTTGCCTATCTGGATGGCTTTGAGTGGGGTAGTGCCCCCAGGGCCTCCTTGGGAGCCTTCCCATCCTTTCTGGGAACAAGGTGCTCTATAAATAAGTATGTCATTTGGAAAACCCTGCTCTGCTTTCTGGGCCCCACTTAGCATCAGCTGACCAGGCCCAGCCTCCCTTCCCTTCAGACACCACCCCCATCTGCACCCCCTGGGGGAAACAGGCCTAGACACTGCTAGGATCTTTTCAAAGGGGGAGGGAGGAGAAGAAATAAAGCCTTCTGAGTTTGTGAGGATTGGGGTACCCTGAGGCTCCCAACCCTGGCCAATCTTTCCTCTCTCTCTCTCTCTCTCTCTCTCTCTCTCCTGAGGACACCTGAGCATTTGGGCCCCACCAAACTGACCTTTGAGGATAAACTGTGACTTCGGATTCCCCCTCTGCTAGTTACCCAAGTGGCCGTAGCTGGGGAGTGCTTTGTGATTTAGCCTCAGTTTCATGCTCCGCAGAATGGGTGGATCCTTCAGGCTTGCCTTTCACTGCTGCTGCAAGGGCTTGAGAAGGAAGTTCTTCCCGCAGGGGTCCTGAGTGCCTCATGCAGGGTGGCTGCTGTAATATGATTGTGTTCCTATCTTTGGACAGGTCTCTAAGCAAGAACTGAGACAGTTAACTTCCTGGGCCTCAACTTCTTGTGGGAACAACAAAGATATTTTCTTCCTCTAATTTGTGTGTGTGTGTGTGTGTGTGTGTGTGTGTGTGTGTGTGCGCGCGCGCGCATGCGTGTGTGATTACTGGGAACTAAATCCTCCATTTCACACATGCTGGGCAAGTGTCACATCACTATCCCTAAAAGCCCCTTTACTTAAAAAATATTTTATTATTTAATTATTCTGCCCCTGGAGCTGGAGTTACAAGGTGGTTGTTAGTTAACCTGTGTGGGTGCTGAGAACCAAACATGGTTCACGAGAACCACACATTCTTCTCCCAGAAGAAAAGTGCCCTTTTGTTCATTTATTTATTATGCTTATTTGTTTACTTTTAGTTTTTCAAACAGTGTTTCTTTGTGTAACAGCCCTAGCTGTCCTGGAACTAGCTCTTGTAGACCAGGCTGATCTTGAACTCTCAGAGATCCGCCTGCCTCTGCCTCTCAAGTGCCGTGATTAAAGGCGTGTGCCTCCACCACCTGGCAATAGTGTTCTTAACTACTAGTAGTAACATCTCTCAGCTTCTCCTTTTTCAGACAGGATTTCAGGTAGCCCAGGCCGACCTCAAACTCACCACATAGCTGAAGATGACTTTGAACTTCTGAGCCTCCTGCTTCTATCCCTTAGGTGTGGGGATTACTGGCACAGGCCACCGTGCCTGATTTATGTGGGCTTCCTGCATGCCAGACAAGCATTCTACCAACTGAATGATAACCCCATCTCTTACTTGCTTTTTTTTCTTTTTCTTTTGTATTTCATATTTTATGTTTTGAGACAGGGTCTCACTAAATTGCCAATTGCTTTGAACTCCCTGACCTTGAACTTGGGCTCCTGCAGGAGCCTACTTGTGACTCTGATAAGATGCCTGAGGCTACTTCTTAGAGTTGCTGAGGAGGTGAACTGACTTAATGCTAATGCAAGCACTTGCACAGTGCACGGTGGTCCTCAATTCACACTAGTAAAGAGGCTTTGTCCACAGTGATGTTTTGAGAGAGGTTTTCTTTGTGTAGCCCTGGCTGTCCTGCAACTTGCTCTGTATACCAGGCTGGCCTTGAACTCACAGGGATCTGCCTGCTTTTGCCTCCAAGGTGCTGGGATTAAAAGTGGGCCCTAGCACCATTCTGTATCCACAGCGGTTTTAAGACATCTTATTGTGACCAGCCCGAGTCCCCACCCAAACATACTACTAGGTGAGATCAGAGGCCCAGTACTACTTATGATACTGTCGCCTGAATAGGAAAGGAATTGCAGATGCTGGGAGAACACAGATAGCCCTTCATTTGGAGGCCTACTTTGTTCTGGGTGTGCCTGGGAGAGAATTCTGGCTCTCATTCTTCTCGGTGCTGGCTTTTTGGGAGGCCTGTCTCCTCCCCACAACCTCCCGGAGGAGCTCACATCCGCTTTGTCCCAGCACTGGGAATGTGGCTGTCAGTCCTCATCCCACGCAGAAACCACTGCCCATTCTGCTTCCAGGCATCTGGAGGAGCATGGGGCTCTCCTGGGAGGAAGGTAACTCGTCTCCAACTGCCTGCCCAGTACTTACAAGGTTGTTTTCGTTATTGTTGTTTTTGTTTTTCTGGATTTGAACACTCAAGGAACCTGGTTAGAACCCCTCTTTCTCTGGGGCACCCACTCCTCCCAGGCTCCCCCAACCGGACCAGGTCGGTCTTCAGAGGACTGAGCTTCCGCACGAGGGCGCATCCGCTCCTAAGCTTGTAGACTCCTGGCGTTTGCGCGGCAGTCCCCGGAAAGGCGGGAATGCGCCCCTGAGCGAGGATCCTCCCACAGCAGGCCCTCCCAGGCTAAGGCTGTGAATGTCACCTGGGAGCCCAGGCTGCAGACCGCACCCGTACCGGACCGGGTGCTCCGGTTCCTGCCTCCTGCAGACGCTGCCAATCGCCGGCCCTGAGCCTCCAAACTGCTGGTGCAATTCTGCGGGAGGTTTCTAAACTTTTTCCCCTTTCCTAGCCGTGCCCCGCCCACCTACCGGGCGTGTCTCCTCCAGCGACCAGCCTACGCCTAAAGTGGGCGGTGTTTATTATTGTTGGAATTCAAGCTCAGATTTGCCTTAGGGTTCAGAAGACTCGCCCGGACAGCACAGCGGGGCGCGCCTATCGGGAGGGTCGAGGGTGCGTGCTGGACTTGGGGTCCTGGAGAGCTCTGGGATTGGCGCGGGCTGTGGAGGTGAGGGCACGGTGACACTGACTTAGTTCTGGGTCTGAGTCTATTACTGGAATTCAGAATCGAGAGACGGGGTGGCAAAGTTGAGGCTGCTCACTCACCTTTCACCCCAGAATTTAAAAGGGTAGTCTGGTGTAACCTGAAGCCAGGGTTCTGAGAGAAACACATTCCGACCCTCCACCCCGACCCTCGCATCAAGGCGGGTAGCCAGGGCTGCTTTCGGGACTCACATTAGAAACGCTGCTGTCACAGAGGGAGACAGAGTGGGCAAAGGCTAGCTGGACACTCCCTCAGGCCCCCCTTTCATCAAAATCAGGGTTTCGTTTGTTTGTTTGTTTGTTTTTGTTGTTGTTTTCCAACCGGTGGTAAAACTTCCATTTTCAATTTCCTTCCTCGCTTGTCTGTGGTGGTAGGATCCTAGGACATCTTAAACCCGAAGGCTATATTCTGAATTCCTCGCTTCCGAGTGGAACGTTCATCACCCCACTTCTCCACGTTCAGAGAGCATCTGAATACCAGCCACTAGTCCAAACCTGGCATCCTCATTGGCGCTCAGTGTGTCTCGCCCTCCAATGGGTGGCAGAAGGCTATTTCTTTACCAAGTTGTACCTCCAAACATTCTCCCAGTAATTCTTCAGTAAATTACTCAGGGGGCAGCTACCAGTCCAGTTCTTCACACTGTTTCCCCTTCCTTTCAAAGAACACTCGCGAGCAAAACATCGTGAATAGAGATGGCCACGCCAGGCTAACCTGCATCCCTACCCCACGGGAGGGGAGCCAATTGGGGAGATGCCCCCTTTAGAATGAGCATCATTCAGGAGTTTGGATTCAAAGTTTGACGTGGCTAAATGTAAAATGAGACAGGACGGGGGCGTGCTTACACCCCTGGGGGGGGGGGAACCAGCACGCAGGCTTCACAAATGCTTAATGTAATCACCAGCCAGCTGCGCACACTTGTAAAGCTGTTGTAACCCCCTCCTTGTTATAAACAGGAAGGCACAGAGTATGGAGCTAAAGACCCACATTCACGAACACCAGCTCCCCGCCAGCTGCCACCACCCCCCTTTATGGTGTGCCTTGCTTGCAGCAACCTTAGACAGACCAGAAAGACTTTTTTCCCTTAGCCCCACTTTCCAGGGTGGGGGTTGTTTTGCAGTCTTTAATGGAGCTAGGGACCAGGTATTCTGTTCACCTACAGCTTCCTGGAGCTGTTCCCCTGCAAAAAAAGACTGGCTCCTGGGGCCCACTCCTTTTTCCCTAAGTCTCTCCCACTCTGTTAGGTGGGTCCTCTGGGACAGTAGTCCCCTAGAGAGTGCTCACCTCCAAGAAGTGTGTCTAGTGTCTTCCAGTCTCCCCTAAATGCAGAGAAGGGCTCTATCTTTAAATTGCCTATTGAGCTTAGGCGAAGGAAATAAAAGTTCTTTTGTGGGAGGGTCCCCAGCCCAGCTTTAAAATGTACCCGTTTGCTTCCCCACCCCCATCCCCATCCCTCCTTCCTGGCCTAGCAGACCCAGCTCCGGGAGAGCCACCGTCCCTCCACATCCTGCCTCGCTGACTGTGTGCTTACAGCGTCAAGGGGTGGACGTGGTATTTCAAACATCAGATCAGTGCGTTTATATATTGGGTGCCCGGAAATTTTTCCAAATAAACACAGCTTGATTCAACTTGGGTGGGCGGACTTATCAACAGACTAATTCTATAAACAAATGAGGAATAGCCCCGAAACCGATTGGCTGGTATCAAAAAGACACGTGGAGGGAAGAGCTGGGAGATTTTCAGCAATGAAATTTTAATTAATGTGGGTGGGCTGAGAACACAAGGACTGTTTATCATAGACAATTTATTTTCCAGCGCTAAGTCAACACATAATAGCAAACTTACAACAATTATTTAACATTTTTAAAGCCATGAAGAAGGGACAGAGCGCGCAGAGGCTGGAGAGAGCGGCAGATCGCAGGGCAGACACACGGAGGGCTCCCCAGGAGGGCCCTGGCGCGGGGCAAAGTCCCTAGGCTGCCCCGGCGGCTGGAGCGCAGAGGCTGCTGTCACCATGAGCCACCTCTTCAGTCCCCCGCTGGCCGCTCTTGCTGCCTCGCCGTTGCTGTACGTGTACAGCCCCGAGAGGCCCGGGCTGCCCCTGGCCTTCACCCCTGCCGCTGCGCTGACCGGCCCTGGCCGCGCTGAGCCCCCGCAGAAGCCGCCCTACAGCTACATCGCGCTCATCGCCATGGCGATCCAGGACGCGCCCGAGCAGAGGGTCACATTGAATGGCATCTACCAGTTCATCATGGACCGTTTCCCCTTCTATCACGACAACCGCCAGGGTTGGCAGAACAGCATCCGCCACAACCTGTCGCTCAACGAGTGCTTCGTGAAGGTGCCGCGTGAGAAGGGGCGGCCCGGCAAGGGCAGCTACTGGACGCTGGACCCTCGCTGTCTGGACATGTTCGAGAACGGCAACTACCGACGCAGGAAAAGGAAGCCCAAACCCGCCGCGGGTTCCCCGGAGGCCAAGCGCAACCGGGCGGAGCAACCGGAGCCCGAAGCGGGCTGCAATTCAGGGTGTCCGGGCCTGGTTACTGCACGCCCTCGGCGCGCACCGGATCGTGCTCAGTCCCCGACGGGAGGCACCGCGCGACCCGCGCTCCTTCCCTGGTCCCGCCCCGAGCCCTGGGACCCCGACGCGGACAGCACAGCCCAGGGCGCCGGGGCAGTGGCGGGTGGCCAGCGTGAGCACACTGTGCACCGCCCGGGATCCCCTCTGCGCCCCGCCCCTAGCGGCTCCCCCAAGGGTTCCAAGTCTAAGAGCTTCAGCATCGACAGCATCTTGGCCGGGAGGCCAAAGCCGGCCTCAGGGGCGGAGGCCTCGGGGGTCCCAAAGTCCGTGCCGGGCTTGCTGGGCGCCTCGCTGCTGGCCTCCTCTTCCAGCCTACCACCTCCCTTCAACGCTTCGCTGGTGTTCGACCCTCACGTCCAGGGCGGCTTTTCCCAGCTGGGAATCCCCTTCCTTTCCTATTTCCCTCTGCAGGTCCCTGAGGCGGCCGTGCTTCGCTTCCAATAAGGCGGATCAGCAGCTGCTTCCCCGCCCCGCGAACCCCCACCTCCAGCGAGCAAAGGCCGCGGCTACCGCTTGCCTGCGGGTGAAAAAGTAACCTCGGTCTCTGCCCTGGCCACTGTGGGTTTAGAACAGCATACCCACGCCGGCCAAGCTCGGTGCACAGCGGGATCACGTCGGTCTGCCTTCTCTGAAGATGACTTAACCAGCGGCGGGTAGCTTTGCAGACTTAAAAAACCTGTCCAGGAGAGGACGTGGATCACAGCCCACTCAACACTAACAATCACCAGCAGAAGCCCGTTGGCCCGTTGGGTCGTTGGCGTTTTTTACAATGGCCTGACCCTCTTTGCGCACCACAGGTCCTTACTAGGACCGGAGTCTCCTGCTGAACTCGAGGGCAGGACTTCCAGGCATAGCATACATTTCTACACGGAAATTCCACTGGACCGTGGACAGCTCAGCGGATTCCTTGTGACCCACGTCTTGGCTGTGACCTCTTTGGATGATGGGAGCTTGCGTCCAGGATGCAGGGGATGATCCGTGGTTCCCAGGGTGTGGGAGAGATGTAGGCCTGGTTATCATTCACAACTAAGGCTAAGAAAAGCCAGGCAGAGCAGCAACACTCAATATGAAGAGACAAACCTTCTTCTACACTAAAAGAACATTTGTTCTTGGCTTATGAACCAGACTAGTGGCTTCTTTCAAAGCACCCCATATTTGGCCGGCACTCACGGCTTAATGTGGCACTCCAGTGCCTTCTACAGCAGCGTAGCCTCTGTTAGTTTGTGCTTTTCTTTGTAAGGGACCAAACAATTTCAGATTTCAGGGGACACAGCAGGGTGTGTGTGGAGTTAATACGCCTCAAGGTCAGAATTTTTATTTCTGTGGTTTTTCAAGCTCTAACTTTCTTTTTTTTTTCTCTCCATTTTCCAGACTCACATAGTAAAGGACACCATGTAATCAGGAAGGCTGGGGAAACAAGCACACTCCTGTCTGATCTGGGACGGAAGTGCCTCTGAACAGCACAGCCTCCAGGCGGCTCAGCCTGAGGCACCCCAAGTCAGCATTCCCTCCAGGAGACTCTAGATCCTGACCTTAAATAAACACATAGGGGTGCCCAGAGAGTTGGGAGGGTACCAACAATGATCTGACTAAGACAACTGAGTTGGTTACAGTTCAGTTCAGCTTCCAGCTTGGGAGGGAAACTGGTAGACCTTCATGGTGCTTTAGCTTTCTGACGGGTTCTTGAAGTTTGACTTCCCGAGGAACTAAAGAACTATCTTTTATCTGGGGGTAAGAAAGGTACAAAAATGAAGGATTCTTGGGCATAGGCCCAGAGCGAATTCTCACAACCACCAAGGTGTGCCACGTCACACCTGTAATCTCAGTACTTGGGAGGCTGAGGCAAGAGGATTGCTGTGAGTTTCAGGCTAGCCTGTGCTACAGAGTTAGACCTGTCTCAAACCTACTCACAGAAACCAAACAGACAACCACAGACAAGTCTCAGGACTTGTGCAAAAATGCCTAAGCACGCTCAAGTCCCCTGCTGGTCAGTGGTGGGAAAAGCATTTTGGGCAGAAGGGACACTATCTGGTTGTCAAGAGAGTCGAATCTCGCCAATTCAGTCTCACAGTCCAATCCGGGTCCCACCAGGTCTGTGCAGAGATGGGGAGGGATGTTCAGTGGCTCTAACTGAAGGGCTTTTGCTGGGACCCCACTGGGAATCCAGGTGGCTGGGACTGAACAGAACGCAGCAGGCAGGCTGCCATTGGATGTTTCCCATGTGCTCAGCCTCTGAATAAAGGTTGTTTTTTCATTAACCTCTCACTGGCTGGTTCAGTGGATTATGGGGACATAAACAAACAGTGGAGTAGGAACGAGAGAGCGGGATTATATCCGGGAACACGGTCAGCCTCTTTGGCAGCCTTGACTTCAGAGGGTGAAGACAAGCTGCAGGAGAGGGAGCAGAAACTCCATGGAGCCCTGGAGGGGATTGAATAGCAGAAAGAGTGGGCAGTTTACTGGACTGGGTGCTTTTAGTTTTTCTTTTCGTTCTTGTGTTTGACATGCTGTCTCGTGTGTGTTTGTTGATTTGTGACAACCGACTTTTGGAGAAACAACTGATTTAATACTGCTGTTCTTAGAAGGTGGTATTTTCGGGTTAGAATTCAAAAGGCATTTGTAAGGACATCGTTTGTCAGGGACAGACGGATGCAAGGGCATGTATCTACTTTGTGTGTTTACACAGAAAGATTCCATCCAGTTTCAGCTTTCATCAGTCGCAAAATCGCTGGAGAATTGGGCTGCGAAGATGTTTTCCATCCAGTCTGTGTTAGTCTCTGTGGGTTTCTTTCCTGCTGAGGAAAAGGAAGGGCGCTGGATCCTCACTAGCCAAACCTCTGCTCTAATGTCCCGTGTGTAAAACTGGCTAAATGGTATAGATGATTATTATTACTATATTATTATTATTGTTGTTGCTATAGATCAGCTAGACCAAGAAATGGTTTCAGGCCAGGCATGGTGGAGCACACCAGTAATCCCAGCACTCAGGAAGCAGGGGCAGTCAGAGTGATCTCTGAGTTCAAGGCCAGCCTGGTCTACGGATCTACAAAGGAGTTCCAGGCCACCTAGGGTTACACAGTGAGATCCTGCCCAAAAACAAAACAAAACAAAACAAAGGAAAAGTAGATCTCTGTTAGTAATTAAGACCGCACTCCGCTTGTGTTTAGTGGGAAGCAGACGCGAGGCTATGGCTCCACTCTCACGCAACCAGAAGGTTGTCTCTCTTCACAGAACAAAGGGATGGAGGCAGCCTGCGTCTCCTCTGATCACTGTGCACTTCCTCTCTCTTTGGGTGTCTGTCTCTGTTTCTTACTGGATCTCTGTCTTTGTCTCTCTCTGTCTCTGCCTGCCTCTCTTTCACACATGCAGGCGAGTCCACTGAATGCGATGACAGCTACGTTAATGATGAACGTGTGCACTTATGCCAACACGCATGCCTGTGTGTGCGTGCATATGTAAATATCTACATACCTGTGCAGTGTGCATGGGCACTCAGAGAATTTTGCATGGAGGTGGTACTTGGATCGAGTGCTGAACTCTGAGGCTTTCGACAGGACTTCCTTTTCTCAACTTGCGCTTGTGTGTAATGTTCATCTATGGGAGTGTGGTTGTATGTGTGCTATGGCATGCATGTGGAGGTCAAAGGACACGCTCTGGTGTCAGTCTCCGTCTTCCATCTTGTTTGAAGTAGCGTGTCTGTTGTTTGCTTTTATGTGCATAGGGCTAGCTGACCTACCAGCTTCTGGAGTCTCCTGATCCCACATCCCATCTTTCTGCGGAAACCAGGAGATCAGAGTTTTCTATAGCACCTGGATTTTTATGGGTTCTGAGGATCCGAACTCAGGTCCTCAAACTTTTACAGCAAGCATTTACCCATTGAGCCACCTCCCTAGGCCTGAATGCAGCTTTCCACAGTTTTGTTTTCTGTATAGTTCTGACTAGGACAGATTATCCATGTTTCTGCATTACCATGATGAAGCTAACCCAGACTTTTTGTCTCAGAAGACACCCTAACGCTGAGGCCTTTGCCACTTTTATCAGTAGAGAGTTTTGTAGACCAGATGTTTTGGATACCAGGGATCTGACACATTTTCAAGGACATGAACTAGACCTGACCAGGGCATTCAAGGGGTGGCCACTAACTCCAGCCCTTCTCAGAAGGACCCTGGGTCCTTGTATCCTCCTCACCATTCTAAGGACTGCTCAGTTACTGTTCATGTGTGAGTTAAAGAAGGGGCCACAGACGGTGACTATTATAGCTAGAGCCAGGGCCGGCCTGCCCCTGTGCCGGCAGCCTCAAGTTCCCACCACAGAAACCTACGCGTGGGAATCAATGGAGAGCTGAAGCCTTGTGCGTGGTCCGGTCTCTTGGTGTTGGAAATAATGATTGCTTCACAGAGTATAAGAGAACAGTGATAAAATCGCCTGTTATTGAAAAGAAAGAACAGGAACTTGTGGGGAAAGTAGAACTCATTTGTTATGCTCTCAAAGTAGCTTAAACATAACCCAATGAAAAGTGGTCTGCCGTGCTGCTCCTGCCTCAAGGACCCAGGGCTAGGTTCTTCAGGACCAGGTAGGTGCCAGAGTGCTTACAGTGACTTGGGAAGGGCCACAGAAAGGGCTGAGACCTGAAGAGGGGAAATGCTGTCCCTTCAAATGGCATCCAAGTGCCAGTGACCCTGGGGCAAGACGGATATGTGACTCATAGGCCAGATTGGGGGTGAGCTGGCTACGTGCACCATGGGGACTGGGGCCTTTGATCGTTGGGTGTCCTTGTTAATACTGGTACTGGGTGAGGAGGAGGAAGGGGAGACTGTGGGGGTAAAGGTTGGTCTCAAGCCTCTTTTGCTAGCAAGTTTGAGAACCAGGGGTCCTGTAGGAAATTGAAACTCACTCAGATCAATGACGTGGATCATTTTGTGGGAGCTGAGGGTCCGGTGCGGGCACTAGAGGGATCAGTAGGGTGAGGACATGGTCCACCTTCCCCTCCCCTCCAGCCTCCAGCACCACCCCAGCAACTCCACCCCTCCCCCATTCCCCTTGACCTGCCTGCCTTATGCCGCCAATACCTCTGATTGGCTATAGCCTGCCACAGTTCCAGTCGCAAGGAAGACCAGGTAACATGGCTTATAAAAGATAAGCTATATACTTGCTTCACACTTGAGCAGAGCAAGGTCAAGGGTGTGGGAAGGCAAATGAAGGATGAATGACGGACTGGAAGATCCTTCTTGAACCGGTTAGTGGCCGCTGTCCTGACCACAGCTATGACATTCAAGATAGATGATGCTCAGCTGAACTGTGACTTCCTGGAGACCAGGTCCCTTCTGGGCAAGCTTCCAAGAGGACACAACATCTCTAGGTTCTAATCCAGAGCCCCTTAGGTGTGTGAGATCTGGACCTGGACATGGTTCCCAGGGTCACACCCTGGGCCCTTCGGTATCCACCCTTACACGTCAGAGTCCAAGAGGGGGCTGCTGAGTTGGGAAGGTTGTATCTGACTGTGCTCGGCTTGTCTTAGTTTGTCACAATGCACAAGGTCACCCTTCGCCAGTGGCTCTCTGGATGTGACACACTCCACACTCTCCTTTCAGAATGTGTGTCCACAGATTGCGGTGTCATCTGCCAGTGTCGGGGAGGGAGGGCATGATGGTGTCTTGGCTGCAGGGCAGTGTCTCCCACAAGTCCCCTTGGAGGGGACAAGACCACACCCTGTTGCTCATGGGTCAGGTGGACAGGGCTGGCTTTCAATGGTGACTCATATCCTCATGATGTCCAATGAGAGATACTGTAAGTCTCAGAATGCTCTTGGTGCCCGGCCCCCATATCCTTGCTCTGCAGCTGCCCACCGTCCACCACCACATTCTTCGGGCATGTTCCCACCTCTGGACCCTCCCGCCACCAGCTTCCCACCAGCTTCTCACCCGTTGGGACTTGATGTTTGGGCAGGATGGGAAGAAGGCACTGATTGTGTCTAGAGAGGTCAGTGACCAGCTCCACCTTGCCTTGCTACTGACTTTGGCAAAGCCACCAAACTCTCTAGCTCTTGCCTTTTGTCACACACCCAATGGAGGAAACATTCGCCACTGCCTCTGCCCCCACAGAGCTGTCACAAGGAGTGACCCCCACCGGATGGGCCTAAGTCCACTGTGCCTGGGTTAGTCACAGTGAAGTTGGCTGGTATGTGTGAGGGTCTCTAGTTCAACCTCTCCTGGAGACTTCTGAGTCTTGGAACACTCTCTGGGACAACTCTGTCAAGGAGCTGCCATTCTGCAGGCTGCCCATCCTCTCCCCAGCCTGGGCAGACCCAGGCTAGCCCCTTGGCATCTCTTGCTGCATTTAGTTTATCTCTTGGGGATGGCCTGAGCCTGTGAACTCAAGATACAAAGCAAAAGAAATTGCTGGCTCAGTGGGGAAGGACAGCAGGGGACACCAGGAAGAGCGTGGGGGCAGAGGGAACAGTTCCCAGGGAGAGCAGAATGAAAGCCCTATGCACTTCCTTGCTGTGTCTAGGCAGAGGACTCCAAGGACTCTTCCTGGGACCTGAGGTCCAGGCGCATGAGTTCACTGGTTAACAAAAGTCCTCTGTTTCTGCTCTCGCTCTGACGCTCTCCGTGGGGCAAGGGAGAGCCCAGACCCCTCTCCTGTGATGACGGGGACCTGAAGTGGACTTTTGCTAAACCCTTCCATCTTGTGGCCCGCCTTAAAAAGAACGTGGCTTTTCAGGGCTGCGGCTAAATATAGCAAGGGCTCGATCAGCGAGAACGCTTTTAGAAAGCACATTACAAATCAGGAATGTTTGGGAGAAATAAACTTTCCCACATTTTTGGACTTGGCGTTGGCACTGTGTGCTCCGTTTTCAGCACAGGATGGAGGCAGTGATGATTACCCATGCGGGCACTGCCCAGGGTCCCCGCTGGTGCCCGAGGACACTGGCGCTTTGCAAGAATCCAGGTGGTGGGATGGGGCCCAGTGAGACATTCTCCAGGGGAGGAAAGCATCACGTCTCTGTAAGGACCAGCAAGGAAGTCAGATGCAAGAAACAAACTAATCCTGGAGTTCTGTTTCTTGTCTCTATTAGTTTTCTCTGAGGCACTCATAAAGATGAGATCACAGGCATGAGCCATGGGCTGCCCGCTCTGACCAGTGATGGCTTCCTGGTGCCTGTGTCCTGTCCTGTCCCCAGAGGTCAGAGTCAGCTGGTGGTGAGACTAGGTGACTGAATTTTTGTTTTTAATTTTTTAAAGACGTATTTTTATTTAAAGTGCATGCGTGTTTTGACTGCATGCATGGCCTGTGCATCGTGTCTGTGGATTGCCCACAGAAATCGGAAGAGGTCATTGGATCCTCCAGAACTGGATTGACAGATGATTGTGAGGTGTTGGGAACTGAACCCAGGACCTCGGGGGAGCAGCCAGCGCCCTTTAATGCTGAGCCATAAACCCTGATGGGTGACCCTGCAGCTTCTGCAGCCAGCACTGAGAGCCATTGCAGTGACAGACAGATGGCAAGGCTGGATTTTAGGGACAAGAAGTGAGAAGAGAGTTGCCAACTACAGCTTGCTTCTTGTTTTCCTATACCATCCCTTGTCTGCCTCTTCCATCTGATCTACCATTTGCATGTAATTTACATTTGGCCCCAGTAGGCTCTGAGGGTCTGTGATCTTTACTGTCCTTTTCCTGCCTTTTGCTGTCTCTGGTGATTACATGACCTTCAAAAGGCACTGAAGATAAAAACCCTTTACTCTGTCACCTGGATGGTTCAGGAATGCGCTTAGTGCTCCCAGTGTACCTTGCTGTTCTTTTTTATATGTAGCTGTGTGTGTATCGTGGTTTCCTTCCTTCCTTCCTTCCTTCCTTCCTTCCTTCCTTCCTTCCTCTCTCTCTCTCTTCTTTCTCTCTTTCTCTCTTTCTTTCTTTCTTTCTTTCTTTCTTTTTCTTTCTTCCTTCCTTCCTTCCTTCCTTCCTTCCTTTCTTTCTTTCCCTTCCTTCCTTCCTTCCTTCCTTCCTTCCTTCCTTCCTTCCTTCCTTCCTTTCTTTCTTTCTTTCTTTCTTTCTTTCTTTCTTTCTTTCTTTCTTTCTTTCTGTGGTACAAAGAATGAATCCTAGGACCTTGTACCTGGTAGGTGAGTATTCTACCATGGAGTTATACTCCCAGAATGTATATAAACATTCATATCATCACCGGCACACTCATCATTGTCACCGTCTTTGTTATCATCCTCACTGTCATCGCCGTCATTACAACTCTTGACACCATGAGCACCATCACAGCCATGGTCATTACCACCAGCAGAGGTACCATCACCATCCGCATTGCCACTATAAACAAAATGCGTTTGCCATTTCCTGTGACGTGTACAACATTTCTGGATTTAACAGCCCTTTACGAATGTTGGCAGCCTGGCAGAAGAGAGACGTGAACAAAAAGAGATGCATTTACTCAGTGATTTCTTTTCCTTTGATGTAGGATGTTATGAGGAAATATACAGGGAGATGAGAGAATTACTTTGCTCGAGAATTTTTTTTTTTTTTTTGAGATAAGGTTTCTCTGTGTAACAGCTCTGGCTGTCCCACTCACTTTATAGATCAGGCTGGCTTCAAGATCCACCTGCTTCTGCCTCCCGAGTGCTGTGTGCACCACCACTACCTGGCTTTTTATTTTATTTCAAGAATTTCTTCTTTAAAAAAAACTAGATCACAGGGTTGTAGAGATGGCTCAGCAGTTAAGAGGAATGGCTGCTCATGCAGAGGATCTAGGTTCAGTTCCCAGCACTGACATGGGGATCTGAAACCCTTTTCAGACTCACATGGTACACAAATATACTGGTAAGTAAATACTCAAACACACACACAGCTTTTTAAAAATCTTCAAAAATTAAATAACAAGACACAATTCATGTTTTCTCTCTCTGGTGTGTGTGTGTGTGTGTGTGTGTGTGTGTGTGTGATATGTGGGCGTACATGTGCTATGGTGCATGTGGAAGCCAGAGACACTTTTGTGGAGTTGTTCCTGTCCTTCCACCTTTATATGGGCCCCAGGTATAGAACTCGGGTTGTCAGACTTGCATAGCAAGCATCTTAGCCTGCTGAGCCATCAGGTTGGCCCCTTGTTCAAGAACTCTCATTTCCCATTTTTCATTCATTTTTAACCATCCTTGCCTGAGGTTTTATATACACACACCCCTTCTCTCTGATGGTCAGGTGGCATGTTCAACACACATAGTCACTTAAAAAAATCTCCCATAAAGGGTCAGGGAGATGGTTCAGAGAATAAAGTGCTTGCCAGTCAAGCCTGCTTACCAGAATTTAGATCCCTGAAAAACTCACATTCAAAGCTAGATGTGGTGATGCACATCTGTAATCCAAACACTCCTGTGGCAAGATAGGAGGCAGGGATGGAGAACTGACCAGAGGCTTAAGATCCAGCTAGCCTGGAGTACAGCCCAGGAGCTTGAGACCCAGCTAGCCTGGCTAGGGTAAGTAGATCTGTAGCAGAAATAAGAGAGACCCTGCTGCAGCAAGGCAGAAGGCAAGATGCAGCTCTTGAAAGTTGTCCTCTCTCTCTCTCTCTCTCTCTCTCTCTCTCTCTCTCTCTCTCTCTCACACACACACACACACACACACAAAAGCACACCCTCCATAAAATGCCCTTTTGACTGTACAAGTTGTGTGTGAAATATGATTAGATTATGATTAATTTAATGTTCACACTTGAGACTCATTCTCAAGATAGCTCGCATGCAAACATGTCAAGATCTTAACAAAATCGCAAGCGAGAACCCTTCCCTCCAGTTCTCAGCTCTTTGGATAAGGGTCCTCTCCCCATGGTCCTGAGGGCTGGCCAGCCGTATGGAATCCCCTTTGTGAACTCTCAACATTGAAGGGAACAAAGCCCATGGGGCAAGCTGCTCCTCTATCATCTTGTCTCCCCGTGACAGGTCTGCAGAGCTCTGGAATTCTCTTTCTCTCCCTTTTTTTCTTGTGGTGCAGGGTATGGGAGGCACAAGTAGTGTGAGTGGGCGGGGGGGGGCGTTATCTCATCCAGCCACTCTGCCCTCTCACTGCAGTTCCCAAGCCCAGGGGGTGAGTGGCACCTCAGACTTGGCATCCGTTTTCCTTCTAGACCAGTGACCCAAGTGAGAGCAATTCAACAATGGACAGTGGCCATATTTAAAAAGTAAAGATAAGCAGGCAAAATTAATCTTTGTAATGTATTTGATTTAACCTCAAATATTCGACCTCACATATCAAAATATTATCATTTTGTTGGATAATTTAGTATGAAGAATTAGTGACATATTTTGCATTGTGTGTGTGTGAGCGTGCACGCTAAGTCTTTGAAATCCTGTGTGTACTGGTATTCACAGGAACTCTTAGCTTAGACAAATTGTGTGTTTTTTAAAATATTTATTCATCTGCTTATTGTGTATACTGTATTCTTTCTTCAGAAGAGGGCACCAGGCCTCATTACAGATGGTTTTGAGCCACCATGTGGTTGCTGGGAATTGAACTCAGGACCTTTGGAAGAGCAGGCAATGCTCTTAACCTCTGAGCCATCTCTCCAGCCCCGACAAATTGTGTTTTCCACACGTCCATTTGGTGGCTGCTGGGGTGGATGGCATCAGTCTCGTGTTATCCCATCCAGGTGCTCTTGTAGAATTCAGAAGTTCTTTGTAGTCCTTATCCGTTATGGCAGTTTGGATGAGAAATAGCCCCCATAGGCTCAGATATTAGAATAATTGGTTCCCAGTTAGTGGTGCTGTTTTGCCAAACAAGTTATGGGGAAGTACAGCCTTGCTGAAGAAAGTGCATCACCACGGGTGGGTTTTGAGCCCTTAAAGCCTCACAACACTTCTAGTTCACTGTCTCTGTTTATGCTTGTGGTAAACAATGCACTCACCCCCATTCCTGCTCCAGCTGCCAAGCCGACTGCTTTCTGCCATGCTTCCCTGAAGACAATGAAGTCTTACCCCTCAGGAATCATAAGCCCGAATAAGATCTTTGACTGTGGTACTTTATCACAGCAAGAGAAAAGTAGCTAGGACACACATTACCACCACCTCCACCATTACCACTGTTATCATTAGCATCACCATCATCACCACCATCAACATCATCATCATCACCATCATTACCATCACTACTAACACCATCAGCATCACCTGCATTACAACAATCCCCATCATCAACATCACCACCACCACCAACACCATCACTATCACCATTATCATTAGCATCACCACCATTGCCACCACCAACATCACCATCATTACCATCATCACTAACACCATCAGCATCACCTGCATTACAACAATCCCCATTATCAACATCACCACCACCAACACCATCACTATCACCATTATCATTAGCATCACCACCATCGCCACCACCACCATCACCATGAAAACCACCACCATCATCACCATCATTACCATCATTAACACCATCAGCATCACCATCACCACTCTTACCAAATTAAGAAATTGCTCAGGGAACATGGTAGTGTGCTTGCCTAGCATGTGTGAGATTCCAGGTTAAATCTCCTGCACCAAAAATAAAAAAAGAAAGAAATGGCTCTGTCTTGAGTTTATACCTTTCTCCTCAGCTGTTCTGTGAACATCCCACTAGGATGACTCCATCATTTTTACTGCTGTCCTGTTTGCCATTGTGGTACCAGGTGAGTTTGTCACAAGATGAAACTCTCCACCAGGATGCCTGCTCCCCCCACACCTGAGGGGAAGCTCATGTCTAGGATGTTTTCAGGATTAATGTTTCCCTTCACAGTCACCCCGCACAATGACTCAGTGGTGAGTGTATCTTCACCCTCAGAGAAGCCACAGTCTCCGGATGAAGCTTTTGTAGTCAGGGTTTGGTACCCTTGTGTCTTCTTGGGTGCATGGTGATGACCTTAGTACAGAGCCAGGAGAGGATGTGAACTCTTCCCACTAAGCGTGGAGTCACAGTGCTAAGACTGGAGGGATCTGAGTTCCAGTGTGTGGACAGGATAGTGCCAACCCAGTGAGAACCAGACAGCACTTATCTACCCTGGGTATGGCTGGGGTGAGACCTGAAGAATCAGAGAAGAGACTCGCTGGCAGCACCCCTTCCTGGAGGGACAGGGAATCTGGATGTTACCACCTCTGGCTTCCCAGGCTTCCCAGTGCTGGGCCAGAAGGCTGGTGTTGTAGCACAGGGGGACGAAGGTGTCAGCTGGGGAGTGTGAGAAATGACGCAGGTCCTTCGCATTCCAACCGGAGTGACTGGTCATTCTAGCAACTGGAGTTCTCCGAGGGCCCCACAAGTCACCCTGCTGAGCATAGCTTGGCTAGCCCAGAGAGGAGTTGCTGTCTGAGTGCTCACAGGATGGTGATTTGGGGTATGTGTGTGTGTGTGTGTGTGTGTGTGTGTGTGTGTGTGTGTAAAAGCGGAGAGGCAGAAGATGACTTTGGCTGCGGTTGGGGGTGGGGGTGGGGGACATTAGCTATGAAGCCTCTCCTTGTTCTTCCTTGCTCTTCTGGTTGGTGGGGACAGTCCCTCCTGCTTGTAACCATCCCCTGAGCTCTGTCATTGTCCCAGCGCTTCCCAAGCCTTTGTTTGTGTTAGCAGAGCAATATGTGATCATAGTTGTTAAAATAATTGTATTTCTGTTTTAACATCTGTAAAGATTAAGTTAAACAGTGTGAAGCCCATTAAACCATTTCATGGCACGATGCCATAAATCGCCCTCATTCCCGGCTTCTCCGAGGACAGCAGAGTCCACTTTGGAGATGGGTGCCTGCCACTGAGGGTTATTTATCGTAGCTCATTCATCAGTTAAAAACTTCAAAAGGAATCTGTTTTTCTTCTATTGGGAATAAGAAGAAAAAAAAAAAAGAAAAGAAAACCCTCCCAGAAACGACCCCATTAAGAAACAAAGTGGAGACCACCAGACTCAGATTTCTAAGGAACACCCCATCCAGGGAGAGATGGCCGCACACTCAAGTCCATTTGAGCAGGCCGCCTCCCAATTGGATGCTAAAATAAGCTGTTAAGCAGTTATATTTACCTTGGCTTCAAAGGGCTCAGGCCCCTCACTGGGCTTTAAAAATGTAATAGATTTGTGATTTTGACGTGGGGAAACAGTTCTTTCATCTTGTGTGTGTATATCCGTGTGTGTGTGTGTGTGTGTGTGTGTGTGTGTCCGTGTTGGTGTGGCTGTGTGTGTCCATGTCTGTGTGTGTATGTCCATGTGTGTCTGTATTTGTGTGTCTCTGTGTGTCCATGTGTGTCTGTGTTTGTGTGTGTGTGTCCAGTTTGCTGACTGCTTGAAGCTCAAGCCTGCAGCGCTCCTGAATCATCTTAGATTCTTGGTGATCAGAAGAGGCTGGTGATGGGAGCATCTTTATCTGTCACTGACTAGGTTATTACAATAGCCTGAAGAAACAAGTGTGAATGGCCCCACTTAAAAGATGGAAAAACTGATGCTGAAGGAGTTGTCTATATCCACGGACTGGGTAGCAGCCTTGCTTTTGGTGGCACTGAGAATTATAGTGATTCTTTCTATGTCTTCCAGCAAGCAGAACCAGCTAATCTACATGGATATTTACAGACCTTATTAACGTGACCAACACCTGGTCATCCATGAGACACATTGGGAAGATGCACTGACAGGCACAGGGGGCAGGTTGCCCTGGCATGGAAAGCTGGCTCTCTGGAAATGCTACGGTACTCTCCTGCATTTTGTTTCACCCAGTCCTGTGGTACAAGGGCCACTGGGCTCATGCTACTGTGAAAGTTTGAAATTAACCACCCAGGAGGTTGGCAGTGTGGGGATTAGGGCTTTCTCAGCGCAGGGCTCAGAAGAGAGACACCTCTCCCATCCCCACTCACATCCGGAAAGTGTCCCGGCATGATGCTTCCTAGGTGTGCCAGGGTACCTTTAGAGAGACAGCTGACGGATAACCAGTCTGGCTCCTGCTTGCCAACCTTGCAGCACCAGGCAGAGGCGCCTCCCAGGCTCGAGAAGGTCCTGGAGCTGGGCCTATCAGACTGGGGATCTGGCTTTGCTGGTGGTTAGCCAGTCACTCCAGCAGCCTCTGGGAGCCTCCGATGTCTCATCCCACAAATGGGGCTCATAACGCCAAGGCAGTGGGGAGGATTAAGTGGGATGAGGTCATTTATGTGTGGCGATTGGCACATCCTAAAGAGCAGTGGGCACTGCCTGAGCACCACAGCCTCAGCATGTGTGGACTCATGCAAGTCAGCTGCCCACCCTCCGAGGCTGGCTGCTCAGTGGCGGAGAGGCTGGAGTGTTGCCAATGTCACACAGCTCTCCAGGGTGGGGCTGGGAGGCAGACCGAGGCATCTCGGTGTCGGAATTATTCTCCTGCCACTGTTACATCTGTGTCTCCAGTGGGCTCTGGATGTCGACGGATAGAATGGAGGCCGAGTTCCGATAGAATGGAGGGCAGGAGTAGCCTTGGTGTGTATTCTGGAAACTTCTGGGAGCTTTTTGTACCCATCCCAGGGAAGTATAGCTACATGGATTTTTTTTAATATTTATTTATTTATTATGTATACAATATTCTGTCTGTGTGTCTGCCTGCAGGCCAGAAGAGGGCATCAGATTTCATTTCAGATGGTTGTGAGCCACCATGTGGTTGCTGGGAATTGAACTCAGGACCTTTGGAAGAGCAAGCAATGCTCTTAACCGCTGAGCCATCTCTCCAGCCCCAGCTACATGGATTTTTAAACATGTTCTATATTCTAGACATCTAGAAGTGGTCTTGGGCTGTGCTCAATGATCTTGGGCTACAGCCTGCGTATGTCCTGGGAACCGGGAAGCCCAGGTTCTATCTGTAGGCTGGAGCTACTCATCTCCATGGCGGATACTTGCAGGACTGGCCATCTTCTGCTCCATGAGTCGAGAGTTTCAAAGTTTCGCATGTGCCGGGACCAGAAGCATCTCTTGCTCCCTTGTGAATGGACACCCAGTACTCTGCATTCACCCTGAGCCTGGAATGGGGCCCGGTCATCAGAGCATGACCGTGTGACTCTCTGGTGCGAGCCATGTTATTTTTTTTTGTTGATAGTTGAGGAGAGGACTTGGGCGTGTTTCTCGTGGGTGGCAACCAGAACAACCTGCAGTCTTTGCCAATTGCCATCCTCTTGAACTTCTTTCCTGTCCTTTATCCTTCAAGAGGACAGGGAGGCCATGGTGGCGCAAGCCTTTGATCCCAGCACTTGGGAGGCAGAGGCAGGCGGATCTCTGTGAGTTCGAGGCCAGCCTGGTCTACAAGAGCTAGGACAGGGGTAGCTACAAAGACCGGGAACACAATGGCTCTGAGAGCTGCAGTTTTCAGTGCCTGGCTTTTTGGCCTTGTTGGACAGAGGCCGAGGAGCCAATGTATCCGACATGGTGTGCTCTCCTTATGCTTGGAGGTACTTTCCCTTGAGCCCAGCAGTTTGGACTTTCTGACCATCTCATACTGTTTGAAAAATGCTTGGGGTTTGATAATTCTGAGAAGCTATTCGCCAGTGCTTTTCCCTTTCGTGTCTTGAATCCTTGTGGATTTGGAGGGGAATTCACTCCATATGTGTGGAGCTCATTTGCTCTCAACTCATCAAAACCTTGTTTCAGAAAAGCTATTTGATGTCCGGGGAGTTTTTGTAGTTGGATTTTAAATCTTTTAAAGTCTTCATTTCCCAGCTTTGAAAGGAGACGTCGCATTTTGCCAAGTGCGAATGCGCTCCCACACGAGTAAAGGTTCACGTTTGGTTCATAGTCAGAGAACTGGGAACTCTCAGCGGGCCACACAGCCCACAAAACCTGGAGGCCTTTGAAGACCTGTCAGAGCACCCTCCCCCAAGTCCAGAACCAGGGCCTCTGGCCTTGTAGAGAAGGCCTTCCCCCTGGCTGGGGCTGACAGGAAACAGGAGATCCACGCACACAGAACAAAACCCATTCTTCCTGGAGAAGGGCCACTGTGGGACACTTTGAAAAACACTTGACCCACATTTTAGGAGACTATTACTAAGGAGACTTTTAATGTTTTCATAGATTTTGAGTTATGGCAAACTTTTTTTTTTTTTAGACAGGGTTTCTCTGTGCTACAATCTAGGCTGTCCTGGAGCTCGCTTTGTAGACCAGGCTAGCCTCGAACTTATAGAGATCCACCTGCCTCTGGCTCCCAAGTGCTGGAATTAAAGGCGTTGCCACCATGGCCCAGCTATGATACTTTTCTGATTGCAGACTAGGTAGGGGATGTGGGGTGGCTCAGGGGTTAAGAGAGCTGCTCTTGCAGAGAACTCAAACTCAGTTCCTAGAATTTAAGTCATACAGCTTGCAACTGCCTGCAACTCCAGCTCCAGAGGATTAGACGCCCTCTTCTGACCTCCAAGGGCACCTGCATGTGCATACATACACAGCAACAACAATAGCAGCAGGGGCAGCAGCAACAGCAGCGGCAGCAGCAACAGCAGCAACTACAATAGCAGCAGAAACAGTGGCAGCAACCATGGCAGCAGCAGCAGCAGCAGCAGTAGCAACAGCAGCAGTAGCAACAGCAGCAGCAGAAACAGTGGCAGCAACCGCGGCAGCAGCAGCAGCAGCAGCAGCAGCAGCAGCAACAGCAACAACGTAAAAGTTAAAGTTTAGAACACAAGAGCTGAGGAGCTGAGAGCGCTTGTCAGCGGAAGCCAGCAGAGGTGCCTCCTGCCCACTACATCTGTGCTTGTAGAGGATGGAGCGGGTATGGGCTTCACCTGTGGCCCAGGGCCTTAACCCTGGTTCTTGCTTCAGAATGTCTCATTCAGTATCAGGCTGGATAACTGTTAGGTGAATTCTGGACCTCCAACCATTTCATTATGAAATGTTTCAGCATTCCCTTAAAGGGGGGAGGAAAAGGAGACAAACACATGCATGTGCACATACACACACGCACACACACACACCATTAACACACACACCTCTCACAAACACAAATATGCACAGAGACACACACAAACACACACATACTCACATACACATACAAACAAATGTGCTCTCTCTCTTTCTCTCTCTCTCTCTCTCTCTTTCTCTCTCTCTCTCTCTCTCTCTCTCTCTCTCTCTCTCTCTCTCTCTCTTTCTCTCTCTCACCCTACCTCCCCCCCCCAGCCTCTTTGAACCAGAATCTAAACAATGGCTGTATGTTGCTTTCATTGTTTTAAACATGTGGATCTCTCTTTTCCTGTTTCTCCTTCACGCTCTTCCCATCTCTCTCTCCTCTTTCTATTCCTCTTCTTCTCCATGTTTTACTATTTATTTTCATAAAATAATATTTTAGTCAAACTCACAGTTACATCTTGATGTACAAAAATAAATTAAAAATCTTATTATTTTTAACATAACTTCTATTGAATCCTTGGAAATTTCACATAACGCACACCAACCCCAGTCCTTCTATGTCTTCTGCCCTTCGCCCTTATAGCCTCTCCTCCCCAAAAATAGTTAGAAAAGCAGAGAAAAGAATAGAAAAAAAGGAAAGAAAGAAAAGAAACTGTCTCACTGACCTGTCTGGGCAATACGACCTGCTCCTCTATCAACCACAGCGTCCTATGTGTGCATCATTCTGCTCCTCCATCCTTCCCGCATCCCCATCACGTGTTCCTTTGCCTTCATGGCATTAGAGTTGCTGTGTG
The DNA here is from genome assembly GCF_982192425.1 of Myodes glareolus. Classification (NCBI taxonomy): domain Eukaryota; kingdom Metazoa; phylum Chordata; class Mammalia; order Rodentia; family Cricetidae; genus Myodes; species Myodes glareolus. The sequence continues at coordinate 50,287,799 of NC_142047.1, forward strand.
TCACAAACAGCTTTGCTTGTGAATGTTCAGTGCAATGAATCGTTCATTTAGTTCAGGGCCTCTGGCCACACCATCAATACTGGACCCTCATAGAGACTCTCCAGTATCCTGCTGTTGCCCTGAGTTGTGGAGATCCTGTGGCCATGGGTCCCCAGGAGTGGTCCCTTCATGTGCTCCAGCATCTCACAGATGGGGAAGATGCTGGGGTGAGGTTCTGGGCCTGGGTGGTAGTTGAGTTGGTCAGTTTGCCAGCTCTCCTGCTCCCAGGTGAGGGGTGGGACCAGCTCTCCTGCACTCATGACATGGGGCCAGTTCTTCCATGTCCTCACCACCAGTCCCAGCATTCCCACACCATCCCAGCAAAGGGCAGGGCCAGTTCTCCTGTGTGCCTTTGTAACCGCTGGAGCCACCATGCAGTGCCCGGTGGGTGCACAGCAGCTCCTTGGGACCCTCAAACATCAACTTGGCTTCAGACCACAGACATTCACATGGCCTTTGGCAGTAAAACGGTCATCAGCACAGACCCTGGCTGCAGTGGGACCCGGGACCCAGACATGGCCCTCAGTGCCAGCATGGGCGCAGATATCACCATGGACTCAGGTGGCAGTGTAGGCACCTCACATCAGGTTGTTCCTCACAGCCATCTCCAGTTCTGCCTCTCTTTAGAGCACACAAACCGCTCTGCTTCTCTTTCCCTCCTGTCTCTCCACCACGATCTCGCGCACTTTTGGGTTCACCTGTCTGGCGGGGGGCCGAGCGTGACTCAGTGTCTGCGCCCTTCTGCTACCTACTTTATCTTTACAAGTCCATGTATGTGCATGTGTTACAGGTGCCTGAAGAGGCTAGAAGAGGGTGTCAGATCCACTTTTGAGCTCCCTAAGAACTGAACTTGGGTTCTCTGCAAGACCAGTCTTTCCAGCCTTCTAAAAAATAAAAGAATTTTTTTTTTCCAAGACAGGGTTTCCCTGTAGAGCCCTTGCTGTTCTGGAACTCAGTCTGTAGACCAGACTGGCCTCAAATTCATGAAGATCTGCCTGCCTCTGCCTCCTGAGTGCTGGGATTAAAGTTGTGTGCCACCACTGGCAAAAAAAAAAAAAAATTAATTAAAAAAACAAACAAACCCCAAAGTCAAGGTACCCACTAAGTCCAGGAAAACAGAAGTTAAGTAAGAAGGGAAACAAAATAATACCACACAAAGTTCTCAGAATAGATGGCGTTTGTGGTCTTAAAAGGAAACACTGCCAGTTGTAATAGACGATTGGCTGAATCCTGTTTATTTGACTAGACCGGGAAATGGCTAGATTAGTGAAGCCCCCTTCTGGGCATGTCTGCAAGGGTGTTTCTAGAGATGATGGCATGTGGGAAGGCAACCAAGAGGGAAGTCCTATTCCTGAATGTGGGTGGTGCTCCCCAATAGCTGTAACAGAAGCCCAAAAGTCTCTCCCTATCCTCCCTTCACCCATGTGAGGTGAGCACCTTGCTCTCCTCACTCCTGTTGCCACAAGGTTCCTCCTGACTCAGACCCAAAGGGATGAAGCAGTTCACGGACCCAAATCCCCCAAACCCTGAGACCAAACCAACCTTCCTTTAAATGACATCTGTCTGGTATTTGTCACAAAAGCGAATCTTTCTCAGCACCTGGGAGGCGGAGGCAGGCAGATCTTGGTGAGTTTGAGGCCAGCATGGTATAAACAGCACATTCCAAGACAGCCTGGGCTATGTAGAGGGACTCTTTCTCAAGGTAAAACAAAAAAACTAAAAGCTAAAACCCAAATATAGGCTTCAGGGCCCCTCTCTAAGTTTCCTCCCGTTTCCTTCTCTGTGTTGCCCATTCTCAGGCCTCCGTGACTTCCTGGGAGAGTTTCCTCCACTTAATGTTCCAACACCTGCTTAGAGCGCTCTTCGTGAAGTCCTGTTCCGTGCCCTCAATGCTGGGTGAATTTTAAATGCAGCATGTGGTGTTTGATGCTCTTGCCTGATGTTCTGGGCACTTCTTTAAGTGCTGACTTTCCTATTTATGTCCCTTTAAGGGCCTGCCTCACCCTACCATCGTGATGTGATTGTGGGTAAGCCTACGGCTGTAGCTCTTCTCCAGACTTCATCACCAGGAAGTCGACAGTCATGATTTTTATGTGACAAAATGACCCTAAAATAGCCCCAGCCCCCTCCCTACAACCATTTAAAAACACAGGAACAGGGAAGCAGAGCTGGCTCAGGTGTCAAAGCTGAGTCTGATCTCTGGGACTCAAAGTGGGGTGTGGCAGAGTATCACTATAATCCCAGAGCTGGGGAGGGAGAGCCAGGTTGTCCCTGGGGCTTGCTGGCAGCCAGCCGACTTAGTGAGCCCTAGGTCCAGTGAGAGACAATCACAGAAAACAAGGTGGATGGCAGCTGACCTCTGACCTGCACACACAGGCTCCTAGCTCACAGGCCAGGCTAGTTTAAGATCAGGGGTGTGGTGTGGTGTGTGGTGTGTGTGTGTGTGTGTGTGAGAGAGAGAGAGAGAGAGAGAGAGAGAGTTGGGAGTGGGGTGGGGTGGGGAGGGGTGGGGTGGGGAGATACCCAGTTATCTGACACTTCTTCCTCTAAAGTTAGTATTGGATTCCTCTCTGCTATTCAGGCTGTCCTCCACGAACCTGGCACCCTGTACAGGCTAAGCACATGGCCCACCACCACCAAACTCTATCATGGCTCATGTCGAGGTGTGTGTGTGTGTGTGTGTGTGAGAGAGAGAGAGAGAGAGAGACACAGAGACAGAGAGACAGAGAAACAGAGAGAGAGACTGAACCATGGTGCATGCATGGAGATCAGAACTTGCAGGAGTCGGGGCTCTCTGCCATGTGGATCCTGGGGACTGCACTTCTGTCGTCAGGCTTGACAGCAAGTGCCTCTACCTGCGGAACCATCCTGTGGGTCCCCGGGATCGTTGTGCACTTTATCAGGAGGGGACCTTAAACTCCTGGAACCCCGGAGAAGGGGCATGTTGATGACTCCAGCGTGCTTTGCGTGTTTGATTTTAGGTGGTGCTCGGGTGCCAGGGACATGTACATGCCTTTACTTCACCTTGAGGTGGGAAAAAAATGCTTCCTTTTTCATACACTTCCACGCAGCCTGATTGCATCAGGGAGACTCTCGGCTCTGCGGCTAACCGCCTCCAACACCTGCCAATCTTGGCATTTAACAGACAGCTCAAGCCGCAGGCGAGGCAGCCCCAGCAGGGAACAATGTCTACCTAGACATTAATCATACCGCGTTGTTTTCTCTGTGTCCACTCGGTTACGTCCCACCTATCAGGACAACTGATGGCCACTGCACAGCGCCTCAGCCGTTTCCTGTCAAGACGAAGTAAAATAAAGACTGAGTCAACCTGAGGGAAATGTTTATCAGGTGGAGGTCAGTAGCTGGCTGCGAGGCCCTCCTCATGGCCTGAGGTCTAAGGAGGAGGTCACAGGCTGTGGGTCATCTTCTCTCAGGATCTGACAAGTGTATGCCCTTGGACAGCCACCCCACCCCATCTCCCAGATCTTCCTGTGTCATCTGTAGAGAGGGCTGAGTGCTCTGCCTGGGCCCCTCCACCCCCAGGGCTGCAGTTGGGAGCAGCACTGATGAACGTGAAAGTACCTTGTAAACTTTAATTACCCTGCAGCCCTAATGGGCTCCCCTGCACTGGCTAGCTGCCTTTTGCCTCAGCCACCTCCTCCCCTTCCTCCTCCTCCTGCTGATCCTCCTCCTCTTCCCCCTTTTCCTTCTTTTTCACCTCCTCTTTCCTTTCCACTTCCTTCCGTTTTCCCTCTTCCTCCCCTCCCTCTCCATACATTCTGCACTCTCTCCCCTTGAGCGCCCCCAGACCCCTTAGTGTTGTGCTGAAACCATAGCAGAATGAAGAACTGGCCACTGGCAAGAGCCTATGGGGAAAACAAACTTTTTCTAGAAGACACGGCTTCTGGTCAGACTCTGCCCTGGCTATGGTGATTGGCCCATCTTATACCTGTGACTGGCATTGGGTCAGTCAGGGTTGAGTCAGGGCTTTTGCTATTGAGTTGGGAGGCCATACCTCCTTCTCTGGGATGGCTATGGCCTAGAGCCCGTGTCTGCTCTCCTGATCCCGTGGACTGTACCACTGGGTCTCAATGTGGGGCTTTGTTTTTGTTCAGAAGGAAAAACTGGAGGCAAGACGAGAGAAAGGAGAGAAGGGGTAAGTGCATGAGAAAGAATACATCTGACTCCCTGAGGCCTACTCTGCCCCTGGAATTTGATTTAAGGGGCAAATTTCTGAAGCCAGCCTGGGTTCCTGTCACCTCCATTGTCTGGAGCACACGTTTGGCTGTGTGTGGCATCTTAGACACAGACATTTGCCATAGACTTTGGATGTGTCTGTGACCCTGCTAGGTCTGCCTCATAGCCCATCACCTTGCTGGCTTGCTATGGCAGCTCTTCCAGAGCCTTCTGTCCCCTATCCCCAGAACTTTTGAGCCCGTCTTATGGCTTTCTGGGTAGCATCTCTTTGATAGGTTCAGAACTATTTTCAAGAACCTGCCAGGATGAGGCCAGCCCTGTGGTGCGGCAGAGGCACCAGAGTTTCTGTGCCAGTGTGGCTGACACCGAAGAACCAGACGGAGGCTAAGAACTCACCCAGGCTTTCCATGGAACCAGGAAGTACTGCACTTGCACCCCTCTCCTCCCTCCTCAGTTTCTAGAAGATGGATGCCCTGGATGCTCTCTCCTTCTGCCTCTTTTTGCAAAGCTGTGCTGAGGTGGTTGGGCCCCTCAGAGGCTCCCAGTACCAGTGCTGCCCCTGAGAGATGCTCACGCCTGCAGCCGACCTTTCAGTATGTTGTTTCTGGGTGAACTAGAAAGCATTTGAGCAGCCTGGTGTGTCCTGCCTGGTCTCTGGCCTGCATCTTTCATCACCAAAATGGTCCCTGTAGACCTTTGAGTCCGAAGCCACTGGGCCATGGGGTGGTGTCATATGCTTTGTAGTGCTGTGTGTCTGTGCATGTCTGTGTGTCTGTGTCTGTCTGTGTGTCTGTGTCTGTCTGTATATGTCTGTGTTTCTGTGTACGTCTGTGTGTCTGTGTACGTCTGTGGGTCTGTGTATGTGTGTCTGTGTGTCTGTATATGTCTGTGTTTCTGTGTACGTCTGTGTTTCTGTGTACGTCTGTGTGTCTGTGTCTGTCTGTGTTTCTGTGTACGTCTGTGTGTCTGTGTACGTCTGTGGGTCTGTGTATGTGTGTCTGTGTGTCTGTATATGTCTGTGTTTCTGTGTACGTCTGTGGGTCTATGTATGTCTGTGGGTCTGTGTATGTGTGTCTGTGTGTCTGTGCATGTCTGTGTGTATGTGTCTGTCTGTGTGTCTGTGTCTGTCTGTATATGTCTGTGTTTTTGTGTACGTCTGTAGGTCTGTGTATGTGTGTCTGTGTGTCTATGTATGTGTGTGTGTCTGTGTATGTGTGTGTGTCTGTGTGTCTGTGCATGCCTGTGTGTCTGTGTGTCTGTGTCTGTCTGTGTGTCTGTGCATGTCTGTGTGTCTGTGTATGTCTGTCTGTGTGTCTGTGTGTACGCACGTGAACACCAAGGCCAGAGGCCAACCTTGGATGTTGTTCCGCAGGAGTCACCCACCTTGTTTTAGGAGACGGACCTCTCACTGACCACAGATTAGGCTAGGCTGGCTTCCAGTGAATCTCAGAGCTCTGGCTCCCCAGTGCTGGGATTGCAAATTTGTGCCACCTCACATGGCTTTTTTTCTGGAGCTTTTGGGGATTGAACTCTGGTCCCCAAGCTTGGGCAGCAAGCACGCTACTGAGATGCCTCCTCAGGCCCTGGCTTTCAGTATTGATGTCTTCAGAATCCTGTCTTACTCTAGCCAAAGCAGCTAACGGCACACAAATCTTACATCTCCACACACCCTTCTAGTCATTGCTCAGGTAGGATGTAACTTCTTCCGTGATCCTACAGAGAGAAGCCGGTGCCAGCCGGGCACCTGGGGCATGCCCAGGTCCATTTCCTCTGCCCTTGGCTACCAAACCAGGAACTGCACACTGGATGGACTCTTTCATATCTGTTGTCTTTCCTTCTATACTGTGACCTTGAGCCTCCCCCACTGGGCACGTCAGGAAGACTCACTTCCTCAGTGAGTGCTGAGCAATGCTCCCTCTTCAGTGCTGGGCAGTGCTCCCTCTTCAGTGCTGGGCAGTGCTCCCTCTTCAGTGCTGGGAAGTGCTCCCTCATCGGTGTTGGGTAGGGCTCCCTCTTTGGTACTGGGCAGTGCTCCATCTTCAGGGCTGAGAAGGGCTCCCTCTTCAGGGCTGAGCAGGGCTCTCTTGTAGGCCTGTACCACAGCTTACTTATCTGTGTAGCCTACAGTACCACAACTTACTTATCTGTGTAGCCTACAGTCAGCTGGCAGATGTGTAGGTTCTGGCAGTTCTGGGTTCTTGTGAGTACAGCAGCTAGAAGCAAGGCTGAAAATGCCTTCTCAGAGGGCAGAATCAGCTTCCTTTGCTCTTTATATCTTTGAAGCCTGGACCGCTCCAGAATTCAATGGGTAGCCAAAGCCGACCTCAAAATGCAGTGGTCCTCTTGCCTCAGCATCTCGGATACAGATGTAAACCTCCATGCCCAACTTTCTTCCTTTTTCTCCTTTTGTTTTCTTTGTTCCAAGCAGGGTCTCGCTCTGAAGCCCAGGCTGGCACACACCCACTCTGAGCCCCAGGCTGTCTTCAGACAGCAGCTGTCCTGAGTGCTGGGACACAAATTCCTTCCTCCAGCCCAAATCACCGTGCGTCCCACCAGGAACTTATATATCATCATAGGTGACAGTGGTGGACAGTGTCTCCTCGGGCTCTGTCACAGCTCCACAAGGCAAATGTTAGCATGCCTGGTTCACAGATAGGAAGCCAAGACCAGCACAGACATCCCCCGTGTCACACATTGTAGGTGTTGGAGTTGGGATCCAGGTTATCCACCATGGTCCCATCTATGCCCAAGCCCCTGAAGTGCTCTACAGTGCCCTTGGTAATCTCTGATGCCCATTCCCCAGACATCCCCTGCAGTTTGTCTGTCCCACAGCATATAAGCATTTCTTCTAGAGAGCCCTGCTTCCCCGAACCCTCCAGGGGCTCTGTCTGTTTATAAAAGGCCCTGGGCTTTCTCCCTCACTGGCCTCTATTGACAAATAAGTGACTGACTCACTTGGGTAAAAATACACTTCTGGATCTGAGCCGGGCAGAGTTATTAAAAGTTTGTTGTGTCTACTCAGACGGGACAGCCCTGCCTGGGTTGAGGCAGTGACGCCACCATAGGCTGAATCCAGCCCTGCATCTCCTCTCCTGACTCAGTAGCTTCCACATGTTCCAGCCACCGTGATAGGTTCCTGGTGACTGCTCGCCTCTGCTCTCCAGGCAGATTGTAGCATTACATCTGGAACTGGGGGGACACTGGGTGTCTCGGGGCGACCACTCCTCAGCAGTGAGTCACCTGCTCTCCAGGAGCTCTTCTCTCTCACCTATAAAAAGAGAATCATGACTCTGACTCCCACGGTTTGGAATGCAGCAGCAGCAAAAGGTGGATGAATATCTTCGGGTTAGAAGGCTGCTGGGGATCATGATCTTGGGTTGAGAAGAGGGATTTGTGTCCTAGCACAGAGGAGGCTGAGGCAGGAGGATTGAGGCCAGTTTGCAAGTAGAGTTGTCTTGAAATGACACTGGAGGGCTGGGGGCACGATGGGTTGGGGATCTTAAATTCCTGGCCAAGATCTGCTACTTACCCCTCTTGTGTCCCTGCAGACATTGTTAGTGGATCACCAAGTTTCTCCTGCTGGGTCTGGAAATGCAATCGACTTCTCAGGATATGATCCTCAGTAATCGCGTCCCTTAGTCAGAACTGGTGATGTTGAAACCTATTTTCAGCTCTTGCTGAAACTCACTATTCCCTAAGTTTTCAATCCATCCCATCATGCAATCCCAAGATGATTGAGGCAGGGCCATCCCGCCTGAGACTGAGCACATTTGAGTTAGAAATTCAGGAACTAATTTATTTTTGATTCCATGATGCAGAGCTTCTCAGCGACCACTGAGTGTATTCATATAGAATAAGGATCCCACAAACACTGTCTATTAGATGCTCATAAATGTGTGTGTGTGTGAGTGAGTGTGTGAGTGTGTGTGTGTATTGGGGGGCTACATTCAGGCTTCACTCATTCCTCAGCTGTTCTCACAGTTCCTCACTGGCTCCCAAGGACTCCACTGTACCAGGCACACAGAGATGTCTTGTAAACCAAGTTAACAAGTGAGCCAAAGTGTTGGTGTCTGAGCGTGTGGCCGCTGTGGTGACCTGGGAAGTCTGGGGCAGTGCGCCAGGCCCTGGCCACGCTGGCCTTTTAAAGGCTGTGAGTGGGGTGGGGATGCTCAGAATGCTGGGTGGCACTGTGGGTGGGAAGGGAGTGAGGGGGCTTGGGTGGGTGGCTTTGGGGGTGAAGACAGGAAGAGTGTGGGATGTCACCCGGGATGGGTGCCTGGGTGACACAAGACCAGGTGATGTCACTAGCTGAGGAAGCAATGATGTGATGGTCTCTGGGGACCTGCCATTCCCGGACCTCAGGTTGACCAATGTTTAAATTTCTTTTAGATTTATGTATTTTATTTTATACATGCGGGCATTTTGCCATCATGTATATTATTAACCTGTGGACGTCAGAAGAGGGTGTTAGATCCCCTGGAACTAAAATTACAAACAGTTGTGAGCCACCCATGTGGGTCCTGGGAACCAAATCCAGGTTCTCTAAGAGAGCAACATCTCTCCAGCACCCGCTTCTGCTGAGACAGAGTCCCGTGTAGCCCATGACAGTTTTGACCCCTGTATGTAGCTGACTGAGGATGGTCTCCTCCCCCTACCTCCTGAGTGCTGCAATTATAGATGTGCACGACCACACCTGATTGATTGATGCTGGGAGTCAAACCTAGGGCCCTGTGCACGTTAGGGAAGCATTGTACCAAATGAGCTACCTCCCCAGCTCAGACTTTTTATTTTTAATTGTGGTAAAATTCACCCAATGTCAACTTTACTTCAGCCATCTTTCATGAGCAGCTCAGTGGTTTCGACCACGTCTGGGTGCCCATCATCAGAGCATCTCACTCAGCTCCATTTCCAGCATCTCACACTCAAGCTTGATCCTGGTTAACACTAACCTCCATTCCTTCCTGCCCATCCCTGGCTCCACTATTAATGTCTCATTTTCCACAGTAATGTTCCACACTCCACCACCCAGACTCCATGACCCACTGTCCACCACCCAGACTCCATGACCCACTGCCTACGCTCCATGCTCCACCACCCAGGTTCCACTGCCCACACTCTGACTTTGTGGCTATTGCTGTCTCTGGTGGTCAGTTCCACAGCCCTGTCCTTCTGTGATTGGCTTTCTGTAACACCCGATTCTGTGTTACCCTCTCGGTACAGTTCGTGCGCCTCTGTACTGATCGCGAGTCCGGGCAAAGGCCTGGAGATTGAAAGAAACACACAAGAGACCTGGGTCATTCAAAAGGAGATCAGCCGAATGCCGCTTTATTCTGCTTTTTGCAAAACTAATATACTTTGGCTACTGCAAAAGGATTACCTCCCAGGCAAGGGGGATTCTGGCTGCTGCATAAGGATTTCCTCCCGGGCAGGTGGGAAATTGCCATACCAAAGATGAAACAATGCCCTTCAGCTAATCACCAGGCTAGGGCAGAGGGAGCACAGGGGCAAACAGGAAGCTTAGCTGGCTGGCCAGAAACCGTCCTCAATATTCACCCCAAGGAGCAAGGGTAGACCTGGCCCTATAGCTTTCCTCATGTGTCAGAATGTTTCCAGCTTCTTCTGTGCTGGAGAAAGCTCCTGGACTGCCTTCCACTAGAGGAAGCTCAACAGTCCAGTGTTCAGGGACCCCATTTGGTTAAACTCTTGACTCACACTCAGCTCTTGTGAATGGTGCTCCTTGGAATGTGTGTGTGTGATGTCTGCTGGAGCCCTGACTAAAAATTCCTGGGTGCCCTTTAGGGTTCCATAACAAGAGGTACCTTGGTGAGATGTGACAACAGAGGGCTCCTGGGCTCAGCCTTCTGGGGTCTTCAGAGATGCAACCGGGGCCTCGTCCCAGCGTTGTCCCAGGGAAGGGGAAAGGATGCTGTGGCTCTGATGTACTGATGTTGGCTGGTCCTGCTGAGCTCACTTTCTGATGTGCTTGAGGACTGAGTATCTCTGGGGATATCCACAGGCAGGGGGGAGACCCTTGTCATGGTCAGGTGACAGATAATGAGGAAAAGGCTCTAGTGACTTCCACACTGGGAAAGGTGTGACAGAGCCCTGTGTAACATGAGGGGGCCGGCTTGTTGGGGTTTCCGTCCCACCTGGTACCCCACAGTCAGCAAATCCCAAAGAGAAATCACACACAGGACTCCATAAGGTTATAAACTGATTGGCCCATTAGGTCAGGCTACTTATTAGCTCTTATAACTTATGTTACCCCATTATTCTCATCTATGTTAGCCATAATGGCTCCATACCTTTTTCAGCTGGGCAGGTTACATGCTGTCTCTTCGGTGGTCTGCACAGGAATGGTTGAGGGAGCTTTCTCCTCCCTAGCCTTATCCTATTCTCATTGCCCCGCCTCTACTTCCTGTCTGGTTGACCCGCCTATACTTCCTGCCTGGCCAATCAGCGTTTTATTAAAATATGATTGACAGAATACAGACAATTCTACCGCATCAGCCCTGCTCAGAGACTTGAAGATGGGCTGCATTCAGTTTACATCTCCTGAATGTCAGGACATATCTGCTCTCCGCTCCTCTCCATGGATAAGCCGTGTGCATCAGAACGAATGGTATGCATTGGGAAGGCCTTCCCTGACAGAGTAAAAGACAGATCAGCATCACTGTGCCAGGAAGGGATCATCCACAGAGATTTCTGCTGACCCTGGCCCTCTGCTTATGTCCCTGGTCTCCTTCAAGGGTCTTGGTGCCTCAAGGTCTCAGTGGTCCAGGTGAGCACTCCCCAGCCTCCCTCATTTCACAGTGGGTTCTGATGCTGGTCCTGGGTGCTTGTCTGCCTCCTTATAGCAAGGCTGCCTGCAAACAATCCTCTTGTCTCCAGTAGGGACCTTTTCCTGGGGATCTGAGATAGCCTTGTGACCCGACTCTTAACCCCGAGACCACTCACTGGTTATTTAGCCCATTCAGTCGCCTCTTCCAGGAGACCCAAAGTTAAGGCTGCCCCACAGGCTGGGGGTGAGGATTCTGTGACTGCCGTGTGGTGGTCTCTAACATTTAGGGTACAGAAATAGCCCCAAAAAGGCTAAAATCATGTCTTTAGCTTCTGGAGCCACACCCTGCTTCTGACAGTCATGTGCAGGGGGACTCTGATGTTGAAGGAACTTACACTGCTGTGTTTTCATGCTCGGTTTCATGGATTCGCACCTGACATCCAGGGACCACAAGCATCCTGTCAACCATGGTCCATTGCTTCCTCCAGGACAGTGGAGGCAACTGCAGGGAACACATGGAGGCACATGGAGGGTACATGGCTTCTCCAGGAGGCAATCACTCCTGCCTCAGAGAAAACACCTTCCAAAGAGATGCATGGTTCCTGATGGTAAGGACCCATCACCAGGAAAGGACCTTGTCCTCCAGATACCAGCTCACAGATGACAGGTGTGTCTCCTCGTCTCAGAGTGCCCTTTTTCTGAACTTAAAGGACACCAGGGACACATCACAGCAGAGACCCGAGGCTCTCTACAATCTTGAATCTCAAGCAGGCGGGGGTGTGACTCAGAGTAAAGTATTTGCCTAGTGTGCCAGAGGCCTTGGGTTCTAACCCCAGAGCAGAGAGTAAAAGATAAAACAGGTCTGTGTTATTGTCCAGAGGTCAGGAAGTTAAAGGAGGCCATGGATCACAGCCATCTTGCAAGAGTGCCAAAGCGGGTGCCTGGCAACAGATTCCAGATGCCATCTAAGCATGCACAGTGGTTGATGCTCATGCCTGCACCATGTTTGCCAGGACACGGGAAACTTCTGTCCTCTAAACCTTCCTTAGACTGTCTCACTGTCCCTCACAGCCTCTCCCAAGATTTCTACCTCCTGAAACCACTTACTTGTGCCCAGTAGGCAGAGGCGGCCAGTGACATCAATTTTTCCTGTTGCTTAGGGAATGAAGACAGGTCAAGCTCAGGCCTAGGAGGATGCCCGTCCTCCAGCTCTGGGATCTGAGGAGGAAGGTGTCCCAAATACATCTAGCAACTATCCAAACACGCAGCACAGTGGTGCCATCTCCATGGTCTCTGAGACAAGAGGGTGAACGTGGCCAAAATTACCCTTGTGGGAGACAGAAGCTTGGCCTCAAGGGGACACGCCTAGTACAGACCCAGAACCCCTTTGGTGACACACATGTGCTAAGTCAGAGGCTCGTGAGCTGGGGGCACTTCAGGCTAGAGGGGACGTTCCCTTCGCCTACGTGAATAACTACAATGGATTTGATGTTGATCACCAGCTCTCTCCACTGGGCACTGGGTGAGGACAGAGCTTTCTGTAGTCAGGGCAGAAGTCTCCCAGAAAGAAAAACAAACAAGCAAATAAACAAACACTGGGAGGAGCATTAGCTTGTCTTCCCTCCACACAGCCTAGAGGGACAGTCCTTGGCCATCGTCTACTCCCGTCCTGCTGCCTGGTACCTGTGAGCTGTTGTCCCATGATCGCCAACTGCTTCTGTTCTCAGACTCCAACTCCTCAGGAAGGTATGGCAGAAGGTTCTAGAACTGAACTTTCACAGCATGCAGTCCCCTCAAGCACACACAACTGTTAACAGTGACTAGGAAGAGACTTTTCCTCCTGTCTGATGTTAACTCTCTGGGCTCAGAGCTGGAGAGCAGGAGCTGAGATGGAGGCCCAGCAGGAGGCAGCTTTGCCCTAGATGAGAGCCCGGCAGATGATACACCCTCATGAAGGTGGCCTTGTCATATCCTCTCTTTTATGCTGACTTCAGAGGGTCCTAGGGGTGTGAAAGCTGTCGTCTGCCGCAAGCTCCTGCAAGGACTCTACCTGGCCTGGCCATGCTGTTCTGCACACTCCCATACTGCTGAGAAGGATAGTTTCTCAAAATACTCCAGATTCAGTCCCTGTGCCGCACTGACTGGCATGTCTGCGCCTTGCTCATTATCTCTTCCTATAGTTACCTACCTGTTTCTAGTAGTCTGTCTTCCGTGTGTCTTACTTTCATCTAGCCACCCGACATCCATTCTCTGTCTCTTATTCAGCATCTGCCTCTCCATTCATCCATTCACACACACATCATCCATCTACCCACCTACCAGGCCATCCACTCATATATTCATACACCCACCCGCCCACCCACCCACCCACTTATGTGTACATTTATCCATCTATCTGCTTATCTACTTATCTATACACCACACAGCCATATACTAATCCATATGTCCAGCCATCCATACAGCCACTCACCCATCCATCAATCTACCTACATACCAATTCATCCATTCATTTATTCATTCTCTGATCTCTCCATCCATTCATTCATTTACCCACCCACCAATCTCTCCATCCATCCATCCACCCACCCATCCATCCATCCATCCATCCATACATCCACCCACCCACCCATCTATCCATCCACCTGTCCGTCTGTCCTTCCGTCCGTCCATCTACCCATCCACTCACTATCTCCCCATCCACTCATCCACCCTCCCATCTTTCCACCCTCCTATCCTCCACCCTCCATCTATATCAGACAGGTGCAAACAGGACTGACATTGCACATGATGTCATTTAATGATGGCTCCACTCTTCACTGCTTGGCGTTGTTATCTCTCCTCTTCTGGCCAACAGCATGAACAGATTGAGTTCTTTTCCTGAGGCCCAGCTCTGCTCCCATCGCCCACACAGGCTCAGTCAGGGAGGGATGGCTCCCCAGTCCAGGGTGTGGCCAGTCAGCCCCGGGCTGTCTGCCTTCTGTCTATCTCTTCATCCATAGTTGAGCATGTGCCTTCCACATTGGGAACCATGAGCTGGCAGCCACACGATCTGATACTCTGCCCAGCTAGGAAGACTTCCCCATTCTGTCATCCCTGCAGCCCTGGCGCCAATCACTCAGCCTGGGCTGCAGGGGAATGGGGCTGTCAGGCTCTGCAAGCCACCTTCTGCGTGCTTGGACATGGCTGGCTGGTCTAGACGTTCAGAGTACCCGAGAAAACACAACTGATCTGGCTGCCCTGGAGCCCAGGGTCCCAGATCAAGAGCCTGTCTTACACCAACTGCTGGAGACTGTCTTCTGGACCTCTGGCTCGAGAGTGGAGAGGAGATGACCTTGTGGTCAGGAGAAAGTGGGCCCTCATGACTGGAAGGCAATCTCCACCAAGATATGTAAAATCAAAACTGTTTAAAATTTTGTAGATTAAAGAAGTCAGCATGGCTTTTCCTTCTAATTTCTCCATTTTCAGCCCCCGCTCCCCAGTTCATACCATTCCTTCACAATCATTTTACTGGAGTGAAAATAATTGATACTAGTGTTTACCACATCCACATAGTATTGCCTCCCATCCTCACAAAATCCCCAGGTGGTCCTTTGCACGGATGAAGGAGTCCAGAAAGGTTAAAACCCTGGAATGAGGCAACACTGAGTTGACCATCAATCAATAATTTATCCATTCTTTCGTCCACCCAACCACCTACCCATCCATCTTTCCATCCATCCACTCATCCATCCACCCATCCATCCATCCATCCATCCATCCACTCATCCATCCATCCACCCACCTATCCATCCATCCACCTATCCATCCATCCACCTATCCATCCATCCACCTATCCATCCATCCATCCATCCATCCATCCACCTATCCATCCATCCACTCATCCATCCACCCACCCATCCATCCATCCACTCATCCATCCATCCATCCACCTATCCATCCACCCATCCATCCATCCACCCACCTATCCATCCATCCACCCATCCATCCATCCACCTATCCATCCATCCACCTATCCATCCATCCATCCACCCACCTATCCATCCATCTATCCATCTATCCACCTATCCATCCATCCATCCACCCACCTATCCATCCATCCACTCATCCATCCATCCACCTATCCATCCACCCACCCATCCATCCACCCACCTATCCATCCATCCACCCATCCATCCATCCACCCACCTATCCATCCATCCACCCATCCATCCATCCACCTATCCATCTATCCACCTATCCATCCATCCATCCACCCACCTATCCATCCATCCATCCATCCATCCACCTATCCATCTATCCACCCATCCATTCATCCACCTATCCATCCATCCATCCATCCATCCACCCACCCACCCATCCATCCATCCATCCATGGCACTCCCAGGAAGTCACTCAGAGGTAAGGATGTGAGAACATGGTTCCCTGTAAAAAGGGCTCGTTATTCTGAATTACTACTTGGACCACTTATTTTAAAACTTTTTGAAACAAAGTCCATGTGTTCCAGGCTAGCTTCAAACCCGCAGTCCTCCTGTCTCAGCCTTCCAAGTGCCACAGAAGTTTAGATTTTTGTCCCTTGTTTCCTCTTTTATATGAATTTAGGGAGATGTATCCTGTCAAGTTTTGTGAGAAACCCTCAGCTCACCTTTCTTCCCTCTCTCCTTCCCTCCCTTTATCTCTTCCTCCCTTCTTTCCTCCCAGGTAGTCCAGACTGACCTAGAACTTACCATGTAGCCAAGGGTGACCCTGAACTTCTGATTCTCTCACCTCCATCTCTCGAGTGCAGGGATGACAGGCATGCACTGCTGTGCCTGGTTTATGTGGTGGTGGGGATTGAACCCAGGGCCTCATGGATGCTTGCTTCTTCAAGTACACACATGAAGTGAGTGCCCTAGCTTACTCTCTGTTGCAGTAAACACTGTGACTTGCAGAGGAAAGGGTTTCTTTCAGCTTAGGAGTTGCAGTCCATCCCTGAGGGAAGCTGGGGTAGGAACTCAACCTGGGACCTGGACGCAGGAGCTGAAGGAGAGGCCACAGAGGATGGTTACTTATTGGCTCGCTGCCAGACTCACAGTCAGCTACTTTTTTACACAGCTCAGTTGGTGCTGCCCACAGTGGGCTGGACCCTCTCTTACTAATTAGCAATCGCGAAAATGCCCACAGGTTAATCTGATGGAGGCAATCCCTCATTTGAGGTCTCCTCTTCCCAGGCTTGTCAAGTGGACAGCCAAGATAAGCTACCGCAGGAAGCAACTGTCCACACTCGGGCTCTTGCTAAACCCGAATGGTTCAGCACATGGGTATTTGGTTTATTATTTTCTCATGTGAATGTACAAAAAAATTTCACAAGATTTCTCCCAAAAACACGTGGTAGAAACTCAAAGGCATCTTAGGAGCAGCGGCACCTAAAGTCCTCAGGGCTCTCCAAGTCTATGCCAATCCAAGGACCAATTAGTATGGTGACAGATTAGCAGTGATCTCGGTGGTCTGGGAGGGGGGTTCTGGGGTAATTGGACTGTTCCACTGTATTTGCACAGCGCCCTTGTAGGCGAGATGCTGCTGAGCCATGCATACTGGTCACATGTTTCCTTCTACATCAAGTACATTCCCCCAGCAAACCAAAGGCTCTGTCACCGAGGCACAGCTTGGGCAATGGACCGGTTTTAGTCACTTAGGACCCTTCCAAAACTTCAGGCTGTGCAGGTGTGTGTGCAGGCTAAAGACTGACCTGGGGTATTATTCCTCAGGGGCTGTCTATCTTGTTTTTTGATACAGGACCTTCATTGGGAAGCTTATGGATTCAACTACGCTGGCTGGCCAACCAGCCCCAGGAGCCAACTTGTCTCTCCCCATCCCCCACAAGAATTAAAAGCATGTGCCACCATACCCAGCTTTTTAATGTGAGCTCTGGGGAGTGAACACAGGTCCTCACATTTCTGTGGCCAGCATTTTATCTGCTTAGCCATCTCCCCATCCCCGCAAAGATCTTTAGAGGGCGGAGGGATGGCTCCTTAGTTAGGAGCACTGGCTGCTCTTGCAGTGGACCAGGGTTTGATTACCAGCAGCCAGAGTGGCTCACGACCATCTGTAATCATTCCCAGGAGATCTTATGCCCTCTTCTGGCCTCTGTGGGCACTTCGTGCATGTGGTGCACAGATATACATGCATGGAAAATATTCACCCACATAAAAAGATACATATTTTTAAAAGAGCCTTTAGATGAGATAGCATCAGAGTGAGGTTTTCTATCAATGTGATAAAACGACACAAGTGAAAGAAACTCAGGGAGGAAAGATTTCATGCTGTCCTACAGCCTGTAGCTTGGCCAGGAAAGTCAGGGCAGAGACTGAAGGAGGGAATCTGGAGTCAGGAACTGAAGCAGAGGCCATGAAGGAGTGCTGCCAACAGGCTTACTTGTTCAGCTTGCTTTCTTGTAGCGCCCAGGACGGCATTACCCATAATGCACAGGGCTCACTCACATCCTTCACTAATTGAGAAAATGCCCACAGGCTTGCTTACAGGCCAGTATCAGAGAGGCATTTCCTCAGCTGTGAGTCCCCCCCTTTCTCTGATAACTCTAACGTGTGTCAGGCTGACGATAAACTAGCCGGGACAGGCAGGTGACACCAGGAAGTTAGAAAAACTACAAGATGGCAAGGAGCCAAAGTCTAAATCTCTGACAGTTGCTTAGGAGCAGCAGCCCGTGACTGGCAGATCTATCTGGAGAGCAGAGACAGGTCGTCCAGGGCAGATGCGATGGTGTGCAGATGGAGGAGGTCTTGGGAGGCCCCAGCCCGAGAGAGGAGGCTTTGCTTCTTAGGCAGAGCTTTACGACGCATGCACAGGGCACAGACGTTGGCTGAGTAGTTTATACGAACATGACTAACCTATGCTCCCTGCCTGAGCGTCATTCAACCCCCCTGCACCCACTCCCAGGGGGCTCAGGCTTTCCCGCTCATTCATGAGCCAGGTGTCATCTATCCCTGAGCCGCGGCTATTGACCTCAAAGGCACGGACTCAGCGCTTTAGTTCAGAGCCAGCAGCTGTTCATTGATCTGTCAGCCACCTCTGAAAAATAGCCGTTACTGTTACAGGTTGCATCCCTTCATGGTTCCGGCGTGCGTGCGTGCATGCGTGCGTGCGTGCGCAAACTGTCAGCTTAGTTTCACTGCCAGTTTCATAGCTTGCTAACCTCACAATCTTTAGAAAATTGCTCAAATTCTCAGAGCCTCCTCTGAAAGAGGGGACCAGGCTTACAAAGAACAAACGGCTGATCGGTCGTGCTGGACTGAAATTCTTTCTCTCCTGTCTGGATAGCTTAGCATCTTCAGCGAAGGCTGCAGTCTACCATGATAGCTTCATTGGAACCCCATCCTTGCTCATGTGAGCTGGAGACCAGTTCACCCCACAGCCATTCTTCCGTTTGACTTCATCTCACAGCCTACCCTGACACGGGGGCACTTTCTGTGACAGACTGAGTTGGCTCTCTGATGGTGGTACAGAGGGTGAGGGCACCAGGGCCTTTGTGTGCCTGCCGAGTACATATTCACATGCACAAACAAACCGGACCAAGAAGGTGACAATTCTGGGTTTGTTCAAAGGGGAGCGAGTGGCAGGCAGCGTCATTAGCTCGGGCTCCGTCATTCAATGCTGAGCTCTGTGCCCATCTGATAAGACGTCCAGAGGTCCAACAGCAACAGCAGGCGCTGCTGCCAGGCCCCCAGTGGAGTTGGCTGAGCCTGGGACGGGCGGAGACATTGCAGACAGGAGGGAGGGCGGCTAGCACTGGGATAAACTTTCAGTAACACAGAGCCCATTCACAGGCTGGGCTGGACCAGGGTGCCCCATGGGTGCACTTTGTCCTCTGTGAACCATGCTGAAGGTGACAGAGACGCTGTTCTTGTGAATGGTCTTGGCTTTCCGTCTCTGAGTTGCACGGAGAGAGGCAGAGCTTGTTGCTGATGGGACATAGGAGCTGGAGGAAGGCAAGGTGGCTTCTGGGAGCCTGTGGCTCCTCTGCTGTCTTTATTAATGTCTTTAGGCCTCCCCACCTGAGTTTAAGAGAGAAGGCCTAAAATCCAATGTGTGTGTGTGTGTGTGTGTGTGTGTGTGTATCTCTGTGTGTGTTTACCTAGTTTTTCTGAGTCTGTGAATTGTAGCATGATTATCTTTCACTTTATAGTTATTATTAATGTATAAGTGAGTACATACCATGTTTGTTTTTCTGGGTCTGGGTTACCTCACTCAGGATGATCTTTTTTCTAGTTCTATTCATTTACCTGAGAATTTCATGGTGTTATTTCTTTTTCAAATCTGAGTAATATTCCATTGTGTAAATGTACAAGGACTCAAGGAGGGATGCGTGGATCTCCCTGGGAAGTGGAAATAGATTAGATTTTGAGGGTGGCCTGGGTGCAGGTGGGGATGGAACACGAGGGTGGAATGGGGGGTTGAGGGGGATAGTACTGGGAGGGAGAACTGGAATTGGGGGGGTACTTTGGAGGCAAGGTAGAAACCTAGTGGAACGGAAACCTCCAGGAATCTGTGAAGCGACCCTAGCAAAAACTCCTAAAAATGGGGGATGTGGAGCCTAAACCAGCCATCTCCTGTAACCAGGCAAGGCTTCCAGTGGAGGGCTTGGGACACCAACCCAGTCACAAAACCTCTGATGTACAATTTGTCCTGCCTGCAAGATGTGTTGGGGTAAAGTTTGGCACAGAACTTGTAAGAGTGGCCAACCAATGACTGGTTCAACTTGAGACCCCTGCCATGAGAGGGAGTCCATGCCTGACACTGTCTGGATGGCCAGGAACCAGAGCCTGGATAGCCCAGAGACCTAGGAGAGAACCAAACAGGGCTGGCAACAACAACAAAAAAAGTCAATGAAATAATTCCTAGTGATACTCTGCTATACTCATAGACCAGAGTCTATCCCAAGCATCATCAGAGAGGCTTCATTCAGCAACTGATGGGAACAGATGCAGAGACCCCCAGTCAAACATTAGCAGAGCTTGGGGAATCTCTCAGAAGAGGGGAGGAAGGATTGTAAGAGCCAGAGGGGTCAAGACATCACAAGACCGCAACCCACAGAATCAACTAACCATGGATCATAGGGGATCACAGAGACTAAAGACAGAGACAATCGGGGAGCATGCATGGGTCTGACCTAGTCCTCTGTATCTATGCTGTGGCTGTGTAACTTGGTGTTCTCGTGGGACTCAAACAGCAGGAGCGGGGGCTGTCTCTGACTCTTTTGCCTGCTTTGGGACCCTTTTTCCTCCTTCTGGGTTGCCTCGTCCAGTCCTCATGTGAGGCGATGTGCTTAGCCCAATTTATCTTGATATGCCATGTTTGGTTGATACCCCTGGGAGGCCTGTCCTTTGCTGAAGAGGAAAGGAGGAACAATGGATCTGGGGGAGAGGAGTGGTGGGAAGAGACTGGGAGGAGAAGAGGGAGGGAAAACTGCAGTCGGGATGCGATATATGAGAGAATACAGAAAAAAGAGGTATTTTTAAATTCATTTATTTTTATATGTATGTGTGTTTTGCTTGCATTGGATCCCTTGGGGTTGGAGTTACTTATGGTTGTGAGCCACATATGGATGCTGGGAACCAAACCCAGGCTGGGCAGCAAGTTCTCTGGAAGAGCCGCGAGTTCTCTTAACTGCAGAATCACCTCTCCAGGCTTTGAAATCCAATTCCTATTGCTTCCATCTTTATATTTTATTTTGGAGCAACGTTTTTGGATTTATAAGAGGTGAGGAGGTGGTCTAGGAAGTCCCTCTATGCCCACCTCCAGCGTCCTCTGTTAATATTCTGTACCAGGATAGGGTGGACTGTGATAGTTTGTCAACCTGTCTCCTGGGGGATCAGGGAGGGCTGTGACAACCTCCCAGCCTCTCCTCAGGGCTGACATCTTTGGCGTACTTCATGAGTACGCTCGCTGTAGAGGCTCCCTCCACTGGATCTATGTGTGGCCTTTCTCAGGGATAGGCAGGATGGGGACTCTGGGAGGATGACCCCAGGAGAAGTGTCCTGCCCACAGTAGCACGGCAGAGACCACACCACCACTCCTCTTGCCCCCTCTTTACCCAGCGCTGACCCTGACTATGATCCCCTGGCCACTCCTGAGTCTGTCAGGTTTGCTGTGTGGCTTTTCCTGGAGAGTCACAAACCGTCCTCTGTTTACCCAGGTAAGTCAGTGACCACAGACCAAAGGCATGATTCCACCAGAGTCATGAGTCCACCAGAGGCCAGCTTACTGGCCTCACCAGCTTAGGGTATTACTAAGGGGACTGTGGTGACTCCCGGCAGCTGCACCCTGAGAAGTCACCCCGAGCGCAGGGCCTTCCTGAAGTGCCCTGCTCAGCTTGTGGGCAGCCTCTCTTTAGAGCCATCCCTCCCAGCCAGGCAATCATAACTGCTTATGGAATCTGGGGGAGGGCTTTTGAGTGTCCTAACTTTCTGGGCCTCCTGTAAGTTTCTTGGGATCCCAGGTTTCCACTCCCGAGTCTGTGAGCCTCTCTCCTATCTCCAGGAGAAAACACTTCAGAGGGATATCTACAAGACAGGCCTCTCCACTGGAAAGCCACCTACCCTGTCTTCCAACACTGCTTTGTGGAAGCGCATCCCCGTACAGCAGGGCAGTGGTTCACACTGCTAACTTCACACCACGTCCTCTTCCTTCTGCTCCTGGATCAGGATTCGGCAAGCCATTTCTGTCAAGGACCAATGGTACCATGGCAAATGAGTCTGGCTTCATGAGCCACACCTGGAAATGGTCCTGGCTGGCGAGCAACTCACAGGTGCAGCTGTGTTTTAACCAAGGATA
The DNA here is from genome assembly GCF_982192425.1 of Myodes glareolus. Taxonomy (NCBI): domain Eukaryota; kingdom Metazoa; phylum Chordata; class Mammalia; order Rodentia; family Cricetidae; genus Myodes; species Myodes glareolus. The sequence continues at coordinate 50,309,643 of NC_142047.1, forward strand.
TTAACTATCTTCAAGGACAGCTAGGGCCAGACGTGTAGCTTTGTCAAAAGGGTGCTTGCCTCATAAGCATGAAAATCAGGCACAGTGAATCACACTTGGAATCCCATGGTTGGGGAGGTGGAGACAGGGGCATCTCTGCTGATCAGTCACATAGCCAATCAGGGAGTCCAGATCAATGAGAGACCCTGTCCCAAAAGCAGGGTGGAGAGGAGTCACCCGATGTTGGTACTTGGACTTCACACACACACACACACACACACACACACACACACACACACACACTGTACAGACATCTAGAGACTGAACTTTGCAGGGGTGATGTAGCATTGAGTGACTGCTGTGTCTCTCTGTATTTGGGGTTGCACCTACGTAACCCAGACATACAGCTCATCTCTGAGTCTCTTGCAGCTAACTCTTTCTGAACCACATGATCACTTATCCTTTAGAAAAAATTTTTAGGGGACTGTGCCCCTAGTAACTGTACCTGTCGTGGTCTTTTGCTGAGACAGGACATTTGGCTCCATGTGGCATCATCACTCAGGATTGGTCTGGAGAAGCTCATGTGGAAGGAGGTGTCTGGTGAGGAGGTCATAGGTCCCCAAGATTTTTTCCTGCCTCCTCGCTAACATTACAGGGGTCATGTTTTGGTTTAGTAGGCTCTGGAAAGCAGTTACCCATTCCACTCTGCCCCAGGTCTCAGGGAGATATTGGCCTTGGGCATCTGGAAAGTGGGGGGAAACATATAAACTGAAATCTAGTAGAGGGGAGAGTGTGAGAAACGGGGGGCAGATGGCAAGGGGCACAGGATGCTGATGGGTCTCCAGAATCTTGTGCCTGTTGTTCATTGTGAATGACAGTACTGCCACCCAATCACGAGGAGGACCCCACTTGAGAGGGAGGATCCCAAGGAAGGGCTGTAAAAAAAAAAAAACCTAATTAGGATGTTGGAGCATATAGAGAGGCTGCGAGCAGTCGGTGTTCCTGCGACCCCCAAATATTTACCAACCAACCTAAACAACACTCTGATTAAGCTTAAGGGAAAAGACACAAGAAACTGAGAGTGAACGAGGCCATGTGTACTGAAATCTGGCTTCAGGAGGAAATAGACATCTTCCCTAAGATGAACCCAGTCAGTGTCTGGTGGTATCTCCTCTGACTCCTCCCCGCTCCTTCCTCCCTTTCCTCCTCTGTTTCCCAAATGCCATGCTCAGGATAAACACAGATGTCGTCACTGTTTTAAGTCAGTTCACAGTGTATATGACGTCATCTAAACCCGTCCGGGTGGTGGAGTGATGGCAGTCTGGGATTTCTGGTTGGAACTGTGAGTGGCCGGGGCACCAGTGATGGATTTGGGGGAGGCTGGCATCTTTGTGGTTCTTCAAGTAAAGGAGAGCCCGACAATGGACATCTGAGCTCTTTGGTGGAAACCCACTACCAGCCACACCGTGTTGGCCAGGATTTCTCTTTGCTCTACCCACTTCAGCGCTCTGGGGATGTAAGTACAGACAGCTGGAATGGGGTACACAGAGCGCTCGGCTTGTGCTTCTGAGATAGCCACAGCTTACTTCGCCCCTCTTTACCTCTTCCACAGGGACAGGCCCCGCCCTTTGCTTGCATTCACAGCCTGTGATGTGTCAGAGGCAGGCAGAGTGACACCCGAGGCAGCATCCTGACAGGTGACCAAGTGTCAGCCTGGAAACCTTTGAATGTTTGTCTTTGGAAGATGGCTACCATGCTGTGAGGAAGCCCAGACATCACACAGAAAGGCCCCATCTTGGTGCCTTGATCCCAGAAACGTCTGAGGTCCTGGCCCCAACCCCTTATCTAGGTAAGCCAGATCTTCTGATTCCAGCCTCCAGTGTCAAGGACTCCTAACGGACCGTGAGTGACAATGACCTTGACCACATGGCAATGTGGTGGTATTACTTATTTTTACAGTGAGGGCCCCTTTCCTCTTGAGATGACTCTTTAGGCAGAGACAGGTATAATCTGGGCTCCACATCTTCAGGAGAGAGCAGTCACACCATAGGGAGGAACTGGGCTGTACCACCCCCTTGCCAATCTGGGGTCCTGTTGCTAAAGAGCAGGGGTCACAGTCCACAGCCCCACATCACAAACGGAGAGGCCAACATTTGTCTTATCCATCAGAGAGCTTTTATGCTCAGTGTTAGGGTGACCAGGGTTTAAAATAACGATGGCAGTGATCTGAAGAGGGTGGCAGTTTTTGCCAGGGAGTTTGTTCACCTAAGTTTGTTCACGGGTACCAGACTCTGGAACAGACCCTGGGGCACAGTGTGGAGACAGCAGAATGCAGTGGGGTCCTTTCTGTCCCTTTCGTTCTTTACAGAGTAAACTGGGAGCCTGCCTACCCTTACCTGCCTCCCGAGCAGTGGTGTGGTCATGTGACTACTTCTAGCCAGTGGGGTAAGAAGGGAAGTCATGGGAGACAGAGGAGATACCCTGAGGGATGGGTAAACTGGGGCAGGGATGGAGCGTTAACTTCTTCAGCATGTGCTCACCCAGCAGTGCACTTCTGGAGGCCTGAGACAGATGCCGACTCTCTTCCTGGAGTTCTCTCCACCTTAGGGTCTCTCGCTGGTACTCTCCTGCCTCTGCTCCTACTTCTAGAGCTACAGAAGCCAGAAGCTGAGCCTGGCTTTCTGTGTTGGCACAAGGGTTTTAAACTCAGGTCGTCTTCCTTGCATGGGAAGCACTTTTACCCACTGAGCTGGGTCCCCAGCCCTGGGTGTTGGGCTTTTATTATGTGCTCAGCTAGACACTCGGGCAAGGCAGTCCCTTGGATCAAAGTGGTTTATCTAGGTTACTTTAATGATTGTCTCCAGAGGGCCATAAACCCCGTGTCTACAAATGGCTCAGATTTTTGTCACTCTCGCCCAACACGAACTCTCTCCTGAGCCCATTTCCCGAGGCCTTGGGTCCTGTGGGGCCATCACTTCTGTGAATTCATTCGCAAATGCCAACACCCACCTTGAATGTTTTGGAAAATCCAATATTTTTTTCAGGGAAGAGGCAGCTGGGGCTGGTACGTCTAAGATGTTGTCTTTGTCTCGACACTCACCGCAATGCAGCACTTTTTCCCTAAGTAGCTAGAGAGAAGTCTCAGCCACTAAAATCTAGGCTTACAACCAAAAGGAGAGTTCGGTCCCTAGCACCCGCAGCTGTCATGGCTACTGCTACACACAGGCACACACGCACCCCACATTTATAATCAGGCTAGAGTTCACGCTTCCTTCCTTCCTTTTCTTTTCCAATTTTGGGGGAGGGGTGAGCCGTTCGTTAAAAGGAAACTCTACCTCGAAGTCCCAGCCAGTCATCTAGTCCTGGATGTAGGAAACCATTTTCTAGTTCGGGACACATGAGCCAGGGGAATTAGTGAACATTCCAGGTCAATTAGGGAAACAGCTTGCAGTTTGCCCTAACTACTGCTGTCCGAGGCACATCAAATGCAGAGCGTTGCTGTCCTATGTCAATGTCAGCGGCAAGGCCAGGCCCCTTGGTCTTGATTTCAGGTCTGGTTAACCTGGCTCACACATGCCCCAGACCATGAGGCCAGGAACAGCAGGCCTGTGTCCAAGGCCCCAAGAACTTTCTCCTGCCTCCCAGGTCTCTCACCCAACCCTGCAGGACTTGGGGATTAAAGGCAGGCTAAGGTTGGGTAGCCAGAGAAACAGGGGTTCCCTTGAATTATCACTTCCCATCTTCCTATTGGGCACAGACGGGTCTCCCCAGAGAAGATAGAGCATTGTTTCAGCCAGAGGATCCCCTAGACCCAGAGCTCCTTGCAGGGCCGCAGGGGAGGTGGAGAACCTGCAGCCCTCACCATCAGTATCAGATGTGTTCCCCGTGATGGCAAGCCTGTGTCACGCCCCGCCTCCCCACTCCTGTCCCGCTCAGTTCTGCTCAGATATTGGCAGTGCAGTCAGACGAAGACCTCACTTCCACACCAGCCTTCGCCAGCCTCCCACAGCATCCCTCCCCACCCCCAGCTGCTCCATCTCCTCCCAGAGATCCCCAACAGCGTTTAACTTCCATTTTTAAAATGCTGATAAGATCCTTAGACGTTTGAACCCTGTGCAGAGCAGGGGGACAGCGGTGGCGGTGGAGGGGGATGTTGAGCTCGAGTGAGGCAAGGATGCAGCCTGTGACTGGAGCCCATGCCTGGTGTTCCCGGGTGGAGCGTGCTTCGTGGTCCTGTTTTAGCACGTGCTCAGCCACTGCACAATGATCTGAGGTCACGGGATGACTCTACTGGATTCCACCTGGTGCCCAGCTCTTATTCATCTTCCTGGTAAGGTGCGAAACTTTGTCAAAGGATGGACTGACTTAGTAGAAATAAAAACGTTCTTCTGGAAAGCATAGCAATTGACTGTGTGGGGAGCACTGACCGTGTAGGGAGGACTGACCATGTGGGGAGTACTACCAGTGTGGGGAGGACTGACTGTGTGGGGAGCACTAAACCGTGTGGAGAGGACTGACCATGTGGGGAGTACCGACTGTGTGGCAAGCACTAAACCATGTGGGGAGCACCAAACTGTGTGGAGGAGCACAAAACCATGTGGGGCACACAGATCATGTGGTGAGTGAGCAGATTCAAGCACTCAGGCATTTCCCCTTCTCTTTGGGAGAGAGAAACTGCTGTCTCTGCCCAGAGAAGGCAAGGGCCTGCCTGGCCCCCATACAGAAGGACAGTTAGCCATGACTGGAGATAACACTGCCTTCCTTCTTGGTTCTCCTTCCTCTGGACCTGGGTCTCATGAATTCTGACCAGCAGGGAGCATTGACCAAGACCCCTTCCTCACTGGGGTTAGCTCTGCCGGCCCTGCCTCTGCTGGCATTCTATGTGGCCACACATCCCACCAGTGGCCCTGCTGTGGCTTAGAGCTGTCTGCCCATGGCCTGCTGAGATCACAGCTGCTGTACCATACCCTCTGTCGCCTCTCAGTTCTGCCACTGCATTGGGTCACCAGTCCCCTACCCCCATAGCTTTCTCTGCAGAAGCAGCCATGGCCTGGTGTTCCCAAGGATAGGGTGGGAAAGCGCAGGCATTAGAGTGGTCAGGAGTCAGCCCATGAAGGATCAGGCCCTGCTGATCTCAGAAGCTGCAGTCCTGGAGCCCAGGCCCTGGTTCCGAACACTTTCCTGGACCACACGATCTTGGCAGCTTCAGCTGATGGAGCTCATCCATTATCTGCGGCCTGTGGCTCTAGACAGAGAGACTCATTCTGTGTTCCTTTCTCAGTGTGGATTCTGCTTGGGAGTGTCACCAGCTCTCATCCTGGCCTGTCTTGGGTTAGATGAGATGTAGCAAGGGACCTCCCAGCCTGCATCTCTCTGAGCCAGGACCCAGAAGGCCTCAGGACACCCAGAGGGCATCCCCATGGGGTTCTGAGCATTTGGGGCACAGCTTTGGCTCTAAAGGGACACTTTGAAACAACTGGCTGCAGACTCTCACTATGAGCCAAGTGCATGGCAACAGGGACCAGGACCACTGTTATCTGCGATTCTGTTTCCTCCCCTCTTTTTAGGCTCTCACAATGTAGCTGTGGCTGGTCCATAACCACCGAAACTAGGCTGCCCTCAAGCTCTGCCTGCCTCTGCCTCCTGAGAGCTAAAGTTAAAGGGTGGACTTCCAGGTCCAGCGTCTTTACCCTTTTTGTACCTAGCAAAGGCCAAGTAGGTGTGTAATTCAGGGTATCTTTTGACAGAAAAGTTGACCCAGATGAACTTTTTAGAGGAAGTGAAAGACAAGCAGGCAGCATGGAAACCAGAAAGTTCCCGAATCACAGAAGTCTACAGCAAAGAGGAGCTTTCTGGCAGGGTTTTGAAGTGTGCCTATGCACTCTCTCCAAAAGCCAAGGCGGTGTGAGTGTCCAACCGAGGAGGATTTGGCTTTCCATGTGGCAGTTATGGGAGTCATGGCCTTCTTACACGCATATGCAAGATAACCAGGCCCAGCTCTGAGGTTCCGGGAGGCTTATTTAGGATGAAAGATACCTCGGATGTGTGGGGTTTCAGAGTCAGGCAGACATTTGAACCCCGGTTCTGCTGCCTTCAGCCCACGGCAGGTGAATTAGTCTCTGGACCTCCCTTTCCACATCCGCACAGTGTGCTTGCCCGAATCACCTCTTCTGGCTGGGGTCCAGTGATTCACACCCTAAACCCCTTGGTCCAATCACTATCTCCATGCTGACGTTAAAAACCATGCAGCAGCTTCCCAGGGCCATCTGAGCTGACAGTCCAGGAAAGCAAACCCATGGAACATGTATGCTTTTACCAGTTGCTTGCAGGGTGCTCCTCTAGACTCTGACCTGCTCAGATCTCTTTCTTATTCACCCAGAGTGGTAGGTGATGTCACAGCCCCAGAGAACCTAGCCTCCACAGGGACATGGCGACAGCCGCTACTCCCTGAGGTCTTCTGGCCTGCAGATGCTCAACATGTGCTGGACGGATGTTAGATGTCACTGCTCGAGTTTCCTTTCCGTTGTTGTGATAAAACACTCTGACCCAAAGCAACTTTGGGGAAGGAAGGGTTTATTTCAGCTTCTGGGTCACAGTTCATCATCAAGGAAAAGCAAAGTGGGAACTTGAAGCAGAAACTATGGAAGACTCCAGTGCATCCCTAGGTCCGTGCTTAGCCAGCTTCTTATACAGCCTAGAAGCACCTTCCCAGGAAATGGTGCCACCCACAGTGGGCTGGGACCTCTTATATCAATTGACAATCAAGGCAACCACCTGCAGACACGGCCAAGGCCAATCTGGTCTGAGCAATCTCTCAGTTGGCACGCCATTCTCAGGTGACCCTAGGCTGTGCCAAATTGACAGGTTATGCTAAGCAGAGCAACTGGTGCTGTGGGACAATGGTATGTACCTTGTCAATCATATTTTAATAAAATGCTGATTGGCCAGTAGTCAGGCAGGAAGTACAGGCGGGGCGACCAGGCAGGAAGTAGAAGTAGAGTAACGAAAATTCTGGGAAGAGGGAAGATTCATTCTGCAGTCATGACTCAGCCTCAGAGGAAGCAAAATGTAACTGCCTTGCCAAAAAAGGTACCAAGCCAAGTGGGTAACTCAGACAAGAATTATGGGTTAATGTAAGTTATAGAAACTAGTTAATAAGAAGCCTGAGCTAATGGGCCGATCAGTTTATAACTAATGTAGACCTCTGTGTGATTCTTTGGGACTTAACAGCTGCAGGACGGAACACCTATGTCAACAAACTGGTTATTCATTTCCATTTAAAGATGTGGAAACTGAGGCCTGTCTAAGTGTACCTTGCCCAGCGGCTGCCCCATGGGCTCTGCCGGGCTCCTGGAGGACTTCTGCCCTGAGTTCAGTCCACAGACCACGGTGACTCCATATCCACATTGGGAAGGAAGTTCTGTGTCTATGATCAGCACACAGACAAGGAAACCAAGGAACCATGGAGGCCATGTGTCCACTATTGAAGGAAGTTGCCTTCAGCCATCTTGGCCTGGAGTGCAAACTCTCGATGTCTTGGGCTCAGCCTAGATCTCAGTTAAGGGTTCCTGAGAAAAGGAGTCAGAGAGGAGGGTCATGTCAGGGGTGCAGCAGAAGGTGAAGCAAGGCAGGGGACCTGCAGGGAAGAATGTGAAGGGCTGAGAGGGTGCACTTTCTTTTTCTTTGTGGGCAGTGGAGATTGGTCAGGTGGGATGCTGTGTGAGACGGCCAAAGAGGCCTCCAGTCCTCCTGTCTAGTGCCCAGAAGAGGGGTAATGGAACCCCCAGCTGTGTTTGCACACTCTAGGACTCTGCAGTGGTGGTGGCCATTCACCTTTGGCCTCCTGTGTGTGAGCTGAACATGGTCCTGCAAGTAGAGCCATTAACACACTTGGGTACTTCCTCTATGATGTCTGGGGGTGGGGCAACAGACAAGGTCTCCACCATCTTTAGCTCCTGTTTGTGCTGCAGCTTCCTGAACTCCTCCAAATCCCCTCAGAATGGGCTCTGGGTTCTGGTAAGGGTCACAGACATCCCCTACCCACGCAAATCTTGTGCTGATCTCTTGTCTTTCTAGAGGAAGCTAGACCAGCAAGACACTCTGGTCAGAGGTCCCAGAGGTCATACTGTCTGCCTGGTTCTCAGACTCAGCCCAGACAGGGGAGGAAAGGTCAGACACGCTTGGAGCAGAGTCCCCAGCCATGGGGACAGGCCATCCTGTGATCACAGAGACTTCTAGCGACTGTCCCAGTCCAGCTTCCAGGAGCTCCTACACTGCACACTCTACTTCTTCGCGGGCCTCGCTGTCTGACGACAGGAGTGATGAATGGCAAGTCCGATCGTCAAAGCAGAGCCCAGACCCAAGGGAAGAGCTACAGGCCTTGGGGACATGGCCCTGTCATCAGTCAGCATGGCTTGGGCTAGGTGCTGGTGATGGCCCCTAGCGTCAGAAGGGTTCTAAAGGAGCAGCAAGGGAAGGGCAAGCCTCGGAGACATCCCAATAGTCTCTGGTGGCTGCTGAGGAGCAGGGGATGCCATCTGTGAGCAAGCGTGTGCATGCATGTGTGTGAGTGTATGTGTGCATCATATGCACATGAGTGTGCGTGTGTTCATGTATGCACAGGTACGTGTGTGGGTACGTATAAGTGTGTGTGTGTGTGCACCGCACATGCATTTTTGTGACTGGGTGGTTGTGGCAGAAGTCGGCCTTGGGTGGTGTTCTTCAGGAGCTATACAGACTGGGGTGCTGGCCAGGAAGCCCCAGAGATTCTCCTGTCTCTGACTTCTCAGTACTGATGCCCAGCTCTTCCCCCCGCCCCCCACAGGTTCTGAGGATGGAACCTGGGTCTTCCTGCTTGCAGAGCACACGTCCTTTACCTCCTGAGCTGCCTCCCCAGTCCTTCCGAAGACACCATCCTGAGAGGGCACCTGTGGATTTCCACAGCAGCTCCATGAACGAGGTTCTGCTCTCACGCCTGTTGGATGGGCAAAGAAACTGCAGCTCACAGAGTTTGAAGTACTTGCCGGCAGTCGCTGTGGAAACCCAGACGACCTCGTGGAAGTCACACATGGCTATTCAACCTCAGCCTTGTTCTTGCTCTACCAAGAGACAGGGAAGAGGAGATGGCTTCCTTCCAAATGTTCACCAACAGCGGCAGGGGCACTCTGTGGACTGACCTCTCCGTCCCTCCCTCTGTGGTGGTTTGAATGTGACTGGCCTCCATAAGCTCAGAGGGAGTCGCACTATTACGAGGTGTGGCTTTGTTGGAGTGGGTGTGGCCTCATTGGAGGAGGTGTGTCACTGTGGGGACGGGCTTTGAGGTCTCCTTTGCTTAAGTTTCACTTCGCGTCACAGTCCACTTCCTGCTGCTGCCTTGGTGATAATGGACCGGCCCTCTGAACTGTAAGCCAGCCCCAATGAAACGGTTTCCTTTGTAAGAGTCGCCATGGTCATGGTGTCTCTTCACAGCCATAGAAACCCTAACTAAGACAGCCCTATAGCAACTCTTGAAATCAGTATTGCTGACTCCCTCCCCAGCATAGCGGTTAAGTGACCACACAGCTAGGAAGAGGAGGAGCTGGGGTTTGAATCAGGCCACAGGCCAGCTGATCTGCAAGTGTGTCTGGAGGATGACCTCCTGTGACCTGGGTCAGGAGGGGACTGAACAGTGTGTGGTGGGAAACAGGGATGCAGAAGCCAGCTACAGGCTTCCCCATTCTGGGACCTCTGCTCTCCCTCTGGCCCATCCCGAATCTTTTCTTTGCCTAAGGTCTCTTCTTTCTTATAGCTTTGGCTTTCCACATTGTTGAGTGTTTGGAAATGAAGATTTAATCTACCATCAGACCTGCACTAGGCAGACATCATCCAACTTCCAGTCTGAAATAAGTAGTCCAGGAAACACTGCACCCCAACTGCAGGGCCCCCGACAGATTCCTCCTTTTGAGGCACATGCTAGTTGAGAATAGGGAGATGACTTCTTTGATTGGTCTATAGTTATTGCTTTGTTGAGTGGTATCATTGGCTGCTAGCTACTCTCAGTCAGAGTCTGGCCAATCATAGTCCAGGTTGAGGGAACTCAAGCCTGGAGTCCAGCTCACCAGCTTCCTAGGAACCTAAGGTTCTGCTTCCTCTTCTGGGGTCTTGCTTTTACTAGCTTTTTTATGTCATTTTCCTAAGTCATTTGTTGCTTGAAAACCAGGATTCTGTGATGGTTCCTCCAGGAATTCCACAGTTGATAGACTTGGCGGATTAGTGACACTCTTAGCTCAGCCAGATAGAAATGATATTTCCCTCAAGCGTTGACTAATACTTTTACTCATAGCTGAATGTAGACCTCTCTAATCACTAAATGGCATGCCCATTGGGGGGGGGCTGCCTATCATAGTTCCTATCACATTCTTTTCTTCCCAGCCCCCACTCACCTCCTGAACCCCATGAACCCCTCTTGTTCTGTGTAAAGACACAGCCTCAGTACACTCTGATTTTTAATTCACTTGATAGCACTGCCTTGGACTTGCAAATTAGATTCAGTTTGTAGTTATGAAGGGGAGGAGTGTTCCTTAAACTGGTAGACAGAGCTGCTCGGGCCAGGGGGTGGGAAGGTCCTTGAGTGTGTCTGTGCCTCTGCTGTGACTATTTTGGTCAAAGGCAATGGTTGGCAGGTATTAATATGAGGGAGAAGAAAGGAAAGTTTTAAGGGGGGGGTAGAGGGGGAGGGGGAAGAAGGGAGAAACCGACAGCATGTTTTAATTGTGAGCTGGAAACTTTATAAACACAATTTACACACACAGCATGTGTAATCATGGCGGTAATTATGATAAATCCGTTGTCAGCCCAGTTTGGAAGTCCTTGTGAGGTAGTCGGAAATTAGTTCTCGTGCTAGACAATAGCTCAATAAAAATGCAACCCGACCCCAGCCTGTCCCAGATGGAATTCCACGTGGCCCAACTCAGATGTTCACCGTGTCGCACTTTCCTGCTGCCAAAAGCCTTGTCAGGTCGGCATAAACACGTCTTGAATCCATTAAGTTGCTTTTTTTGTTTTTTGGGTTTTTTTTTGCCTGCTAATTAGCTAAAAGTTGAACCTTTCAAGTACAGTGTGTCAAGAGATCTGCCTCAGAGTGAGCACCTCACCATGGTTCCAAAGCTAAGCTAGTGCCTTTTGTGGACTGTGCTGGCTTTGAGGGCTCTTGGACTTGCTGGGCAAGCTTGGAGATGGGCAGAGCAGGGATGGGGAGGGATGGACCAGAGGGATGAGCATCCCCAGTCCATCCTTCCACAGTCTCAGGGACTCAGACCAGAAAGGAGTCCCTTGAACTGTCATCCCCAAATGAGGTGTCTGGCAGTTCTTCCCCTCACGGGAGCAAGCTCAGTGACACGTCTCATGAGGTAATGGTGACAGGCTGAAATGTCATGGATAGGGGCAGGCCACTGCCTCCCCTCATCCACAGAGCACATGTGGCAGAAACAGCACCCCAGTGTTACTTCAGCTCATTCCTCTGAACTCAAGTAGGCTAGTAGCCTTAGACCAGAGGCAGGAGGCTCAGAAAATGGAGAGAGTCTAAAATGCCTGACCTTGAGAGCAAGCTCATCTGACTCATGTCTGTGGTAAAAGGAAAAGCTGAGAGCTTGTGGGGATAAAGGGCACCTAAGCAAAGCAGACCCAGGAGAACTGCCGCCCCTTCCTCTGTCTGAGTGAGTGATTTCTCTCTTTCTGGAAACACGCTCCCGATTTCATTCTGAACTTAGAGGGGGATACAGATCAGGGTACCATGCCCAGATTCTATTGCTGAAGAACCCGAGGCAGGGGAGACCTTGCCTAATCATAGGTCCTGAATGCTAACTAGGGTTCAGTCAGTTCAGGATGCCCACATCCTGCCCTCTTTCTTACGGCTGTGCTCATAATGAAGTTAGACAGGCAGACCTAGAATGACTCCCAAATATTTTTGCCATGACCCCCTAAACAGTCATTTTGCTTGTTTCTGCAGTTGGCAGAGGAGGCAAGTTGGCCTCTAGCCTCCTTTTGTGGCTCTGACCAACAGATCTGCCGATCTCTGCAGAAAACTACATTTCCCAGCATTCTCTCTGAGCTAGGAGGTGTGATCATGGGAAGGAAGTCTGGCAGATAGGATTCCTAGGGAGTGCTGTGTGACTAGTATGGAGTGTGGTTAAAGGAGAAAGAACTCATTTCCTCTTCCTTTCTGTCTTACCCCAGAGGCTGTGAGCCAGATGAGGGTCCCCCATCCCCCACCTGGGAAGCAGAAAAGATGGGACGACTGGGTGCCTGGGTAATCCCATAGAACAGAGCTGACCCTGGCCACCTCGGGCAGTCACTGGAGAGAGAATAAAGTCCCGTTTTCTTGGGGCACTGTATTTCCTATCTCTTGGTTACAGTATGTGCCCTGTCATCTATGTCCAGGGTCCCCAGGCAAGCACACCTGTGCATGCATGCAGTCACAGATTTGGACACACAACTGTGTTCATGCATACATATCCCAACACGTATCTTATGAACACATTTGTGTGTGGCTGTGGCCGCACATACTGTTCATACACAGGTGTTTTAGAAGCAAAGTCTTTGAAACTGTGAGCCAAAACCATCCTTCCTCCTTCAAGAAGTTCTCTCAGGCATTTGGGGCAGAGGTACCCAAGAGAACTAACCCAGTGCTCAGCCGGAGTGGCCACACAGGGTGCCTGGGCTCTCCTCCACCAGCCTGGGTGACTGAGCATGTAGGTGGCTTTAAGATGCAGGAAGGCGAAGGGTTAATCCTCTCAGTTGGAAGCCTGAAAGTTCTGGAAAGTCCCCTATGCACATGGTGCTTAATAAACCCAGGACATTTGAGAGGAGGGTATGTTAGCCCCTGTCTCCTGTCCACTGGGGCCAGCTGCCCCTCAGCATGCCCTCTGGTCCTGTGGTCAGAGAGATGACTTCCTACTAACCTGCTGACCCAGGGGACCCAACTCAGAGCTGGAGGGTTCTTTAGTGTTGGCTGGGGGTGCAGTGGTGTACCTGGAGTGGGCTTTGAGGTCTGGCGTCTAACCAAGCTGCACCTTTCATTCCCTTAGTTCCTAGGATGGGCTGTCCCAGGAATGTGTCCTTGTGGATGGAAGGCCCCATTCCTTACCAATAACTCTGAGTGCCCAGAAGGTCCCTGGGACCCCCTCTCTGCAGACCAGAAGAGTGTCTCTCATGCTTGTCATCCCTCTCCTCCAGCTGTGTGGTCCAATATAGCAGCCACCTGTGAACGTTTAAGCTTAAATGAATAAAAATCAGACATAACGATATTTAAATTCCAGCCCTCTTTCTGGATATTGATTCCTCAGCCTCACTCTCTCGTCAAATCTATGGTTCTTCAGGCTATTTCCATGAGATAGCCCAGTGTTGGCAAACATCCTGTGTGAGTTTTCCTGTATATATCTTTCATCTGTAGGTTACTTATAACAATCAGGAAATTGCTCTAATTTCCTTTTTTAAAAAAACACTTTTTGGTATTTTAAAGTGGTGTGTGTGTGTGCATGCGTGCGTGCGTGTGTGTGTGTGTGTGTGTGTGTGTGTGTGTGTGTGTAGGCCAGAAGAGGGTACCAATTCCTCTGGAGCTGGAGTTCCAGGCAGTTGTGAGCCACCTGACATGGGTGCTGAGAACTGAACCTGGGTTCTCTGCAAGAGTAACAAGGCTCTTATCCACCGAAACAGCTCTCTAGCCCTGTGCCGTCTTCTTTACGGGGAAATGAGGAGAAGAAACACACATGATCCACACACAGATGCAATTGTTTGGAACCCAGGCTCCCCTGGAGCCTATGTCAGTCCTCTCCTCTCACCAGCCCGTCGGTTGATTCCACAGGACGTGACCTGCACCATCGAGAGCCACCAGTTTGTCAGTCCCCTGGGCCCCTCGGCACCTCTCATTTCCCAGACCCATGGGTGGCATCTGCTACCACACTCAGCCTCTTAGGCGGGAAGCTGAGACTCCTTCCGGATGCGCAGCCAAGGGTGTCCCTTCTCACCATGGCTCATGTGTGAACAGAAGAGCTGGGAACACAGACCTGCCCTTCTCCGGGCCATTGTGCCATTTGCACTCCATGCTTTTCATTTATTTATTATTTAGTATTTCCTCTGTGCATGTGATTGTGTGTGTGATGTGTGTGTGTGTGTGTGTGTGTGTGTGTGTGAGAGTGTGGGTGTTGCACACGTGGGTGCTGAATTTGAGTACACATGGAAGCCCAAGGCCTACCGGTGTAAAATGTCTCTATCTCTCTCCCTCTTTATCCTTTGACACAGGGTCTCTCGCTGAACCTGAAACTCGTGGATTTAACTAGACTGGTTGGGCAGTGAACTTCAGGGGTGTCATGCCCTGCCTGGTGCAGGAGTATGCTGCCATCTTTGAGGTCCAAATTGTCTCTGTCATAAGATTAGGGGAATTAGGTTCCTTTTGATCATCTTAAAGTCAAACAAGGTGTGGAAACCCCCTTCCGACGTCATTATGAGATGGGGAAGGAAATCAGACTACGCAAAAAATGCGTTTAAACAAAGGTATTGTTTGCGTCAACAGAAAATGATCAAACTTATGATGCCCATGAGTTTTGAGACAGTGGACGTTTCCTCTGGTCCTGAAGAGACCATGCACACCTGGGGACAAGAGGCAGTACAACCAGAGGTTCTGAAATGAGCTATAGAGTCCTGGGGACTCTGTTTGCCCCAGAGCAGAGACAGGACACCAGGTCTCTCCCAGCCTCAGTTTCCCCATTGAAGAACAAAGCTTATCTGTCAGTCCTGTCTACCTGCTAAGCGTTGAGGGGATCTCTTGGTGCTGCATGCTGTCAGAAAGCAGGGTGAGTCTCTGTGTGCCTGTCCCCAGGATTCTAGGGTGGAGGGCCTTAAATCCTCACCATCTCACCTGGGCATGGCTGTGCCTTCTCAGGTTCTTCCCTGAGGGGAGAGGGTGAGATGAGCCTAGCTGTAGTAGGTGTGCAGCAGGGACAGGACTGTCGGCAGTGGCTCCTTCCCCACGCTGTGTGAGCTAGACTCAGTCACCTGGTCTCCCAAGATGTCCTCACAATAGTACATACCAGGCAGGTGCCTTTGTCACTGCTGTCTGAAGGTGGATAAACTGAGGCACAGAGACAGGAATTGCTTCTCCAGTACCGTAGAGCTGAAGCCTGAACCTAGATAGAGATGGACTTCCGAACAGCTCGGGTAACATGGAGGGGCTGCCAGGTCTTCCTAGGTCCTTTCTTTGTAGGCAGTAGAGGTTTATCCATACATGTTTATGCTTGTTTGTGTGTGTGTGTATAAATTATTCAAAACCATGAGCTTCATTATGACATTTTCATAATGTATAGAATGCATTTGGATCATGGTGACCATTTTTTCCTCTCTTGTTCCCTTCCACTCCTCTCAATCAAAAATTCATCTTTTCAACTAGTCTCCTTTCTACCCCATCCCATGTACACACGTGTGTGTGTGTGCATGTGTGCATGTGTCTGTGCATTAGTGTATACACATGCGTGTGCACGCACAGGCATGTGTGTGTGTTCATGCATTGCATGTGTGTCCCACGTGCTTACCAAGAGTTGCTTAGGTGGTGGTGGGTGGGAGGTTATTTACAGGACACGTGGTCGGTGTGTAGGAAAAGGGCAACTGTTGTGGAGAGGCATTTAGTCTGGAAGCATCTCTCTCTCTCTACCTCTCCTTTGCAAGAATACTTTAGAAGGCACATGAGTTCTAGCTGCAGCAGCCTGGAGTGCATTGTTTTCACCCTCTCAGACTGAGATGAGTCCTTTCTTCACCCTCCCAACTGGCAAGCATTGAGGCTGCTGAGCTCCACACGCCCTCCCCGAGAAGTAGCTAGATCAGGTGGCACAGAAGACAGGGGCAACCCCCGGATCTGAGAGGAGAAGGCAGCTCACTCTGAGGTCACAGCAGGCTCTGAGGGAACCTTTAAACTTCAGCTAGAAAACACAGCCATTGCTACACAGTCAATTTGATGTATCTGTCTACTGAAACCCATTCAAAATATACATATGCACACACACATACACACGCAATACATACACCCCCCCACACACACACAACACTGGGTTTATTTAGAGTTGAAACAAATCTTGGTAAATATTTTTGTGCTCTCTTTTTACCCGGCCACAAATAAAACCTAACGAGCGGGACATGGAGATAGCCCTCTGATTATTCCCCTCTGCAGACATGTGAGATAAAAGACAAAGAGTTTCTTATTTGGGGTTCATAAAACATTCTGCGTTTATGGGTTCATTTTTCTGAAATGCAGATCAAAGCCTGGCTGTGAAACTTTACTGTCCCACTGCTGGCCGGTCTGTTGACTCAGGGCATACTTCAAAACCCCTTCCCCCCAAGCCCCTCTGCCCACCTCGCTGGAAAAAAAAAACGGGGGGGGGGGCGTATTTGAAACCGAAATATTCAGAAGGAAGATTGACAGCTTAGGGTGGGGGGAGCTAAAACAACATTTTTCTGGGCCCCAATTAAAAGAATTAACTTTGCTCATGTGAGTGCTCCCTCCCCCAGAAGCCCCTGCCTCTTTCCTATGTGTGATGCTTTCTGGTGGCCGGCAAGGCGACTTGGGTCCTTAATGGTCCCCTGCTCCCTGTTCCCTACCCACCCACACTCCCTCGATGGCTTCGTGATCTTTGTTTATATTAATCCCTGAAGAACTAAGCTTCATTTCATTTTATTTGGGAGAGAAACCCAGCAGAGAGGGGTTCAGGAGACCGGCATGCTTCCGTAATTGCCCGGAGTTATGCATGTATTTCAGGCTGACAGCTAAGATAAAAAGCCCCTTGTGGGCTCATGTTGGGAGTCATTTTTCAATGCTGTGTGTGGGAAATTGAGCGTGGATGGTAACGGGGAGGTTAGGGAGAGCAGGGTGGTGCGGGCTGCAGGGAGAGGCCCCCACGGTCATGTTAAGTCATCCTGGGCTTCCAGTCTCGGCTTGACTCCTCAGTTGGCTGTGCTGGGCCAGAGACACTGGGAGGGAAGTGGAATGGAGGGGGCCTGGCCACTGTTTATCTCTAATTTTGTGTTTTTTAAATTGCTCTAATTTTCTTTTTCCACCCACTTGGATAATTCCTGTGTTCAGTGGTGATGGGAACCAACCCAGGCCAGAATACTGCAAGCTGTTCCCACAACAACTGTGGCCATAGCCACACCAGGGATGCGTCATGAGGAAAGCCAAAGGCTCCGGGGGCATTGGCCGCAATGAATTTGTCCCTGACCTGTGGATGGGGAATCTGCTACCCCAAAACAACTCAACGGCTCGCCTTTATTTTCCCCATCTGTGTAATAGGCCTAGCCCCTTCTACTAGCTCTAAAATTGTCTGCAAGGAATCGCTGTGTGACTCTCTCAGCGACCTTCCCAGACTTCCTCCCGGGAGGACAAAGGCCGTGTGATCCGGCATCTAAACTCCTCCTGCTCTCCAGAACTGGTCCCAGATGGCTTTTAGTTTGAGGGAAAATTACAGGAAGTCCTTAAAAACAGCGATTCTCCAACACTCTGGTCCCAGGCAGGGTCCCTTTAATAACGTTCAAGGGTATCAAGGACCGAGGAGATGTACTCTCCTGGCAAAGAGGACCTGAGTTTGATCCCCAGAACCCATATAAAAACCTGGGCGTGGTGGTGCGTGCTCCCCAGGCGTGGTGGTGTGTGCCCTCCCAGCCCTGGGAAGATGGAAACAGAAGCTTCCCTGGGGCTCCTAGGCCAAACAGCCTAGCCTGACCAGCAGGTTCCCAGCCAGTGAGATACCCAGTTTCAGAGAACAAAGTGGCCAGCCGCTGAGACTGCAGAGGCTGACCTCTGTCCTTCAGACATAGAAACACAGGAACATGTGTACACACGTGACACATGCATACACAGGGACATGCACACACAGGGACACGGGCACTTACTGGGGCATGTGTCCACACAGGGATACATACAGAGAGATGATCAGAACCCTGAAGATCTTTAGTCTAAGAGGGTTACACACACTGAACCTTCTAGAATTTTATTATTTAATTTAAAACAACCACAAACACATGGCTCAATTAACACTTCTGAAAGCGTAAAATATGTGGATCTTAATGTAATCAAATAGGGAGGTTCCTGGCAGTGATTTCAGGCTTCACCCCTGACCATGGGGACATCCTGCAGGGGCTAGGGAGATGGCTCTTTGTTTGAGGGCCAGAGTTTGGATCGTATTCTGAACCAAACATTTCTTCACCTTTATGACTCACTCCTGGCTTTGGTAAAACAAATGATAGCTCAGGTTAAGTGTGTGTGTGTGTGTGTGTGTGTGTGTGTGTGTGTTTGTGTAGTACATGTACCTGTTCACATGTACAAGCTCGCCCATCTCTGTGTGTCTCTCTCTGTGCATGCCCATTTGAAGAGGTATGTGGGGCCCAAAGATGACCCCGAGGATCATCCTCCATTGCACCCGTCTTTATTTACTGACGTGGGGTCTCTCGCTGAGCCCTGCTTTGCTG
The DNA here is from genome assembly GCF_982192425.1 of Myodes glareolus. Taxonomy (NCBI): domain Eukaryota; kingdom Metazoa; phylum Chordata; class Mammalia; order Rodentia; family Cricetidae; genus Myodes; species Myodes glareolus. The sequence continues at coordinate 50,328,108 of NC_142047.1, forward strand.
ACTTGAATTGTCTAGTTAGCCAGTTTGTTCCACGGACCCTGTCTCTGCCTCCTACAGGCTAGCATTACAGGTGGAATGCCATGCCCACTCTGCCTTTACTGGGGTCTGGGGATATTAACTCTGGTCTTTGCATTTTGCCCACTGAGCCATCACCCCAGCTCATGCAGCGCTTTCTTAGTGGTTGGTAATAAAGTTTAAAATCACGACTCTGAATTTCCCTGCCTGCTTAAATTAAAACCCATGACCTGTCTTAGAGCAGGTCTCTTACCAGCAGATGATTCGGTAATGTCAGGCCTGGTCATCTGGCAAATATTATGTCCTGGGCCATCAGAACCTTCCAACTCTCACGTGTGTGATAACATGGTAACTGAAGAATTATGTTAGTTGAATTGCCACTGAGCCCTTCCCAACAAAATTTCTACCAACTGTTTTATGCCATTTTTATTAGTATTTTACTTCACAGCGTGTGTATGTGTGTGTTTGTGTGCATGTAAATGGCTACGAATACAGTGAACCGAGAAGCCAGAGGAGGACATTGGATGCTGAGGAGCTCAAACTGTAGGAAGCTATGAGGGTGTGGGAAATGGGTGAGGGAAACAGACTAACCCGGAAAACCCGGAAAAAACGGAGGACGCCAAGTTCCAGTCTTTCCCTTTCCTTGAGGAAAGTAACTTCTGGAGAGCAGGACGGCGTGTCCTGAGCTCCTGTGTGTCCTGAACTGTCCCAGACACTTTAACGTACTTCTACTTTACTTCTATTCCTTTCTGCTTTTCTTTTGCAGGGTTGGGGGTCAAACTCATGGCCTTGGTTGTGCAAAGCAAGCACAGTGTTATTGGTCCCAGCACAAGGCCATATTCTCTTTCTTTCTTTGTTTTGTTTTTTTTTTTCTAGACAGGGTTTCTCTGTGTAGTCCTGGCTGTCCTAAAACTCGCACTGTAGACCAGGCTGGCCTTGAACTCAGAGATCTGCCTCCTGTCTCCCAAGTGCTGAGATTAAAGGCACCACCACCTGACTCATCTTCTCCATCACATGTATTTCTTCTTGTTTCTGGAAAGAGTTCTATTGGATTTGACGGCTGGGTATAAAAAAACCATAGGTGGAGATGCACACCTTAGGGCCTGCTGCCTGGGTCCCTTTTCTGTTGCTGTGAAGATAACCATGACCATGGCATCTTATAGAAGAATGGGTTTATTGGGCTTACAGTTCTGGAGCGTGAGTCCATGGCTATGATGGCGGGGAGAATGGCAGGCAGGCATTGGACAGTGGCTGAGAGCTCACATCTGATTCACAGGCAGGAGGTAGAGAGTTAACTCTGGATGCCATGGGCTTTTGAAACCTCCAAATCCAGCTCCAGTGACACACCTCTTCCTTAGTGCTTCCCAAATAGTTCCACCAGCTGGGGGTCAAATATTCAAATGCTTGAGCCTATGGGGGCTATTCTCATCTAAACCAGTATGGGGCCTCCTCTCTTGGTCCAGATGCCTACCTAGGCATTATCTCCTGCTCTTTTCCTAGAGATAATTGCCTTGTTGCCTGTCCGAAGTTGCAGATGAGAGAGATAGGATTGGAGATATATATATAGGTAGGTAGGTAGGTAGGTAGATGATAAATGGATAGATAGAAAATAGGTAGGTAAGTAAATAGATAGACAGATAACATATAGATAGATAGGTAGATAGATAAATAGATGATAAATAGGTAGGTAGATGATAAATAGATGGATATATAGAAAATAGGTAAGTAGATAGATAGATAGATAGATAGATAGATAGATAGATAGATAGATAGATGATAGGTAGGTAGATAGATAGATAGATAGATAGATAGATAGATAGATAGATGATAGAAGGATGATAGACAGACAGACAGACAGCTCCAGTGGGCTCACTCCTTTGCCTTCTATTCAGTCCAGTTCCCAGCCCGTGTGACAGCAGCACCCACATTCAGGGTGATGCTCTCAGGAAACACCCTCCCAGCTATACTCACATGTCTTGGAAACAGCACACAGAGGACTCAGGCCCAGCTGTGCCTTATTGACTGGCTATGATCCTTTGAAGAGACCCCAAGCTTAGCATCTCCCTGACTTTACCTACCCCAGCCCCACGGCGACAGATCATTGTGGGATGAGCCCTGGAACAGGGTTTCTACACCAGCAGCCAGTGAAGCCCATATTAACCACAAATGGAATAGTTTGCTTTATTTAAAACATAGCCCAAAGGAGACAATGGGCCGTGGTTCAGAACTCTGCCTGCAGTGGCCTGGCATGTGTGGTTGGGGCTTCTGGCAACTAATACAGTTCTGTGAAAGACTGGGTGGGAGCTGGCATGGGACAGAGAGGCTGGGGTCACTCTGTAACTTCTGGCAGCTGTCCTCCTGTCTCAGACACATCTGCAGATTATGACCAGGTCTGAATGAAACAGTAATGAAACCTAACCCAGAGCGCCATGTCCTCAGAGCCTAACGGGGACACTTTAGTGGGAGCCATGATGCTTCCATTGCAATGACTCGTTTTTTTATTTGTTTGTTTGCTAACTTAACACACAAGCTAGGGTCACCCGGGAAGAGGGAATAGTTGAGAAAATGCCTCTATCGGGTCTGCCCGTAGGCAAGCCTGTGTGGTATTTTCTTGGTTAATGATTGATGTGAGAGGGCCTAACCCACTGTGGGTGGTATTGAGTGAACGCTAGCAAGCAACATCTCTCCAAGGCTACTGCTTTGCTTCCCTCTTGATGGACTACAAATTGTAAGATAAACTAAACCCTTTCCTCCCCAAATTGCTTTTGGTCATTAAAGTGGTTTAAATGAGAATGGGCTCCCAGAGTCTGATATATTTAAATGCTTGGTTCCCAGTTGGTGGAACTGTTTGGGAAGGATTAAGTGGTTGTGGCCTTTTGGAGGAGGTGTGTCACTGGGGGCGGGCTTTGAGGTCTTAGGAATTCACACCATTCCTAGTGTTCTTTCTCTGCCTTGTGCTTGTGGATAATGATGTAAGGTCTCGGTTACTGCTTCAACACCATGCCTGCCTGCCTGCTGCCACGCTCTCTGCCAGGATGATCATGGATTCACCCTCTAAAACTGCAAGGCCCCGCTAAACTTTCTTCTGTAACTTGCCCTGGTCATGGTGCCTTTTCATAGCAATAGGCAAGTAACTAAGACAGTCACGGTGTTTATCTTAGCAGGTTGCCTCTGTGTCAACTCCCCTTGCAGGTGTCTCCTCCAAGGGGATTTGAATTTAGGGCTCCTGGAGACCTTCCAAGTCCCACCTCCATCCATTGTCCTGAGCCACGATGTTTCCAGAGGCCCCGTTATCGAGGTGGATTTTCTACCTTGTTTACTTGAGAAAAACACGGAACTCATGAACATCCTGAACCAAAGCCAGGCAATCACACTCTGGCGGGCACTCCTGCCGATTTCCTGTTTCACACTGGTTTCCCGGCCAGGGCCGGCATTTGGGAAAACCAGGAGGGGGGCTCACACCCACGTTCCCTCTCCATGTTGTGACCTCAGTTCCCTGGCAAGAAGCAGCGAAGCCACTCTGACCTCTTTCTGTTTTGGACTCTCCTGGCTGCTCCCTAGCTGGCCTGGCCTCTGAGCTCTGGCACTGTGGGCTGGTAGGGCCTGGTCTGGGCAGAACACAAGAGTCCTAGGGGAAAGTGCAGGAAGGGACAGAAGCCAGGCTGGCCTGTGTTGTGTCCCCGTGCAGGGGCTCTTGAAGGCAGGAAGTGCAGGGCTGACTCAGCAGGCAGGACCTGGCTCCTGAGTCACCACCACACAGACCCACCTTGGCTAGCCTAGAGGAAGCCACAGAGGGTGAGAGCACGGTTAATGAGAGAACAGGAAGTGGTTAGGGATTGCACTTCCCAACCCAGTGCTCTTTGGGGGTGGGGGAGATGACCTGGGGGCGGAGTAACATCCAGCATTGTCCAATAAAACCCAAGAGTCAGGAGCCCCTTGGTGCCAGACACAGGCCCTTCATTTTCTCAGCTAGGATGCCTCTGATGTAGCACTTAGTGCTTGGGTATTCAGGTGTCCCTGTCTGGGCTGTGGGAGGGTTTTCCTAAATGGCTCACATCAGCAGGCACTTGGCTGCTGTGATAGACCGGCTGGCACGGGAGCCCAAGAGCAAACAGTGGTGCCTCTCCTTTTATCAATAGTGTAGAAGGGTTCTTCATGGAGCTCGACTTGGGAAATGACCAAAATGTGTGCTTCTAGATGTGGTAGAATACCTGGTTGTAAATCCACCCAATGGAGCACTAGGCAACTGTCAACAAAGACTGGGGAATTCTTGTGTGAACCCCTGTACAGTGACTCCCAGGGCTCGGTGAGGGAAACGAAAAGAAAAGGCGTTAGTTCAGAATGCAATGTGTACTATGCTATATCTTGTGTGTATGTGTGTGCATATATATATACATATATGTAATTTGTATTAAATATATTTGATATTATTCTTCTAAAAATAAATATAAGAAATAATCAAGGGAGCTGCACCAAGGCCAGGATGCTCACAATATCTTGTAACTCCAGTTCCAGGGCCTAATGCCTTCTTCTGGCCTCCTTGGACACTGCACTCATGAGGAGTACATACACACATTTAATTAAACATAAACATAATAAGAATTTAAAGACTTAAACCCATCAAGGTGGGGGAAAGTTGCTGGGATGAACCCATACTGTTCTCATGTGTCCTTGTTGCCTCTCCAGGTTTTGGCTCAGGGATTTTTGGGTTTCACTGCACATCAATCCATGGAATTTCCACTGGGTGAGAAGCTTCATCAGTGAGCATGAGGCAGGGGTCTGGTGGCTGAGATGCTGGGGTAGAGGTGAGCCGTGATTGGCTACCACATGCTGTACAAAGTTCCCAGTGCTCAAACTTCGAGGTGTTCAGAAGCCCAACAAACCATCAGGGTGATCCGTATCTCTTCATGGCAGCTGGTTCCCCACTTTTCAGGAAGCCCTGGTAGCTGGCTATGCTCTTCTTCACTTGCTACGACCCCCCAAACAATTCAGCTCTCATTCTGTCTTGTGTTCCCACACATGCAGACCTTCCCTTGGGGCAAACACTGGCTGGGGACAGGAAGAAAGTCAGCAGATAAGGCATGAGAGATTGCTGGCATGTCCCAGCCAGCCTGGCTTTCATGAGAACACACTCCATGGAAGTCTGTGTGAATTCCCTCTCCCCGTGGGGCAGGAATCCCACCCGCCATCTGCCATGGTGCCGTCTACAGCATGGCCAGTCTGTCAGCAATGGGAACTCAGGTCTGCAGCCATGTACAGCTTGGGATCTGTATCCTGGGTTTCTTGCTCCTTCTTTGGGCTGGTCCTGATTCTTCAGCTCTGGTCACATGATATTATTTCTCTTAGTTATTTTTCAATTGTTCTGATAAAATACCAAGATTAAGATACATTATAGTAGGAAGGGTTTGTTTGGGGTTTATGGTTTCAGTGGGATAAGAACTCGTGGCCATCATGGCCGGGAGCATGGCAGCAGGCAGGCATGGCGATGGAGAAGCAGCTGAGAATTCATGTCTGGCCCCACAAAGAGGAAGCAGAGAGAGCACACTGGGACTGGCCTGAGTGTTTTGAAACCCCAAAACTTGTTCCCAGTGACATGCCTCCTTTGACAAGACCACACCTCTTTATCTGTCTCAAACAGCGCCACAAACTCGGCACCACCTATTCAAACATATGAGCCTATGGGGGTTACTTTTATTTAAAACACCACACCTCTCTCCATAGGATTTTGGGGGAGGAGCAGATAAGGGTCCTGCATCTTCTCCTGATTTCAACTTTCAAGCTGTGTGACCTTGGGCAGATTACTTTCCCTCTCTGAACCACTGCTGGTAAAACAGAAGTGCTAATTGGCAGATGTACCTGCAGCTGTGCCAGGCAGGCTCTTTTAGAGCATGCTCAGTCACTGACTGACAAGTGGCAGCACTGGGAGCTAGCCCAGGGTGGTCCAGTCTGTACCAATACATTTCCCTTGACCTCCCAGGATGCTGGGGTGCCTGTGGCTGCAGTATCTCAGCTCCTCGGTGGCCCAGGTTCCTGTTCACACACGTACGTACAGAGGTCATCTCTCTGAGAACCCACGGTGTGCGAGTGACATTCGCCACACGTACCTCACTGTTCTCACTGCTGTGGTCCAAGGCAGATGTTGCCAGTCAGTCACTCACCGTGTCCCTGACTGTACCACGAGGAGCAACCATCTGAGCCTTGGATCTATTGGCACTGGAAGAATGATCACCAGAGACACAGCCCCAACTACACCAATCAGAGAAAAAGATGGGTAGACAAGGTAAGAACACACTCAACACAGACCTCGAAAGAACAATACTCAACTTCATATGGAAAATCAAAAAACCCATTCTAGTCAAAACAATCCTGTACAATAAAGGAACTTCTGCAGGCATCACAATCCCTGACTTCAAACTCTACTACAGAGCTGCAGTACTGAGAACAGTCTGGTATTGGCATAAAAACAGACAGGAGGACCAACGGAACTGAATCGAAGACCCGGATATCAATCCACCCACCTGATTTTTGACAAAGAAGCAAAAAATATAAAATGGAAAAAAGAAAGCATATTTAACAAGTGGTGCTGGCATAACTGGATACCAACACGTAGAAGAATGAAAATAGATCCGTATCTATAACCATGCACAAAACTCAAGGCCAAGTGGATCAAAGACCTCATCAACATAAAGCCAACCACACTGAACCTCACAGAAGAGAAAGTGGGAAGTACACTTGAACACATTGGCACAGGAGACCACTTCCTAAATAGAACCCCAGCAGCACAGACACTGAGAGAAACAATTAATAGATGGGACCTCCTGAAACGGAGAAGCTTCTGTAAAGCAAAGAACATGATCAACAAGACAAAACAGCAGCCGACAGAAGAGTAGCACTGTTTGTCATAGCTAGAATCTGAAAACAACCTAAATGCCCATCCACCGAAGAATAAATAAGGAAAATGTGGTACATTTACACGATGGAGTACTACACAGCAGAAGAAAAAACAATGACAACTTGAAATTTGCAGGCAAATGGATGGATCTAGAAAACATCATATTGAATGAGGTAACCCAGAATGACAAATATCATATGTATTCACTCATAAGTGGCTTTTAGACATAAAGCAAAGAAAACCAGTCTACAATCCACAATTCCAGAGAATTTAGGCAACAAAGAAGACCCTAAGAGAGACAAAGATGGATCTAAACTACATCGGACATAGAAAAAGACAAGATCTCCTGAGTTAATTGGGAACATGGGGACCATGGGAGAGAGTAGAAGGGGAGGGGAGAGGTAGGAAGTAGAGCAGAGAAAAATATACAGCTCAATAAAAACAATAAAAAACCCAGGTCTAGGAAATTCACAGTGGTATTGTTCACTCTAGAGGCTGTTGGACTCTTCCACAGTGGCTCACACCTCTCTCTGCATATTGAAAGCTGGTATCTGAGCAGAACTGGGCTGGGTAGGAAGATTTTCTTACTGCTTTCCCAACACCAGCTAGCTAGCTCTGAAGCTAGTGCTGGCCCCTTGACACACCTTGCCTCTCTGAAAGGGTTCCAGGGTCATGACAGCTGCGGTGGTCACACCAGCAGCATTCCCCACATGTGCCTGAGCCTCTTTTGCTACCCCAGAGCCCTCTGGCAGCCTAGGCTCTTCCTGTTTCCCCTTGGAGTTGCTTGGAGTCCCTAAAGCCGGTTAATCCCCACCATGCATCTTTCCTGCCACTTAATGGTCCCGTGGCAAGCTCAAGCCAAAAGGCCCTCACCTTGGGCACACTGAGTGCCTGATGGCTGACTGACAACCCTGTAGAGCCTAGGGGACAGGAAGCAACTCTCTCTCTGTGTGTGTGTGTGTGTGTGTGTGTGTGTGTGTGTGTTCGAATGGAAGGGTTGGGACTGTACCAATTGGTCACCCTAGAAACCCTCAGGCAAGAACTCCAACCGTTTGTCACGTTCCTGCCTGGGTCAACATTCTGTCTCTTGTCATCCTGGGGTTTTCACCAGGGTTAAGCAGGGCCAGGTGCAGCTGCCGAAGGGGCTGATGGTCTGTTTCTTGGATATAAATCTGAGCAGAAGAGTCAGAAGAGAAAGCAGGCTCTTCCACGGGGATACCATCATCCTGGAAGGCGCTGGAAACCCAACAAGCAGAAAAGTCTTGACTTGGGTTTGAATCACCTGGAAACTCAAACCATCTTCCTAGCCCAGAGACGCTGGTTCACAGCTGTTGGCAGTTCTCCCAGCCTTACTTTCTCCACCTGGGAAATGGGCTTTTCCTGCCTGAGCCACAACCCTGCTAGAAGCTTCCAGGTTCTTCGGACGTCTGTCCTGAACAGAGATGGTCCCCAGCAAATCAGGGCTTTTGGAGGTTGGCACTTTGTGCAAACACCCACCTTGCACCCGTTCCTATTCTTAATCCTCTGTCCTTTCTGGACACCTGCCTGTGACTTTTAGGCTCTTCCATAACAAATGGGACCACGTGGGAAAACAACCATATCTCAGAGAAAGTGACCTTGGATGTTGGAGCTTCCCTACTGGCTAGGATGCTCTCGGAATGCGGCCATGGGCACTACTTATTTTCCGAGTCACCCAGAGGGCATCTGCAGCACCCACACAGACTACTGGTGCCATGAAAGTGACCCTCCAGGTTCCTGTGAGCTCCCTGACGTGGTAGGGCCCAGTATCAGATCCATAGGTGTCCCCACCACCATCTTAGAACCCGTTTGCCCTGGTCAAGAAATGAGTGGTGGGGCAGACGGGGGAGCAGAGCATCTTGGAAGGGAGGCCAGAAGAAGCAATGCCGAAACTAGAGTGGCTAGTCCCCTGGTCAGAGCCATTCCCTGGGGAAGTCCCTCCCAGGCTGATGTTTTCTAAGATCGTAACATTGTACTCAAGTCCATTTGTTTGTTTTCTGTCTCCACAACAATTAGTAAAATTTATTTCTTATTGCTCCAGTGCATTCTGCCAGGACCACACTTTCTATTTCTTTTTAAAGGAACAGCCATTCTGGCAGCCGGACCCAAGCAGGAAGCTTTTTCTTGTATTTCTTTTTAAATTTTTTTCTTTTTTGATCGATTTATTTTATTTTCTGTGTAGGAATGCTTTGCCTGAATGCATATCTGTGCACCACGTGTATGCCTGTGCCTGTGGGGGTCAGAAAAGGACATCAGAATCCTTGGAACTGGAGTTATGGATGGTTGTGAGCCACCATGTAGGTGCTGGAAACTGAACTCAGTGCTCTTAACCACTGAGCCATCTCTCCAACCCCCAGGGAACCTTTTAAATCATAAGAATGAAACAAACACACTAGCAAAGAAAAAACCTACAAAAACAATAAAAACAAAGAAAAAAAAACAAAACAAAAAGCAGACAAACACTGTCCTCTGTGCGGGACACTTGAGTGGCTTCTGGGTTCTTCCTGATCCACAGCTGGGCTCAGGCCGCACTCCCCAGCTCAGTCCCCAGACAGGTGGCATTGGCTGTATTCCAAAGCCACAGACTGGGATGGAGGTAAGGCATTCTTTGTCTTTCCTCTAGAGATTGAAGGATGGAGGTCGCCATGGTGAGGAGACCCTGTCTGTCCTGCAGGCTGTGAATTGGGACCTGCAGCAGGCTCATCCTGGATGCTGGCTAGCTTGTCCTCTTTGGTTCCTTGCCTGTAGATGCCTCCCTGGCCTCTGCCTGCCTCTTGATACCCTCTCTGGGTGCTTGTCTCTGTGTCCAAATTTCTGGGGATGCAGTCTTAGTTGGCCAGGGCCACCCTGGAACTTTACTAACCCGTGGTGACTCTGTCTTGAGATGCTGTCCCATTCTGAGGCTGCGGTGGGGGTAGGGCAGCAGTGCTGCCTCTGGACTTGCGCTCCCATCTTCCGCCATGGAGCCCTGGAGGCTGCTCCTCCTCTTGGGCTTCCTGGGCCTCATGAGTAGGGTGGGAAGCTCTGGCTGGGCACACTGATGTATGCTCTGCAGCCCAGCATGAGCCGGGCACACAAGGGGCTCAGCAGGCGCTTACTGAATGGACTGCAAGCGCCATGTTCTCCACTCAACAGAGCATCCCCCGTAGCAGGAACATGGTGGCTTTGCCAGGTTGGGGCCAGGCCAGGGAGAGCGATCGGCAAATGCCTGGGAACTAGAGTCACTGTTCGGTCCGGTGGCGAAGTTTCCTGTGACTCAGTACAATCACTTTAACTAATGGAGACTTCCCAATCCCAGTGGAGTGGCTGCTCCAACTATGCCGATTATTTCTGAGTTCTTTAAAAGTGACTCTTCAAAGAAGCCAGTCCCTGGGGGCCGCTGGTTCTCTATAAAGGCTGACGCCGCTCCCTCAAGTAGCTCATGCTGGCCTTCAGACAAGAGCCAGCGGTGGTTTTCATAAATAACGTTTTTGTGTTATGAAAAGTAGAATTTAGAAAATTTATAGAAGTAGAGGGAATGAAGAGAAAAAAAAAACCCATAGGCCACAGGCAGCAGATTCCATAATATGCCATTGTGTCTCCTTCTGGTCATTTTTATATGTCTATTTTCATTTGATGATAAACAAATTTAAGTGGGATTGGACCGTGCTTCCTCTGAACCACAGACTGTCTCTCAAGGATCTCATTTCCACGTGGCATGCATGCTGCCTAGGGAGGCATGCAGGTGGGGGGTTGGGGAAGAGCCAAAGGCCAAAGCCTGGAAGCTGGCAATGGCCTGGGCTAGGGTGAGGAGCAGACCACCTTGTCAGTATGTGGGAACCACTGGTCTTGGGCTAGGCCTTCTGAGCCCCTTGGCCTGAGTGCCCTGCATGGAGGTTCTCAGTCCAGCGAACTCAGGGTACCACAGTCAGGGTCTGGCCCTGATTCCCAGCTCATCTGCAACTTGCACTTTGCTAATCACAAGGCCTCCTGCAACCTGGGTGGGAAAACTCAAGCCTTCCCACTGAGGGAGCAGTTCCAGGTCTACTGGACCAGGCCATGGTATTCTGGAGGGGAATTCATCCCTTCTGGTGGCTGGGCTTGTGGTGGCCACTGATGTCATTTCAGAGAAAGCTCTGAAGAGATGTTTTGTTTCTCAGGCTGCGTCTCTGAAATTGTCATCTCTCTCTGTGTGTGTAACACACACACACACACACACACACACACACACATACACACACACATATTTGCATTTTATCCAAAAGTAAACCTTCCAAACCCCAAACCGCTAGCTAATCCAGACTTACTGAAGGCCTCTTCCCTGGTAGGGCTGGCGCCAACTGGGAAAGACGGGTCGCCTGGTTCAGTGCACCACAGGGCTGGGGTGATGGGTGAGCAGCTGCCGGGGGCACCCAGCATTTGTAGGGGCCGGGAGCGGGGTGGAGGGTAGGGGAGCCAGGGAGGGTGAGCGGAAGGCATCTGGGGAGGACATCTATCTCATAGGAGCTGTGGCCAGCCAAGAATGCCACAGCAAGCCTTCTAGTCTGTGTCTTCCAAGTGTGCAGGGGAGGCTCACCCTTGGCTGACATGCTGGGAACACAGAGGGTGTTGCTGGCACAGACACTCTCAGCCTGATCCACAGCAGGCTGGAGGGCAGCCACTGAGGAGGCTTGCCTTGTGGTTGGTGGCCCAGAGGGTGAACTGCAACTTACAACAAGGAAGCCCCCTCCTCACAGCCACTGGAAGGCAGGATGAACCAATACTCTACCTTCTATCACCTTTCTAGGTCCCTGCAAGTCCCCGCATGGGACTGTGCTTCTTGGTAGATGGGGACATCACGCCTGGCCACGAATTAGCTTGGAGGAGCAGTTTTCTGTTGCTGGCTATCAAGATCTTGCTGTATGATCAAGTTCAGGGCTAGGGACATCCCACGTCCCACTGTGGGGTTGGTGATGGATTGGGTGCAGGGATCCACTTTGCAGATTGAGAAACTGAGACTCATAGAGGCTAAGGGCCATATCAGGACAGCAGAGCTGGACTCAAGGGTAGCCATCACCATCCTTTCCCCAGCATCAGGCTAGCCTGCGGTAGACTGAGGGTCTCCTACTCAAAAGGCTCATCTGGTTCTGAACCAGAGGCCCTTGTCTGCGAGCTGGGATGAAAATCGGGTCATCAATTGAAGTCTTTTGGTTCAGAGCAGGCCCTGAAGCCAAGTGCCAGAGGTGGAAGACAGACAGAAGATACGAGCGGCCATATTAAGAAGAGAGACAAGTTGGGGTGGTGTAGCCCTGGAGCTGGGGGAAGGGCACCACAGATTGTCTCCCAGGGGTTCACGCCTTGTGTCCAGAACACTCAGCTACTATCTGTGGCTGTGGTTCCTCAGTTTTGCCTCTATGAACAGTCAGTCAGCTGGGGTTTCCACACTCCACCTTGGCACCCATCACTCCTGGAGGTAGATGCTTCTGCTTCCCGATTCCCTGGCAGGGTTGTATTTTAATGTCTGCACACCCCAGGAATGATGTTTCAGTCTCCTGGAGACAAGATCTTACCCATTCATTAGAAAGCATTTGCTCAGTGCCCACACAATGTGGTCCTGCTCCCAGGAACACGGCAGGGGTCAGCCCAAAGTCCACTCACTCATCCCTGCGGCCCTCTGAGGGAAGGAGGAGAAAGAAAGAAAGAAGGGGGAAGGTGGAGGAAGGAAAAGGGAGGCAGGAAGTGGGAAGAAGTGGGGAGGAAGGGAGAGAGGGAAGAACAGCGGCAGGGAGAGAGAAGAGGAGGGAAGGGAAGAAATGAAGGAAGACGGGAAGGAAGGAAGGGACAGAATGGAGGGAAGGGGTTTCCAGGCAGTGAAGGGGTGGTGTGGGGTCTGGGAAGGCTGCATGTGGTGGGTAAGGTGGAGGAGACGGTTGTCCGCATGCCGCTTGTGGTATCTGAGAACAAGGCAGCTCCCTGGTCCCCAGCTTTGTCACAAATGCTGCCCTGCTCCCTCAACAGTGACCTGCAATGCAGGGACTGTCTCCTTGTTCCCGCGTCTGAGAGCTGACCTGCTCCAACTGGCCATTCTCAATGGGTCTGTCACTGAATGGGAAAGGGTATTCTGGAAGATTCTTGACTCCGGAGTCAGGAGCCCATGCGGGGAGGCTTATAAGTGCCAGATGGAAACTGGGGCTGAAGAGCCGCCTCCGCCCACCGGTCTCACGTTCTCTCTGTGTATGACTTCTTTTTACGTCCTTTTAAGCCATGTCTCTCTGTCCCTGTCTCTTCAAGCCACAGGAGGAAGGCCGTCTAACATGTCACTCAAAGGCTACTACAGCAAGGGTCTGCCACGCTGGGTTCTGGTTAGGATGGAGCTGCAGGCCTGCCAGACACAAGTGGGGTGGGCCGCCAGGGGAAGGTGGTAGAGGTGTTTCAAAACCAGAGGCTGTGGCCTCCCGCTCTGGGCCCACCTTCTCTTTTCCTGCCCTCCCATTGTCTGTAGAGCTTCCCACAGGGAGTGCCCAGCTCAGGAACCTCCCTACCTCCCCGCCCATCTGTCCTCCCTGGCTACTGAACACTGCTTACCTAGGAGTGATGGTGGAGATCCAGAGTCCTTGTTCTTCCTGAGACATGGTGACAGGATCACCGCACTTCCAGTGGTAGCATCAGCCGTGACTACAGCTTCTTTGGGAGTTGGGGATCAACCCTGGTGCCTGACCAGGTGTGTCCGTGGACTTCCCAATGTGTGTGGATTGCTACCACAGGTTTATATCTTTAACATTTACAGCCAATAAACTTCGGCTCCAACATCAACATAAGAAAAGGCAGATGATAAATCCTCCCAGGAGTGAGGGAGGGAGGCCAGCCCGCAGCAGGCTGCTACCACCAGAGGGACGCCCAGACGGCCCAGCTTCTGAGCTGAGTGTCCTGGGCAGCAGTTCGAAGGGGAGCACATCTTGCTCAGACCAGACCCCGTGAGCACTCTCTGGAGGGTTGTGGCCCTGTCAGCAAAGTGTTTTTGTAGAAAGGCAGATGGAATATCTCAAAATCTACCTCAGCCTTCCCCGCGATGTCTGAATGAGGCTGCTGTGACAGGGGCTTTGGGTGCTGGGCTGAGGTTTGGAGAAAACTGAGGGCCAGTTGGTGAGCTTAATGTTCAAATGTTTAGTTCAGCTACAGTATGTGTGCACGCGCGTGCACACACACACACAGTGTCTTAGGGAATTCCTCAGGCCTGGGGAAGGCAGGAAGAGGAAGCCATTTGCTTACAGGGAGACGACATGCAGAAAACAATAGAGAAAGCCAGGGAACCCCAGAGGTGACTCTGATAAGATTAATAAACCTGATAGACCTCTAGCCAGACTGAGCAGGAAGAGGGAAGCCAGGCTGCTGTGACATTTGTGAGGTCAGCGCTGACATCACTGCAGGTCTTTGAGAGGCGTGAGAAAGTGGATGGACTGATTGCTTGGAAGGTGTGATGTTGTAAAGTGACAGGAGAGAGAGAGAGAGAGAGAGAGAGAGAGAGAGAGAGAGAGAAAGAGAGAGAGAAACCCAAATAGGTGTCAGTTAAAGAAAATCCACATGTAGGTAGGACCCTCCTTTCCCAGGACACTCCAGGCCCACATGGCTTCAATACACAGCCCGGCGGCACAGTCCTATTGTCCAGGATGAGGCAGCAGGATCACAGGTTCAAGGCCAGTCTATGAAACTTACTGAGAGTCGTCTCAAAAATTAGAAAAAGTCTGTGGATGTAGCTCATGGGAGAGTTCTTGCCTAACACACCCCAGGCAGCATTTTATCCCTAGCACGGGAAAGAAAAAATAAAAGCCACTAACATTTCTAGTAAATCAAGAGATAGGAATGTACCCACTTCACAGCCCGCTCCATGGGTTCATTATGGTCCAGACACTAAAGCCAGACAGAAATGACAAGAAAACTGCAGGCCGCGGTCCCTGCAGACAGCGGTCCCCACAGACACAGATTCAAAAATCCCAGGCAGAGTTTGAGGATGCCAAATCCAATAGTAAATAAAAACGGTGATGTGTCCTGACCTAGAGCTCTGTCCAAGGAACCTGAGGATTAGAAAAGGCAGCCAATCACAGCATTTGGGGGTGGAGCCCACAGTGAGGCCCCTCCTCCAGAAAAATCAAGGTCCAGCACGTTCAAGATCCCAACAAAGAAGTGGGGAGAGGGGAGGACAGATAGCCGTGGAAGAAAAAAGGGAGGCAGGAGCAGTGGCTGTAATCATTTGTTTGTATTAACAACCAGGAAGTGCTAATCACCATTGTCTCATGGCAAAGAGACTTCCAGAAGGCAAGGACTGGATCCCCCTCATTTTGAGAAACCACACCAATGACAGCGCGTCCAGTATAGGGGAGATACTTTGAGCGGCACACAACTTCCGGGGAATTAAGTTAATAATTTCTAGACTTCCTCTCCTGGGGAATTCTTCGAGATCTTTAACCAATTCGACACAATCTCTCCTAAGAAACACTCGAGGTGGGGACACCTCTCGATCTGCTTCACGAAGCTAGAACTATCGGAATGTCAGAGTCGGATAAGCATAGGAAAAAAAAACCAGAAAACTATACGTTGCAATAAACATGGGTCTAACAACTCAAAACTAGATCATCCTGTGAGGGTGTATCCATGGTCCCTCCCCTTGTCTCTACTGTTCTATGACCATAGATGAAACACTGTGGAGTCAGTACCCCCTAGATGAAGCCAACGACCCTGGACATGCTGGAGAGGCCACATGTGGATGGGCTCCTACTGACAGCGTGCACAACAGTGGCCGAGAGAGAGAGAGAGAGAGAGAGAGAGAGAGAGAGAGAGGGGAGATCTTTGCACGCAGGCCTCTGATTCAGTCCGCTAGATCACACTGGCCACATGTCAGAGGCCCAGGCTCAAGTTTGTTCCTTAAGGGAACCTGCCCTGAGCTCAGTGGCACTGAGCCGCCAAGTCACACATTGCCTCAAAGCCTGTGCTCAGTCTGTTCACCCGCTTTCTACGCAGACGCCATCCCCAGCCTGCAGGCCGTGTGACTCCAGCCCTGGTTTTGAAAAACATTACTCAGAGAAGTGTTTCTTTCAAACAGGGCAGAAAGAACACGCCATATGGCCCTGCGTGCATTTCCTTCTAGCACGAACCCACCCAGCCTGCAGCTCTTACGAGCTCAGGCTGTGTTGCCTTTCCCCTTTTCCCCTTTGATGCCAGGGTCCTCAGTAGACCGGCAAGCCACAGTCAGGACCAGGAATGTGCTCAGAGACCATTAGGGGAGACAACCAGAGAAGTCCCAAGGAACTCAGAATGTATGAGCTGGAAAACACTCTATGAAAGGCTCTTTCAGGCCGTTCCTTTGGGAGTTTGCTTTTGGATTAAAAGGGTTTATTCACGTCTTCACAAATAGCTGAGCTGGGCAACCCTTCCGTCATGATGGATTGCAGAGTGGAGACTGGCACGCTTTGAGCGGGGATGCCAGGATGAAGGGCACATAACCAGGTGACACACCTTCAAAGGACAGAGAGGCTCAAAACATCCTAAAAACCGTGGGCAGGTCCCATAAAAGTCTGGGTGTTAAAGGTGTGGATGAAATGCAGCCTTGGGCTTCCCTCCCAGCTTCCTTACTGGGGGAAGAAAAATGAGAGGAGTGTCGTTCTTACATTTCCTTCTCACCTGGCAGAATGAGTGTGACTCCCACCCTTCCGTCTCCCCCAGGTTCTACAAAGATAACACCCTGACAGCCTGGTGGGATGTGACTGGAGGACCCCCAGGAGTCAGGGACCACAGGGTGCGCTCGGGCCATGACTTTGCTCTGGGCTCCTTGCGGTTGACATCAGCCTCTTCCCTGAATTGGTCTAGAGAAGCAGAGCCCCTGGCCCCTTGGCCAGTGCTCGCTCTTCACATACTATTTCCTGATTCCAATGGGCAAGCGCTGGTGGACAGGGGCCTTAGAGTCCTGGTCAGTGGACCCCAGTTCCTTCTGTGCCGGCTTCAGATGAGAAGATGGAGCCCCATGGGCTGGGCAATGTACTGGACCACGTCCCAGTACCAGCAGAACCTCTGAGGAGTTTGACCCCAGATGCACCTTGGCTGTGGCCAGCTGGCCAAGTTGCCCTCTGCTTCCCTCCATTTTAATCCTTTAATGGGTATGCGCCCACCTTGTCCTGGTGCTCATTAACACATATTTAAATAATTATGGAAAAATCCGCACTTTATGCGGCCTCAAGCACTCTGACCCCCAGCTTTCTGCAGCTGGTCTTAGGGTGTTCCAAATATTTGGCACCTTTTAATCCCTGCTCTGAAAGTGCTTCTCTCTGTGCTGTGGTCGTAGTGGCCTGTGCTGCACACCTGCCTCAGCCCAGGCTCCCAAGCGCTCCAAACACTCGCTTGTTCTTTCTCTCCTCCTCCTCCCTGCTTCCTGGCTGAACTTGAGAGCTGGGATGAATGGACTATTGAGAAGCCTCTGGCTGGCTGCCCTGCACGGTCAGAGCTCCTCCAGGTTGGCAGAGTTTTTCCAACTTAGACCGAGGTTGGGTGGAGGGGCCCAGAGGTTCCTCTGGTCGGTACAACTGAGCTAGCTGGCTGGAAGGCAATATGCCTGCATATACACACTTATATGCATGCATACAGACAGATGTGTATACATATGCACACCTGCACAGACAGATCTGTACATGGGCAGGCTTACACATATCTATTCACTTACCTGTCTACTGTACATGTATGATGGATGATACAGTTATACACATGTCTACTACATGTCCATACACAGATATACACACATGCAAAAGTACCTGTAATGTACACACATGTATATACATATTCATATACACTTGCACACATCTGTGTATGCACACATATACACACATATGTATATATAATGTGCATAAATCTACATATGGTAGAGGCTGCACACCAGTCACTGGCTCTTCTCACAGCTGTCCTTCATTGAAACAGCTGTCTCAGGTGCTCATCCTGACATTAATGGGGGCATTTCTGCCATTGAGAGTGTACCTGCCAGGGTTGGGGGGTCCAGTGCATAAGAGCGTTTGTTGTACAAGCATGATGACCCAAGTTCAAATCCTCAGCATCCACATCAGAAGCCAGGGGCGGTTTCCAGTGCTGAAACCTTAATTCTGGGAGAGTAGAGGCAGGAGGATTGCTTGCTGCCAGACAAGCTCCAGGTTCAGGCAGAGACAGTGTCTCAAGAGGGTAAGGTGAGAATAGCAGCACACGCAACATCCTCTCAAGGCCTCTGGGTGCATATCCACGCACACACACCTACTAGAGCCAAAAGGTCACCCAGGGAACAGGTTCCTGTGGAGGGAGGTCTTGTGTTGCCAAGATGTCACCACTAGGGAAACAGGGATGCAGGAGAGGCCTGTTTACAGAAACTTCATCTGAAGCCACCATAGCCTCAGTAACACTCCACCAGGATGACAGACAGCTAAGGGAGTTGCACTGGGGGAGGGACAAGCAGCCATGGATCACTGTCCTCATAGGTCCCCCAGACAGATGACTTGCCGAGTTAATGGGAGGCTGAGTGAGAAGGTTTCTCGCAGCCCAGTGGGGACAGCAGAGCTGAGGACAGCCATGCAGCCAGTGGGAAGAGAACAGTGCACAGTGGGGTTCCACTCGTGTCCTAGGAAAAGAGAATGGAGACAGAATCACAATCCCCCAAGAGTAATAAAAACTAACCCAAACCCAGAAAATTCCCCCATGCAAGCAGAACTGGCTTCCCTACACTCCTCCTGAGCAGCAGAGAGCCTGGTTCCCATAAACTTGGCAGAGCTTCATTTTAAAAGATGCAAGACTGGCAGCCCCACTCTCTTGGGCAGCGGCGACTCTTCAGTGGAGCTGCCGGGACCCATTGTGAACGCTCAGAGCATGCCAGGCCCCTCTGCTCCCCTTAGTCCCTGGGGCCAGGAGTCACACTGGAGAGGGCAGAGTGCAGGCGCTTGGCAGGTAGAGGACCAACCCACTGCTGCCCTAGTGGAGCCTGAGGACCAGGCTACCAGTCTGTCACATGACAGGAAATCACAGCACATGGCTCTGAAGCGCATTGGGGCATCAGATCTGGGATACATTTTCTAGCTGATGACCCCAGACTTGGGTCTGTGTGGTGCAGCTGCTGGTGTGGGTTCCTGGGCTTCTCTGAGCATAAAGGTAGGACTCTTGCCCAGGAATGACAAGCTAAAGAGCCAGTTAATCTGCAGCCATCCTTTCTTGAGAGAAGGACCTAGTAACGGGACCCATGGTAGGATGTGGGTTGTACTCTCTAGTGGATGTCCCCTGGTGAGAAACAGATCAGCTACATTTTCTGCTGCTGTGATATAAGCACCATGACCAAGGCAACTCATAGAAGGAAGGGTTTATTTGGGCCGGGAGATGGTGGGCACGGCACCTGGAGCAGCAAGCTGAGGCTTATATCTTGAACCAAAAGCAGAGAGAGCAAATGAGGAATGGCATATGGCTTTGAAACCTCAAAGCCTACCCCAGGACTGTACTTCCTCCAGCAGGGCCACACCACCAACTGGGGATCAAGTAATAAAATACCCGAGACTGTAGAGAACATTCTCATTCAAACCACCACAGACACTAAGATAGAGTCTCCCTTATTAAGGAACCACCCCTAGATAATGCTGACTCAGCAAGTGTAGGTGGTAAGCCTTGGGCATGTTTGGGGGACACAGTCAGGTCAGATTGCAGAAGGTGGCTGAGGTTGGAGCCAGGAGCTCCAGCCAGCTGGGGCACTTGGTCTACCTGGTCCTCTGGTCCCTGAAAAGGAAGAGGCCTGCATGCTGGTGCCTCATGAAGCCTACAGAGTAACTCAGGATTTGGGAATTTTCTCCCTCTGCCAAAGCCAGCTGCATGAGACCAAGTCTCCACATTATCAGAGGACAGGAGCTGGCAGGTCCCAGGAAAGAAGTCTGTGGTGTTTCCAGGGAGCTTGCATGCAGTGAATGGCAGGTCTCTGGATGAATTCTGAGGGTTAAAAGCTTTAGGCCAGCAAACTCCACCTCCATGCCTGTAACATGAGGGCCGGTCTTATTGGGGTTTCTGCTCTGCCAAGTTCCCACAGCTGGTAAGCCCCAAAGAAAATCACACAGAGGTCTCCATAAGTCATAAACTGATTGGCCCATTAGCTCAGGCTTCTTGCTAACTCTTATAACTTATATCAACCCATTATTCTTATCTATGTTAGCCACATGACTCAGTACCTTTTTCAGCGGGGCAGATCACATCCTGCTTCTTCAGTGATCTGGGCAGGACTGGGAGAAATGGGCTTCCTCCTTCCCAGAATTCTCCTATTCTCCTTGCCCTGCCTCTACTTCCTGTCTTGTTGACCCGCCTATACTTCCAACCTGGCCAATCAGCGTCTATTTAAAACATGATTGACAGAATACAGACAATTCTCCCACACCATATGCCGTTTATTTTTTTAAGCCAAGGTTTCACTCAGACCAAGCTGGTTTCAAATTTTATATATAGCCAAGGATGACCTTGAAATTCTCACCTTTCTGTCTCAACTTTGCTCCTGTCTCATGGCAGAGTGAGTCATGGCTTGGGACTGACTTGAGACTCCATACAGCTCTTGGAGGCTGGGCACACAGCACAGCCACCAACATTTCTCAGAGACTGCATGGCCTCATGTCCACTCTCCTTCAGTTGTCTCTGGTTGCTGAATCCTCTGAAGACTGAACCACACCCAGGCCCCATCTGACAGAGCAATACCCTACCCCACAGCATCCCCTACCCCACAGCATCCCCTACCCCATAGCATCCCCTACCCCACAGCATCCCCTACCCCACAGCATCCCCTACCCCACAGCATCCCCCTACCCCACAGCATCCCCTACCCCACAACATCCCCTACCCCACAGCATCCCCTACCCCACAGCATCCCCCTACCCCACAGCATCCCCTACTCCACAGCATCCCCTACCCCACAGCATCCCCTACCCCACAGCATCCCCTACCCCATAGCATCCCCTACCCCACAGCATCCCCTACCCCACAACATCCCTACCCCACAGCATCCCCCTACCCCACAGCATCCCCTACCCCACAACATCCCCTACCCCACAGCATCCCCTACCCCACAGCATCCCCCTACCCCACAGCATTCCCTACCCCACAACATCCCCTACCCCACAGCATCCCCTACCCCACAGCATCCCCCTACCCCACAGCATCCCCTACCCCACAACATCCCCTACCCCACAGCATCCCCTACCCCACAGCATCCCCTACCCCACAGCATCCTCCTATTCTATCCACAGCATCCCCTACCCCACAGCATCCCTTCTCAAGTGTTCCTATTAAAAACCACGAAGTTAAGGGCCAAGGAACGGGTATGTGATGATTTGAAAGACAATGGCTCCCAAAGGCCCACAGAGAGAGGCACTATTATTAGGAGGTGTGGCCTTGTTGGAGGAAGTCACTGGGAACCGACCTTGAGGTTTCAGAAGCTCTATCCAGGCCCAGTGTCTCTCTCTTCCTGCTGCCTCCCAATTCAAATGTAGAACTCTCAGCTACCTCTCCAGACTCATGTCTGCCAACACACTGCCATGCTTCCTACCATGACTATAACGGACTAACCTTCTGAACCATTAACCACCATAATGAAATGGTTTCCTTTACAAGAATTGCAGTGATCATGGTGCCTCTTCACAGCAATAAAACCCTAACTAAGACAGGACATCTAGAAGTCTCTGGAAGGCTTCCTGTGAGTCCCTGAGGGTCTCGAATGAGCGCCTCTAACCTGGGCTCTCTGACACCCACCTCTGTGACTCTGTCCCATGTTCTTTCAGGCCTCACAGAGGCCACCAAGGCATTAGCACTGGCCTTTCGACGTCCACTTTGTTCTTTTTCCCGCTCTTCGTAGCTTGGGTGGACACAGCAGAGCCCCCAAGTTGACTGGTCACCCCTTTGGCTCTCACATCACCAAAGGAACAAGGCCCTGGGGTCACTTGGCAGAGCCCCGGCTCCTCGACAGGCATCCCCTTCTTTCCCATGGACAGGAAGATGGAAGAGGAGAGAGGTCGGCACACAGACCTAGCATTTTCCTGATTTTCGACATCTCAAAAGATTCAGTTGTTTTGTCAAGATGCTAATTTTTTTGAAGGGCATCAAGATAGGCTATTCATAAGCAGTGGGAAGCAGCTTTTGGGGTGCACACACTCCCACTATGCCCGTTACTCTGTTTGAATGGGGTGATGCAGCCACAGGCTGGGATTGGGTTCAAAGGACCCAGCCTAGCTGTGCTGCTGGGGGAATGGCCTGGCTTTGAAGCTTTGTTATGCTTTCTTTGCTCCCCACCCACCCCCTGTCAATTAACCCCAGGGAGAAATTACACCCAGGTGTGGCCCAATCCTGACCCTGCCAATCAGGGTCTTTTTATCCCTTAGGAGCTGGGGGCTCAGGACAGTGACTTCAGAGGCCAGTGCCTGGCTATCCTGAAGTCAAGGGGAACGGAGAGGCCCATCATGTGCCGGACCACCTTGGCGACCGACTGGTGACCACAGGGCTGCCACACCCAAAGGAGAGCCTTCAAAGCTGTGGGCCCAGCCATCTGGAATGCTCTCTCTCCAGAGCTCCTCATGGCTGCCTTCCTCCTGTCCAGGTTGGGACTCTGATGCTGTCTTGTTGCAGAGGAACCATCACCGGAGGGGTTACCTTCCCCAAGCACATGGCTTTGTTGAGATAGTTCACCTTTTTTCCCACAGTATTTACCATTGCTCAAAAACCATTCTTCTAAAAAAGGCAATGTATTTTATTTTTAATTATTTGTCTGTGTGTGAGCTCATGTATGTAAATGTGGTACCCAAAGAGGCTGAGGGTATCAGATCCCCTGGAGTTATGAGTTGTTGTCAGCCACCGGATGTGGGTGCCTGGAACCGAACCCAGGTCTGCGAAAGCAAGCATACTCTTAACTGTTGAGCCACATCTCCAGATCCCAAATTCACTTCCCCTTTGCATGGCCTTCTTTCCCCCCAGTTAAGCCGTGACGACAGAGTATGGGCGCTGGCTGCCACCACTTCTGAACTCTGGCATGGCAGTGCCAGGTATTCTTAAGCTCCTGCTGCATGACAGCCCAGAGGGCCGCTGAGATACCGAGAGCATTGCCACACCACAGCCAGGGTTGGCACTGGGTGATCTCATACATGTGTGCATGCAACTGTGTGTGTACACGTGTGTGTGCCTGTGGGTCCACTTCTCTCCTCGCTCACCCATCTCAGAGGGTCTTGGAATAAAGTATAAATAAACCCCTTTCACAGACAGGGAAATTGCCCCAGTGAGGGTGTCTGAGTGGCCAATGTTGCACAGCTGGGGATCTAGGTTTGGTCCAGGCGTCTTAGTTAGGATTTTTGTTGCTGTGAAGAGACACCATGATTATAACAACATTTAACTGGAGCTGGCTTACAGTGCAGAGGTTTAAACCACTGTCATTACAGCAGGAAGCATGGCGGTGTGCAGGCAGACATGGTGCTGGAGAGGTGGCCGAGAGTTCTACATCTGGATCCGAAGACAGCAGGAAGAAATGAGACCCTGGGCCTGGCTGGAACCCTCAACCTCAGATCCCACCCCTAGTGACACACTTCCTCCAACAAGACCACACTTCCTAAAAGTGCCACTCCCAATGAGCCTACAGGATCATTTTCCTTCAAAGCACCAAACCAGGGTTCCCCTTCAAGCAGCTTTGTCCTTGGGCACATGTTACTGATGGGACCCGTGTCCTTGGAAGGCCCCATTCTCACCTGTTTGAAGTGTCTCACATGACCCTGGCCATTTTCCAGAAGGAAGTGCCAGAAAAGAGCCATTGTGTCAGAAGTTTGGGTACACATCTGGTCTGTGTTTAGAACTTCCTTTACAATCATGAGCCTGCTTCCACACACAGAACACACTCATATGTGTATATCCACACATTTACATGTGCATACCTGCAGGTCACATTGATGACACCATACAAATCTCCCGCTTCTGAGCAGAGGGCTGGAGCCCAGTTCTCACCCCGACACCTGTGGTTTGGCCTGGAGACTCTAGTGTCCTCCCTGGCCATGTGCTCTTGTGCTGGTGGTCAGACCTGAAGTTGGGGCCTCAGTGACAGAAGGCAAGGACCCCGAGGCTCCCTGCACAGACTCCTGGAGGACCCCAGGCTGAGGTGCTGGGTGATCTCAATTTCATGGCTGTGAGGTGAGGAGGCGAGGAGGAAGAGGAGGCTTTGCTTTCTTCTGTCCCACAAGTGTCGGAAGCGGAGGCAGGCTCCGCAATGCCTATCTCTGTTCTCAGTGGTGCAGCCATTTCTGGGGTGTTTGGGGGGCTCAGCTAGTTGGCCCAGAGTTCACATGTGGGGTGTGCTCAAGGCGCAGGGTTCATCCTCACTGTTAAAAGACATGGCTGCCGGCCAGACAGGTTTGGATATGGCCAAGCCTGGAGTCTCGCGTTTTCTGCCAGTTCAGAGCTGGGACTTGGGAGACTCACTGTACCCTACTTGTTATGTAGGGTGTCACAACCAAAGGAGCCTGAGGTCACATGCAGCTTGAACATTCAAGCTTGGAGGGCAAAGTGCCAGGTGCACCAGCTCTGTAGAGGTGGTTGGGGGACCTTTCTCACTTTGGAGGTCTAGACAGGGATTAGAGGGAGGGTCTCAGTCAACAAAGTCACCAACCCAGCGATCCCTACCCAAGGTCACTCCAGTGCCTGCTATACATTCACCTCTCAGACAGCCCAGAGCCTGCTCTGCTCTGAAACATCGTCCTCTGAGTCCTGTGCATTCTAGTGACCAAGGGTGGCACCAGGGTTTGGAGGATTGATGAAGTAGAAGTCCCTATTTCCCATTGTTTCATGTCCTAACCTCTCTGTGTCTGGGGCTTTGGAGCTGGCCAGGATTAACCAGAATTCAAGTCACAAGAGCATCCTTCATCTCCTCCTGCAGCTACAGAGCTGCCTGTCTTTGTTTCTCATTAATATTCACCTAGCTCATTTGCATTTAGCAACCGTGATGCTGCCAGTCCTGCCCGACACTCATGACCAAGGACCTCTCTGCTCGTTTTCACAGCCATGCCCAGGGCTGGCGTTGTGCCCGAGCGTGCTGGGCACCCTCCTCTCCCATCTGGAGGTGGGGTGGGGTGATGGGCTTCTGGTGGACAGCGGCAGGTCCTGAAATGGAGATGCCACCCTGTGTCCCTGGTCCCAGTGGGAGAGCATGGTGTGGCTGGATGGGTCCCTGTGGAAAGGATCAGGGGGACCGAGTCTGAGGGTATTGAGAGGGGTGGAGACCAGCAGTGCTGACGCAATGCCTTTAAAATCAATTGTGTGATTCCACAGCACAGTGGTCTGGGCCATGTGCAGCTGACTGGTTCCGGCACTAAGCTGGTAGGCGTGGACAGTGGCGGCCCATGTGGAACTCTCCCCAGGGTTGACAGGCTACTTGGGGTTCTGGGACTGCCATTTGCCTGTAGTTGCACACTCTGTCCCCTTGAGCTTTGCTACTTCAGGCTTTTGCTCTAGAAGAACCCAGGGCACAGAGACGGTCTCAAATAGCATTTTTTTTAAAGTAAAAAGATGGATAGCCTCCAAGGAATGAGACCCCCCCTCGCCCCAAGGCCGTCCTCTGGAATATGCGGTTGCACGCTCATATGCACATGCAACTCTCGTGTACACGCTTGAACACACACAAAGAAGCCAGTGTTTTCTGAGAGGGACACTGGAAGACAGGGATCAAGTAGACTGTGGGCTTCTAGTGCCCTAAATCACCAACAACCTTGAAGGTCAGGCAGCTCAGACTGGTCTCTATTCACACAGAGCTCAGATGCCTATCATGATGGTTCAAGTCTGTAATCCCAGCACTTGAGACGCAGACGGGAGGACCACCAAAAGTTCCAGGCCAGCTAGGACTACATTATATAGAGACTCCATCTTGAAAACTAAAAGCCGTCATGCTGCCAGCCGAAACCAGGACCTGCAGAGCAAACCACAAATATCACTTTCTTCAAGCTCATGAGTGAAACTGGGCAGAATAACGAGAGCCACCTCAGAAGGTCACTGTGGGGATCAAATAAAATATGCGTGTAACGTTCTTAGTGAGGTGACAGCACCCCGTCAATCTCCAGGAAACGGCAGCATTGTGGGCCTCACCCTCAGCACTACCCAGGCACAGTTGCTTCTTTGTCTCCCTGCCTCCGGCCACACACTCCAATCTCAGTTGGCTCCCGAATCAAAGCTTCCTCGCCCGCTGGATTTCGACACAGGAGGCCCTGCTTCTGGGCTCCTTCTGGCCTGGCAGGAACCAGATCATGCTGGGCTGAGGCCTTAGGCACCCAGGTGCAGTGGGCAAGGGAGGTGCCACGCCCTCTAGTGGACGGAAGTGGATGCTGAGCTCAGGTGAGCTGGCATGTGCGGGCAAAAATGTTCTGTGATCTCATGTGTTCTCTCCAGGCAGACATCAATCAATCAATCAATCAATCAAGCAAGCAATAAAGCAGCTCATCAAAGGGAGTACAAAGAGAAATCAGGGGCCAGGCACCTCCAACATCCACACCCTGATCCACCCTGTGTGCTATTCAGACTTGATGCTAAAGGAAGCAAAAGGAAATCACACTGGTAGGCACGTGCTTTCTAATTTGATATGGGTGTATAACACCATTGGGTGTGTGACTCGCAGGGTCCTCCCTTCCTGTGTGCCACCTCTTCCCTTGACTGACTGTTTCCTTAGGACATTTTTAATCCCAGGAGGTCCCATCTGTCAGATGTTGGCCTCACTTCTCAAGCGACTGGAATCCTACTGAAACAGTCTCTGCCAATGCTGATGCTCGGAAGGGTTTGCCTTACTTCATCCCCCACCAGTCTCAGGGCTTGTAGCAAGCTTTGGTCCATGTACAGCTGCTAAGATCCAGCCCATTCTTCTACATGCAGAATCTAGTTTTCCTATCATCACTTGTTGAAAATATTGCCTTTTTATTTTACATGCATGAATGGTTTGCCTGTGTGTACTATATACCACACACATGCCCAGTGCCTGCAGGGGTCAGAAGAGGTCATTGACCCCACCCTGGGACTGGAGTCACAATGGTTCTGGGTTACCATGTGGGTGCTGGGAACAGAAACTGAGTCCTCCACAAGAGTAGTAGGTGCTCTTAACTGCTGAGCTCTTCTCTCTATCCCCATTTTATAAATTTTAAAATTATGTATACGTATGTCTCTGTCTGCGAGTATGCCTACCTAGGAGTGCAGTACCCATGAAGGCCAGAAGAGGGCACTGGAACCACTGGAGCTGGAGTTACAGCTTGAGCTCTCGAGCAGATGCTGGGAACCAAACTTTGGTCCTCTGCAAGAGCATCAAGTGCTCTTAAGCACTGAGCCATCATTACATTCCACAAACATTTTTTAAAAGTCAACTTTTGGAAACAGCTCTATTCAGCTGTCACTTAGTCAGTGCAGTGTAGTTCACCAATTAAACATACATGTAGGCTGCACATTCATAGACATAAAATAAAAATGGACATTTGGAGCTCTTTGTCAAGAATCAAGTGTACACAGCTTTGTGGGCTTATATGTGTTTATGCTAGATGAAGAGAAAGTAGTGTGTTTATGCTAGATGAAGAGAAAGTAGAAGAAAAGCCATTTGGAGGAACAAAGGTAACTGATGGGGGAGGGAAACAGAGAATGGGGCTGAAATATACGTGCAAATCTAAATGGCCTTTTGCTTAATGTTACTGTGGCAGTTTGAATGACGAGACTCTCTAGACTCCTATGTTTGAATGCTTGGTCCCCAGTTGGTAGAACTGTTTGGGAAGGACTAGGAGGTGTGGCCTTGTTGGAGGAGGTGTGTCACTGGCTTTGAGGCTTCAAAAAGCCCATTCCATTCCCAGTTAGCTCTCCAACTCCCGATTGTGGGTCAAGATATAAGCTCTTACTTAGTTCATCTCTCCTCCAAGCTTTTCCTCTGTCAACATAGACTCAAACCCTCTGAAAACATAAGCCAATTAATGCTCTATTTTTTTAAGTTGCCTTGGTCATGCTGCTTTGTCATAGGAATAGACAACGATCATGACAACTGTGCCCAACTCTGAAGACACTAAATGCCACAAGCTGCAGGCTTTTAATTGATTAAGTAATCACTCAATGGAGCTATTTCCAATAGTTGTTTTTTTAAAAAAAAAAAAATAAATGTTGAGAGTTAGAAAGATGGCTCAGTGCTTAAGAGCACTTGATGCTCTTGCAGAAGACCAGTTTGGTCCCCAGCATCTGCTCTAGCAGCGCACAACCACCTGTGACTTCAGCTCCAAGGGTTCCAGTGCCCTCTTCTGGCCTCTTTGGGTACTGCACTCATACATGCATACACCTACAGATACAGACCTATGCATAATTTCTAAAGTAATAAAATAAGAATAGAGGAATGACTCAGCAGGAAAGAACATTTGCCACCCTGGCAGAGGACTCTGTTTCTACTCCCAGCACCCACATGATGGCTCAGAACCACATGTAACTTCAGTCCCAGGGGATCCAATGGCCTCTTCTGACCCATGCAGACACTAGTCATGCATGTGGTGTATAGTACACACAGGCAAAACATTCATACATATAAAACAAAAATAAATCTTAAATAAATGATGGCAAAAATTTTTATGTTGCCATACTTTCCCAAACACACACTTGTTAATTATTGAAGTTGGAAGATGTCTGTAAACAGATTTAAACAACAAAACAAAATAAAACAATTTGAGATTCAGAAGATTTTTTCAGTTCCCCCATCAGAGAATTATCTAGAGAGGGAATTAAGGTTTGTGTCAAGTTGAGACAAAAACAAGACACTGAGAGTGATCAGTCAGAATAAGGGGATGACTTGGTTGTTGAAAGAGTTTGAAGAGCAGAGGCACAAGGTTAAGGACCAGGAAGGCTGCACAGAGGAGGTGGCTGGGTGACACCTCGAACCTTTGTAAAACTTGCTAGTAGCTCTCCTGAGAACAGCAGCCTCTCTTCGGACCCTGCCCACTTGCCTAGTCCTCCATTTTCTCATATCACAGTCCTAAAGAAGACATGCACACCATCAAGGGGGAAAGATGTCCTTCCCTCTGCAAGTCAACCCAAGCAAAGCAAAACCACATGGTCATCCCCTGATGGAGGATGAGGGGAGACCCAGCCCAGGAAGGCTCAGGCCACAGGAGGAAACTGTTGCCATTTGAGTGTGATCTATCTAAAAACGATGCACCTGGGGAAGGCTCAATTGCTGGGAGGTAGAAACAAAATGTGGGAAGCCTTTGCATGATATTTCCTGTCCCTGGCTGCTTACTGCTACCCTTTCTGTTTCCTGGCTGCTGTAAGGGGGGCAGCTTCGCTCTGCCACACCCAGCCCCCTGGATGCCTGTCTCATTACAGGGTGACAGCAATGGAACCAGCTTACCAGAGACTGAAATCTCTGAAACCAGGAGCTGAAATAAATATTGTCCCATTCTGAGTTGTTTTCTATGCTGTTTTTTTTTAATAGTAAAGGAAGGTTAACTAACAGGAACTTCAGGCATGTTGGAAAACAACATACTCAGATCTGTGGCTGGGGGTTGGTCTCAGAGGGAGCTGAGAGAGGATGGGGGTAGGTCCCCAAGCTGATCCAAGCTTTTGGATTTAATAAATTAAGTTCCATTTTATTTTTTGATTAGCAGAACATATACTAGGGACATTGTCCAACCCAATAATGCAAATATTGGATAAGGATTGGCCCACACCATTTCATAAAAGTATTAACTAAAAGAGCTTACCTGAGCCAGTCATAGCGGTATATGACATTAACTCCAGCATTTGGGGGGCAGATCTCTATGAGTTCAAGGCCAGCCTGATATACATAGTGAGTTTCAGAAATGTCAGTGCTATGTAGAGAAATCCTGTCTCAAAAGAAAAAAAGAGAGAGAGGGGGGGGGGAAGAAGGGAAGAAGAAAGGAAGGAAAGAAGGAAGGAAGAAAAGAAAAGAGAAGAAAGGTTGTTTCAAGTGAAGAGGACAGGGCAGGTCCATGGGGGTGGGAGGAGACTGGTGAAGGGTAAATATCACAGTCTGGAGGGACAGCTGAAGACTGATCTGGGATTGTCCCGGGAGCATTGAGGCCGTGTGGACCCCTTACTCTATAACCTGAGTAGCTAACTGCTGGGTCCAATAATAAACATGTGTTTCAAGATGTCAGACGAAATTTATCCTGAACATTTTCCAGCTCTCAGCTCTAACTGAAGAGGTGGCAGTCATACTTCTTTCTCATTTAGGATGTGCTGGTGGGGGCTGGAGAGATGGCTCAGCAGTTAAGAGTCTCTTCTGCTCTTGCAGAGGACCTGAGTTTAGTTCCCAGCACCCATGTTGGGCAGTGCAGAAGGACCTGTAATTCCTGCTCCAGGGAATCTGATGCCCTCTTCTGGCCTCCACAGGCAATGGCACTCAGACACACAAGTCAAAACGAAGTGTGCCTAATAAGATAAAATGTGCTAGTCTCTTAGGTTCTCTGCTTCTTCCCCAGGCACAATTTTCTGATATTTCCTTGAACTGGTTGGAAGTGTAGCCTCCCAGGACCACCCAGGGAACCACAAATCAGAAGCGACACCTTGTCACAGCCCTGACTGACTCAGATGCATGCTGCCCCTGGAATGCCACTCATGGAACTGGGGGTCCTGGGGTGACGGGGGAAAGGTGAGGCTAGTGTGTAAGTGTCAGCGTGGAGATAGGCATTAAGAAGAGAAAGTCTTGGTAGCGTGTGACCCTCCCTTTTAGGTCCACCTGTGCTCATTTGTGCCCCCCCCCGTCCATCACAACAGAAGAGCAGACCGAACCACCAACCTCTGTTGAGTTAAGTTTCGCAAAGCAAAAAAACAGCAGCTGGCATTTTCATTGGTTCCCAAGCACACCTCGGAGATTATTTTTATCTTTAAAAAAATTAATTTTATTATTTTTCTAGACATTTATTTACTTAGGTACATAGGTGTGGGCATGTGTGTGCAACTTGCAAGATGCAACTTGCAAGATGCAACTTGCAAGATGCAACTTGCAAGATGGGAGGGCAACTTGCAAGAGTAGGCTCTTTCCTTCTGCCATGCAGCTCTGTGGGATCAAACTCAGGTCGTCAGGTTTGGAAGCAGGCTCCTTCACCAGCCAAGCCAGGCAGACAGCCCCTGTTTTATCTTCGAAATCTCTGAGAGTTAAACACAGAAACGGTAACATTGTAACCCTGGAATCTGACAATTAAGACAACACTGTAACCCTGGAATCTGACAATTAAGGCAACACTGTAACCCTGAAATCTGACAATTAAGGCAACACTGTAACACTGGAATCTGACAAGGCAACACTGTAACCCTGGAATCTGATAATTAAGGCAACACTGTAACACTGGAATCTGATAATTAAGGCAACACTGTAACACTGGAATCTGATAATTAAGGCAACATTGTAACCCTGGAATCTGACAATTAAGGCAACACCGTAACCCTGGAATCTGACAAGGCAACACTGTAACCCTGGAATCTGATAATTAAGGCAACACTGTAACCCTGGAATCTGATAATTAAGGCAACACTGTAACCCTGGAATCTGATAATTAAGGCAACATTGTGACCCTGGAATCTGACAATTAAGGCAACACTGTAATCCTGGAATCTGACAATTACCTGGATACTGTCTTGGGTTAGCATGCCATCATCTGGTGAATGTGTTCCTTTGCTCCCTCTGCATTTTGAGCAGAGAGGTGGCCGAGAGCCACAGGTGTCCGGCTCTCACAGCTTTCGGCGAACTAGACAAGGTTGCCAGGAGAGAGTGTAACAATCTGGGATGGCTTGATGCAAGAAAGGTGGCCATGCGGATGGAACTGGAACATCAAGAAACTGGTTGGCCCTGGACGGGACCCTGGTAAGACGGAACAAAGGGCCCACAGCTGTGTCTGATTGGGTCACCCTCCACACAACTATCTCGTGGACGACAACCTCAGAGCAGGGTGACTATCGAGGTGACGCTCTGCCACTTTGAGATAACAACAGCCTGACTGTCACCAGTGTGATGGCATGTCCTGGCTTGGCTGTACCAGACAGTGACTAGGGTGGCCTTCTTGTGTGTCTACACTGGCCTAAGCAGCTACTGTGTGATCTAAAACTCCCTTACAAACCATGTCTTCTGGAACTGGGAAGCTGTGCCCGAGAAACTCTGTCTAGGGTCGCAGGGACCTTGCAGTCGGAGCTGAGGGAACAAAGCTGTCCTCATAAGCATGTTTGCCATCTTGATGGGTCTTGTCTCACAAATGAGACAGATACCCAGCATTTTAGTGTCAGACATGGTAGCTGTTCCCGGTACATGGACAGCACCGTGCAGGTGGGAGCCAAGATGCTGGAAGCAGGTCTGGGTGAACCTAATGGGAGGAGGGGCTACGGGCAGAGCCCCTCCTGTCTCATGGAGGCCTGGAGGCTGAATACTTGGCTAGCGCTAAGCTAACCAGAGTGGTTAGTCTCTTCTGTTTTAAAGGGAGGATAGTGGGTCACCCAGGCTGGCTTCAAGCTCACTATGTCACCAAGAATAACCTTGAACTTCTGATCCTCCTGCTTCCGCTTCTGGGACACTGTCTTAGTCAGTGTTCTACTGCTGTGAAGAGACACCATGACTACTGCAACTTTCATAAAGGAAAGCAATGAGCCGGGGCTTGCTTCCAGTTCCAAGGTTTAGCTCATCACCACCATGGAGCTGAGAATGATGGTGCACAGGCACCAGAAAGAGAGCCTCTAGGCTTGGGATGGGCTTTTGAGACCACCCCCAGTGATACTCTTTCTCCAATAAGACCACACCTCCTAAGCCATACAAATAGAGCCACTCCCGGGTGACCAAGTATTCAAAGCTATGAGTCTATGGGGGCCATTCCCATTCAAAACACCACAGATACAAAGCCTGGTTTGCATGGTGCCGGGCATGGAACCCAGAGCCTCCTGCATGCCAGATAGGTGTTCTACCAGCCAGTGATGGTTAAGTTTGGCAGTCATCTTGATTGAACTGGGAGCCACTGAGGTTAGCAAGGCACATGCCTCGGTGTGTCTTGAGGGTGTTTCCAGAGAGGACTGATGGGTAAGTGAATCAGGAGATGGGGAGAAAGCTGTGCCTGGCGGCTGCTGGAGACACACACTGTGAGTGTCCCAGATGGAAGCCTTCGGTTCTAAAAGGAGTGGAGTTCTGAAAACCCTGAGCAGAAGATCCAATTGAGAATGGCCTTCGTGAGGACAGACCTTACAAGACACCATGTATGTGATTACCTCAACAGTCACATCCTGACAAGACTTGGAACCACCAGGGAGACACACCTCCAGGCATCTGCAGAGAGGATCAACTGAGAGACCTTTTCATGGGTGGCCCAGACACAGAGGTCTGAGGGAAGCAGTCCTTGCTTCCCCGGAGGGAGTGCATATGCGCGCCACTGCCATCACCTCACGGTGACATAAGGATACCAGTGACTCCCCAGGAAGCTCCAGGCCTTCAGTGTCTCCCTGTGGCTGCTGACGTGTATGGCCTCGTGAGCTGAGCAGCTACCGAGTCTCAGAGTCTCCAGCCTGCAGGTGGCCATTGCTGAACAACCCAGCTCCCACTGCATAAGTCAGCCAAATGCATGTCCCTTTCATAACATACATGCATTCTGTTGGTTCTGTCCCTCTGGAGAGCTCTGCCAAAGACAACATCTACCCAGACAGGAAGTAGAATGGGGGAGGGCGAAGGAGGTTGGTCTTACGTGGGACTGAGCTTCAGTTAGCGTTTGAAGACATTCTAGGCATAGAGAGTTTGCTCAGTGCCACTGAACTGTGTGTTTAATGACGGTTGGCATGGTGAATTACATTTCGCTGTAATATGCATTCTTGAGGTAGTTAAGAACACTGGCCACTTTCGCAGAGTAGCCAAGTTTGGCTCTCTGCTCTGACATGGAGGCTCACAACCATCCGCAGCTCTAGCTCTAGGGGATCTGTCGCCCTCTTCTGGCCTCTGTGTGTACCTGTGCTCACATGCACATACATAAAGACATATACCTACACACTATCAAAAATAAAACTTAAAAAATATATCATTGGACCAGTGGGTAGAGGCATTTGCCACCAAGTCTGAGGGCTTGAGCTGCACCGCTGGGATCGTCACAGTGGAAGGAGAAAACCGAGAACCACAGGTCGACCTTTGCATGCCCACAGTGGCACTCATGAACTAGCCCTGACGCAAATAAATAAATAAATGTCTTGTTTTGTTTTTTAAGTTTTTAAAAAGTCATCCTCCAGGCAGAGTAGGATGGCTTCACAGCAACATTGGCCCAGTGTGGTTTACATTAACAAAAGCCTCTTGGATCATGAGCCACACTGATGCCACCTGCCCCTTATTCTCTTGAATGGTATTAGGAAAGTAACCAAAATTTGGTTCCTTCTGACAGAAGCTGTTGACCTGGCATTAAAATGAATTATTTTGCATTGTCCTACTGACCCCTACTGTGTGTTCTCAAACACACCTTACCTGTCTCTAGCTGTAATAAAGTGTGACCTGGCCCACGCTGGTCCCTGCCTCGCTACTGTGGCATCAGGACAGGTCATGTGGCATAGGGAAACCACCCAGACAGACAGTTCACACAGCACAAGGCTAAGGAGGAAAGATGGGTTGCATCGCGGGTGTGAGTCCCAGGGAAGTGGGCCCCCATTTCCTAAAATGTGTTTTTGACAAATGACTCTTCACGGCTCACAGAAACCCAGTATTCTAGAGTGGTGTCAAAATTTTATATCTGTGGATTCCACAGAGCCCAGGGCCAAGGAGCTGAGGGTTGGGTTGTGAGACATCCGTGGGAGGTGGGGATGGGATCCCCAGGGCAGGCTGCCTGGTTACTTTAACCCAATCGGTGAGCTCTGAGTTCAGTCGAGAGATGCTACCTCCATCCAAAAGGGGAGCGGACCTGACATCAGCTTCTGGCTTCCATATGCATGAGTGCGAATGTGGTAAATTTTAATAGACAAGAAAGTGGAGATGTGTAAAGATGGGACTGTTGAGTCTCCCAGCTCCCCGAAGATGGAACCATAACCTGAGAGCATCACACAGCCCAACATCCTCTCCCCAAAGGGCTGGATCCGGTGCTGGAAAGAGACCCTCATGGTAGGACTTGGGCTTTGCCATTTGCTGTTGGGACTAAAGTGTGGTTGCTTTACTGATTTGTGACTTCACTGTCCACATAACAGGGATGGCAACAGTGCTTCCTATGTAAGGTGGCTGGAGACCAGACACAGGACGGC
Source organism: Myodes glareolus (assembly GCF_982192425.1). Classification (NCBI taxonomy): domain Eukaryota; kingdom Metazoa; phylum Chordata; class Mammalia; order Rodentia; family Cricetidae; genus Myodes; species Myodes glareolus. The sequence continues at coordinate 50,363,251 of NC_142047.1, forward strand.
TAAAAAGGAAATGGATGCTCCAATGAAAGATGGGTGTCAGTGTGGGGTCAAGATGGGTCAAGGACTGGCTGGGCTCACATGGCTGCTGTGTGAGGATGCTGAGGCAGAGCGAGGCCTGCAGACTCCGTTTCCAGGTGGAGACTAAATACCATGCGGGCTGACTGAGGCTAGTGGTGGGGAATGGTCACAGTGAGACCTTTGAAGGCCTCTCTATGCCTTGTGAGGCTGTCTCTATGGTCTACAAGGAAGGAGTGCTCACGCTTACTACTTCCTGTTTCCTGTTTCTGGTTTCCTGTTTCCTGTCGAGATTAACCATTGGTAGTCACCAGAAGTGGCTCAGAGGAGGGTTTGGGAGAAGTTGCTGTAGTTTCTTTCTTCTCCCATCCCCACATATCTGGCCATGGCTCTCTACAGCTAGCTCCCTGTCCCTATTGGCAGTGACTCTCCAGCTTGGTCTGTCTTCTAGATGCTTCTTGTCTTTTGTTGGTTCCCAAACTCCACCCTGGCTTGATGCATACCTGCTTCATGGCATCCTCTTCAGCTACCTCCATAGGACCTTCCCTGGTGGGATAGTGACCTTGCAGGAATAGAGTGTCTGGCCACAGAGTGCACAGTACCAAAGGGATGGAGCAGCTGCCTACAGAGTGCTGAGATCTGGGTACTGTGGACAGTACTGGGGATGAGTGACTGGCCCCAGAGGTGCTGCTGCAGCTTGTCTGTCTGACTCTTCGGGAGAACTGAGCTGGCTCAAGCCTATCGCCAACACCCAGGGGTTGGTGGCAGCTCCTTCTGCCCCTTACCCTTCCAGTTCTGCATTGTCTGGCTCATGGCTGCATCCTTCCGACCATGATGACTTGGGAATCCCAGGTCATCTCTGTGTCCCAAGGTCTTTGTCACATTTTTCAAAGTCTCTTTTGCCTCAGGAGGTGGCACAGGCACAGGTCCTGGAGATGAAGACGTTGCTGGAGGCGAAGGCTTGCAGAGTACAGAGCAGTGCCACAGGCAGTTCTACGGTAGGGAAGCTCCCCTGGACTGGGGGTTGAGCATGCTCTGGGCACTTGGCATGGAGCTGCGGGCAGCTATGCTTTCTGACACGCCCTGGGGCAGCAGTTCTCAACCTGGGGTCATGACCCTTTCAGACAGGTTGCCTAAGACCATTGGAAAACACAGATATTTACGTTATGATTCATAACAGGAACAAAACTAGTTATGAAGTAGCAATGAAAATAATTTATGGTTGGGGGGCCTCTCCACGATGTGAGGAATTGTATTAAAGGGTCACAGCATTAGGAAGGCTGAGAACTGCTACCGGAGGGGTTTCTTCCTGGAAAAAGAAGATTCCTTCATGTTCTAGGGCTTTGCTCACCGTACTGGTTACAGACAGAGAGGACCTAGTGGGTCAGATTCCTGCTCTCTGCTCATTGTGCTTCCCTCTGTGAGTGGATTCATAGTAGCTAACAGCCATAGTGGAACAGGAGGCTCCACCGTTGCCGGGTCTCAGGGCCAAGAACACAGCACTCTCTTCCCCCCCTTGACACAAGGCCCCCACTGACTTTCACTTCCAGAGCAAGCCACTCAAATGCTCCTGATCCAACATGATGAATAACAGGCAGGGGGCACGCAGGCAGACACTGGCTCCCTTTTCCCCCTAACTCGCTCCCTCTATTATTTATATACAGTGTAACTCGCCAAGGCGAAACTCTAAACCTCTTGTCGCCGCATGGATCCCTCTGTGCCTCCCCAGGTGAGAGCTGATTGGTCTGCCTGACCTCTTCAGCGGCCTGCTTTAGCTTGACTACTGTGAAGCCTCCCGAAGCTGAGCCCCCCGACCATCACTGGCTTTGCTCTGCAGTTCAAGGCAATCCTTCCACTCACTGTGAGCTCTGTTTATTATTGCAGAGAGGCAATTTTCAAGTGGGCTGTGGTACTTGTTCAAATTAAGGTGAAGAATGTGGACCACATCCGGGCTCCTCACCTGATGCCTCAAAGGCCTCTTGTATGTCCAGGCCCCGCCCGGCTGAAGGTCTCAATTGGCTCCAAGGAGGACTAAGACCACCTGTCTAGCAGACAGGGACAGAGCAGGGCCAAGCAGGGTGCCTGCAATGCTGGCAGGCTGGGGGCACCTGCTAATCTGGGACGGAGAGACTGCTAGAGAAGGTTGCAGAGCTCCAGTTGAGAGACTTTGACCATGACAAAAGAAGAGTGTGTAACCCACAGGCGCCTTAAGGCCAAGTTCTGCTCTTGCTGTGGACTCCAGGCTAGCGGATGAAGGAAACCGTCTACCATGACCTGACGGCTCCTGGCATCTCTGAGTCTGGGTTACATCAAAAGGAAGGGGTGTAGCATTGTGACAAGCTAAACTACATGCAAGCAGAGCCCCTTAACGAGATCGCCAAGGGCTACATCCTAGCACACACAGATGTCATTCTTTCTCCCAAGGACTTGAGATGCTCGGCAATTTTGTGTTTTCTGCAGGCACACGCCTCTGGAGTTTGGGAACTAGGCCTACCAAGCAACCCAGCTACAGTCTTCTTCCTCTTCTTCTTCTTCTTCTTCTTCTTCTTCTTCTTCTTCTTCTTCTTCTTCTTCTTCTTCTTCTTCTTCTTCTTCCTTCTTCTCCGTCTTCTTCCTTCTCCTTATTCTACTTCCTCCTCCTTCTCCTCCCCCCCCTTTCTTCTTTTTCTTCTTTTCTTGTCTTGAGACAGGGCAGGGTGTCTCAAATTTACCTAGACTGGCCTGGAACTCATTCCACAGCACACAAAGGTCTTGAACTTGTGAGGCCCCTACCTCCATCTCCAAGCTGCTCAGATGACAGACTCATGCCAGCAGGTCTGGCTGTGAAACTCTTTTGAGAAGGGTTTGCTGTGGAGTCAGAGGATAGAAGTAACAGCGCCAGGAGGCCAGTTGGGATAGCAAATCTTCATCCATGCTCTCTCCCTAGTGGCAGACTAATACCCACTGATGGTGTCTGCCTGAGCTGAGTGAGCACAAGAATCCCTCCTGGGGAGAAGCTTATGCTCACAGTTCTGAGATTCCCAAATGCCATTTTCCCAGAATTAGCAAGTAGGTGACAGACCACAGGCAAAGGCCTGATGCCGCCCCACCCAAGGGTTGCTGCATCTAACTCTTTCTAGGTGGCTGGTTGGAACAGCTACCTGAGGCAGAGAGCACTTTCTTCAAGATGCTGAGAGGAAGGAGATGACAGAGCGACATCTGAACAGGTTGCAGTATTTGGTCATCTTTGCTCAGCCTGGGAAGCACAGGATACCTCCTAAAGATACTTCTGGTTCTTCCAATGGCCAACAGTGGAAAAAGAAGGGGCACTGGGGTGGAATAAAGTGCTGCTCTTTTTTCTAGAGCAGCAGTATGAAGCCACCCTCATAAATGTTTTAAAATGTCATTTTTAAGTTTAGGAGCAAGGCAAGAGTATCCAGCCCCTCCTCCACTGCCATCACCTCCCAGACTTGGGAAGTTGGGCATCAAGTGGCTTTTGTCCAAACTCTGGCACCGGTGGCTCCCTAGAGCTGGGTTCTAGGCTCCAGGCTGTGCTCTTGATTTATGGCCACGTTCTTGATTTGCAGAAACGACCTCGTGTGAAGCCTTGAAGCAACACTTTCAGTGAGCAGGAGGAGCAAGCAGGGGAGGAGCCTTGGGTGCAAACAAACTCCAGAGCGTTGGGATCCTACCTCACGTCTCAGGCACTTTACATGGCTAGATACGCACTCTGAGTCCTGCTGTCCATGAAAATATGGGCGGCTATGGGTCTCTCCGAGGCTTCTTGTCATAAATGTTATTCGTGTCGTCTGTGAGCTGCCCCTTCCCCGTTCTCTTTGATAACTGTGGGTGTATTCATCTCCACTGACAGTACTGAACCATCACCAAACTACTTCCAAGCAGCCAAGACCAGCCCAGGCTTTCCCGTTTGGGAGCACTGACAGCCAGCTGCAGGGGACTGTACTTCAGGGCTGGAAAGACATTGGCTTTATGGTAGGGAGGTTGGCTGTGTTTCTGGGAGGTGCGAAAGCATTGCGCTAGCTCTATGGCCTGTGATAGGCTGTGTCTGGGGGTCAAAGTGGGGGTAGCTGAGGAGCCTACCCGGGCCCTGTTGCCTGGGATGGATGAGGGACCCAGGGTGTAATTGCAAGCTAGTGCATTCCTCGTCAGCACGGCGGTGAGCCCCCGCAGGAGAGCTGCCAGTGCCAGCACTGAACAGATCCAGGGCAATTTGGCCAGTGGGTGGTCTCCTCATCACCCGCAATTAGACATGAGCAAGCCCTGCCCCAAGACATTGCCACAGTGACGCAACTGCTGCTCGGACGCAGGCCCTGGGCTTCTCATCCACCCCAACAGCTTTGGGAACTGCTCAGAAAGCCACCTCTGGGCCTCCGGGTAGGGCTTCTGAGATGCCTCAGGATGTCTTTGCGGCAGGTTGAGATGCAGCCACGATGCTGGCAGGCAAGTGTTAGCGCTGCCGCATCACTCATGGGAACAGAGGGAGGAACACGCTCCCAGAAGGCTTAGCGGGAATAGGCCTGACGTCAGCCTAGGGCGCTCTGTAATGAGAGTTTTTTTCTTTCATCCTTTTGGTTATTTCTTTTTTCTCTGTCGGATAAACCCACTATCCCCATCCCCCGCCTTTCTCAATGTGGTCAATGTCGACCACAGATATCATTTTAACCCCTTCACCTTTTAGGTTGTGGGGCAGGGTGGAAGCTACTTCTTAAGCTTTGTGTCTTTGGCAGTGTTGGGACCGGGCTCTGTGGTCCTTCCGCCTGTCTCTGCAGAGAGGCAGGGTGGGTACCATTTGTTCAGGGGCAGAACTATGAGCTCGCAGGTGGCAATGGAGAGGAGGTGACAAAGGCAGCCTGCCGTGGGCACACACTGTCTACCCTTCCAAGGGTTTCATAATGCCCTGCCCATCACCAGGTGATAAGGGCAGCCAGGGGCTCTGGGAGGCAAGCCAGCTGTTTCGCAGCCTGCTGAACAACTCCCAGGCACAGTCACAGATTCTGTGAATCAAATCCAGGATGCTCAGTTAGCGCTGAGTTCCAGATAACCACGGTGTTGGCAACTGTGTTGCCTTCCTGTGTCTGCTGGAACAAGTTGTCAAGCTCTCTCTGTCTCTCAGTCTGTCTCTGCCTCTCTGTCTCTGTCTCTGTGGGGAGGTGCAGGGGCGGGAGGAAGAGAGCAATGAGCAGTCTGTGGATTAGGGAGAGAGCAATGAGTGGTCGGTCTGTGAACTAGCCAGGGAGTGGCAGGACCTCTCCTTCGGAGGCTCTAAGGTTTTTTTCACTTCTGGTGGCCCGGGGTGACCCCCAGCTTGTAGACAGGTCACTGGGACCTCTCTGCCTTTGTCTTCACACAGCACCCTCTTCCTGTGTTTTCGGACCTTTGAACATCATTTTCCTGAGGGTGCAGGGGTTGACATTGTCTCCACTCACTCAGGAGAGTTCACTGAGCAGTGTTGGTGGGTGTCTCTGAGGAAGGAACATTCTGGAAGCACTCTGAAGAAGGGAGGGCTGGAATGGGCTGCCTCTGAGGGAGGAGTGTCGCAGCGCAGGGAGCAACAAATATGTAGGTCCTAAGGAAGGGGCATCACGGGATGCAGAAGGCTCAGCATAAGACAGTGCCCCTCGGACTGCGTTTTCCATCTTGTGGCTTCAGGCTTTTAAATACTGACTTGTCAAAAAAAGAACCTTCAAGTTGAGGCGGGGACATGGCTTGACCAAGGGGCATGGTCACTCAGTGTTGATCCAGTCAACTTGAAGTTTAGAGACAGATTGAAATTCTTAAAGATAGCTATTCCACCCATAAGGGACCATAGTGTCTTCTTATAAATAAAAAGTTTTTATGGGGGGGGGAAATGAAATTCATAGAAATGGAAATGGTGGCAGCATTACATACTAATTTTATGTCTGTCTGTATGTACGGGTATATACACACATGCACAATTTACTTTCTGGCTTACTGGTGGTGCATTTTCAAATGCTGGGATGAGAATCTCACACCCAGGAACAAGCCACAAGCCAGCACGTAGCCATGGAAACAAAGAAGCCAGTATCTCCTACTGTCAGGCTCCCAGCCTTACTCCTGACCCTAACTAATGCCTCAGCACACAGCCGCCATGGTAGACGCAGTGGATGCTGGAGGGAAGTCTCAGCCATTGGTGTGGGTGGACAGTCTGGAGACAGAGGAAGTCCGTGGCAGACAGCGAAGTGACCCCTGGAGACACAATCTAGACAACCCTGCCCCCATAATGAAGGACTGAGGTGGCTGCGGAAGGCCACTCTGACAATCAGCACAGCAAGGCCTTCGTGAGTATCTGGGGGGTTAGAGTTCACAGCTAATTACACACTCAGGGAGGGAAAACTACCCAAGGAGGGAAGAGGAGCCAGGATGCATCCAAGGCTAGGAAGGCCTTGCACTTCATTCTGGGGACCACGACAGTCCCTCTAGCGCCCAAGGATGCAAAAGCACTACTCGGAAACAAAGCCTGGAGACTTGTCTTTCCAGAACAAAGAACGTGAAAGATTACAAACTCCAGATCCCAGGACGATGCAAGCGTCTTTGTCCTGCTTCTGATGAGCACAGCAGGTCCAGAAAAATCAGTCCAGAAAAAGAATGTCCCTTTCTGCAGGTCTAACAGACCCATGTTAAGGGTAGGTCTCCCCCTCAGCTGACCACATGCCAATCATACCTATGCATACTTGCATAAGCACACCTAGATCCAAGCCCTGCCTACCCCAAGCTTCTTCCCATTCTGTCAATCAGATGGACAGTTGCACAATCAGATGCACCGCGCTGATCCAGTGTCATGTCACTCTCAATGAGCGTGCTCAGAGCCCAAGGTCTTTCTCCTGACACTGGACCTTCCGCTCCACAAGGGACCCAGAGACCAGTCCATCCAGCGCCCTGGAAATGAGTCCAGAACACCCCCCTGGACTCTGGCTCCAGCCACCTTGGGAGTGTACACACCTGCCTGAGATGGTTGTTGCCGAGGCTGTGCCTGCTGCTGCATCCTTGTGCGGATGCCCCGAAGGGGCAAGTGGATGTCCAGCTGCATCCAACCCTGAGTCAGAGGGCAGACAGTCCTTCCAGGGGACTTTGATGTCCAGTCTACACAAGCCTGGCCTCTTTCCAAGCAGATCAGCACTGGCAGGAACCAGGGAACCACCCACCAGAGAGATACAGCCATTCTGAGATGGCACAGTCCTGGCTACCTGTTCACACAGGTCTTGGGTTAGCAGGCTGAGCCTGAGACTCTCTGCCTGAAGGCTGAGGGTGTACCTGGGTTCCCACTGCACTGTGGAAAGTGAGCTCAAATCTCCCTCTTCGTGGGGAGATCCTCCTCCGTATGGTGTCTATGCAAGAGGGCAGATGCACACGGGGCTGCTGTGGCTTGCGGCAGGGTGGGAGGTAGCAGGACACCCTCAGCTTTCTGCTGTTTCAGGGTCTGCTTTGAATCAGTGTTGTCTAAAAACCATTCAGGTATTTTTTCCATAGGGTCCCTCTGGGGTCTGGGATGGAGTCTAGAGCATCAGCGGGGGCCACCATGAGTGCCCTCTGGTGCTGCTGCAGACCATTTCCCATGAAGGAAGGCTGGCACAGGGTTGAGCAAGTCCCTAAATGTGCTTGGTGGATACAAGGATGTTGGGATGTTGGGAGGCATAGGGAGGGGCTTCTGTAGGTAGACGGACCTGGGAACCAATGCCAGCCTCAGCTAAGGGTCACCTTTGCCCCCTGGTAGCCCACCTCTGTGAAGTTGGAAGACTCCCGACAGCTCCAGCTCAGAAGCGTATGCCAGTTTGTTCCTGTACCATCTCTGAGATTGCTTTATCCTCACCAAGCAGGCAGAGTGGTGGGGGCATATGGGCAGGCAGTGCTGAGTGTGTCTCCATCATTCTGCCCTCTGCTCCAAAGGCACAGAACCCAGCTCTGTTCCTCACTTAGCTGACGTCTGGAGAGGCTGGTCTCCCTTCATCCTCTCACCCACAGGAACTCATCAAGACTATAGCTGTGAGTTTGGGCTTCGTAATAGCAGACTTCTTTTCTCACACTGAGGCTGTTCTCCAGAGTCCTCTCTATGTGACTTGCAGGAAATATCCTCCTCCTGTGTCCTCATAAGTTCATCCCCTGAAATGAGTGTGCCGTTCTGGGTGACAGCTCAATTGGGTCAAGGTCACTCCCACGACTTCAGTGAACCCCGCCCCCCTTCTCCAAACACAGCCAAGTTCTGAGGTCCCAGGGCTGGGGCTTCACCCCATGGGTTTGACGGGTCCTTTTGTTCATGGCGAGGGGGCAGGTGACATCCTGGGATTGTGTCCGTCAAGTCTGGCTGGTGGCAGGGGACAGGCTATAATACTAGTCAGTAAGATGGATAGTGAGACACAACAGAGGGCAGGGGAGGAGGCCCCACGCCCAGGGCTGTCTGTGGTAGAAATCACTAACACCTGGCTTCAGGCAAACATCTGGGCTGCATCCACAGAGAGGCAAGCTGCTGGAGGATGCCCGGAAGTGGTCAAGCAGGGGTTATGATCAGTGGAGGGGCCATCTTGAGCCCAATCTGAGCTCCACCTGTTGGCAAAAGAGGCAGGTGAGGTTGATGTGGAGGAGCGACAGGAGGGGCCAGCATGGGGACTTGGCTTTCCTTTTTGCTGTTGCTATTAGCAATTAGAAGTCTCTTGTCTTCCCCTGTGGGACAGGACCAGGCAAGGGGGCTTGCCATACAAGCATGAAGACCTACGTTCAGATCTCCAGCGCCTGTGTGAAAATCTGGGCGGCGCACATGCCTGTAATCCCAGCCCTGGAAGGCACAGGCAGGTGGATCCACAGCACTCGCTGGCTGGCAGCTTAATTGAAAGGGCAAGGTTCAGGAGAAGACCCCGTCCCAACAACCAAGGGGGAGGGTAAAAGAGGAAGTCACCCAAGGTCAACTTCTGACCTCTACAGCAGCACCCCTGTGAGAACACAGGGACAAATACACACTTGCATACATGTGCACACACATGCATACACCGTACACAAAAACATTTTTAAAAGAAATCCTTCTCTAGTTGTTCTAACCTAAAAAGAGCAGCGGTGAGTGATAAAAGCCTGGCTGTAGTGTCACCTTGGGGAACTTGTCATCAGCCTCCAAAGAACTCCAGCCACGGCCCCTGTCTAGCCATAAGGCAGGGTGCTGGGCGGTGGAGGCGACCCAGCTGGATGGTATTACCGCGGTTACTGTAATAGAGAACAGGATTCGCTGACAAATTTGATGCTTTCTCCTATGGCTGCTGTGAACTTGACAAAGTGTGGGGCAAACCGCAAGCCGTCAGCATCCCGGCAAAACAAAAACAGGCTGGCAACAGAAGAGGCCACGCTGCGCAGGGGCAGCGTCAGCGCTGTGGTTCTGGGCAGAGTTTGCTGGGTTAGGAGAAACTGCATACAGGGAAGGGAAGGGCTGGCAGGGTAGGCTCAGGTCAAGCCCAGTGCGGGTGGGTGCATCTGTGGCTGCTGGAGTAGGCTTGGTTCCCCAGCTTCTCCCAGTCATGACTGACAGACATAGAGCCTTAGCCAGGGCCAGACATGGCCATGATTGGCGATGAGAACTCTGGGGTCCTTGAAGTGGCATTTATTGGTGCTGGTGCCCCAAAGAGAGCTGGGTTCCTAGGCAGGGAAATTGTAGGGCCAGCACAGATGTTCACATCTGTTAAGAAAGCCATTACTGACCCTCCTGGCTTAATTACGGTCAGAGCTCCATGAGCATGCCCAGCATGATGGCGTTGTTCAGGAGTGTGCTCTGCAGTTGTGAAGGTGAGCTGGTTAGACTACAGGAAACTGCTGTGTCATGCCCAGCTAGAAACAGGCAGTCCATGCCCAGGAAGACAGACAGCAGCAGGGGCAGTCAGAGGCAGAGAGGACGGACGGCAAGCGATCTTTTACAGTTGCCTGGCTCTGTGGGAGATCTTCCACTTAGGATCCAGCTGTCCCATCAACATGGCAGGTGTATCCCCTGTGCTCGACTTTCTGCATGGGAGAATACTGGGCTGGCATGGGTCCCCAATGCACCCCCACCTTGGCACATGATCTGGTGTTGGTAACCCTCAGTACACAGTGTCCTACCGTCTCAGCGTCCCGAGCTGAGTCCCAGTAAACTGGGACTCAGCTCCTGTAAGCGCGCTCATTTCAGCAAGCCCCTCCAGGCAAGGCTGTGGCCCACCCACCTGGGGCTGGGGTGGGACATCAAGTTCTCTTCTCTCAGGGTCCCCAGTTTAGGGCCATGAACCACATAAAACTGATTGCTCTGGGCCTGGAGCACCATATCAGGGAGACCCTCCAGCGCCCCCTTGTGTGTGGGAGGAGCAATGGCAAAATCAACATGGCCTCGGTCCACTGATGTCACCAATAGGCCTCAGTGCTGGCCTAAGGAGGACTTGGCCATGGCAAGAATTAAACCTTTCCCTTTCTTTCCTGTTTCCCTTTTCTTTTTCTATGTATGCCTAGTGATCTACCCCTAGCTGTTTTGCTAGTCCGGCCCTTCCTACCGATTTACTCCCATATCTCTCCCGGTGGCTTTTTGAGGTTGGGTCTGGTAATGGCTATTCTGCTTGGTTTGAAGTCTCCCTGGGGACCCATGCCACTGACAATCAACTCAGAAAGCTCTATGAATTCCCCTCAGGTCTGTGGCCCAATCTCTAGGACCACGTTTTGATAATACTATTGCCACCATGGCTATCCAAAGAGTTGACTCACTGTGGCCTTCAGATCTGGAGTCCTGGGGAAGCCACACGGACGTCCAGGGCACCTGAAACCAGGGGCGAGATCCACCAGCAGCTCCTGGACCTTCTGCTTCTGTCTGCACCTTCCAGTTTGAGAGACACTTTCTCAGACTCTTCCTTCCTGCTCCTCAGCTGGTGGCCCAGGGCTGTCAAATTCATCCCACTAAAGCCTGACACCCCACAGGCAGCTAACGTGATGTGTGCCGAGAGGAAATGAGTCTGCCATGTGGACTGATAGGCATCTCAGTGTCTGCTCCGGGGACTCGGATCACTCAGCGCTGAAAAGCTGACTGTGGTGGGTGCCAGGGAGGACGGATAGTCCCTTCCCGGGGGCTTCTGAGATGAGGGTGTTACGTGGTGGGTGAGGAGGGAGCCTCCAGGAAGAACCTGTCAGTCTTCGGTGTCTCAGAGAAAAAGCTGGTGTCCTTACGTGAGTCTTTTACAGAGAATCTGAGTCATGTGAGAGCTGGCTCCCGGGGGATCTTGGGGGCTACCTTCCCAGCCGGGCTTTTCCCATGACTGACTGTGAGCCTGGCCTCAGACTGTGAGCGGGCATACTAAAGAGTTGCATGTCAAACAGGCCCGAGAGCCTCCTGAGACCTAACCCGGGGCTCATGGGCACTTCTCTCCAGTGGGGAGGGCACCCCCAAATTGTGTTGGGTGATAGGTACAAGGCAGCCATCTCTACCCTGCTGGGAAACAGAAATTCCTGACCTGTTTTGTTTTCCCCTGCTGTTTGTTTGTTTTTTCTTCTATGTCTATTTTTCCTCATATGTCTATGAGATTTATTATAGTTTATGATTAGAATAACAACATATGAACTAGTTTTGGAAACAAGATCTTACTATGTAGCCCATGATGGCTTGGAATTCACCATGTAGTCCAGGCTAGCCTTGAACATCCAACAAATCTTCTGCTTCAATCTCCCAAGCTGGGATGACAGGCATAGCCCACATAGGGCTTGTTAACTTTTTTCTCCCCCTGAGGATTTCTGTGTTCATCATCTCACTGCATGCCCATGGCACCTGCATGGGGTGCTTCGGATTAGTGGGACATTACAGAAGCGGGCACAGGCTCAGAGAGACGCAGTAAGCCGCCTGGGACCTCACAGATGCTTAGGAGAGAGTAGGAGCTTGGCCTTGGCAGTTTTCATCCAAATGGAGCTTTCCAGCAAACCCTGATCAGTCTGGGAATGAGCAGCTTCTGTCTCACACTGACAGAGGCAAGAACGGTTCATCGGTTTAGGTAACAACTTATTTATCCACTACGAGTCAGGGCTGGGACACCGAAGACTGACAGGTTCTCCCTGGGTGCTCTCTCTGCACCCCCTTGTAACACCCTCATCTTAGAAGGCCCCGGGAAGGGATGTCGAGGCAGCCCAGGCTGGCCTTCAACTCATGCCTCCTGAGTACTGGGAGTACCATGTCCAGCCAGATGGCAAGTTTTAAAGCCAATATGCTTTACCGTCATCTGTAAGGATCCCTTCCTATGTATGGCACAAGCCGGTGGGAGTGCAAGTCCTCAACGCGGAACCCTGAGGATGAACTGTCAGTCTGCTCCTCCCCATTGTCACACCCCCAGCTGTCAGATAAGCCTTCATCTCCAAACATCACACGCTGCGTGGCTGCTGGACCAGAGAACTCTTACAGGGTGCTTGTGGTCAGTCAGGATCTGAGCTCCTCTCGGCTGGGCCTTCCCTGCCTGGCTAAGCTTGGGCTTGTCATCCCAGAGAACACTGACACTCTTCAAGGATGGAGAGTAGTGAAGACTTTGACTTCCCTGTAAGGTGCTGGTCCACATTTACTCTATTAGAACATGGAATGAAGTTATAAAAGTACTTCATCCACTATTTATGTTAAAATCATATGCTCATTTTATAATAACAAGAAAACACACATACACACACTATATATATACACACTATATATGTGCATATATATACATACTATATATGCTATATATACATACACACTATATATATATATATATACATATATATATACTTTTGAAGTGAGGGGCTGGAATCTAGGCCCTTGTCCATGTGCAGCAAACACTCTACCACTGAACTAGATCCTTGTCCTATGAAAAATAGAATTTTATTTAAAAAAATAACTATCATAGAAAACAAAAGCATGGACTGGAGAGATGGCTCAGAGGCTAACAGCACTGGCTGCTCTTCCAGAGGTCCTGAATTCAATTCCCAGCAACCACATGATGGCTCACAACCCTCTGTAATGAGATCTGGTGCCCTCTTCTGGTGTGTCGGCATACATGCAGACAGAACACGGTATAGGTGATAAAACAAATCTTTTTTTTTTTTTTCTGGGGCCCACCATATACTTTATTAGAAAAGTCACAGTCTATGTACAGAACAGGAGTGTCCAGCCAGAGAGCTGAGTGCCTGTCGTCATCACGGAGTACTGAGAAGGCCCTGAGGGTGTAGGCACCAGCCTCACAGCCAGTACTCAGCAATGCTCCTTTTAGCCTTTTAGCCGCTACTCAATTCCTTCTTGCTTGTCCTTGATGGCCACCCGGAATCGTTCCTCCAGAAGGGAGAGCTCACTGATGAGGTCTGTGATGGCGTTGGTGAAGGCCTCCTGAGGACTGTAGTCTGGGGCGGTCTGCACACGAATGATGATCTTGTGCTCCAAGGGGTGAGGGACTTTGTAGCCGGCAAACAGCACCTGTGGGTCCTTCAGCAGCTGTGATTTGATGATGTTCCCCAGAGTGTGGTCTTCTTTGTTGATGGTGAACAAGCAAACATTGGGCACCTTAGTGTCCTTGTTAATGGTGATTTTCTTCTCGCCCTCGAAGAGCAAGAACGACTCGAAGGCCGGAGGAGCGTTCATTCTAACGACGCGCTCTGTCTCCGAGACTCCAATCCGCAGCCGCTGTCACCACACCGAGTCCCCGAAGCAAAACAAATCTTTTTTAAAAAGAAAGAAAGAAAAGAAAAGCACAAAACAAGGAGTTAACCTTGTCTTCTGCCTCTTGCTTTTTAGCACTGGACATGTAGGATGTGTTCTTGCCTTTGAAGCATCTGTCACACATGACATCATTGGGTTTCCCAGTCCCTCTGGCGTGGGGCATGCCACCGTCAGTATGGAGAAGAGGAAACTGAGGCCCAGAGGTTGGAAACTGCTAGCCTGGGGCACAAGTACTCTGGTTGATCACAAGCTGACCTGTGTACAAATGTGGGCTTCCTCCATGGGAGGGCACAGGAGGTGGCCAGGAAAGAGTTCTCTGTTTATAACCCAGAATAATGGAACTTAGTGTCACCCAGAAAGGGGCTTCCACCAGCTGCCCACCATCGGCTATGTGCAGTCCAGATGTTACTTCATCCTGGTGGCGATTGGCCTGCCCTCCATCCCTCCCTCTCTCCCTCTATCCCTCCCTTCCTCCCTCCATCCCTCCCTCTCTCCCTTCCTCCCTCTCTCCCTCCCTCTCTCCCTTCCTCCCTCTCTCCCTTATTTCCTCCCTCCCTCCCTCCCTCCCTCCCTCCCTCTCTCCCTTGTTTCCTCCCTCCCTCCCTCCCTTCCTCCCTCTCTCCCTTGTTTCCTCCCTCCCTCTCTCCCTCCCTCCCTCCCTCCCTCCCCTCTCCCTTCCATATATACCAGGCCTGGTTTATTTACTGCTGGAGAACAGACTCCAAAAGATCCAGGGCATAAAAAACCCTTGGCAAAACTGAGAAGACAGTCTTTATGATACCACTACCCTCACACCCAGCAGGGCTCTGGCTTCCAGTGCACCCCTGTTGTCTATGCCTCCTGCCCCTGCCCTCTCCCTGGGCAGACACATGACACTCTGCTCAGGCTCAGCTCTTCTGGGCTTGGCCAGAGGGACAGAAAACAGCAAAAGCTTATTCCTTACACCCAAGGTCTCCAAGTCTTCCCATGTGGCTTGTGGCTGTGCCTGAAGATGTCCTGCAAGGGCGTTCTGCAGCATAAGTGTAGAGAAAAACTGAAAGGCAGAGACCGTCCAGGCTGGACTCCGCTAAGCATTTAGCTTCGAAGGATGCTTGGAAGGAAGCTGCCATCACACCCACCTTATAACCTGTGAGTTGAGGCGCCTTCTTACAGGGACCCGAGTGCAGGCATGGACTTATTTATCTTTGTTGTCTGGGAAAGCAACCTGGGGACCCTGGCTTTATTATCTACCACACGTGGTGGGTGGAAGGTGGGGGTCGGGAGAGGACCAAGCTGGAACACCCAAAAGGCTCTGTCGCCTCTGTGAGGCTCAGGGTCCACACGAGTAAGACAGAGGGTAACCATATAACCATATAAGCATATAATAGCTGGCTTGGCAGTGGTGCATACCTGCAACCCCAGTGAATTTCCACTAGTTTGAGACTAGCCTAGGTTAGTTTTTGATGATGATGATGATGGTGGTGGAAGTGGTGGTGGTGCTGATGGTGATGATGATGGTGGTGATGATGATGATGGTGGTGGTGGTGGTGCTGATGGTGATGATGGTGATGGTGATGATGGTAGGGGTGGTGGTGGTGGAGATGATAGTGATGATGATGGTGATGGTGATGGTGATAGTGGTGATGACGACAGTGGTGGTGGTGATGATGGCGGTCGTGGTGATGGTGATGATGGTGATGGCAGTGATGACGGTGATGGTGGTGATGGCGATGGTGGTGGTCGTGGTGATTAATAAGGAAATCTACAGTTATGCTGAGAACAACTCAAGACAGACTGCTTTCCCACTCTTTACCTCTGCACAGGATGTCGGCTCTTACAGCTGCAATCTGCTCTTTTTGTCTCAATGGTCACCAGCCACAGATAAATACCAGTCCCTCCTTAACTGACTCAGTAGAAGCTGGTGTCCTGGGACATCGGGGTTATAGACCAGTAGCTAGAGTGTTTGCTTAGCACACACTAAGCCTGGGGTTCGATCCCCCAGCCCACAAAAAGAAAAGCATGATAGAGTATACCAGTCATCCCAGCACTCTGAAGGTAGCGGCAAAAGGATCAGAAGTTCGAGGTCATCCTTGGCTACACAGTGAGTCTGAGGCAAGCCTGGGCTACAAGAATAAAAGTACAACACAGGCTCAGTATGGCCCTTCAAGGATACTGGGAACTTCTTCTTTGAAGCAGGTGGTATAATCAGGATGCAGGGAATGCATGAGGAAGGTCACCCTGGTGTCAAACTCTCGAGGGGATTAGAACAGACCACTGTGTCCCTCGAACCAGGCTGGGAAAAGCACTGGTAATTGTTCCCTTCCCTGGACAGTGGCAAGCAGAGGAAGCCCCCACCCCACCTCCCCAGCTGGGACGAGCCAGAGAGTCGAAAGCGGCTGTGTGCTCACAGTCACACCTGCCACCTATTACTGCCACTAAGCTGGGCCATTTTATCTTGGTAAATCTCAGAATAATGCAATTACAGGAGATAACCTGGGCCCGGACCGAGGAAGGGTTCACTCCTTCAAAGCCAGGCTTAGGAATAATCCGCAGGGCAGCCATCTTCTTTATTTTCCTGTTAGCTAAGGTTTCTTTTTCTACTCTGCCCCTCCTGCCAGAGCACTCTTTTCCCAGGAGAGAGAGAGAGAGAGAGAGAGAGAGAGAGAGAGAGAGAGAGAGAGAGAGAGAACACAGAGTACGAGTGTGCCTTAGTCATTGCTTGTGAGTATTCTGAAAGTTTCGCATTCTGGGTTTTTTCTTGGCCTGCCCATTTTAGAATTTTCCAAAAAGATAAGAAACGAAGGGTCTGTTTAGGGATAAGCTGGAGGCGATTGCCAATTAAAAATAAAGAAAGCCAACTGTCTTTCCTTCCACGCTGCGCAGATGGTTTCCTTGATCGCTTTTGTTTTGGAGACTTGGAAACTTCTCACCGACCAGTGCAGCAGTAGCAGCAGCAGCAGCAGCAGTGGCAGCAGCAGCAGCAGCAGCAGCAGCAGTTCATAGTTTCCTTGCAAGTTTCCTTGCAGCTCACAGTTAACTATTTTGGGTTCAGAGGACAGAATCGTGGGACTGTACCCCGACTAAGTCACACACCTGTAAGGCAGCAAAGACTACCACTCACTCCCCGAACCCCCACCCCCGGCACCTGCTCCCATCCTCAGTCCCCAGGGAGTTCACTGGGCGAGCGCTGGGGGATACAACCATGGCATGAAAGACAGACTGAGGGTCAGGGTGGAGAGGGAGGTTTCTGTTCACCGAGTACTATAAAACCAGGGAAACTGAGTCAAGGGATGCTAGTTACCATGGACACTGCCTGTTCAGACGTGTTCAGACACCTTTCCGGGAAGTGGTTTCTGAGACTGCCTGCCAGAGAGGGGAGCCCATGAATAGCAGCCACCGTTGAGATGAGCAGACTGACCCTGTAACAGCGATCGTGCAATCCCCGTAGCTGCACAGACGGGACAGAAGCCTTCCTGGTCAAAGAATATTTAGTCTCTTCTTCCAGGCTTTCCATGGAAATCCCCCTGCATCCTCTCCATCCCCTGAGATACGGGGCGCCGTCGTCTGGCAGCATTCACAGCTCACGCTGTGTCCTCACAGCTGCCATTGGACAGTGTCGTGGAAGGGGATCGTCCAAGTCTAGGTTCTACAGGTCCGCGGCCCACACAGGCTTCAACCCCACTAAAGAAGGAAGGTCAGGGTCTGCTGGTGGGACTCACTTGGGGTCTAAAGCCTCACATGGAGCGACCCCTGTATCAGGTGGTTGCCACAGAGATCAGGACACCCAGAAGGAACTCACTGAGCTTGGGAGGGTGCTGGGACTCCTATGTCTTCCACCTCTGCAGGTCCTGACTCCCTTTCCTTTTCCAGCCTGGTGGAGGGGATGGATTCCTCAGGAGTACCCAGAAGTCCTGGGTCCTTGTCATGCATTTGGGATCCAGCTCAGAGGCAGCCACACTGAACCTGTTCCCAGTCACTGGGAAAAGTACTTAAGAGAACTTAAAGGACGGCAGCGCACATGGCTCTGCCCTGCCCCTAGTGGCTAGGTGAGGAACTGCAGCCAATGCCTCGGTGCCCAAGTCAAGCCGAACACCTCAGAGCACCTCCCAGTACCTCCCCACCATGGGAGAGAATCTGCCCTCGCTTCCACTGGGTTTCTATTAACGCACTGGTCTGCTTGAATTTCCTCGTGTAAGCAAGTGAACAAGATAAAAATTTAAAACACCTGGGGGTTTAAAATGTATTCATTAAAGAAAAGACAGCCGCTAATGTGGGAGATCGAGGAAAAGATGGGGACCAGATGAGCCTGGGCTCACACTCTAAGAGCCGAGTTCACACAACTACAGAACTTCTTCTCTGAGTCCGGAAAGGGGTCAGCAGATCAGGGTCACTCTGCACAGATTTCCTGTGTTGTTTGCCCAGGCACAGCCCTGTATTCTTGTGACTGGCCCTGCATGTGTGGCTGGAGCACTTTCTTCGCTGAGGACAGAGGAAGGACACCAAGGCATGCACAGCAAGGGCACTGGGGCAGGCCCAGGTCTGTCCTTCAGTGTTCGCCAGTGCCTCTCCTAGAAGGGTCGGACTGACTTCATTACCCACTCTTTTCCAGCAGGAAGAGGGGTTCTGACTGCCTCCCTCCCTCCCTCCCTCCCTCCCTCCCTCCCTCCCTTCCTTCCCTCCCTCCCTCCCTCCCCTTCTTCTTCTTTCTCTCCTTTACCTCTTCCTCCCCTCTCTTCATTCTTTTGTTTAAAAATTTTAAAAGGTGCCTTTTAAATTATGTGTAGGCGTGATCTCTAAGTTCTTGAAATCGGGCTTCTCCCTGAGCCTATAGCCTGGTGGTTCAGATAAACTGGCTGGACAGTGAACCTGAACCTGAAGGTTTTCCTGCCTCTGCCTCTCCAGCACCGGGATTACAGGCAGCTCTCTGAGCTTTGAGGTTTCCATGAGTGAGGAGAGGAAGAAGAAGGTGACCTCTCTTCTGGGGCTGAACACGGACTTGGGACTCCAGTGCTGTTAGAACTAACCTGGCCACCATAGGGCTATCATTCTGAAAGTAAAACAGAGAGAGGCAGACACAGACAAGAGACACTGGCCATGGTTGGAACAAACCAAGCCTGAAGCCTGCCTATGTCTAGACTTCCCAGCTGTGGAGGCTAACACATTCCTGTCGTTGAACTAGCTTGTCTATCAGTTTCTTAAACCCTACCAGATTCCCCAAAGTCCTTTTCCGGAAGTAGCATCTAGACCGCTGGCTCTTAACTTAACAAGACTGCGTGTGAAAAGCATTGAGCCCTCAGCCCTCACAGGCAGCTCTCAGAATCAAGATTCTGCTTCTTCCCTATTGGCTTCAAAACAACCACACCACCAAAAATTAGATTTCCAGACTTCACATGGAGAGATAGGCTCATTAGTCTGGACTGTTTGGGGCTTTTTCAAGCAATTGCATGCCTTGGGAAATATTCCTGCGATGTCCTCATTTTCCCCCGAGATCACGCGTGTGTCACACTAACCCACTTGGAATTCAGAGCTGCGCTCGAACGCTCGCTGCAGGGCTGAGCGCACCACTGGGAACTGGCAGAGTTTAGTGAACATCTTCATCTTGTCTTTCCCACTGTTCTGCTAGCTGCTTGGGACCCGAGCTAACAGCGTGTCCTTAGGTTGACAGGCCACTCTCCCCTCCTTGACGTGACCCAGAGTCCTGGGCTCCTTGAGCCTGGTAGCTCTCAGGTCCCCAGCTGGAGCTTACTCCCTGCACTGTGTGAACCCAGGGGGTCCCTGAACTGGCATGAGAAAGAGAGACAATCTCTTGTCTCCTGCGCTCTGATGGGAACCAGCTTTGCTTCTGTGAAGAGCAGGAAGGGTTCCCTGCACCGAGCGGCTTCCCCAGTCATTCCTCTAGGGCTAACTAAAGACCTTGAGTCACAATGCTGATGGACATATGGCTCAAAAGTTCAGGTCACCAAGTCACACTGTTAACGCATGGCACAAATGTCCACCTGCACCTCAGTGCAGCCGAGTTCCTTCCCGCAGCATTTCACTGTAAAGGGGGCATTGCTGTCACAGGTTCCCACAGGCCTCTTCAGATGTCTGGAGGCTGGGGCCCGAGGAAGATGCTGCCCCAGGATACACCTGCCGATCAGCAGGGAAAGGAGAATGTGGAGACAGACACAACCCACCATTTTCACACTGTGGCTGAGACAGGGCCATCGTGTTCATACCCCATGGAAAGGCACTGCCATCAGACCACAGCCAGACACAAGGACCAGGACAGTTTCCAATGGGCAGCAACTGGCCAGTGTCGTGAGGACAACTGTTATAGAAGATGGGTCACTGAGAGTCCTATCACCCAGCACCGGCATCCAGAACTGTACTGGCCACGGTGCTGGCCCTCCGAGGTTCTCAGCCCTGCGCTGGCCCTCTCTGGTTCTCAGCCCTGCGCTGGCCCTCTCTGGTTCTCAGCCCTGCGCTGGCCCTCTCTGGTTCTCAGCCCTGCGCTGGTCCTCTCTGGTTCTCAGCCCTGCGCTGGCCCTCTCTGGTTCTCAGCCCTGCGCTGGCCCTCTCTGGTTCTCAGCCCTGCGCTGGTCCTCTCTGGTTCTCAGCCCTGCGCTGGTCCTCTCTGGTTCTCAGCCCTGCGCTGGTCCTCTCTGGTTCTCAGCCCTGCGCTGGCCCTCTCTGGTTCTCAGCCCTGCACTGGCCCTCTCTGGTTCTCAGCCCTGCGCTGGTCCTCTCTGGTTCTCAGCCCTGCGCTGGCCCTCTCTGGTTCTCAGCCCTGCGCTGGCCCTCTCTGGTTCTCAGCCCTGCGCTGGCCCTCTCTGGTTCTCAGCCCTGCGCTGGTCCTCTCTGGTTCTCAGCCCTGCGCTGGCCCTCTCTGGTTCTCAGCCCTGCGCTGGCCCTCTCTGGTTCTCAGCCCTGCGCTGGCCCTCTCTGGTTCTCAGCTGCTGCTGAAGCTTGAATGGTTGTTATACTGTGGGCGTCCCCAGCACCGAGCTGCCTGATGGGCAGGGTCATGTCTGGTTCATCCTCCCCTCCTGGCCCTGGGAAGGGGCTGGTATGTACAGTAGGAACCAGAAAGGACAGGGACATTAATTATGGTACATGGCTTTCTATTCCCAGGAGAGCCAAGTCAAAAGCCATGTGTCTACAGGGTGTGATACCACCTCTAGGTCCCAGGCCACAATCACACCACCACCTCAGGCTGAGTTACCTGCTTCATTGCACTTGCTAAATACTTGTTACATACATGCACACATGTCCACAAATATGCAGTCAAATCCACATGCACACATGCATGTGCACATGTATATGTGTGTGCATGAACACAAATACACATGCACATACATATAAATTTATACACACATGCACAAATGTCCTCCATGTGCACACTTACAGACACACACATTTGTGCATACAAATATACTCACTGCACATGCATATACACATGCATGTGTGTATATACATATATGTGCACATATATACTCACATGTACATACACTCACGTATGTATACACATGCCTGCATGTACACATTCATATGCACATTCATACGCCATATGCATACAGATACACACATGCCCACATGTGGGTACACGCACATGATATTGCCTTCTTCTTTGTTTGCGTGGAATATTTATGATTTCTAATAAATTTAGGCCACGGCTCATTAGCCTGTCCAGCCACGACTAGAAGCCATGAAGGTCCCACGGCTGGCAGTTCCTCTCTGTCTCTGAGCACACTGTACTGCACATGCCACAATGATGACCTCACAGTAACCGGCTCTGTCCCAAGCCTGGGACAGCACTCATCTTTCAAACCAGATTAAAAGAAAACAAGAGTGGGGCCATCCCCAGCTCCAGAGCAGGGACCATGCCCTGCTCCGGAGAGGTTGGAATGTGCCTGGTAATTACTATTTATTCTCCATTAGTTACTGTTTGAAATACAGCCCCTGCTGAGCTGGCTGTGCATACCCTTCGCTTGGGGGAGAGTGACTGTCCAGCTAGGAGTTGACTCCCCTCCCTTGACTGGAGAGGGGTCCCCCTTCACCCCCGCCCCCGTCACTGTGACTGCTGGAGAGGGGATCAAGGAGGCCTTAGGGAGAGAAAAGATCCAGGCATTCATTTCCCAAACATACAGAGAAACTTCAAGGACTGTCTTGCTCCCTTCACTTTAGGGGCAGAGCTGAGAGCTGGCCGCATTCACTCCAAGGATTGATGGGGCAGAGGGTAAGTCAGGAGTGGGTGGCAGCCAGCCTTAGGTAGGCGAGGGACGTGGCAAGCAGGGTGACTAATGTGGGGGATGGAACGGAGCAGGTGTGGTGGAGGCTGTGTGTTCTTCATAGGGGCAGCACACAGTGGTGCTGCAGGCAGCACAGGTACCCAGAAGCCAGGTATCACTGTTAGCTAGACCAGGGACTTGGCTGTGATTTGGCAGCCTTTGTTCCCATCTTGCTCCTCTGCAGAGGGTGACAAGGAGAGGTGTACCCAACTCCTGGTGGTGCTACAGTGTGGCACACACTGCCTGCACGCATGTCGGAGCCAGCCAGGGCACATAGCTGAAACAATGGCTCTTTGTTTTCCAGGACACATGGATAAAAATGCTTCATGCTCCACCACCTCGGGAGCCAGTAAAATCCCTGAAGGTGTCGATAATCACCTGATATCCAGGCTGCAGATGCAGTAGGTCACACAGTGTTCCCACACTGCCTGGAGCGTGCCGGGAGTACACACTCAGTCTGGTGATGAAGGGAGCGGAGGCTGCCAGAGGTGAGGGAGGAGCCATCCTGAATTCATATTCAGAGCCAGTTCCTTGCAGAGCTTGATGCTGAGGCCAAATGTCCTGCAGGGAATAAAATAGAGACAGGGCAAGGCACAGAGTACAGACAGGAGGAACTCAGAGGTGAAAGCACCTGGGTCACAGACACCTTTTGCCTAGCACCTGGCTAGCACCTTGGGAACCATCCTGGAACCCACTAAGTCATTTCCCACAAACGAGACATTTTTATCACTTCCCGAGAAGCAATTCTGTCTTCCTAAGCGCTGCCCATGTGGACAGAGCCAGACAGCATACCAACTCCATACCTTCCCGATAGCACCTGCTAACACCCCATCCACCAGACCCACCCCTGCCCTGCACCAAGGCCACACTTAACCTCCTCAAACCATCTTTCATAATGGAAACCTATACAATTCCATGATGAGGGTCCGACCCCAGACAGAGGCAAAACTACAGCTCCAGCTACGTTGACAGACTATCCTGCATACAGGTAAATTCACACCCATCCTTCTCACAGAAGGGGATGGGAACCCTTGGGTGCAACAGAGAGTACGTGACTCAAACACAACGCAGCCAAGTTAGACTTGGCTTCAGAACTGGTTCAGATGGTTTTATGCATGAGTTGTTTTCTTGTTGCTCTGACAGAAAACCTGACATAAAGAAGCCACTTAATTAAGGAAAGGAAACTTTACCTGGCTCACTGACTCTAGTCTATGGTCCACGGGTGTGAGGGATAGTGGGGGTGGGCACGGTAGCGGGAGCCGTCAATGAAGCTTGTTACATCTTAGGGGATCGGAAAGCAGATATCGGGAGCTGGAAGCTGACCTCTAAGACCCTCCCACCCAAGAGATCTACTTCTTCCAACTGGGCTCCTACCCCCTAATGGTTCCACAGCCTCCTGAAACAGTGTCATAAGCAGGGAAGCAAATGGGGCATTCCACATTGACGCTGCCTGGACGCACCCACTGCATCGATTCAGAAAATGCATGAGAAACAGCTGTTTAGTGTTCTAACCCCTCTGATCTCATCAGCTATTGGATGTGCTTCATACTAAATCTTATAATGTCTCTAAGAGTCTGCATCTATTTTCCAAGAAGTCCACCCCCTCAATAAGGCTGTTTTTCTTTATTTTATTTTTTGTTTTTTGAGATTGGTCTCTTTGTAGCTTTGAGTCCTATCCTGGAACTCATTCTGTAGACCAGGCTGGCCTCAAACTCACAGAGATCCACCTGCCTCTGCCTCCTGAGTGCTGGGATTAATGGCGTGAGCCACCACCTGGCAATAATGGTTGTTTTTAAGGTAGGCTTACCCAGTGCCCACCCCAGATTCTAAATCGCTTACCTCAGAGCCCCAGCAGCCTTTGGTCGTGGTGCCCTGCCTGTTGTGAGTAGCAAGAGATGGCCCCTTCCGTACTGCTGGGCACAGGTGGCCTTCGAGCCCTTCAGGTGTAGCTTGAATAACTGAGGATCTGAATTTTAATATGTTTAAGTTTAAATATCCCTACCTGGCTAGTGGCCATGAGCTGTTAACCTGAATCTTAGCATTGCAGCCCAAAATTCAGATTCTGAGCCAGGTGATCGGGGTTTGAATCCCAGTCATGTGAGCAGATGTCTCAGTCTCCTCTGTTGAATGGAGACACATCAATGTTCATTCATCCCGTGGAGGCTTATAAGACAGGGATGACCTGGTGTGGAAGGCACCTGGGGTCCCTGCACGCAGCAGATATTACACAGGTGTCACTGGCATTCTTAATATCATGTAGAAATGGAGATTATTGTGCTGCTGGGTGTTTCTCCCCCATTGGAAGTTTCTAGACACTAAGCCCAAGCCAGGCTTGGCAGAAGGTAGGATAGAAGGCCCTGAGGAATCTGAGAACAGCTAATATCTCAGAATGAGACATAAGCGGCAGAATGAGACAGAGTCCTGTGTCACCTCCTTTCAGACATCCTGACAGCATGGTAGGTCTAGCCTGGGAAGAGCAGGTATAGGGACTGAAGTGACAAACCTGTCCTTTGACAGGAGAGAAAGTGTGTTTTCTGGGTAAGGAAGGGATGTGGGGACACTAAGGTCTTGTGAACCAGGCCAGACACAGGATTCAATAGTGGCTGTTCGATTAAATGCAATGCCAGAAAAAACACATTGAGAATAAGAAAGAAAGAAAGAAAGAAAGAAAGAAAGAAAGAAGGAAGGAAGGAAGGAAGGAAGGAAGGAAGGAAGGAAGGAAGGAAAGAAAGAAAGAAAGAAAGAAAGAAAGAAAGCTGGATGCAATGGAGTGGCCCGTGAATCCGGCAATGGCAGAGGCAGGAGGATTCCTGGAGCTCACTGGCTGACTGGCCCCATACTAGGCTATGTTCCAGGCCAATGAAAGACTCTGGTTCAAACAAGAGGTGGACGGTGTCTGAAGAAGGACCTCCTCAAACTGTCTTCTGACCTACACACACGTAGATACACACATGGGCAGGGTGAGGGGATGACCAGGTTTCTGTTTGGCCGTGAATTTTAGAGAAATGATCACCTCAGGAAGCCAGAAAAACACTTCTTCAGCCCTATATATGAAGGCTGGGTTTAATCCTCAACACTGGAGGTGTTTCTGTTCCCAGTCTCTGTCACTCGCTTAGGCGGGAAGCACGTGTGACGTAGCCCAAGGACTCAAGATCACACCTGAGCCCCCACCAGGCGGTTATGGACCTCTCATGCTCTGGAAAACACCTCCCCTCTGCCATAAAGGTTTGGAATTGACCTGCTCAGCTGCCAGCAAGGAGGCGAGTCAGGTCCTAGGCTGGCCAGCCCCGGAGGGACAGACAGGCTGTGTGAGTGCTTCTTCCCAGACATGAAGAACAGCGTGTGGATGGCATACTGATGATCTCCAGAAGGGTGTTTTATTGGCTACAAAACGCAGTTTCCCGACAGACCTGGGACTGCCCTCTTGAGCCCACGTGAAGTCTTTTTCTTTCCCCTACACTCAGTTTATCGATGATGTCACGACATGCCCTGTCAACCCTTAATTAGAACCATGGCTGCGACTCTAAGCTCCGTTTAAACCGTGAAAGCCAGGGCTTTGGAAGGGTCCCCCAGAGGGATCGGTGTCGAATGAACCAAGGACCTCACCAGCTCCCTGGGTGTTGCTGGGAGCATTCAGGCAGACCCTAGGGCCTTCCACGGTTCTGGGCATTGCAGGAATGCCAGAGTTTCAGGCACATAAACTGTGTCCCTCGCAAACATACATTCACATCCCCAGGACCTCTTATTTGAGGGTCACTGCAAGTATCATTAGAGTGGTGCTGTCATCCTGGAACAGGGAGAGCCCCTAATTGAATATAGCTGGTATCTTTATAAAAAGGCATGAAGATGTTCAAGAGACACATGTCATGACAAAGACAGAGATCTGGGTGACATCTCTACAGGCAGTAAATGCACAGACAGGCAGAGGCTGGAACCGACTCCCAGGGAGTCTTCATTCCCAGCTGTCAGTCTCCAGAACCGCAGAGGGATTCATCTTGTGGGTTCAGCATCTCTGCAGTGTCTACAGCCCCAAAGGAAACTTGCACACAAGGCTCAGCTGCCTAGGCTGCAGAGGCTGATACTGGGTAGGTCTGTACCCTCTCTTGACTTTGACCCTATCTTGCTGGGTGGTGCCTAGTTTAGGAGCGAGGAATCCGAGGCTGACAGAAAAGACTGAAGGCTTAGCTTACAGGCTTGATGTCTCAGCCTTGGTGACTGACCACTATGGCTCCTGGATGGGGCTCAGAAGCTCCCCTTGTATCCGTTTGTCAGTACAAGACTCCTCACAGGTCTAAGGAATTGCTCAACTGGCACCTTACGCCAGCATCACCAGGCAGGTTCTTCCTGAATCAGCCTAACTCTGGATCTTCTGAAGTTAACGTGAACACAGCCACAGCAGAAGCTGTATGTAAAGGCCCCTCTCTGTCAGCTGCTCAGAGCTTCTGTCCCCACATGTATCTTAGCGCTAAGCATTAGTGCACCTCGCCTGGGGCTCAGAACCACCCAAGTAAGCAAACACACTTGGAGTAGCTGACTTGGGGTCTCACACTGCTCCCCTTATTGGCCGATGACCTTTGTCAGATGAGGCTTTAGTGAGTCAAGCCCTGTTCTTTCTCTGAGAGTCCATTTACATGAAAACCCACCTACTGTGTGTCCTGGAGATATGTTGTTGACTTCACAGCTGCAAAAGTGTCTAGTTGACTGAGGACCGCTGCTAAACCTGGTCTAGTTAAGATCCCAGGGGCTTGCCGCCCCCCCCCCCCCCCCCCGCCGACTCATATGCGTGTAGATCCCTGCACTATGTGGAGGTCAGGGACTACTCCGCAGGTTTGAACCCATCTCTCAGTTGACACCTCTCACACGGCTATCGAGTATGTGAGTTACGAGGCCAGTGAGGGCAGGATCCCATCACCATAAAATCCTTCTGTGAGGGTGTCATTTCCTAGAAGGCCATGGGCAAACACATCTCCGGACTGGGGCATTCTCATGACCTCTGATATTGGGCTTTGAGGGGTCTTAGTGGCCTCCCAGATCATTACAATGAAGGGAGGAAGGAACTTTTAATCGCCAAGCCTACCCCAGATTCTCATCCCAGGACTCTGTGCTCCTGCCGAACAGGACCAGGCACTTGGAACAAAGGGTCACACAGTGTGGAATGAACACAGCGGCTCAGTTACAAAGAAAGCCTGGGCTAAGGAACACCAATTGGTAACAATTAGAAGTGGGTCGGATAGGTGAGGGAGAGTTCAGAGTTCAGTCACCCTGTGGGTGTGTTTATCTATTGTTAACCTCTGACTGGCTATCAGCTTCCCCTATCTCTGACCCGGCACACAGTCTCTCGGGAGGTATTGGCACTCCGCACCACTCATTTCTCCAAGAGTCTGAAGCATCGCGTACCCTGCTGCCTACCGCTGCCATGGAGACAGGGTGGCAGGCAGGCAGGAGTGGCGGGGACTGTGGCTTGCTGAAGGCCTGTGCCGCACTGAAAGTGACAGCCCTGGAGGAGCCCAGCTCCTGTTTTCAGAGGGAAAACCTGGCCCATGGTGGTAGAGTCTTCTGGCATAGCAAGAACAGCGATTTGTTTACACCAGAGTTGAGCTGTTCCCATTCTAACAGAACCGTAAGCCAACAAAACATGCCAGGGGCAGTGGAAAACTCCCAAAGTCATGGAGAGTGTGGCAGCTTCCGGCCACTCGTTGACCAAATCCTTACTCATGGCACAGAGGAACATACCCCGGTGCTGGAAAAAACAGAGTGGAATGATCTATACAGTGCCTGCTGGTGAGAATTCCACGGCTGCACCTCCACTGTCTGTGCTGGGGTGAGGGGCAAAATGAGCGAAGTTTCCATGGTGATTTGAGAGATGAATTAGCAAGGATGAGAAACATGATTCTCATCTGTGCTTTGCCTCCCTGGTATACCCCCTGGGGAAGTGGCACGGGGTGGTACAGGATGGCACCTGATGATGCAGGGTAACTTCTCGAATGGGGTCAGAGCGTCAGCTGTGTGAGCATGATGTGGCCATCATTTTCACCTGGAGCACTTCCATGGAACTTCCTTATTCTGCCTGCGTCCCTCCTTCCCAGTTCCACAAGCAGGTTTCTGTGCATCGATACTTGGGACTCACAAAGGGAACCGGAAAGGAAAGGCCTGAGGTCAGGGACACATCTGGAGGAAAACCTGGTCTTGGATCTTGTGGTTGAGGCTGGTGATGGTCACCCGTCTTTCCAAGGTAACCAGGTCTGTACCTATTGTTAGGAGATGAACCATTTGCTGCCAGTCTCTATAAGCTAACAGAATCTTCCAGACAGCTGTAGAGCCTGAAACCCAAGTAGCTTTGGAACCTACTGTGAGACCGGGTGGGAGTGGGGATTAGAAGCAGAGGAGGGCACATGTCCTGCTAATTCTGATTCTAGGAATTCCCTGCTGTGTACACAGGATTCCCAGAAGTACACAGGCTAACTAGAAGACAGAACCAGGCTTGGCATTTGGGTACTAAGCCTCGTGAGGACAGCTGTGACCATCCGGAAAACAGGCACTATAAGTCACAGACAACAAAGCCAAGTGGGGTCTGTGTCCTGAGTGCCCTGTTCCCAGGTTCCAGTGTCAGAGCTTTCTTATCACTGAACTGGGAACTCACCTTCATCCCATGCCCTGCCCCTCTTGCTCTGGGTAGTCAAAGCCCAGAAACCCCTTCCAGGAGATATGTGTCCCACGCTGGAATGAACAGAAAATAGATCAACAGGTCAATTCCCTTAGATACAGGAGAGGTGTGGCTCCCAATAACTTCTCAACTCAATGCATTTTGTCTCAAAGTCAAGCATGCTCCCGACACAGCAGGAGCCAGGACCAGTGCTCAGGTAGAGGAGTAGGCCCCTCTCACAGTCAATGTGCCAACCACGTTATGGTTTAAGTAAAAATGCTGCAGATCCCCAAGTGGCTGCAGCAGGCAGCGGTCCGTAAGACTGTGCCACAGGTCCCTGAAGTGGCAGCAGGCAGCCAGTCCCAGGCAGGGATTACACAGTTCCCCAAGTGGCTGCAGCAGGCCATGAGTCCCAGGTAGGAAGCCACGTGGTGGGTGAGAGACCTCAACAGGGCAACCAGTCCCATGAGGAGAGACAGACAGATGGGCACACCACAAGACCTCCAAAGGTGGCTGGTCCCAGGGAGAAAGCTATGTGACAGGGAAGAGACAGAGACATGAATAGGCACGCCATGCAGTGTGAGGCTGGATATTTATTTAGTGGGTTATGGAAGGGAAGGGTAGAAGGGAGAAGAGCAGAGAGAGAGGGGAGAAGTGGGAAGAAGGGAGAGACAGAAGCTGCCTCTGAGAGGGGGGGAAGGACTCAGGCTGGAAGTGGAAGATCAGCTTGCCTCAGCAGACAGGAGTGGGGGTGGGGGTGGGCGTGGCTTGTCTCTTAAAGGAACAGAGCAGACCATTACAAACCACCTACTTCCAACCTTGCAAGCCTGCCTTCATAGCTGCCTGGAGGCGAGGCTGGAGCCCAGAATTCTCTGCTCTGTGGGATTTATGTTTGTGCTTGGTAACGATCATGGCAAGTTCTTTGATTTAGAACTTGGCTATGCACGCCATACTAAGGAGAGCACCCGATGAGGTCCCCTAACCTTCCTGCTTTTATTTAAATTTGTCAATTGTTTTCTCTCACACTAACTAAGAGACTTCAAATTGCCATACAGCATTCCTCCCTTGCTGGGGAAAGCCTGCTGTCAAGTCAGCTCCCCTCTTTTCTGGTTGGCTAGACATGTGTGCCTCCTCCACAAAGGACAGCATTTTCATCTTCTCCGCGGTCTCCTAAATGCCTTTTTCTTTTGGCTGCCGTTAGGGACAAAGGAATCATCAGAACTGTGTCTAAAGCGTGAGTCACGCCATCACGAGGGAGACCCATGGGTGGTCCCGTGAGTGAAATGTGTCCATTGCCATAGCCATACTCTAGAACCTCAGTCACATGTAGCCGGCGCTAATTCTTGGCTTCCTGGCCAATGGTTAAGAGTACTTGATACTTCATTCCCAGCCCACTTAAGTCAAGTGTTGCTACACAACAAGTGAGCGCAAGCCAGCAGACCACAGATTTGACCAAGACTGTCTCCACCCTGGCTCCCTCCCCACTTCCCCCAGCATTTGAGATCTTTCCACAGTGTCTCAAACCATGGGGCAACTCTGAACAGTTCCAGGGGTGGACAGACCCAGTCTTTTTCCAGAGTATTTCATCTCATGTAACGCTCCTCCTCACAACAGTCTGGGGAACAGCGTTCCCTGGAACACCGGCTCACAGTCCTCTGCCTGCCTTGGCTTGGTTTGACTCTCCCAGTGCCCTCTTCATAAGACCAATGATGACCCTGTGGGCTGACAGAGCTTCCTCACTGTCCTGGATCCCCAGCAGAAGTATCCCTTTCCACCTTGTGGGATGCGAGCCAGGACACACCGCGGGGCTGGCTTTGGGCTCGGCAAACTGAGCCACTGTGAGCTTAGCGATGGTGTTAGCTCTCAAGCGTGCCAAATCCCAGTGAGGTCATCACTGTTCAGACACAGTTAGCCTTCCCCAAACACAACAAGGAGCTCGCTGGTGTGTAATTCACACATCAAGTGTTAGCCTAGAAGGTTCTAAGTCATGGTCTGTGGGGTGTTTCCACTGCTGAAATCTTGGCGGCTACTGTGGATCAGTAACCGGCTGCAGTCTCCTTCCAGGGCTTCTGGGTTTGGCAGGGAACACCTCAGGCTATGCCGCCACCATTAGTTCTTATCACCACAAAGCCGAGAAACACACTTAGGCACAGTCTAACTTCTGTCTGGTGATCTGGCCATTCAGAAAGGCAAACACTGGCCTTCAAGCCTCCGAGGAAGCCCCAGCTCCACCAGGTCCAGATAGAACTTCCCTGGTTACCATGGGGCACCACTGAGTTGGTCCTTGCAATCCAGGAGTCAGATTAATTTGAGTCACTGGTATTGGCAGCCTTACAGCTCAGCATCGGATCATGGATCACCAAGGCCTCGTTCACTGGTCAGAACAGGTCAAAGGGAGTGCCTCCTTGCTGGCCAAACCCAATGATTGCCCTCTCTCTGGGATACAAAATGCCTGCATGTGGTTATCAGTGTCCACAGTGGCAGGCAAGAATCTAAATATCTGGAGCTCCCATTCCCTAGACTGTCAGGGTTGTCTTATCCATGGGTGGATGAACCCAGATGGTGAAACTGCTTGGTAAATCTAGGGTTTCTGAAGTAAACCTGGTTATCTGGGGAATGAGCATAAAACCACATCTACCCTCCCACACTTTCAAGGCTACCAATAGAGCACACATGTCAGCACTGGCCACATTGCCGTGCTGACAGAACCTAGGATACGGTTTCGGTTGTCACAATCTCTGCCGTCATCGTCACTGCTGCAGCCCTAACCTTCACCACCACCCCTGTCACCGTCTGGAGGACTCAGAGGAAGCCCTGAATGAATGAAGAAGCCCTAAGTGAATGTGTCTTGTTGATGTGGACACAGATGTGACCAAGACCAAACATTAGACTTGTGGGAAATGGAAGAGCTCATTCCCCATGTGGGCCAGGCCCAGAGGGGTAACAAAGCTTCCCGAGGATCCCAGCCTGAGTAAGTAACCAGTGTGTATAAAGACTAGCAACTGTTGGCTTTCTCCTTCTGAATGCTCATAGCCTAAGGCTGCCCACCTGTAGAGACCCCTACCAAGACCATCAAATGTCTCCACAAGTGCTGTACGTAAAGTGAGATTTCTGGTGGCAGCAGTAGCCAATGCCAGTCCATCGGAGTAAGCGCAGGCCACCTGACCCGAGTCTCTCTACACATGGCCTCCGTGTGACTGTCCTTTTTATTTCCTTTGCTGCCCTTAGTCAGGGCCATTATGCCAAGACTCAATGGACACGGCAACCATCATCATCATCACCACCATCATCAAATCAGTACTGCATCATCACCACCATTATTACCACCACCGTCCTAACCATCATCACTATCCTCATTACATCATCATTACCATCATCCTTACGTCACTATCACCACCATCATCACCATCACCATCCTCAGTATTATCACTGTCATCATTACATAATCACCACCATCATTACATCACTATCACAGCTTTCATTACCACCATATCACCATCATCACTGTCATCATTACGTCATCATCACCCTCATCATTACATCACTATCACCACCATCATTACTGTCATCATTACGTCATCATCACCATCATCCTTACATCACTATCACCACCATCATCACCATCATCATCCTCACCATTATCACTGTCATCATTACATCATCACCACCATCATCGTTCCATCACTATCACCACCATCATCATCATCATCATCACCATCATCACCATCATCACTGTCATCATTAATCATCACCACCCTCATCGTTCCATCACTATCACCACCATCATCACTGTTATCATCACGATCACTGCGTCATCACCATCATCATATGGTCCCCATCAGCACCTTTGCCACTACCATCAACATAACAGAGTCTTGTAGGATGCTTACGTGGGCTGAACTCTGGGTAGCTCATGGTTACTCTAGAAGGAAACAAATAAACAATTCTTTCAGCTCTCGGTTTGCTTTTACCCCACACTGCTGCAGCTGTATCACCTAGCGGTGTGATTCTGTAAGGAAAGCAGCGATTGCTGGCCGTAGTGTACAGGCCAGGAGACAGACAAATACACTCTCTCTGGCCCTGCCCCACCCTGTCTGTGTGTGTCCCTTTGCTGAAATGACATGCTGACTGTCCAGTGATGGGTTTTGCACAGCAGGCCAAAGAGATGTGTTGGTCTTCTCTGTTTTATTTATGTATTTAACCTTTTCCCCATTTATTTTACACACTGCCTTCTCTGTTTCTAAGATGACTCTTCTGGAAGCTTGACAGGACTACATATACAATATTTTCCGTCTTGGTCCCACTTCTTGCTCATCTACACAAAGGCATTAAGGATTGTCCTGTGGAGCAGGAGGAGGGGGACAGAGCGACGTGGAGATGGAGGAGAACTGACCTTCTCAGGCACCAGCTCTCAGGATCCTGGGGTAAAACTGAAGTCTTTGGCCCCGTGTGCATCAGTGATCCCCATTCCTTCTTGTGCATAGAGATTATTGTCAAATGAGGCCCACTGAACATAAAAAGGCACTGAAAGCAATTAGCAGGCAGTATTTAACTAACAAACTGGTCTGACTTAACCAACCCAGCCCAGCTAGGATGTCCAGCCCCCTCCCCGCCCCCCAGTGACAGCACATCCTGAGCTGGGCTGCTGAGAAGCAGTTTCCACTCAAGAAGAAAGGAGGCCACCCCAGCCTGGGCTGAGACAGCCTCTCCCATTCTCTGCTGAGTGTCCGCACTCACCTGGGGCTGCGCTCCCTGTTTCTGTGTGACAGTGTTCCCTCGGAATATAAATTAATGGGCCATCAGGGTAAAGACTGGTCTCTGGTTTTGTTGATTGGTTTGCTTTGTTATTTTAAAATACTTAATGGACACAATAAATGCTGATAATCCTGTGTCAGCCCCCCTGTCCCACTTTAATAAGTCCCCAAATCTGGGAAGCTTATCAGGACCTCTCCAGCTGCCTCGGAGGGAGAAAGGTCATTTGCTCCTTGTTGTGGGTGGGGTGTGTGTGCACTCCCCTGCTGGGTCTCAGCTCCTTAGATTCCAGTCCTGAATCCATTCTTGCGCTCAGACCCACACATCTTCACCAAGATGCTGGGTCAATAGTAGCATTTCTCAGGGTAGCTTTTAGCCTGAATCCTCCCTCCCCTCAGACACGTTAGAGTGGCCATCATTTCCTCCCTTACAATAGCAGCTTTCTCTCCCTTCAGCCACTGCACCCAGCACCAGCTCTTCCCTTACCAGCCACCCCAGCAGCACCGGCCCTCCCCCTTCCTCACAGATACCAAAGTTTGTCCTAGAACCATCTGGCATGCCTCACTGGGCAACCAACGTCCTCACCTTGGGGGCCAAGAAGATTGTCATACCAGACCCCATGCTGGGGTGGTGTTAGAGTTAAAGGCAGCTCACTAGGCCACCACAGGGAACTAATTACTTTTCAACACCATGGTAGCCCCCATCTGGAGCCCCACCCTGCAGTCAGGAGAACAGACAGATGGAGGGGGTTTGTGGGGACTACTCTTAGCTCTATTTTTAGGATCAAAGTTACTTCTGACCCCGAAGATCTTGGAATTTCCAAGATAAATTAGGGTTTTAATAAGAGTGCTGTCAATCTCCATCCTGGCTTCCATTTGGGCAAATGGTTCTGACTTAAGTCCCTTCTTAAGTGTGTTGGAAAATGCCGTCTCAAGTCCCAAGGTCCAGCAGAGATGCAGATGGGCCGTGCTTTCCCACTCCCAGAGAAGCGTTGTTTTTTTTTTTTTTAATCTCTCCTACAGATGCATTCCCTTTGCTTCAGCTGAAATCATTAGGGATGTGGAGGCTGGAAGTCCTGAGGCGCCTGTGCCCAGCAGTTCTGCAGTAAAGATGAAACCAGGCTTGGGAAGGGAAGCTAGAGAGCTGGAAGTCACTTTAACCAGCCAACTCCAGAGTCTTGCCCTGACAACCTCCTCTCTGCACTGAGCAAAGTGACTGGGGAGATACAGCTTGTGCAAGTTAAAAAACGCTTTATTCAGCTGTTATTGGGCATCTACTATGTGACAAGCACCAAGTTAAGCTCTGGGAGTCCTGTAGTCAACAAGATAAATAAAATCCATAGTAAGGCAAGAGAGAGGGAGAAATGACAGAGCAGTAAATAAATAGGTGTGTGATACAGTGCCAGGAAAGAAACTCAATACAGGGAAAGGGGAAGAACGAGAGGGAGGTACTGACAGGACAAACAGTGACTGCATGTGTCCTGAGATGGAGATGACACAGTTCCTGGCAGATGAGTGGTCAAGTGAAGTTAGTTTCAGTGATGATGGTGTTGACGGTGGAGATGATGGTAACAAGGACAATGGTGATGATGGTGATGATGGTGGAGATGATGGTAACAAGGACAATGGTGATGATGGTGATGATGGTGATGATGGTGGAGATGATAGTAACAAAGACAATGGTGATGATAGTGATGATGTTGGTGATGGAGATGATGGTAACAAGGACAATGGTGATGATGGTGATGATGGTGGAGATGATGGTAACAAGGACAATGGTGATGATGGTGATGATGGTGGAGATGATGGTAACAAGGACAATGGTGATGATGGTGATGATGGTGGAGATGATGGTAACAAGGACAATGGTGATGATGGTGATGATGGTGGAGATGATAGTAACAAGGACAATGGTGATGGTGATGATGGTGGAGATGATGGTAACAAGGACAATGGTGATGGTGTTGGTGATGGAGATGCTGGTAACAAGGACAATGGTGATGATGGTGATGATGGTGGAGATGATGGTAAAAAGGACAATGGTGATGGTGATGATGGGGTTGATGGTGGAGATGATAGTATAAGGACAATGGTGATGATGGTGATGATGGTGGAGATGATGGAGATGATGGTAACAAGGACAATGGTGATGATGGTGATGATGGTGGAGATGATGGAGATGATGGTAACAAGGACAATGGTGATGATGGTGATGGTGGTGTTGATGGTGGAGATGGTGATAACAATGACGATGGTGCTAACAATCATAGCAGTGATGTCACTGGCTGTCCCCGAAGGTTCTTGGCTACTTGTTTTTCTTCCTCTAGACATTTTTATCTTTGGTTCCAACATGTCTAAGAGTCTGATCTCAGTGACAAGATATCAAAACCATGCCAACTTCTTTTTCAACTTGAACACATCGTCTTGGACTTGACCGAGGGTTTAGAATAAATATGTGACTATGGATTTAGATAGCTATCCAAAGGAAACACATCCCAACCTGGGAAATGGTAGTGCTCCCTGAGTTTGTTGGTGGCAATATAATTGTCTTAAGTCAGAACAAGGACAATTCTGTTTGTTTTGGGTTTTTTTTTGGTTTGTTTATTTGTTTGCTTTGCTTTGCTTTTGTGTAGAGAAAGCAGACTGAGCCAGTCATGGATAGCCACCCAGGAAGAAGCACTCCTCCAAAGTCTCCATTCCAGGTTCTGTTCCCCCGATGATAGCCCAGACCTGCAAGATGAAGTAAACCCTTTCCTCCCCAAGTAGGTTTGCTCATGATGTTTATCACACTGACAGAGAACTAAGTGGGAAAGAAGGTGATGTGACTTTCCAAGACTCCCAGGAGACACTGTAATGGTTTAAGTAAAAATGCTACAGGTTCCCGAGTGGCACAGTGGGCAGCGGGCCATGAGACCACGCCACATGTCCCTGAGTGGTGGTAGGCAGTGGGCAGTGAGTCCTGAGACCACAGCAGGCCACGAAGGCAGCCTGGTTACAGGCAGGAAGCTGTGTGTTGTGTGAGAGACCAAGATGGATAGGCATGTCATGCAGAGTGAGGTTGGATATTTATTTAGTGGGTTATGGAAGGGAATGGGAGAAGGGGGAAGAAGAGAGAGAGAGAGAGAGAGAGAGAGAGAGAGAGAGAGAGAGAGAGAGAGAGAGAGAGAAATAGAGAGGGGAGAAGGGGGGAAGTGGGGAGAAGGGAGAGACAGAAAGGAAGAGACTTGGGCTATAAGCAAGAAGATCTGCCTGCCTCAGTGGACAGGGTGGGTGGGGGTGGGTGGGGCTTGTCTCTTAAAGGGACTGGACAGACCATTACATTCCCATCTCTTTTTTATAATAAAAGGTGGGAAGTTAGGCATCACAGGCTTAAGGAATTGGGGGTGGCGGATTCTCAAGATTGCTTCCTGCTTATTTGTGGGTATCATTTTGAGGGGGGCTGAGAAATATGGGTGCTGAGCACTCGTGGGTAGCTGATCTCTTTGTTCCTGTCCTTTGTTTGTGGTATGGAAAAGTCTGATGTCTCTTATACTGCTTAAGTTATTGGCAGAACAGAGGACAAAGTTAAGTTTAGAAAAAAAAATTTTTAGGACCAGAGAATTGAGAGGGGTATATCTGACCTGTTTAAGGTGAATCCTTTAATTCAGCTCCCTGGAACTACAATAATTCTTTGGGTTTATAAAAACACAAGTTTTAAACAGCAGCATATTTATATTAGAATGACTGTGACAGATGTTTTTGTACAATAAAAAGTATTTTTAAAACTATGGAAGGTAGCATGAGAGAGAATTTTGATAACTTGTATTTGTCCTCACACCTTTATAACTTGCAGGTACACACCTTAATATTTGTGTTTTGCTGAAATTTGTTTGGTGAGGTTGTTCTTTTAAACTGACAAAACCTCTTAGCTGTCAAACTGCATCAGAGATCTTTGAGAAGGATAAAATTTTACTTGAGTTATTGATTAAAAAATGACAGAGAACTTACTTGGTTGGCACCCAAAGCTACTCCTCAGGGTCCTCCATGGTCGCTGAAGGTCACAGTTGTCTTTTGCTGTTTAGTGCAGGGCCTGCCAGACTCCGGAAGATCCTGTGGGCTAAGAAATCTGTAGGAAGACAAGCCTACCTTGACCTGAGCAGCTAGGCTGTTGATTCCAGCGATTTTGTTCCCTGTCTGCTGATCTTCAGTTTAGATAAAAGGCAGTTTTGCCCAGTGGTGAGCACTTGGCAGTTGAAGCGAATTGTGGATGGACATTGCTCTGTGCCCATTTGTCTTCTGCCTTCTTTGGAGGAAGTAGAGTGCTGCTGCTAGGAGCCAACCTGTCTCTTTTTGTTATGAAAAGTTTTTTAATAATTAAATACTTAAATGCCATATTCCCCAGATCTCTGAGCAGCTGAGGGCTGTTTTCAGGTCTACAGTATAGAATCTACAGTATAGAATCTGCCTGGAGAGCTGGGGCCAAGCTTGACTGTACTGGCTCTCAACAGGTAAAGCAGGGTTGGATTAAATATAAAGTATTTTTTTAAGAGACTTAAAAGTATGTACCAGCTTAAAACAAGAGACTTATTGTTTTTTTAGTCTGAAATGAGATGCAAAGGATAGACATTTACAACATTTAACAGTAAACATGGTGCACTTAAATTACATGTATGCACGCACACACAGTGAACAGGAATTGGGCAAAGTGGATGCTTTGGTGGACCCTACCAAAGGCATGCCACTGCACAAAGGACACATGCAACAGAGTCAGCAAGAAGAATTTAAAGCCAAAAACATAAGTAAACCAGGGGACCAGGCAGGGTATACTTTAGTAAAGATGGTGGGACATGGTCACCTAACCTGGTTATCAGGGAGATCTGTCTGTCTCAGCGGATGGGGGAGGGAGCGGGCAGGGCTCGTCCCTTAAACAGACAGGACAGACCATTGCAGACACGGTCCATAAGGATTGACTAACCAATTGCCACAATAACTATGTGCCTAGCTACCCAGACCCGACGAGAGAGAGTTTTAACTTTTACTGTCTTGTATCTAATTATATTGCGACTTTTCCTTTTAGAAACTTCGGAAGCTACAGAGCCAGAATGAAGGAAGCAGGAACGGCTTGCTGACCAGTGCTCTGTATTGCTGCTATGGAAGTTTAGGTCCAGGCTTCCTTTCGTTCAGACTCTGGGCACCCACAGGGCACAGGCTCACAGTGCTGCTGGAAAGGCCAGGGACCAGGTCCTGTTCAGGCAGTACAAGGATGTCTCAGGATGTCACCCTCATCACCCTGGTGCCATTTCTGAGACCATCTCCGGGCTCTGCAGGAGGGGTTGGTCACCAGTTTTCTCCCTGTCATGTCACTGAAGAGGACCTGAGAGAGAGGAGGTGACAGGTGGGTGGACACACAGGCCGTGGCTGAGACAACTTTTCTGCCAGGCTGATTTGAAGCTGCAGATCCCCCCAGCCGTGACAGCCCACTGCACAGCAAGAAGCCAGGAGCCAGGCGGGGACAGGCAATGGTGGCCCTATGGTGGGCAATACCCTGGACTCCCACCAGGGTGGTAGCAGTGGAGGGAGAGAAGTGAAGTTATTTGAGATAAGCCTGTCCGTCTGCTGACAGATTGGGTGTGAGGGAGACCTCACTGTGCACTGAGCAAGTTGGCGGAGGAAAGAGCCAACCTTGGCAATGCTGATATCAAGAGATCGGGTTTGAGCATGAGAAATGACCGACCAGTCTAAGTACCCTCAGAGGGCAATCTTACTGTGCACAGATATAGCAAAGGCACGGAGGCCAGTGCCTGGCACCCAGAGAAGACTCCACGGTGCCTCAGACTCACATCCTGCACATATCCAGGGTGCAGAGCTCGACGGGGCTCCTCACTGGCTCCTCTTCCTCATTCCTGCCAGACTCTCCCATTTTGCTCCCACGCCAAAGCCCAGGAAATATGAGCTGCAGCCCCGTGGGCCATAGGGCAGTCGGGGAGAAGACAAATGTTCTGTGGGAGGGGTGGCTCCAGGGTCACACCGGCGTCAGCAGCAGCTAGCTGCCTGCCCGCATCCTGGGAAACCAGACTGAATTGAAGCCTGGGCTGGGGCTGTGTGGGGGCCCTGGCTTCAGGTTGGTTCTTAGTTCTTTTCTCCTCATTAAATGCACTGAAGACAGTCACCCTTGACAGGGAAGGGTGGTGGCGAGGCAGATGAGAATCCCTGCAGCTCTTCCTCTGATCTTATTTCGGGGTCAGTGTGTTCCTGGAGTCTGCATCAAGGCAGCCAGGGTGGGGGCCCTAAGGTGCTCTGGACACCAGGGGAGACCCTGGCTGATCCCTGGAAGTAACAATTCCCGCAACCATTCTCAACTCTTTTCCGGGAAAATTCCCTAAGCCTGACCTGAAAGATATGATCCGGTCCTGGCTGACTAAGCCCACCCCTCTTCTTGTGGATACTTTATATCTTTGTGACAAGTTCGTTGATCGTGGTGGCTAGTAAACCTGATTATCCATTGTTCATCTGGAACCTTCCCGTGACTTAGACCTGTCTGGGAACAAAGTTCATTTTTCTTCGTTTCCTTAGTGAATTCTGGAGCCTAAGGCAAGGTCTGTGGTCCTATCAAAACTCCTCAGTTGTTGATGTCATCTGGGCAAAAGGGAGAGGAAATATGAGAGATTTGAGCAAACACAAATCCTCACTTCTGTTTCATTTTGAGCATGTACACACACACACACACACACACACACAGAGAGAGAGAGAGAGAGAGAGAGAGAGAGAGAGAGAGAGAGAAAGAGAATCTGAGATGACAGATATTCATCATCAACCTAAAATAGCATCTCTACTCTGAGCGCAATACACATCATAGAATATGAAGGGGGTGAAATTATTCTAAAAGGTCCACGAGTATGAATGGAGTCAAGTATTCTTCTCTTTTAATTTTTTTCTTGTGCAAAATCCCAGACATATATATTAGTGGGCAAGTGGTCCATCGAGAGTCCATGAAACAGACTGCTCTGGTCATGAGCATGTTGAACAAGATTAAAGACATAACATGAGCTGGGCGGTGGTGGCACATACCTTTAATCCCAGCGCTTGGGAGGCAGAGGCAGACAGATTTCTATGAGTTCGAGGCCGGCCTGGTCTACAAGAGTTAGTTCCAGGACAGGCTCCAATGCTACAGAGAAACCCTGTCTCAAAAAACAAAACAAAACAAAAACAAACAAACAAAAACCAGCATGAACCTCATACTTAACAAGGAATTTGATTCTTGGTTTCTACTGTGGTCAGAGGCAAATTAAAAGTGCTAATCTTCCCTACTCCTTTTTGGCATTTTATCAACAGGCTTGGCCCACGTGACACCACAGTGTTAGAAAACCACGGGTTAGGGAGAGGGCCCAGCTGGTAAGGCGCTTGCCATGTGTCTTCTTAGGGTCACTGCTGCTTTGATGAAACATGATGACCAAAATCAAGCTAGGGAGGCAAGGGTTTATTTGGCTTACACTTCCACATCATAGTCTGTCGTTGGAGGATGCCAGGGCAAGAACTCAAACAGAAACCTGGAGGCAGGAGCCATGGAAGGGCTGCATACAGGCTGGCTTCTCATGGCATGTTCAGTCTGCTTTCTTATAGCACCCAGGACCACCTGTGCAGGGATGGCACCGCCCACAATGGGCTGAGCCCTCCCCCATCCATCACTAATTGAGAAAACGCCCTACAGGTTTGCCTGCAGCCGATCTTACGGAGGCATTCACACAACTGAGGTTTCCTCCTCTCAGGACGCTACAGCTTGTGTCTAGTCAACACACCATGCAAGCAGAAGGCTTTGGGTTCTGATCCCCAGCACTTACATAAAAAGCTGGTGTGCCTGTGACCTCAACACTGGGAAACCAGAAATAGGAAAATTCCTAGGGCTCACTGGTGGCCATTCTAGCTGAATCAGTCTTGAATCTTGAAACCCTGTCTCAAGAAATAAAGCCGAGAGTGCTCAAGGAAGACACTTGTAACTGACCTCTGCCCTTCACATGCAAAAGCACACGCATGCATACACACCTGCACACTAATTGCACACACACACACACGCACGCACGCACACACGCACACCTCACAGGAAATATGGAGTGGAACATCCACACACTTGGAACCCTACTCCCCAGGAAGTCAAGGCAGAAAAAGCAGCGGTTTGAGGCTAGGCTGGGCTACATAGTGAGACTCTGTCTTAAATAAAAATAAAACCAACCAACAACCAAGGAATAAGAAGAGAAGACAAAATTAAGAGGAAAGGATAAGAATTAGAAAAAGAGGCAGGGGGTGGAAGGAAGGGAGACCTGTGGTTGGAATGTAAAATAAAGAAAAATAAAATAAAAAAAGAAGCAAAACTGGTTATCTGTAGATCATATTACTGTCTTCAATGGAAATCAACAATCTATAGGATATTAATAGCGTAAATAAATTCTACAAACGGCCCATCTTAGTGCCATTTCTATTATCACAATAAACTATTTTGACAAAAAGTAACTTGGAGAGAAAGGGTTATTTCAGTTCACAATTACAGGTCATAGTTCATCACTGTGGAGAAGTCAAGGCGGGTAGCTCACAGCGAGTCACGTCATAGCTACAATCAAGAGCAGAGAGAGAGGAATGGGTGCATGCTCACTCTCATCACTGTGCAGAAGTCAAGGCGGGTAGCTCACAGTGAGTCACGTCATAGCTACAATCAAGAGCAGAGAGAGAGGAATGGGTGCATGCTCACTCGTTCGTTTGCTTGTATTCGGCTCAGCTTCTCTAATACAGCTCAGGACCTTCTGCCTAGGGAATGGTGCCACTCACACCTGGCGGTGTCTTCAAATATAATTAACCTATTAATGAAGACAATCCCTGATAGACATGCCTACAAGTCATGCTGATCTAGACAATCCATAATGGACATGCCTGCAAGCCAATCTAATTTAGACAATTCATGATGGACATGCCTGCAAGTCAATCTGATCTAGACAATCCATGATGGACATGCCTGCAAGCCAATCTGATCTAGACAATCCATGATGGACATGCCCACAAGCCAACCTAATCTAGGCCTACAAACCCACCTGATCTAGAGAAGCTCTCATTAAGACTCTCTTTCCAGATGATTCTATGTGTCAAGTTGACAATACTCATCCGGATACAGGCTGAATTTTTAAAAAAACAAAACTAAAAATCTCCTTGATTCCCACCAGATCAAAATCACTTAGGGATGTGTAGAATTCCATTCTCAACCCTAACAAAAGTGAATTCTGCTCATGGATAATTCTAAGGAAACTTTGAAAGACAATTTTGTTGATGATTCTAAACTTGGACCGGAGGACGGAAAAGATCACAGCCATGACAGAGTCTATGGGGAGGAAGTCTCCATGCCGGGATGTGATGTCTCTTTAAGTTTCACAAGAATGCTCGCATGTTTTTAAAGTGCCGTTTGACAGACTCACCCCGAGAGAAGCAAACATCCCAAACTAGCAAAGCTATTTCGGCAATAATAAATGATAAGGCGAGGGAATCTGCTGACAGATATTGTAAGTTAACACACACATTGAAGAAATTCAGATAGATAAATAATTCAATAACATGCTCCATGATGTCTGCCCAGTCGACGGCTGTTTGTTGAGCGGCTGTGACATGCCAGGCAGTCTTCCACATGCTGGTTGTGTGACTGACTGAAATCTTGCCCACGAGGGGGTCTTGAGGAAGGGTACCGATAGCTAATAAGTCCATGAATAAGTCTGAAGAATCGTAGTATTGTTTATAAAATGAAATCAAGATGGAGAGAAAGTGTGTGTGTGCGTGTGTGCGTGCGTGCATGTGTGTGCGTGCGTGTGTGTGTATGTGTGTATGTGTGTGAGGAGGAGGATGGGCTCTGATCTAAGGCAGGTTCCGAGGTTACTGTGGGGTAGCTAATGAAGGTCGAGCCCTAGATGGAGTAAGGTGAGGGAGCTAAGGCCCTGGGACCGGTTGAGACACGGTGGGCGTGGCAAGGAGGCCA
Organism: Myodes glareolus; assembly: GCF_982192425.1. Classification (NCBI taxonomy): domain Eukaryota; kingdom Metazoa; phylum Chordata; class Mammalia; order Rodentia; family Cricetidae; genus Myodes; species Myodes glareolus. The sequence continues at coordinate 50,406,566 of NC_142047.1, forward strand.
GACTAGCTGCAGCAGGGATGAGGAGGAAGAAGGCCAGAGACTTTAAGTTATTTGCTGCAGGGGCAACAGCAAGAGTAGGAGTCTCTGGGATGAGAGGAGCTCATATGAGTGGAAGTGGGGTCTGCTCCAGACTCACACAGGAACAGAGGGAACCAAGAGCGCGGCTCAGAGCAGCTGAGAGACGACTGCAATCACCCAAGCTGGCAAGGGTGCTAGAGAGGCACAGAGAGACAGCTGGACCCCAACGGAGTGGGGAACTGGAGGGGGGTGCTGTTACACTAGAGGTGGGCACGATCAGAGCCCCGGGGCTGGAGAGCCAGGGTTAGCTTTTCCCAGGACGAGACACTGAAATAGGTAGATGGACAGGACAAACAGATTTGTTTATATCACCTGCTTTGCCCTCGAAAGCTCCAGCAAGCCCAGAGTGTACAGACTAACACACTTATCTGCCTATCCCAGGGTATGAGATCCCACAGGCACCCCGCGGGGAGAGAGGCCCGGCTGCCTCTGTAATCACGGGTCAAACTGAGCTCTGATTCATTTTGACCAGTCATGTGACCCTTGGGCCTGCCTGCTGTGCCCCCCTTCCCCCAGCTCCAGGAGCCCCTTCCAACCCGAAGACTCTGGGAATTCAGGAAATCCCAATTTAGCTACGTGGCTTCGGAAATTGGCAGCCACCAGAGAATGGAATCCGGAAGGCCCTGCCATTGTACGCGCAGTCTAGACTCAGGACCGGGCCACTGCGCCAGGAAGGAGTGAAAGTCCCTTTCTCAGGCATCCACCTTCCAGGAAGCAATAACCAGGCCCAGCTCAGCCAAGCTCTAGCAGGGTCCAGGGCCACCCCGGGGCTTGGCCAGCGCTGTTATTATTATTCCCTCACCCCTTGCCAGATGCCCCACGCCCAGCCAGTGCTTCCTCGGAGATAACAAGGGCAGAGCGACCGTGTCAACCTGCACAAACAGGTGGCACTTATTGACATCAGGACGGGGAGCCACGGGCCAGCCTGCCAGCTGAGCCTGATAAAGCTGCTTATCGTGGAGGGTTAGAGGTGCTGTTTTCTTGTTTGTTTGAAGTTTGGGATCTGGGAGTGCAGCGTGGCTGGGGCCAAGTTTAACGACAGCCCCCGAGAGGTTTGGAGAGAACGAAGACGCACGAGCTGGTCCGTTATGTGAGAGAGCCCCCACCGTGGACTCTATGGGGCTGATTTTGACAAGCGGGGAGAGAGGGAGGATTAATGAACCGTTTGCCTTTGGACAAAATATTGCGTTGAGTAAAAGCTGTGTGTGTTTCATGCAGGCACTGTGCCCTCAGCCTCGGGTCAGCCACTTCTGCACGTGTGTAACCGAAGGGCACAGGGAGACGTGGGCCTGGGAGTCAGGCAGGAGCAATGGCTGCCACAGACAATTGGCAGTCAGGTGCATGTGACCACTAGCTGGGCTCAGGCCTCAGCTCCGAGTCACCATGAAGTTTTGGCATCGGGTCTTCCACGGGGCATGAAGTGGCCACTCTCTTTGGGTTGGTCAGTCACCCGCCGCCACATCTCATTTTATCCTTGGAAAACCAAGCCTACAAGGTGGTGCACAGTCAGTCTTTATAGCCACCAACGACAGAGCCACCTCAGCAAGCTCCTTCACCCAGGAATTTCTCTTTACAAACTTCCTGGGAGGGCCCAACAAGGGTGGGGAGTCCCTAAACCAGGAGTCAGACAGAGGACCCACATGGGGGCTCCAACTACCACCTCATTCCGAAGCCCCAGAGAGCGACCTCTCACTGGGAGAAGTCAGGCCAGGAAAGCAGAACCAGGCCCCTTGGTGCCATCTCTGAGTTTCTGATCTCTGAAGCAGGACATCTTACTCTCCAGCCCTTCCTGTGAGGGAGGTGCGGGGAGACACTGTGCAGACAGGACAGACAGACCAGTGTGTGCTGCCTGCAGCCAACCTGAATCCTGGGACGCTAAATACAAGACAATACAGCTACCCGGCACCAGCCACTGGGCACCAAGGAACCCAGGTTTGCAGGAACCCAGGCAAGAAAGTGGCTCGGCCAGTTTTGCCAGCCTTTATCTGCAATCCAACCCAACTGTCCGCCTCTTAGGCTCCAGTGGCAGCGTGGCAGGCCATCAGACATGCAACACATTCCACTGGGGATTTTCGGGGTGGGATAATCTGACATGCGTCTGGACACGCCCGTTTCCTCTGCTGACGTTGTGACATCCATCACCTGCTCTCAAATCAACGAGGGCAGAGAACAGGGAGCCTCACACACCCTCCTCCTTCGCCCAGTCTACCTTGTGTCTCCACAATGTCCCGACAGCTGCATCTCACTTACTCAACTCTGGCACCCACTTCCAACTGCACCGCACTGCCGGGGAGGAAGGTGGACAGCATGGCGGAGGCGGGGGGAGGGGCTGTGCCCAGGGCTATTTGAGAAATGATTATCTGGTCTCTGCCTGCCAGCATCTAAGAGAGTTGGGCAGGTCCTCACCTCTGAGCCTTGCCTTCCCCACCTGGAACATGGGGGTATGGCTAAGAGGCAGGCATTCAGCTCTAGTGGCCAATATTAAAGTGTCCAAAGGCCTGGCTAGAATTTCATGCCAGGCAGGCTTTCTGCACATCGGGTATATTATGGCACCTACTGAGTGAATTTCTTTTGATTTTGCTACAGACTTTGTTACAGACAAACAAAAACAAAAAAAAATGCTTTACAGAAAGAAGTTAAGGGGGGGGGGGAGATTTATTTATTTATTTACTGATCATGATTTTGGCAGGTTTTGGTCCATGATAGCAGAGAGGGCCTGGTGCCACCCATGGTAGTGAAAGCAAACAATCGAAGCTGGTCACTTGGTCGAAGACCAGGGAACTGAGAATAAGGCCGGAAACACTGGTGAGTGTAACCGTCAAAGGCCGCCCCCCCCAACTACTTCCGGCAGTAAGGCCCCACATCCTAAAGGGTCCATAGTCTCCCTGGACAGTGTCACCAGTTAGACCGGTGATAAAGCATGAGCCTGTGCGGGACCACAATGACACTTGTGACTGATCCACTGACAGGCCAGCTATCCAAAGAAACGCGAGACTGGCATCTAAGTAGGACATGCATTACCAAATGGAAATGGAGATAACTTTGCCCCAGCGGACAGGAAGAGGGCACTGGGGTCGGGCCTGGGCTGAGTCCCAGCTTTGCCACGTTTGGGCTCGGTGACCTTAGATAGACTTAGAAGTGTCTCTAAGCTTCCATTTCTCTACAACGGAGACACACCTGCACACATCTACGGGATGGGATGAGTGAACCCACAAGAAGTGTTGGAGAACCTGGGTCATTGCTGTGCCTGTCCACAGAGATACTGGGTGAAAGGTGACCGTGGTGAAGAGTGGAGGCCAGAGAAAGGGCTGTAGTGTAGAATGCAGACACACACACACACACACACACACACACACACACACACACACGCATGCATGCACATGCATGCACACACTACAAACAACCAAACAAATAAATGGGAAAAGCTTCCTTTGACAGCCTGCACTGTTCTGGTCTGGTTGAAACAGAAGGAAATGTCAAAGAATGTAGATCATGGGTTATCTTCAAGAACACATAATCCAGCCTTGGCAGTAGCACGAGCCTGGGCATGCTTACTGGCACACAGTTGTGCAGGTTTGGAAGCATTACGTCTCTCGAGTGTGCATTGCAGGCAGTTGGGGCTCCAGGCTTTGTTGTTCATGCTCAGTTCTTCACACCTGGATCTGCTTCCTAATGGCCACAGTCTGGGCCTCTCCTCCCAGCCTAACAGACACAGGTACAGCAGGGCTATTCATTGTTAAGGTTTGATGACTTTGGTGATCCCTCCATCTTTCGAAAACAGGAAGGAATGCGGAGGCGGGAGACCTGGAAACAGTTGCCATGTAGGCAGCAGGAGCCAGCTGCTAGAAGGCTATGGGTACCTGCAGGGTGGCGTAGATGTTCTGCTGCTGCCAGCCGGTACCCTCCAGGGTGGGGAATGAAGCCTCCCCATATGCTGCCCGGCGAAGGGGACAAGCCATGAACGGGAACAGAGAAGCACAATGGGGGTGAAGGTCACTGCCCTAGTCCCCAACACAAGCTCAAGCAGTTTCCCCACTCCCCTTTTTTTCTGAGCTGTGTGCACTGGGAGCCAAACCCAAGGGTAACAAGTAAGAACTGGGGACAAGCAGGCCTCTCGCTCACCCATTCCACCCAAGGCTGGGACTTTCCGCTCAGCCTGCCACCATGGCAACACTCACTCTAATGGAGCTGGTGATGCCAATTGAGAATGAAGAACTCTGGGGGTGGGGAGAGACAGATGGCTCGGCTCTACCTGTGCGTGGTGATGTCTCCTGGTTCACGCTGGGTCTCTTCCTCCATGGTCTGCCACCTCTAGTGCAGGATAACTGTGTCCCTCGAGCCTGTCCCTTCAGCTGTCACTTGCTCGCTCAGCAGTCCTCAGGAGTGGCTTCTCTCAGAAGACACTATGTAGATGCAGCTCCTGGCCACCAGTGTGGCCGAGTCTCAGTGTGTTCTGGGATCTACCACAGCCTTCCACTGAGGAAGAGAGAGGTTTAGCATCTCATTCCTGGCCACACAGCAGAGGGCAAATGAGCCAGGACTCTCTCTTAGCAGTCTGCCTGCTGAGATGTGTGGGTTCCAAGCTGCTTAAATTACCCCTTCCATGCCAAACATCCTGGTTCCTGCAGCTATGCAACGCAGAAATGGGCATGCATTCTAGCAGGCATGGGGCAGCTCGGGTTACTCTGGCTCCTAGCAGCACTGTTGAGAGCTTCATTTTTTTTTTTTAAATTTAGATGATGTGTCACATGGTTTCCCTGGACTTGGTCACAAGAACAGCTCTACTGTGTGCTGAGCACCCCTAGCAGATGGCATTGGATCTGGAGACCCTAAGAAGAAGCAGCCTCTGTCCTGAGGAGAGCACATAGTGAGTTTTAACTCGATGGGGGCCTAGGCATGGTATCCCCACAGACCAGGGGCCATCTCCAGGATGGAACTTAGATCCGCCTCTGATCTCTGCCCTACCTGTGGTGGCACTGTGCCTCGGGCAGAGAGGATCCAATCTACCTGCTGGCACCTTCCACTTGGAGGAAAGAGACACTAACTACCCAGCACGCCTCTCTGACATTGGGGTTCCAGACCAGCATCCCAGGTCCCACTGTCCTTCCCAAGCCAGCACCCCAAAGCGGGTCCCACACCCACCAAGCCCAAGGTCCTTTGTCTGACTTTCCAGCAGTTTCTCTGGCCACGAGAATAAGTTCTTCATTTTAACTTCTCAAGCAACTGTTGAAAACATGATTTCTTCACAGGGGCTGGCGATCTGGGGCTCTCTGAGCTGGGAGTTTATGGAATCCGCCAAGGAGCTGCCCTCCAACTCTGCAAGCTCTGTGTTGATATAGGTGAGGGCACCAAATGCGAGGCAGATGTTCAGGGGACGATCAAGCCACACACACCCTCCGTTTCCAGCCTCAGCGTACAGTGTGACATTGATCGGCCGAAGAAGATTGGCAAACAGCAGGCTGACTCTGGTGCTCCTGCCCTGCTGAGGCCAAGCACAGCGAAGAGAACAGACTCTGCTTAGAAGATCCAGCCAACGACCCAGCTCTCCCCCACCCAGCCCCAAGTGAAAACCTTGGTGTCTTAGCTAGGGCTTCTACTGCTGAGAAGAGACACCATGACCATAGCAACTCTTATAAAGGAAAACATTTGCTTGAGGGCGGCTCACTTACAGTTTCAGGGGTTCAGTCCATTATCAACATGGCGGTGAGCATGGTGGCACACAGGCAGACATGGTGCTGGAGCTGAGAGTCCTACATCTTGCAGGCAACAAGAAGCTATTTGAGACACTGGACAGTACCCTGAGCATAGGAAACGTCAAAGACCGCCCCCACAGTGACATACTTCCTACAACAAGGCCATACCCACTTCAACAAAGTTACACCTCCCTATAAGATTATAGGGGCCAATTACATTCAAACTACCACACCTGTCTTCCATCAGGAACCACCATGATGAAAGTCACTTGTTATTCCAGCATTGAGGAAGCTGAGGCAGAAGAATACAAAGTTCAAGAAGGTCCAGGTTACACAGTGACACCCTGTCTCCAGGGTCGGCAGGCCACGAGATCTCATGCTCTAAGGACAACTCACTACTGAGCATGTGCACCCCACACTGGCTTCACGTCCCTTACCTCTGCCACTCCTGACCCATGCTCCCTGCTCTTGTGACTCCAGCCTGTCCAGAGGTACCTAGAGATGCCACCAGACAGGCATCACCTGTCTGACCTTCAAACTCCAGCACAAGTGTCGGGCATGGGAACAAACGCCTGTGATCCCAGCCCCCAGAGATCAAGGCAAGAAGGTTGCTGTGAGTTGGAGGCCACCCTGGTCTACATAGCAAGGGTCAGATCAGTCCCGGGTTCATAGCAAAATTGTGTCTCACAGGGGAAAAAGAATCCAGCTCAAATTCTTCCGTTCTAGAGAGGCATTCCACCTCCTACTCTGTCCCGGTGCACTCGATATTCTGCCTGACACCCTCACGTCTGAAGTGCCCCCCGAGCATGTTCCAAATGTGTCCCTTGAGGGCTGTGAGGTACTTGAAGATAGGACAAGTAACACTTTCTTCTGCCACCAAGACTCTTGCACACACCAGGCAAACAGTAGGCACATAGCAAATGTCAAGAAAACAAACATTAGGTATTAATAAATAGAAATTACAACTGAAGCAGGTTGCCTGCTCTGTGCCAGGTAACACAGTGCAGGGGTTTTTTTTTGCCTCAGCTACATCTTGGAGTCATTGAGGGAAGATGGCTCTTTGAAAGTTGAGTCCCTGAACCTCTCACCAGGCTTCTGGAAGTTTCCAGGGGGTATCGGCCAGCAATGAATCCACCCTAGGGTTAAGGACGTTATGAAAATGGGTAAGCCAAGGCTCCTCTACCTTCCAGATGTAACACAGACAAGTTCTTTTTTTTTCTAAGAAAGGAAGTGTGTTCTCAAAGAGGGCTCCCTGAGCAGCGGCAGAGCCTCCCCTGAGGCTGTCAGATATGTGGATCCAAGGCCCATCTGACACCAGTTGGATCAGGACAGCATTAGGGCTCTCTGCCACCCTGAGCACCCATGCCAGCCCCATGCCCCAGGGTGCTGCAGGGCGGCAGTCACACTGAAAAGCTGTCTTCAGGTGACACCAGCTCACGGTCACCCAGGAACTCCAGGACATACAATCCTGATTTAAAAGGGCTCCAGGGGAGTCTGGAGACCCCAGGATGTAACCGCTAGCGCCCCCTGGAGGACAGTCTTTCTGACCGACCACACAGTTCCTTAGTGGGGGGCTCTGGTACCTTGGATGGGGCTTTGGTGCCCAGTCTGTTCTGTAGACCCTGTGCCCCCATCCCCCACACTTCGGGCATCTTTTGAGCAATCATGTGCCCCTGACCGTCCATGTTTGGCTCTGGGGTTTGTCTGGTGTGCGCTGGAGCCGAGGGACCCTGGGTCAGCGCCCCATGACTTTCCTGCCACTCTTCTCTCTGCACCCTCATGCTTTGGAAGGATCGGAGATGGCACCTATCTGATTCTCGGACCATCACCACCAATAGATGGCAAAGAGAGAGCTGGGTCTCTGAGTCTACTCTTGGCGTCACAGCCGGGCTGGGTCTGCCAGTATTCAGCAAACAGGTATTTAGTGACAGAATAATCTGTCACTGGTGTGTGTGGGGGTGGAGTGCTTTGGGATTTCCCTCGGGACACGTGTCAGCAAACACATCACTCTGACCTGCTGTGCACGGGGCTTCCGCTTTCCACTTTTACTCCATCAAGAGACAATGCCAGGCCCGAGGGGACATGGGGTCCATCCCACAGGGACAGCAGGGCCTCAATCTGTGGCTTCCTGTTGTTGCTCCAGGAGCTAAACCGCCCTGTGGATGCCCCAGCGGAAAGTTCTCTCCAAGCTGCTGCCCTAAGCTCACCTGCAGTCTCTGTCCATCACCCCACAGGGCCAGGCCTTTATGGCCGACTTCAGCAGGTCTGCGGGAGAACCAGCAAGTGCTGGACTTAGGGAGAAGCATCTGGCCACACAAGCCTAGTTGGCACCCTGTCTGCTGCTGAACCTCGTCAGGATCATACCATTTGCTGGACCGACCGTGACACACACGAGGAAGGCCATTGGGAGAGTGGATAGCCAGAGGTTTCCAAACTGGGTTCCAAGGAACCCATGGGCACCACAGGTGACCCATGAGGACGTCAGGACATCCATTGAATTCTAGCTGGATGACTCTGAGCAAATGAAGCTCATTGCCTGAACCCCCACATACTTTCCTAGGGAGAGGATGGTGATGTCTTTGCATCCTTCCCAGGGTACTCTTAGGGATCGAGGGAGACTCCATTCTCAGGAGGTCACAGCAGCTCAGTGCACTTGAATATCCCTTGATCCTGGAGGCTGGCTCCTCAGAGAGGGTGAAAAGTACTTCTGGAGAAGGGACAGTCAGAGCAAGTGTAGAAACCAGAGCGTCCCTAAGTCCCAGCCATGCCAGAATGGGGTAGGAGTTTCTTCCTGGATCCAAGTGTATCTGGACTTCTCTCAAGCAGCTTACACAACTTAGAGACAGTGTAGAAAAGAAGCTGTTTGGCTGTCAGAAATATTTTGGAGCTTCGCTAAATGGATTAATTTATTTATTACTGACAGTAGTCATGATAACAAAATGATAATGTCACCTTTGTTACTATTATTGTTATCCTTAACATCATTGTCATCGTGATTAACACCATCACCACTGTCGCTACCATCATCACCACCATCATCATCATCACCACCACCACCATCATCATCATCACCACTGTCGCTACCATCATCACCACCATCACCACCATCACCATCACCACCACCACCATCATCATCACCACCACCATCACCACCATCACCACCATCACCATCATCACCACCATCATCATCACCACCATCACCATCATCATCACCACCATCATCATCACCACCATCATCACCATCACCATCATCACCACCATTACCACCATCATCATCACCACCATCATCACCATCACCATCATCACCATCATCACCACCATCATCACCATCACCATCACCACCATCATCATCATCACCACCACATCACCATCACCATCATCACCACCACCATCACCACCATCACCATCATCACCATCATCACCACCATCATCACCATCATTCTCACTGTCGTTATTATCATAGCTAGTGTCAATAAACCGCTTGGAATAATCACAAGCTCCTAGAACTCTGCAAGCAGTGTCTTCCGAGCGGAGCCTGCTGGGAAGAGAGCTTTGTAATAAAAGCCTTTCTGGCTCCTCTTACGCAGTCAGAGGTGACCCAGGAGCCAGCATTTTATTCACCAGCTGTAGCGTCACCTCTGTCCCTCGTTTCACCCGGAGCCTGACCCCATAAGTCAATTACAGCTGTTTTTGTTGTGCTCCTGGGCGTCCCGCGTCCTCCCCGTGCTCGCTTTCAACCAGGGGTGGATTCCCATGAACTCTGTTCTTTATTATCAGCTGGTTCCGATTAGAGATGAGCCAATAAAATGCGGGGTAGCGCGGCCACTGTGTGCTCCTCATGTGGCACTTTCCCATGTGGTTTGATTTACCAGGTGACAAATAAGAGCCAGCCCTTCCACGGGGCGGATTCCATACCTCACAGGCTCTGTTTGTTTTGGTAAATGCAGCTTTGAAAAGATTTAAATGAAGGGGATGGGTGTAGGCTTGGTGTGTGTGTGTGTGTGTGTGTGTGTCTGTCTGTCTGTCTGTCTGTCTGTCTGTGTCTGTCTGTGTGTCTGTGTGTGTAAGAGAGAGAAACAGAGAGGATGTGTAAGAACATGTGTGAAAGTGTTAGTGTGTAGGAGTGTGGGTGTGAGCACCGTTGAACGTGGGCGTGTGAGCACAAGTTACACAAATCTGTGGAAGGGTGTTGAAGGTGAGATGAACTGGACGAGAGGCTGATGGTCTCTGACAGAACATCACTCTGACTTCAGCACATTTAATATTTCCACCTAAGCATGCCGTGTCAGCACTGAGGATAAATGGTCCAGGACCAGGAGAAGCAGCAGCCCAGTGGATGTCCCCTCCGGCTTCATTCCTATGCCTTCCGCTATGAACACAAGCTTCCTACTGACTGGTCACTACCCCCTTCAACAGCAGATAGCACTCAACTGTGTCTTAGTCCCCGAGGGGCTGTTGATCAGCAAGGACTTTCTGAGTTTTCAGTCCAGGCTCCACGAAGTCCTGCCTGTTCCCAGGAGAGCTTTGCTGGAATCCAGATGGCCTGAAGGACACCATCTTTAGCACAGGTAATGGTTGGGAGAAGTAGCACAAGGTGTTCCTGGTGACCAATGAAAGACCTTGATTCAATCCAGAGCAGGGACAGGGTGCCAGGAGGGACAGTCCCTAGCCATGATTGACTCTGGGAGCCCTGTGCCTTGTGCACTTCCACAGGGCTGTGGGGCTGTATCTGTGTCTGGATGCATCGTGGATGGTGAGCGAGGGCCCTGAGGCTTCTGGGATGGTTTCAGTCAGTGGCTGTGGGTTCTGTTCAGGAGGAGAGAAAGGGGGAGGTTTGAAGAGAACTTGGAATTGAATGGGGGAACTCAGAGGCTACCGGTCTGGCCTCCTGCCAAGCAACAGGAGTGACCCTTTAAGAGTAGGAATATTTCAGGCTGTGTACATCATTAATCCACTCACCCATCCACCCATTCATTCAGTCACCCACAGCAGACAATACTTACAGTTCCAGGGAGATCGTGTCACAGAGCTCAGAGACAGAAACCCAAGTTTACAGGCAGAACAGACTTGAGCTGTGGCCAGCACTGGACAAAGCAGCCTTGTGTGGAGTGGGCCAAGGAAGGTATCTCTCAAAAGTCGTGATTTTGGTAAGATCTGAAGAGAACCATGTAGCGTGACTAATAAAAACCCAGAGACAGATATTGGGGTTCAACTCGAAGATCAGAAAAGCAAAGCAGCCAGTCACTGACTCTTACCTCTATCTCACTCCAAAAATGGTGATCCTGCCTCCAGGAATCTCAGAATAAGACTGTGTGTGAGGGCTGTCTCCTCCCGTCTTTTATTCCTCTCTAGGGCTGGAATTAAAGACATGCACCACTACTGCCTGGTTTCTATGGCAAGCTAGTATGGCTACTGGGATTAAGGGTGTGTGTCACCACTGCCTGGTCTGTAAGACTGATCAGTGCAGCTCTTTTGCCCTTTGAAATACAGGCAAGCTTTATTTAACAAAATATCACTACGGAACAGAAAGGAGCACCCTCGCCCACCTTGCCCTGACCCAGGGAAGAGGTAGGGATGCTGGTCCCAGAAGCAGCAGCACAGATGCAAAGGTCCTGAGGCAGGCAGAGCGAGCAACACCTCAGGTCAGGACCCCGGTGAAGTCAGTCTGTGCTGGTTTCTCAGCGGGAACAGTACATACAAGTCCCAAGGCCAGACTCCAACCCAGGAAGCAGGGAGACCTGGTAGTCAGCTTGGGTTTATGGTATTTGCTGCTTGGTATGCTAATTTTATTACACAGGGAGCAACGGCTGCTTTTCTGTGGCTCTGATGAAACACCCTGATCAAGCACAGTTGAGGGGAAAAGGGGGTATATTGGCTTACAGTTCCAGAGAGAGAGAGAGTCCATCATGATGGGAAGGTGACAGCAGGAACAGGAAGCCCAGAGGTGGAATTTTTTTATCCACACACAGGAAGCAGAGAGCACACACAGGCAGTAGAGTGGGACCTTAAGGTCTCGAAGGCCGTCCTCAGTGATGTACTTCCCCCAGCAAGGCTGCACCCTCCAACCTCCTGAAATACCCTCCTGGCTACAGTGCGGAGTTAGCGGGAACAGAGCTAGTTAGACAGGGTGGGCTGTTACTGCTCCATTTTACAGCTGGTAAAAGTGGAGGCTAGAGGAGGGTCTACCCCTCCACAATCATCACCCATGACCTTCCAATTTCTGATGTCCAGCTTGCTTATCTGGCTAGGGATGGCTGCAGATTGCCGGGTTCCTAAACCATGATGGCAGCAATGTCGTGGATGATGGTGTTAGCAACAGTGATAATAGTGATGATGGTGGTGGTGGTGGTGAGGATGGTGATTGCAATGGTGGTGGGGAGAGGACCACGGCTGTGTGAGCCCCGGCTAGCTCACTTTATTTGCACTATTGGGGATGAAAACATTTTATTATCCTCACTTTCCTGGGAGGGAAACTGAGACCCAAATCATGCAACTTCTGTGTTCAGCTCGGGTGTCACCATTTAGACACGCATGTTCTGGGAGCCATGGCTTAACGAAGTTGAGAGGAGACGGTCTGGGTCTCTGGACATGGTAGCTGGAGCTATTGAAGCCCATCCTTGCTCATTTGAAACCAACAGCAGGACCGTTGCTTTCTCCTTCCTTTCTTTTCTTCGTCCTTATCGATTGTTAAATGTTTGTGCTGCCACTCAGCGGTGTCTGTGAAATGTATTTGTCCTTGGCTTGCTCGCCCTTGAGAGTTGGCGGCCACACTCATGCTGGCAGGGTCTACATCCTCTGAGCAGAGCAGGCGGCCTCAGCCCTCGCGCTGTTTACCTTGTTTATCCCGCCAGGAGCGACCCAAACAGAGCGGGAGACAGACGAACAGATGTGGCAGGCGCCAGACCGGTCGTGACTGGTCAGCATTTTCCAGTGGATGAAGAAACAGTCATGGCACATGAGGGAAGCCAGAGCTCTGTGCTGGCTGCAGGTGCTCTGCCCAGAGCGCTGGTGGGTAGGATCAGGCAATCAGGTTCCTCCTGAGTCCCACGGTACCTCATGCAGGGCCCTGAGCTCGGAGCAGAGGAAAGCTGGCGGAGGAAAAAAGCTCACGGCAGACTGAGCTGGGAAGTCGACAGATAGGCACTGTGGCATGGTTCTGGGGAAGAGGTCTGAAGGAGACCGCTTTGCCTTAGTGCCCTCTTTCCTTCACATGCAGCAGGGGTTCGTGTGCCCAAACTCCCACAGGATGGGGAAGGCAGTGGCCAGAGTGGCAGCAGCAGCCTGTCCACATTGGGCCTGGCTCGCTCTCCATGCTCTGCCGTTCACTGCGTTCAAAGTGTCGCCTCTGTCTGCCAGCTTGCAGCCCGAGCAGCCGTGTGAGCTGGGGACCACAGGGCTTTCATGGGAACACAGTGTGAGCAGAAGACAGACGTTGGCCCTGGGAAGTCCCTGAGATTTCAGGGTGAATTGGCAGCTGCAGTGTGACCTTACCCACCCCAGCTGGTACCCAGACACAGTTAGCCAGTGCTTAGGCCACGGAGGCAGGGTAGGGAGGAGGTGTGGCACCAAGACGTGTTCCTCTACCAAGAGCTCTGTGTTGGTAGAGGAAGCATAAGCTGGCAGAGAGAGCAGCTAGTGTGGGCGCTGCGTGTGATGGCTGATCTCTGCTGTCTACTTGGGCATTGACTACCACCAGCCTTCTACCTTCCACAAACATGACCGTGTACACAGGGGGCTCTATAGCCTGTGAGGAGGGTCTAGGAAGTCCCTCAGGTTTGGGGTACACTCCCCAGGGATGGGATATTTCCTATGATACATGCATGAAGGACTACAAGTTTTCAGTGTATAAGTCTGTGTGTATGTGTATGCATGTGTACATACATGTATGTGTGTATATATGTGTATATGTATGCATATGTGTATATATGTACCTGTATGTGTGTATGTGTATGTGTGTATGTGTATATGCATATAGAAGTATAGAAGTGTGTGTGTGTGTGTGTGTGTGTGTGTGTGTGTGTGTGAAGGTCAGAGGACAAGCTATCATTCCTCAGAAGCTGTCCTCTGGTTTGTTTTCTATCGCTGTGATAAACACCACAGCCAAAAGCAACTTGGAGAGGAAAGGGTTTATTTCTGGTTACAAGTCACAGTCCATCACTGAAGGAAGTCAGGGCAGGGACTTAAGGACAAGAAGCTGAGTCAGACATGAAAGAACACTGCTTATTGGCTTGCTCCCTGCTTCATGCTCAACTAACTTTCTTAGCCAGCTTAGGACCACCTACCTGGGATGGTGCCACCCCCAGTGGGCTGTGCCCTCTCATGTCAATCAATCAGGACAATCTTTCACAGACGTGGCCATGGCACACTCTGGTTTAGGCAGTTAATTATTCAGTTGAGGTTCCCTCTTCCCAGGTGACTTTAGGTTGTGTCAAGCTGGCAATAAATCTAAGCAGCCCATGCCCATCTTATTTTGGGGGTCATTGTCTCTCACTGGCCTGGGACTCACGGATTTGGCTAGGCTGGCTGGCCAGTGAGACCCAGGGGCCCTCCTGTCTCCGCTCCTCTGCACTGCGATTACAGATGTGTGCCACTGCGTCCAGCTTTTATGTGGATTCTGGGGTTCACACTCAGGTCCTCACGCCTGTGCGTCAAGCAGTTTACAGACCAAGCTACCACCCTGGCTCCATAATTTCCTTTTGGAGACAGTCTCCTTAAGCAGCTTAAGCTGACCGCAAACTCATAATTCCCCTGCCTCAGTCTCCTGGGCACTAGAATTACTGGTGTGAACCCCCACACCCAACCTGTAATGTTAGACTTTTAGAAAAAAAAAATTCCATAGCCCAGCCAAATCATTGCACTGTTTGGGATAAAATTGTGTCAAGCAAGAGGATGGTGCTTGCTCAAAGATAACTCCAAAAAAGTGCTATAGAAACTGTGGGCAGAAACAGCCCAGGATGAACACATGGGATGGGTGGGAAGAGAGTGACTTCAAGGGGTGCTGGAGCCAGCCCAGCAGGTGCAAAGGCCATTCCTCACCCATGAAGTTAGGAGAATATGCTCCAATGATGGGAACTATGACACACCGTGTTACCTTACTTCCTATTGTCGGGACTGCAGCCATCTTCAAAACTCAGCCCTGCAGGTCTGAGGGCACCAGCCATGGTTGGGTGTAAGAAAAATGAAGCAAAGACAGGTAAAACGGGGACACAGGCTGTCTTAGTCAGGGCCACCATTGCTGTGCCAAAACACCATGACCAAAGCAAACTGGGTAAGAAAGGTTTATCTGGTTGACACTTCCACATCATAGTTCGTCATGGAAGGAAGTCAGGACAGGAACTCAAGCAGAGCAGAAGCCTGGAGGTAGGAGCTGATGAAGAAGCCATGGAGGGGTGTTGCTTACTGGCTTACTCCATGTGTCTTGGTAAACCCACTTTCTTATGGAACCCAGGACCACCAACTCAGGATGGCATCACTCCTAATGGACTGGGCCCTCCCGCATTAATCACTAATTAAGTAAATACCCCACAGTCTTGCTCACAATTGATCTTCTTCAGGCATCTTCTCAGCTGAGGCTCCCTCCTCTCTGATGACTCTATCTTGTGTCAAGTTAACGTAAAACCAGCCAGAACAGCTGACTTCTTGTCAGTTTGACACACAAACACATCACTGTGAAGCCACAACCTTTCCTTTCTCATTCATGGCCAAGGTCAGCATTAATATCAACACAACGATATAAAACATACAAAGTTAGAAAGTTCCCCAGTCTTTACAACTTCAATCACTTTAAAATTCAATCACTTAAAAAAAAATCCAAAGTCTCTTTTTTAAACCTTAAAATCTCTTTTAAAATGAGTTCTCTGGACTGCAGGCTCTTATGAAATAAAAGGTAAGCTAAGCATTCCCTTACTTCAAGAAGAAAGAACCAGGGCACAGTCATAATTGAACAAAGCAAAAGCAAACTTGGACAGTTTAAATAATTCACTGTCCAATATCTGGAATCCACTCAGGACCTTCTGGGCTCCTCCAAGGGGCTTGGGAGACTCCTCTGGCTCTGCCCTCTGCATTGGACAAGTTCGTCTTCTAGGCTTAAGCTGGCTCCACTCCATGGCTGCTGCTGTTCTTGGTGATGCTCCCACGGTACTGGCATCTCCAAAATGCTGGGATCTAAGCTTTCACCAGTAGCCTTTCCTGGGCTCTCTTCAGGGACTCCATCTCTGCCACCGCGCCAAGCCTCAGCTGCTCTTCAAGGCTCTTTCATGCCTTCAAAACCAGTACCACCCGGGTGACTCTTACCCATGACCGCTGGAACGACAGCCCAAGGTACAGCCTTGGACACCTCTGGAACACAGCCTCTATGTGCTGACCCTTGAGGACACACTTCCCAGGAGACATCACGACAACGATGCTGGCCTCTTCTTAATCACAGCGCATCCTCCAGTCCCAGCTGGCCAGCATCCATTGTCCCAGCAAAGCAAAGATTTGACTTCAGTGGTTCTGGTCTCGTGGTAATCACAGCCGATTCTTCAGTTCCAGTGATCAGACACCACAGATCTTCGCACAAATGGCCTGGTAGAGTCTCTGCTTCCCTCTGACACTCCACAAGCCAGGCCTCCATTGTCCACACTGCTCTCAACGGTCTCATCTCCCAAACCCAACCTTAGGGAGACATTTTCTCAACTGAGGCTCCCTGCTCTCAGATGACTTTAGCTTGTGTCAAGTTGACATAAAATTAGCCAACACACAGACTTCCACTTGCCAAGCCCCACTGGCGTCCTCGAGTAAGCAGATAAGGAGGAATTCTCTCTAAGTCCAGGTATCAAGGTCCTACTGTAGGCAGGGAGGTCTGTGATGCCCCAGGAAGGACAACCATGAGATAAAGAAGAGCCACACCTTCATGGCCATAGAGGGTCCATGGACGCTGCACGCACGATAAGCCGTGGTTCTTTCATTTTTGCCCCAATCTGGGCACGGTTTCCGCCAATGGCACAGAGTCATCAACTTGCAGGATTTATTTTCGGCTTTTTTTTCCACTGCTCACATAAGCAGGCTACCAGCCAGACACATTTGACTTTTTAAACTTAGCCTGGTTTATGATTCCGGGGACGGACAAGGGGGGGGGGTCAGTATCTGTGTTGACACAAAGATGCCTGCTGTGTCTCTTTGATGACAGTTGAAACATGGTCGAGCCAAAGGAGGCAGCCATGGGTGACAGGAGTGGGTCCTGCGGTAGAAAGGGACAGGCCCACCATGGGCTCCAGGAGACACACAGAGAGGCACATGTGTTGGAGTCCAGAGTTTCATTTCTGACCTGTTTCCACCAAGGTGGTGGTGGGGTGGCCCGGCCTCCCTAGTGTGTAGGGTGCGGCGTGCTGGATGCCTGCGCACAGCCACCCCTGGATTTGGTGGTTGGCTTGCTGCGTCACGCACATTAGCATTAACTCCCACATTTTTCACAAGGAGCCTGTGCTCAGCTGAAGGAGCCGAGGGGCTCACTGTGTCCACTGTGCCAGTCCAGGGAAGGGAAAGGGACATGGGAGCCACGGAAATTCTCAGAGCAAGAGCGGCCTTGCCCTGTCTTCCTGTCCCTCCTTCTCCACGTTCCCCTCCCATGTCAGACCCAGAAACGCCAGTGTCCCCAGCACCACCCTGGCCCTCTTAGCCCATATGCTCGATTTGGGATTCCCAGGCATTCTCCAGAGCCTCAGCTCTGTCTAGCCCTACCCACTAGGCTGTGCAGGTGGAATCAGCAGAGGATCTCTGCCTTTCAGGTTCCTAGGCAACGTCACTGTCGCCATTCAGAGCTCATTTCAAGACCCATAACCGAATACCAAGGCTATCCGTGATCACTGGCAGACAGGTTTGCTTCCTAGCAGGGAGGCAGGAACAATGTTCTGTCTGTATCAGTCAGAAATTACCGGTTGTGTAGTCAGCAGCAAGGCATCTCACTTCATCTGCCGGTGACAGGATGGGGGAGCATCAGCCCTCCCATGGCATAGGCATCTGCAGTTTACACGTGGATCTGCCTGCCAGTTACACGGCCAAGCAGTAGCTGCACCTGCTGGATGGTGGAGGCTGGGTGACTGGCGGGCAAGCTCCCTGTTCTGTCAGGGCCACTTTCTCTATGCTGCGTGAACTGGGGGCTTACATACCAACCCAAGAACTTCATCGTCAGTCAGGCATCCTGGCGCATACCAGTGGCACTCAGGGGGCTGAGGCAGGAGGATTGTCATGAGTTTAAGGCCAGTCTGGGCTTCATAGGAAGACTTGTTCCAACTAAAAGCAACTCTGTGGGATGATATTAACGTCTTTTTCAACACCTGAACTTCTGCATCCCCCCCCCCCGCACCCCCACTGGACCAACACCCATGGAGAGCAGTATTAGATTTGCAGCGCCATCCCATCCCCAGGAAACCAGACCAGCTGCCCTCCTGGAGGAGAAAGACTATAGCACCCCAGGGTGGTGAGGCCAGCCTCCTGCTGCTCACAGAGTCCCAGGCTCCTTCCTGTAGGGAGACTGGGGAATGGGGAATGTAAGTCCCTCATAGATGTCACACAGACAAATGGGCCCAGAAAACAAAATGTCACTCACTGTCCCCTGACAGGAACAAATAAACAGTCCAGGGAGAGACGGTCTTGGAGGAGTTTCAGTGTGCAGGTCATGAGGCCAGCCGCTGCTCTAGACCCCAGTGTGCATGCCATACCCCAGATAGGCACACATATCTACACCCATGATCACGTGCACCCCGGGTATTCACATGGATGTACAGAATCACACACAACCAACACACACACATGCACACAATCAGGCAAATGCCAGCTCTGACTTCGGCCCCCTTATCTGAAGGGCAGTCCCACGCAGAGGCATGGGCAACCATCTTTACAAACACCCCTGCTGTCCTCAGACACACCTGTGCGGGACTGAACTCCAAGCTCCGGGAAGAGACTCTGGTGGGCAGGGCTGCACTGGGGGACCAGGCTTCACAGAGACACGCCAATAAAAGATCAAAGTCACAGTCTGGAAATGCTTTGGTCTCAAGTTCCTGCCTCCCCTTGGGAGGTCAAGAGTTGGCAGGTGTGATGGTACCAATGCACTTGTCTCCGTCCTCCCATGGATGAGGCCTATTGACCACAGTTAATACATACCTCCCCAAACACACATACATAAACACATGCACGCACGCACACACGCACGCCTGCACACACGCAATCTCCCCCTCCCCACCTTTGTTTTCCCTTCTGCCTGACTATGTAGTGAGAACTCTGCAGAGGACAAATTGCTCTGGCCTGTGTTGTGTCCACCTATGGGGTCTCCTCGAGGCTTGCTGAGTCGGGAGGGATATTCAGGGCAGCAGGTGAGTTCACAGGGGAGATAGGAGCCACTTTCTCTGCCGCCTGTCCCCATCCACCATGCCTTCTCTTCCTTCTTCCCTCTCTTTCTCCCTTTCTCCTTATCTCTCTGTTCCCCTAGTCACCTCACCCATCAGCACTGGTGGTTGAGAATTGCTACATGTGGCCCGAGGGGAAAGAACTCCGAGACACAGAGACAAAGACATCACCAAGATGAGCTTGCCCTTCAGAAACCTCGCAGGTCAAAAAAGCCAACTTTGGTTTGGTTTGTCTCCAACCTCCCGCTGAGCTGTGGCCCTTAGGACCTCACCAGGTAGAGCCCCCGCCCTCCGGTTTCCTGCCTGGGATGATGCCAGCGTTACTAGAGCTGCTCCTGAGCCAAACCCACCAGTGAACAGGAGCGCATGTGTGGTCCCAATACATGGTCACCCCAGTGGCATGGAAGTCACCCCGGCTGCCAGGCCAGATGCAACCAACCCTGCCTGGCCCCTTCTGCATTTTGTAAATGGCCCTGAAGTCCAGTTCCTCCAGCTCAGCAGAATTCCAACAGACCGTCCTGGTTTTGTGC
The DNA here is from genome assembly GCF_982192425.1 of Myodes glareolus. NCBI lineage: Eukaryota > Metazoa > Chordata > Mammalia > Rodentia > Cricetidae > Myodes > Myodes glareolus. Next base: position 50,426,252 of record NC_142047.1, read on the forward strand.
TGACCGTGGCACATTCTTTCCTGGCTGGTTAAGTCCCTGAAAGTGGAAGAGGGAAACCCCGGATCAGCTCGTGGCTGTACTACCTCTAGCCTCCTTGTGCCCCCCTCTGCACAGCTGCCTGTCATTTGGCTCATAGCCATTGTTCAGATCCTGAAGGGCTTCACTGGTCACAGCCGTGACCACGACTGAGAGCGTTAACGGTGACCTAACTCTATGACCCCATAGCCCCGCAGTATGGAATGTTCCAAGTCCCTCACACAGAAATTTCCATTCTTTTTACTTGTTGAGAAAGGATAGCTGTATGGGAAGAAGGGAGGGGCAGGACACAGTGACCCCAGCTCATACCTCATAACATCTTGGGAGATGGCGAGGTGCACAGGCTTGGATCTGGGCCTACTTTGTCTGTCTGTTAAATCCAGGACCAGCTGGTGTCCGGAAGTCAAGAGCATTTGGCTGTGATGCAGATGCTGCCACCAAAGGCTCCTATGTGGCTTTCCAGTGGCAGAGGTTTGGACATACACACTCACATGTATGTATATATGTATGTATGTATGCATGCATGCATGCATGCATTATGTACATTTACGTATCAGATACATATACATCATATACAAATACACAGTACACACACACACACACACACACACATACATTCTTAGCCACAGAACCTGGTCGCCTGATGCCACCAGCTGTCAATCTTCACACATCTTGGGGAGGCTGTCACCTGTACACAATTTAGAAGTTGGGTGACATACATAGGAATGAGCTGGGTGTTGGATAAGGTGGAGAGGAAAAAAGGTAGGCCAGGTAAACACTTGTTCTATGTTCTATGGTGCATTCCTGAGGGTCTCCGCCAGATCAGCCAGAGCCCCAGAGAGAAGGTGGCCCCTGGCACGACCTCCTACTGATCAGCCAAGGCAGGGCCCCTTCTTCTGCTGTCTTGATCTCCAAACATCCAGGTAGAATGTGGCTTGATCTAGACAGCAGGTCCTGAAGGTGCACCAGCAGGGAGCCCTGCTCATTTGAGGGGTGACAAGAGATTAGACATTGAGGCAGGACATTTCGTCACAACTGGAGTATATGGTGATGCAAAACCACTTACATCAGGGTTGGCGAACTCAGAAAGAATAGATGACCCTGGGGTCCCAGTGACCCTGCTAGATCACCCTCAAGAGCCTGAAGACTCCCCCAAGCCCCATTTCTTGAAAATATAACCTCCTTCCGATTTCACCAAGCCTGGGCTCAAGCCTATGATATATTACCTTTTGGGGACACACACTCACACCACAGCAGGGGTGCAGCTACCAAGCACAAAGCTGAAAACTACTGCATGGATATAGTTCTGTCCCCAGGGGAAGGCCACACACACTTCTTCCAGTCGACATGTGGCCAGGTGCCTGTGCTGCGGATGAGACGGAAGGGAAGTGAATGACGGGGACCAGGCGCTGTTCCTCATCCTCCCTGTGTGACGTCAATCACTCTCCCCGTCTGACTGGTTGAGCAAGCCACAGTGTGGACTCATACAATTGTAAGCTTCTTCCTCAGGTGGCTTTTTTTGCCTAATGTCTGTCCACTCGTGGACAAAGATTTGCTCAGCCTCATCTCCAGTCTGACAGGAAGACAGACTGTTTGCTAGCCAGGGACTTCATTCCAGAAGCCTCAGTATATTGACCTTGAGGACCAGAGACACCTAAGAGGAGAGCAGAGAGCCAACTACCCATCCCCAGGGTCTCTGTCTCTCCTCGTCTATTTGACTCATTTCTGTCTCTTTTCCTATTTCTTTGTATCTTTCTATCTCTCTCCATCTCTGTTCCTCTTCCCCATCTTTTCTTCTGTCTCTCTCTGCCTTGACTTTTTCTTCTCTCTCTCTCTCTCTCTCTCTCTCTCTCTCTCTCTCTCTCTCTGACTCTCTCAACCTTTCTCCCCGCCTTCTCTCTCTCTCTCTCTCTCTCTCTCTCTCTCTCTCTCTCTCTCTCTCTCTCTCCCTCTTTCTCTGCCCCCTCCCCGTATCTCTGCCTTTCTCAGACCCACACAGGTGTCCCGACACGGTCTCTCACACACCCTCTTGCTCTCTTCCATGTGAGTGTGACAGACACACAGACAACAAAGACCACTGTCTCTAGCTCATTTCAGGGGTTTCCCCTAATTCCCTAGAACTTTTCCATTTATTTCCTGTCCTTGGGAAAGGGAACGTTTTAAATCCTTTTGGGGTTTCTCATTAAGACCCTGCCAAATGAGAGCCAGGGAGGCCTGAAAGCCCACCACATCACCAAATATGGGATAAGAATGCACCCTTCCCCCTCCCACATCTTCCATAAGTCATGACCACAGGCCTACCTATGGCCTGCAGGCTGCTCCTTAGGCTAGGCTTACCCAGCTCCCGACAAATACTAAATTGGCCATTGCGGCCACACAGGCTTCCCGGTGAAACCCAAGAAGCCAATGGGTTAACCCTTCAAAACAATGCCCGGCTTTCTTTCAAGCCGCCAGCCTGTCCCAGGCGCCCTGCCTGGGTCTGATTGACAGGGCCCTTGGGAGCCACAGGGTGAGGCCCTGTCAGGCGCTGGCCTTTTCTGGGGCTTAGGGGCCCCAACAGATCATCTGGATGAGGCAACGGGGACCCATCTTTCAGCCTCCCCTGTCAGAATTCCTGCCTCCTCCTTGGGACACCAGCAAAGGGGCCAGGAGGAAGAGAGTCCGTTCAGCTGTGTGGCCAACCAAGCAGTCACCCTTACAACCAACCAGTCTGGGTCTCTGTCCAGTACCCAACACCTGGGATGCCCGTCAGCATCCCCTCAAGTGTGCCTGGGCAGTGTGTCTGGAGTTTGGCCAGCTCACTGCCCTGGGTAGTGGTGGTTTTCCCTGCACAGGCCTGACACACCTGAGGTGGGCAGTGACCAGTGCCAGGCTGGTGGCGGGTCTTAGTCTTCCAGTGAAGACGGGGAAACTGGGGCTAGTGAGGCTGAGCAGCTTTCTCGGGACTTGAATCTAGTCTATTTGCCTCAAAATTGCCGTTTCCATCCCAACTTCCACCCACGAAGACGTTCTGCTGTTCTCCTTGAGGGGTCTGCTTAGTGACCACAGGGCCTGGGTTATATCTAGAACCTTCCAGGGTTTAGAAATCTAAGGAGGGGAACAGTGTTGGAATGGCCTGTGGAATCTGACACACACACACACACACACACACACACACATACACACACACACGTGTGCACACGCACCAGGTGTAGGTGGCGTGCAGAGTATGTTCTCTCATTCCCTTCATATGATGAACAGCTTTGACCACAGCTCACGATGTTCCCTCCGCCATCCTCCGTCCCCTCTCCCTGAGCCCACCTCACCCCAAGTCATTTTATTCAGTGTGCCAAATTCCTCACTATGAGTGATGGGTACCAGGGTCTCGGCTTAAGATGACCAATGAGAAATTGGAATGCGCTCCCTGGGGTATGGCATTGAAACCAAGAAAGAGAATTAATTCCGTGTTCAATTGTTGGATACATATATGGTCCTGAATGTGTTTCCCCAGACACAGGACACCCACAGAAGAGGGAGAAACACACAAGAGATAGAAAGGGTGGAGGGGATGGAGATGGGGAATGAGAGAGAAAGAAAAGAGGGAGGGAGAGAGGGCAAGGGAGAGGAGAAAGAGAAGTAGAAGGGGGAGGAAGATGAGGAAGAAGGGAAGAAAACATTCCAGATAGCAAGGCTGGCTAGTGCAAAGATCCTGGGGCAAGGTCTGTGACTGAAGATGAAAGCTAATCTGGGTGGCTAGAAGGAGTGAGCAAAGAGAACATTCTAGAACGGAACTGGGGCTTAGGGGTGGGGCTAGAGGAGCTGGAAGGCCCTTGCCAGACCACCTCTCCCCCTGCCGTGTGTGTGTGTGTGTGTGTGTGTGTGTGTGTGTGATTTATTTGGGTCCCACAGTGCTGAGAGGCAAAAGATGAAGAACAGGGGTCAAGAAAATGACTTAATGTCACCCAGCTACAACATGGGAGGTCTGAGGCTTGACCATGGGACACCAGACCCCCCACAGTTCCTCAGACCCCCCACAGCACCCTCTCCTTTGGCCAGAAGAAACTTAGCTGCCTAAATCACAGTCATTGTCACAACGTGGTAATTGCTTTCCCAGCACTGGGATGATGTCCCCCCGGCTGCACAGAAAGCTCTGACTCCCCCACACCACTCAAGAACTTGCATTTTTCCTCCTAGCTGTCTGGGGTGGGTATTTTGGGGCGGCATCTCACTATGCCCTGATTTGCATCCCCTGGTATCACGTGGCACAGGGACATCTCTCACATGGACCCATTTGAGCACAAAGGGCGTGTTGTATGGTGTCACAGAGGACACAGACAGGGGCTGGCATTGCTCATGGGGATCCATGTCCTACTGGAGAGCAGGCAGAGTCTGGAAATGTGACGGTGGTGACAGCTGTGCAGGTCGGAGAGGGTTTCAGGCCACGGGACGCTTCTTTTGCCAAGTCGAAAGCAGGGCAGCAAGAGGAAGCCCCGTGGGCTGCAGCGTACTCCTTCAGGTGGGGAGACTGGTTTTAATTTTACCATCTCTTAACCTGCCCTTTTCCCTGCGTCCTGATCCATAGATCAGGAATTTACCTTAAGGGGAATGTCTCAGAAGGGCTGCCAGTACTACTCCGTGCATCCAGGTCAGTTGCCAACACCAGGCAGAGAACATGCTCAGCCCCCGCTTCAATCTGCAAAACAGAATGCGTGATGTACCCATCTGCGCCTCTGAGATCACCCTAAGTTCACAGGCACCTGACTGAATCGACGCCCAGCTCTGCATGGGAGCTCGAAGCACATGAACTAATAACAATCACTCGTTGCTGGGTCAACTTTTACAGACACATTTGGACTGCATTTCAGGCAATTTTATGGGCAAACGCTATTTTGAGCATTTCCCAAATTCCCAAATTGCACGTGAAGCGTCTCGAGGGCAAACATGTGGCCTTTCCAGCTTGCAGCTCTCAGACATAAATCTGTAGTCGTCCTGAGACGAACGTTAGTCCAGTGCAAACCCAAACGCACCCTCCTAGAGGGCCAGGCGGTGCCCAGCTGGCAGATCTACAAACTGTAGAGATGAGGTGGGGATTCTCAGGCCAGGGCACTCTAGGGAAGAGACAGAAGGAACATGCATGAAGGAATGGGTTTGCTGGGAGGCCCACAAAGTCCTGTTTCTGCAGAACCTCTGCCTCCTCCTGTTGGGCTGTTAGCCATGCCAAGCTCTTGTCTGCCCTAATGTAGGGTCACTGTGCTTCTGCAAGGTCAGCTGAGCTTCCCGTCGCCTGTGCTTGTAAGGCTGTACAACGCCCCCCTTGTCATTCTTTAAAATTTTTTTTATAGATTTTTATTGAGCTCTACATTTTTCTCTGCTCCCCTCCCGGCCTCTCCCCTGCCCCCTTCAATCCTCCCCCAATGTCCCCATGCTCCCAATTTACTCAAGAGATCTTGTCCCTTTCTACTTTCTACTCCCCATGTAGATTAGATCTATGTAAGTCTCTCTTAGTGTCCTCATTGTTGTCTAAGTTCTCTGGGATTGTGGTTTGTAGGCTGGCTTGCTTTGCTTTATGTTTAAAAACTATGAGCGAGTACATGTGATAATTGTCTTTCTGGGTCTGGGTTACCTCACTCATTCGCTTGTCATTTTTGCCACCATGCAGTCTCAGGAAGAGACATTGGGTGGAGGCGGTGTGCAGAATGGAGTGCATTCTGGACTTCATTGTTCCAGAATGAAGACCTAGGACTCAGACACATTTCTGGTGACCACTGGAGCATCTCCCAGGACCACCAGGCACGCCTACCTCCCGTGCACACACTGGCTTCTTCTCCTTCTTCCTCCTGCCCCAGGATGTTTGCACATGAAACCCTTCAGTCTGAAAAGCACTCAAATTTCTGCTCCCTCTCCTCTCTCCTCCTTGGTCTGTCACACTCCCCCCCCCCATCCATCCCTAGTTTGCCTCTCACCTCCAGGGGCAGTGCACCTGAGTACCAGGCAAGAGCGGGCCTCCAGCGGCCTGTTCTCTACATTATATGCCTCTCATCTGTTTGCAAGATGTACTAGCCTCTGAGGGAGACACCGGGGGCCCTGGTCAGTTCACCGTGATTTCCCTGGTCCCTCAGACAGTCCTGGCTCCTAGCCGCTGCGGATCTGTTCATGCATGAACAACACTCCCATCTCTGCCCCTGGCTCCTGCTGGAGAGCTGAGCTGAATCTAGAAGAGGCCAGCTCTGCCTCTGAAACTTGGGAGACCCGGAGTCGTTTTCTTTGCTCATTTCTCTCTCTATTTTTTTAAGAGTTTACTGTTTTCCCAGCACTGTATCACTAGGTACGGAAGGAAACTCATGCTTTGCTCTCAGAGAGCTTCTTATTTGATTGGAAACTACACATCAAAAATAGTAATAAGTATGAATGGAGAACTTGGGTCTTGACTGATAGTGTGGGCCACAGATGCTCCGTGGCTCCTGTATGGCCACACACTTGCACATACACTTGTGTTTACACATACACACACACAGACACATGCACATGTACACACACATGCACACATTCACACAGCTGTGGACACACACGTACACAAGCTCTGTGTGAATGTACACACGTATACATATGCTTATGTATATACACACAAGCATACATCTGTATACACACACTTACATGCACACGCACATGCACACACACACACACACAGCCCACATGCACACACACCCCGAGAGACAGTTGGACCAGCAACATGCCTGCAGGCAGGAAGAAGTCCCCTTCTTCCCTCTCTTGGCTTCTTAGGGGCATTGTTCTGAGACTCAGGGGTTTTGGTGTGTGTGTGTGTGTGTGTGTGTGTGTGTGTGTGTGTGTGTGTGTGTGTGATCCTTGCGGTGCTGGGGGTGGAACTTGGGTCCTGGTAAACACTCAGCCCACTGCCTTGCGGACATATCCAGTCAGTGTGTCTGGGGTAGGACAGTACCTGCTGAGTCATGGTTTCTGTGGCCCACATGGGTGATGTTATAATGACAACCGTTTACCCAGAAAACCAGAGTCTCTAGGGGAGGAGCTGGAGGTTCTGAAAGATGATTTCTTGGCCAGTCCGTAAACTCAGAGCTATTGGTCCGAAGCTAAGAGGTGCTGAGCCTCTTGATCACGGCTGGTGGCAGATTATGTTCCTGCTCTAGCCAGGCTGGAAGCATCAGGCAGGCTCAAGCCAGGGCTTGATGGCCCTCCCCTGCGTGCCTGCCCAGTGCTAGACACATTGTAGACACTGGCAGAAGACCTGCTGATTGATTCGCTCCTTAATCTTGACGAAGCTACTGCCTCGGAATTCCTCCTTTAACACAAGTTAGAACACAGGGTCCCCGCGTCTGTGATCATAGTGATGTTGGTGCATCGCCACCCCTTTGGCCTTGTTGGGGTTGGGAAACCGGAGTGGAGTTAGGGACCAAATGACTTGTGGATGTGGGATAGCCACAGCCCGCAGAGGGCCACCTCCCGGGGAGGAGCAGTGAGCTCACCCCTCGGCTCTCACCGGACACCGCAGTCTCAGCAGCAACAGGTCCTCATGAGCCTCTGGCCTCGTGGTGGACGCCAGGCAGGACGACCTCAGGCCACACAGTGTGTACCAAGGTATCCCTCTGAGCAGACAGGCTTTCTCATGACACCCCATGGCAGGCAACCAAGGGCCCCAGGCAAAGGAGAAGCCATGCTTTGTGACTTGTTGATGTCAGTCTTCAAGCTGACAGGAAAGACTTTCTCAGACGTCACTCAGACCCTCCTCCACCCTGCTCGGCTAAGGGCTCAGGACAAAAGAGCCTCTCCAGAGGGAAGAGAGAGAGGCAGTGTAAGAGGCAGCGCTATGGCGGGCGGGAAGAGGGGAAAGACTCAAGGCTCTGTAGACAGAAGACGAACTGCTGAGCGGCAAAGTTCTCAGGGAACTCTTAGAAAACACTGGAATTTATCATGGGGGGGGTCCTGCTCCATGTACTGTGATTTTATTGATCTGCGTAGGGTGCTCCAAGAAGGTTCCACCATGTAGCCCAAAGCGGGAACCCCAGGCTTCTGTTCCTCTCAGCCTTCTGTCTCCAGACCTCTACTCCTCCATGGCCCTCTTCTCTCCCTAATGGCTCAGCACACCACAGTGATCTTGCCGCATTGGAGGGGCCCCTGTGTTTCCTTTCTCAGCATACCTGACCCCTTCAGCTACAGTGCTCCCTTTACACCTCAGCTCCCGACTGACTGGGAAGCATCCATTAGAACCCACACCAAACAGGATGGGACCGTGGATCACAGAGGGTCTGGATTCCAGAGGGTGGAATGCCCAAGGCCTGTCCTGACATGAAACAAGCCTTCTACTCTCTCAACTTGCTTTCTCATCTGGAGAGTGAAATATCTCCCCTGGGTTAGACACTTTGTGACGTTGGTGGGTGATCCTCAGCCCTTCTCCTCCACCCTGCTGCCCCTGATACTCAGAGCCTGGGTACATGACAAGGGCAAAAATGTAAACAATGCCTTCCCAGCTAGGCAGAGTTATCACCTCTAGTCTCTAGCAATCATGACCCACAAGTTGTATGTACATGGACCATCGCCACCTATTGCCAGGTTCTCTGGCAGAAAGAGTGGGGGCAGAACCAGAACCGCCAGACTCTCCCTGGGGCTGAGCAAGATAGTGAGTGTCGGATGACCCAGCCCAGGGAGAAACACATCCACTGAGTCGGGAGTTTGTCAAAGCAGGATCTTGTTTAATGGTATCAAGCAGGGACTTATATAGGGTTGTGATGGGGGTGGAGAAGTTTGGGATGGGTTGAGGTGGAATAAGGAACAAGGGCCAATAATATTCTGCCACGCTAGTGGTGACTGGGCAGAGGCGGGTCTAGGTTGGGTAGCCAGAGACAGGTCTCCAAACTCTAGCTAGGTTGGGAAAGTTACACTAGGCCTCATGCCACCTCAAGTTAGGCTCAGGAAATTACACTGGGCCTCACGCCCGGGCCTCATTAGGCCCAACAACCTGTGTCTTAAGTACTACCCATCAGTGTAGAGTGAAGAGGCCTGGTGATGGTGGTGAAGATGATGCTGATGATGCTGATGATAGCGATTAGGATGATGATGGTGGGGGTGATAACGATGGTGATGAAGGCAGTGATGATGATGATGATTATGATGGGGTTGATGATAGTGACAGCGATTATGATAATGGTTATGGTTATGATGGTGCTGATGACAGTGATGATGATGGTGATGATTGATAGAGATGCTGGTGATGGGAATAACAATGATAGCAGTGATGGCTATGGTGGCACTGATGATGGTGATATCGATTATGATGGTGGTGATGGCGGCAATATTATAAATTAGCTCATTTAACACTTCACTCCATAGACCAGGCATCCATTATCCTTGGGGTTCAGAGAAGTGAACCAAGGCACGGGGTTAACAGTACATGGTTGTGACTGACCAGAGACAAGTTTTAAACCCAAACCGTCAAGTCCAGAGCTGCGGTGACACCTCTCTTTATGTGGGCAGCATGCCTGTTGAGAGCTAGTTGCAAATAGACTATTGGATGTATGTGGACACGGACCCTTATTTACATGCCTGAATAAAATTAGAAGATTTTACAGTTCATTTAGCCCATTGGACCGTTACACTGGTTAATCCAAATCAGCCGCTCGGCTTGATCTCTCATGAAATCGACTGGCGCTGCTGTTACTTGGATCAGCACGCAGAGGAAACCCTTCCCGTGCAGCCTTGTAGCCAAGCAGCTGACGACATTCTGCCATCTGCCATTATCCGGCGGAAAATTTGTCCTAATCTCTGAAAGGCTGTTTTGAAGCCAGCTAGCTCTTTATCACCGAGCACACTGCAGGGACAGAGTGAGCAACCTGGCTTGCCTCTCATCTTGTGGCTGTTCCAAGGCATGTATGGCTTCATTTAAAGCTGCATTGGAATGGCTGACCAAGCCTGTAGGTCTCCCTTTCTATAGTTCTGTACCAGTCCAATGGGAGAGACACGGAGTGCAGAGTGGCCAGGGTCTGGGGATGGGTTGTTTGGCCCTTGAGCCCAATTATCTACTGAAGATTTCAAGACAGTGGTCAACAGGCTGAGGGACTCCCCTAGTCAGGAACTCTCAGCAGGAGGTCATAGAGAGGACCCTGGAAAAGTCAAGGTCTATGGTTTTGGCTAGACAGGACTCGTGTGCTCTCCCACTTCTGGGGTGGAAAATCTGAGCCTTTAGGGTGGAGAACAGAAAAGAAATCCTATTATCACATTTTATGCTATTATATAGAATAAGGAAATAGTGGTCTCTCTCTCTGTCTCTGTCTCTGTCTCTCTCTCTCTCTCTCGTGTGTGGTGTGTGTGTGTGTGTGTGTGTGCTGGAGAGAGAATATGTGTGTGAGAGAAAATATGTCTTTGGCCGGTAGATATTTTCAATGTAGTAGTTGGTTTTCTCATTGCTAAGGCCAGACGTTTGAGAGAATGTACGGGAGGAAGGACTTCTATTGGCTCACAGTTTCAAGGGATACAATTCCTCACGGCAGATACAGTCAGTTTGCATCTGTCATCGCGTATGCTCACAGCAAGGCTTATTCACATCTTGAGACCCAGTGTTTAAACACACGAGCCCACGTGTTTATTTCACATCCATAGTCTCACTAATGGGATCCTGAGCCCGGAGGAGATATGGGTCTCCACAACCCTTGTGTGATGAGTTGAAAACAGGTGTGGGTTTGTTTCCCAGGAAAAGGTCTGTGTGGAAGGAAGCTAAAAGTATGGATATGGACAATTAGCAGAGCACAGAATGGTTGTTTTCTCTATGTTCAATTGTTTCTATATGTACAAGTATTTATGTAGGCGGTCCCAAGGATAGCCAAGTGTTCAATTGGGGAACCATAGATCTGAATGGGGATCATGTAGGGTTCTAGCAGCCATGGGTGAAGCCCTGCAAACCAGGCACTGAGGAGGTGGAGAGAGGAGGGTCAGAAGATCAAGGCCAACATGAGACTTGGGGGGAGGAGACAAAGCATACAGAGACACACAGAGACAGAGAGGACTAGCCAGAGATGTAAAATGTTACATCAGGTGGGGACCTGCTCTGGAAAGCAGGGTGATGAGAGCAGGGGAGAAGGGTGAGGGTCATGGTCACACGGTTGTGTGGTTGGAGGATCAGCAGACACACAGGACACTGCAAACTTGTTGTTTGGAGGGTGAGGACTCTTCTCCACGGGTGCCTGCTAAGCCCAGCAAACAGAGATGATGAGGCTCACAAAAGGCAAAGTGACAGAAAGCAAATGTGGCTTGAGGGTCCCTGTAGCTGTTGTGGAGGACAGGAAGGGACGCTGTACAGTGTAATGGCTGGGGTTGTAAATGGCTATGTCCAAATGGTTTCCAAAATGAAGAAGCAGCAAACAACAAGCAAACAAACCTAAGAAAAGCAAATCAAACAGGAGGAATGAGCGAGTCAAGCAGAATCATCAGGGCCTGCTCTTCTCTGCAGACTTGGCTCGAGGCTGCCCAATAAGACGGCTTCTATTGGTGGACACAGTCCAGGTCATTCCTAGGTCCTGAGTGTCATCTATCTGTCCAGGCTTTCCTCCTAACTGACGTTGCAAACTCCACTGATACGGTAAGCAGGCCAAGCAGGGGGTGCATGCTGGAGCTCCTCACAGGACAAAGGGAAGATGATGTCCAGCTGTCATGGACTAGGAAAGAGCCATGCACGCTCTGCAGCGGCCAGGAAGGCCCCAAGGCAGCCTCTGTGTGACAAGGTTGGGGATGGAAGCCCACACGGCCAAGATGCAGTGAGGCTCAGGAGTGCACAGTGCCAGCTTCGAGGCCCACACTCTGGGCGTCGACTGTTCTGACCTGAGGGCTCTGCCAGGTGCCAGTGTGCTCACATCTGACTTGCTGTCACTTCAGACAGGGCCTTCCTCCATCCCTATGTGTTGTATCTCAAGCTTGACTCTGAGCACCAGCTATCTCAGAACGGTTACATATCAGCCCAGAATCACATGAATGCCCGCCGACCCTTTTCACAGATGGGGAGTCAGTGGCACTTAACAAGAAGGGCCCTGATGAAAACTGGGTCCCCAGAAACACACACCCAAATCCTCATCCTGTACCCCAGCAATGTGGGTCTTTGTGAGTGTGACCAGGGTGGGATGAGGTTCTGGGGTTTCAGACGGACCCTGGCACCCAGGCTGACGCCCTAGTGAACACATACCGAGAAGCACAGAGTAGGGCTGGGATGCTGCGCCGCTGCTGGTCCAAAAGCCCAGAGGCTTGCCAGAGGCAAGCAGAACTTACCCGTGGAGGTTTCAATGGAGCCCACCCTGCAGGAAGTCCAGGCACAGAGTCCTCACATGCTTCCCGCTGTCATGTGGAGAACAATGTGCACTATTTGTTAGCTCATCCTCCACTCCAAGCCCCAGAACAGAGCCATGGACCCCACAGGAAGAAGAAACACAAGTCCAAGGGCCACTCTTTCCCCACCTCGCTCCCCTTGGGGCATCATTAAATAAATCACACACTGGGTCATCCGGGTACTCCCACATCTGACTGTTTGATGGACAGCTGTGTGCAGAGGGGCAGATGCCTCGGAGGCCCGTGCCTGCAGGACAGGACGGGATAGCCAGTCACAGTGGCCCCACTTGGTGCCTGAATCAGATACTTGATCAAATTAGCGTGCACAGCTGTGCAAATCATGGCCTGAAACCCGATGACCAGGTCCGCGAGAGGCCAGGGACGCCACACATGAGAGGACCTGAGAGAAGGAAGGAAAACATTCCTAGAAACAAAGAGACTTTCTCTCTGGGCCCCTTCATGCCTTCCCAGGGAAGAAGGCGCTGGAAGGGCCAGGAAGCAGGTCAGGAAGGCGGATGGGGCTTCCCTTGAGCCAGCACCTCCTCCTCATACCCCACCCGCGGCAATCCCGGCCGTCTGGTTCCCAGGCCCAGGTTGTCCAGTGAACAGAAACCCAAGCCCACCATGTGCAATGATGTGTTCTTTGCCATAAAGTACCCAGAGCTGGGATCTGGACCTGTGGGGTTTCTGTGCAGTGATAAACAAGCCCCTTGTTTATCCTCTCCCAAGGAATGCTGGGAATAGAAGCTCTGGTCTGACATCCAAGAAGGGCAAGTGCCTGCTTTTTGTACAGCAGCAGTGGCTGTTTAGAGATGTGAGTGGGGCTGGGACTTTCAACTTGCAGCCAGAAGCTCCACATAAACAGTGGTGGCGATGCAAGGCTGAGGGCCAGATGTGGCAGGTGGAGCAGACAGAGCCCCTTGGGAGCTAGAGGTGTGGCTGGACAGAGTGAGTGCCGTTGAGGGCACACGTCGGTATTCTGTAGACCAAGGCCTGGGCAGAAAAGTCAGAATCAGGGGTTCCCTTGACCCTGTGTGCAAACCATACCACTGTGTGTGGGGGGCAGGGTGTTCTGTCAATCACTCATGTGTTGTGGAATATTTAAGATGCGTTACATTTGTTTATGCTGCAGAACATTTGCCTAATGATGCAAAGATGTGTTGCATTCTTTTATGTTGCATTTGTTTAACTTTGTAAAACTGTTACTTTGCCTGTCCAAAACACCTGATTGGTCTAATAAAGAGCCAAATGGCCAATAACTAGACAGGAGAGAGGGATAGGTGGGGCTGCCAGGCAGAGAGACTAAATTGGAGAAATTTAGGCTTGAAAAAGGAGGAAGGAGCAAGAAAAGGGAGAAGGAGGGGAAGATGTCAGGGTCCAGTTACCTGGCCACACAGCCAGCCACGGAGTAAGAAGGAAAACAAGATATATAGAATAAAGAGAGATAAAAAGGCCAGAGGCAAAATGTTGCTAAAGGATAATTTAAGTTAGAAAATCTGGCTAGAAACAAGCCAAGCTAAGGTCAGGCATTCATAAGTAAGAATAAGTCTCCATGTATTTATTTGGGAGCTAGGTGGCGAGCCCCTAAAGTGTAAAACAGTAAAGCCAACTATACTCATGGGTGCACATGGACTTCTGAACAGACTTCAGTAGGTAGCCACGGTGTGTGTGTGGAGGGGGAGGCAACGGTACATCTAGGTTATGGCGTAGAATGGGAGCTGTATTGTTTAAGACGGAATATGAGTGAACGGAGGTAATGCAGAGGGAATGGCTGTAAGGGACACATCCCCTGACCTGGTGAGACCAGTCTCTATTGTCACCCAAGTGCAAGGAGACACTGCCCTGGCCAAAAGTGTGCCATCTTCCCCAAACAGTCCAGCAACACGGTACAACTGTGTGCTGCCGTGGTCATCAACAGCAGTTGCTAAGTATGTTGTCAACAGCACCGCCACCACCCTCCTGCCACACCACCAGTCCCATGGCGGATGCTGCCCTGTCGGGTCTAGGTACATCGCCACTCCCTGTCTCTCTCACTCCCTCCTCCCTACACACTCAAGCTGGGGAGAGAAATATACAGAGACTCCATCAAGGGTCACTCAGGTGCACTGTGCTCATCTGCCAGAGGATAAACTCTCTCCTCTGCAGCATCCTGGTCAGAGATGAGGGTGTGGAGGTAGGGCCATTGAAGTGAGGGGCGGAAACAGGCCCCTTGTCTGAGATGAGGGAGAGACAGGTACCTGTCTGAGGTGCGGTAGAGGGAGATACATATTCTGAGATGGGAGTAGAGACGGGTTCATCAAGAGCATGGATGGTTCCCTGACTTCCTCTCCTTGTTCCCTGTGTTACCCAGGGCACCTAAGGTAGGAGTCCTCCACTGTTTCTATGCTAGGCCCTTGGCCTGAAGGAAAATGAGGCCTCTTACAAAATCCCACTGTAGGAGATCTCTGCAACTTCCTTTACTATAGACAGGGTGCTATTTTCAAATCTAATCAGCATCACCCACAAGTCCTGAAGGAAGGGCAGAGGCACTGTCACCCACCCAAGGTTCCATGTTGGCCCCCATGGTGAGAATCAAGAGTGGCCCCTACTGCATCATGGAAAGAAACCTACGTAGCTGTGCACGGTGGTCCAAACAAACAGACTGAGGCCTAGGATGTCAGAGGCAAGTGTAGCTTCCCTCTGAGCAATTCCTGTGGGAGGAATTGCTGACATCAGTCAGTATCCTGCAGGTTTCTGGCCCCTGTGCAGCCTGGCAGGAGCAGTAGGCGGGACTGCACTTTTGCCTCCCTGCCCTTGCAGCTTCACACAGCCCTTCTGACTTCCCAGGAAGGGGCGGAGAGCAATGACAACTTTCAGCAGCGTTCCCCGTGAGAGTCCAGCACCCACAGACCTGACCAGATCCTGCATCCCAGCATCCCTTGTGGTTGGAGAGAAGATACGAAGGGGCTCTGAAGACAGGTTAAACCTGGCCACGGCCTGCAAGGCCTTGCCATGGGGAGAACACAGAGAGCAGGGGGTGGGAGGAGAGGTAGGTCTCAGAGCTGTCCCGGCTGCACAGGCTCAGTGTCCGCTTGGCTTTCAGTGTTGATTGGGAGGTACTGGGGACCCTAGAAGGACAGGAGGGAGGCCTGTGGCTGGGACCTGGCAGTCAGATGAGGACTTGAAGGTGGACTGGGGCCAGGTTTTGCTTGCCAGAGCATTATCACTCGGGAATGTTCCAGATATAAGGGAGCCATCCTGCACATCGCCTCTCCACCTCCACCCTGAAGTCTTTGGAAGGGTTAGCATGCGCTACTGCGTCTGTTAGCACGTTCCTGCTCAGCCTGAGACTTTGCTTGCAGCTCCTAAGGTAGGTCTGGACCCCTCCGAGTACTGCCTGTCTATGGAGGATCCTCCAACCCCAACACAGACAAAGAGCCTGAACCTCAGCTGCTTTCTCTGCAATGACAAAATGCCCAACAGCTTAAGCAAGAAAGGTCTCATTGGGGCCCATGGTTCCTGAGAGATAGCAGTTCATTATGCTGGGAAGACAAGGTAGCACCAGCAGCCTGTTTCCATGGCAGCAGACAGGAAGCAGAGAGAGAGAGAGAGAGCGCTAGACCTGAACCAGGGGATGGATACCACTGCCAAAGGCTTACTTCCTAGGGACCTGTTTCCACCAACCAGGGGCCATTTCCTAAAGGTGCTGCAACCTTGGAGACAGCACCTCAAGCTGGGACCAAGCATTCAGAATGTGGGGACAGCGTGAGCCTGTGTTGAACATTCCAGAAATCAAACCATCACTGCTTCCCAAAACCCTTCACAGGGAGCTTTGTATTTATCTGGATTGTGACAGAACTTGGGAGTATGGGGTCCACACCAGAAGGATCTTCTAAATGGAGGCGGAGGACCAGAGGGAGAGCTATCTGAAGGACAACCCCATTGCTCCAGGGCAGAAGCAACAGGGCACTCACGCACTGTCTGGAAGCACCTAGTAGGCAGAGGCAATCCCACCCGGTACTCTCTGAATGGCTGAGCGTTTCCATGATGATCACCCAGAGATAATTGGCTTGGCAAATACATTCCCCAAGCTTACGGGAAAATCGACACTGGAGGGGAAAAAAAAGAGCCTTTCTGGTAGACTGGATGGGAGGCACCTCAGCAGCCCCCCCACCCCTTCCTTCCCCTTCCTCAAGCCAGAGGACTGTCAAATACCAGTGGCTTGGATGAGAAATCCTGCTGCAGAGAAGGAAAGGGCCAGGGCTTAGCATCCTTGAGTTGACTCTCACACAGAGAGATGGCTTCCCTGTCCCCTACCCTGGATGACTGCAGCGGGTCCTAGTGGCCACAGGCACTCAGGCTGCACTCAGCTGGCTCTTCTCCAACACTGCCCTGGGGATTCAGGAGTGAGATGGCTGGATGTGAGCCACCTTGAGCACCCACCTCTCTCCCCGCCCCTGCTGTAGTCCATACCTGAGAAACAGGCTCACATTCCTCTCTCTTCTAAGCCAATCTCTGCTTTCACCCCCACACCTGTGACCGCTGGACTGAAATGTGCAAAGTGACAGAACACGGTGGGGACTGATGCTGGAGGGTACACCCTTGTGCCGGGGGGTGACTGCTGCCCTCCTCTAGATGCCCAGGCAACTGTTGGCCTGGGTAACACCCAACTTCAGTCGATATCTTGATAGACCAAGAGAGCCAGGTTTTAAAATAAAATACACACTTATGAGTGTTGAAAGGCCATTAAAAAATATGTCCATAGACTGATCCGGCTCCCAAGCCAGGGCTGACACTATCTGCTTTGGAACTTTGACATCTCAGGCAGCAATATTACCACGCCTTTGAACTGCAGGCCCAAGCCCCCACGGCCAAAGATATAGAAGCCACCCTCTGGCAGAAGTGATGGGTGACATCTTTTTGTTGAAGCTCAGTGCATCTTGATAGCCACTCGCCCATTTTCAGGCCAGTAGTGGGCCCCATTCTCAGCAGCTGGGCTTCAAAGCATGACGGGACGCCAGCAGGGGCCTGCACAGCGTCACCCTTCTTATCCCCTTACCAGTGAGAGCTGGTTTACACAAGCTCCCAGCGCCGCGAGAGCGTCTGAGGATTGTCACTGTAAAAGCCCCGTAGCAGAGACTATTTATTGGATGGCCACGTCTAGCCCATTCATCATGGATTATTAGGGTTTTCAAGCTGTTCCCAGACCCTCCTTTGAACTCCATCAGCCTTGAACTTCACACAGGTAACATCAGAAAGGAAGGGAGCTGAGGGTTGCTTGACAGCTGGAATTGACGTGTTTTTCAGGAGGTTGACAAGCCTGGGTGATGGGGGAATTGGAAAGACTGGGGAGCACACTCCAGCCAACCTCCAGCCAGGTAAGGCTCCTGGGAGAACTCGGGTGTCTGTAAGCTGCAGAGCCGTTTGCTGTAAGATCAGAACACCAACTGGGGGTGGGGGGACCAAGGTCTCTTCCGTGTGGGACTTCCATGTGGCACTCCCGACTGTCTAGGACTTTTCTCATGAAAATTCTCTGATCTCTGCAGGTACGGGGTGAGGCCTGTTGTCCCAGTACTGAGGCTGTAAGGCAGAAGGATGGAAACTTTAAGGCCTTCCTGGGCTACAGAGGGAGCTCAAGAACAGCCTGGGAAATTGACTCAGACTTTGTCTCAAAATGAAAAGTGAAGAGGGCTGTGGTAAGACTCAGTGCTGGATGGTCAGCTCCAGGGTCTGAGTTCAAAGCCCCAACAATCGATTAACAAACAAACAAGTCCCTCGGCGGTGGCAGGTTCACAAGACCATCCAGCCAAAAAGCTTCCAGACTGAGTTTTACTCAATTTTTAATATGATTTTGATTATAAAAATGTATGTGGCACCATGTGATAACATAACACTCGCTCTTGGCATTGAGCTGCTCCAGTCGGGGTGGCTGATAAGTATAAATCTCTCAAGCTTGCGCTTGGAGCCTCTGCGTTCCTCTCTTCTGCTCCCTCATCAGATGCATAACCGGCACCACGCAAGATCCACAAAGACAGAGCGTGAAGGCAGCGAGGACATGTCAGGCGTCGCCAAATCACGTGAGCACCTACGTGGTCTGCCTTGTCTGTGGACAGCCTTCAGGTCAACGTGTTGGATTCAGCTCTGGGGATCAGAAAGAGCACTGGGTTGGTGCCAGGGTTCACTATGGAGTCTTCCACAGGTGAATGGCAACCGAAAGTGGCCTCTGCCCAGCAACAGAAACCTACGCAGCAACACGGTCTAGGTCGTGGGGCAGTGTACAGTCAGGAAAGTACTGGCCTCGCACAAGGATCTGGGTTTGGTCCCCAGAAACTCATGGGGTTTTTTTTGTTTTTTTGGTGTGTGTGTGTGTGTGTGTGTGTGTGTATTTTAAAAGATGGGCATTACATTATCCAGCTGGCATTTCAGTGCTGGGGAGACAGAGACAGGAAGACTCCTCGGGCTGTCTGGTCAGGCAGGATAGTCTGATCTCTGAGTTCCAGTCCAGTGGAAGATCCTGTCTCAAAAAACCAAAACGGGCAGTATCCAAGCAATGGCACTCAATAATACGTGTGTGTGTGTGTGTGTGTGTGTGTGTGTGTGTGTGCATGAGGGAGGGAGAGGAGGAAGAGAAGAGGGAAGGGGAGAGGGAGGAGGAGAGAGAGGGAGGAGGAGAGAGAGGGAGGGAGAATGGGGAGGGAGGGAGAAAGTGAGATCCATAATAGTAAATTTATAAGGGGAAAAAAATCCTAGACAGAGACTGAAAAGAAGCTGTGCCACTGTCTGAACAAACCTACGGTGGAAGTGACAGATGATATCTTTGGATGGTGGGTTGAGTTTGCTGTCTTAATGTTTCATCATGGATAAACTTGTCAGACACGGCAGGCTGGCTCTGCTGTCAGAATCCTGAGTTCAGATCCTAGCTCCTTCACAGATTTGTGCAGTGGGTAGGGGGGACCCAAGATGGATTCCAAGAAGCCTGGGAGTGTTCCAGTTTCCCCATCTGTCTGCCCAGGGTGAGAGGAATGACGCCAGCCTTGTGCTCAGACTGTATCAAAAGTCTGATGGGAGAAATCTGGGGCTTCAGATATACCAACCCTCACCCCCATCCAGCATACATAAGCTCCTTTCTTTCCCTTAGCCTCAGTGGCCTCCTGGCTCTCCGGAGGTGTCCAGGGAGGGTGTCTGTCTGTCATTTTCTTGCCTGCCTGTCACCTGCTGAGCGAGTGACCTGACACATGGGCCAGAAATTCCTTCTCAGGGCACTTGTGCCCTTGAGCAGAATCCAAGCCACCCACTGGCTGTTGGGGTACCAAAAGGGAGTCGACAGAAGGAAGTGAGAAAGCCATGGAAACGCAGCCAGCTGGGGCTGGAAAGGATTGGCAGCCCTGACTCCCCATGAATCTGTCCTAAGCCTCTCCTAAGCTTTTCTCCGAGTAGTCTCAGGGTGTGCTAGACCACAACCTCACACCAAGCTGCCGTACAAAACAGAAGAAGACCAGGCAGAAGGCTCGGTGTATGCATGCTTGCACGGGTCGGGGCTTTCTAAGCCACAGCACCTGTTAATGGCTGGGTTAGGTATGACCTATTAAACATTTACCGCCCATTTCCTGTACAAGTCTGGTGAGGCCTGCAGGAAATTCAGAACAAATTAAACAGCAGCTGTGATCCCTCATGCTCCAGTGGTCCCTCCCCAGGCCCCGAGTGGGCCTGTAAAACATGAGGGGCAGTTCTATTAGGGACAGGCCCGTTTCATCAAGGAAGCTCTCCCCCCCCCCATCTCCTGCCAACCAGACCCCATAAAGTTAAATTGGCCAGTGTGTATCTCCCTCCCTGCTTCCACCCACACGGCCAGCTCCTTGAGGGAGACTTTTCAATCCCACACCCAGCTCACCCCTCAGCCCTGCCCCCTCCGCTGTTCCCACACAATCTCACATGTGGTGGGAGAGGGGCACTTCCTGCCGTTATAAAATGCAAAACCGAGACCCCAGCAAAAACAGCCTGCGTGCAGAACACCCAAGTTGACAGTGGGGGAGAGGAGGCCTAATCCGTTCCATATGACAAGCAGCAGTGGCCCGCAGGGGCAGGCCAGACCCCAAGGAGGGTTCAGAGCTGCTCCTCGGGCCCCCTCCCTGCCCTGCCTTTCCGACCTCCCCCTCTCTCAAGTGAATCCTTCAAGCCAGGAGAAAAATACTGGGAGGATCGTGGCCCCAAGTTAAACCAGCCCTGTTTGGGTTTGACAGCCTGCAAGGCATTGTTCCTCTTACACTTTGAAAATAAACTCTAGGAAGCATTAATGCAGACACGGGATAAACACACTCCTTCCAGCCTCCACTCCCCCTGGTGTGCTGGTGTTCGTGTCTCCAGGTTACGGCTTAGGCTGATGGAAGGACCAGATGGGTCTTTAAATGGGGAACTCTGCGGCCCTCACTGTGTAAACAGACAGCTGTCCAGATGATGGGGTGAAGGAGCCCCAAGAAAGCAGTCTGCAGTAACCGGTCTCACCCTGGTTCTTGGAACACGGAATAAACACGGCCAGTCTGACTTCTTTCTGATTGCTCTGCGGCAAGAGACCAGGCGTCACCTCAGTGAGAGGAAAAGACCCCGTTGCCAACGGTCAGACTGTAAGAATTAAGGAAAAGAAGACCCTTCTGTGGTGACCATACATTGTGTGATTTTTCCCAACTTCTGGGGCTAAACTTTGATGTTGAATGGCCACTTACAATGACAAATGTCCTTTTGTGTGTTCCACCCCTGCTGGTGGCCACTGACCAGAACAATCTCCTTTGCACAGATCCTCACCAAGGATACCAGCTTATCGTGACCAAATCCAAAATAGAACCTTCCCACTTCCTGTTTCCTACTTCCTGCTTCCTGTTCCCTAGTTCCATAAACCATTCTCCTTAAGAGGTGCTAAAAATGGAAAGGAGAAGATGAAAGTCTGGTCAGAAGATTTATCCCAGCCCATAAAAGTCTCTGCGGCGCTCTGCGGGCCGGATTGGCACTGCTGCTTGGACTTAACCTTTCCCTGAGCCAGCAATCTGAATGTCGTCCATAACTCCACTAAAACCAACTGGGATCATCATTGGTGGCTGGCCTGTCCTGGACGACTTGACAAATTAGTACAGTAAATTTCAAGTGTCTTAAGCACTAAATTAGGTCATTTGTTTAATGAGCCAATCCACTGCCCAGAGTTTGACCCCAGCCCACTAGGGTGAGTTCACACGGAGTTCCACAGCAGGGGTCTGGGCTCCCTCATCTGTCTTTTGCTTCTAGTGAAAAAATGCCCTGGAGTCAGGACTGGAAATCTGATTGCAACCCGAGCACCGACTTGTCAGTGAGCAGAGTAAAGGAACCAAGTCAGCTCATTTGCCTCAGTTTCCCACCATTGTCCCCACTGTCACCCTCATAATGCCCATCCCCATCGTCATCACCACCACCATCATCACTGTCATCCCCATCACTCTCACCACCACCACCACCACCACCAGCAGCAGCAGCAGCAGCATCCAAACCATCACTGAGCACTCATGATGAGTTCCAGCAAGGTGCCTATTGCTTGGCTTCTGCCATCTCATCTGGCCTTCACAGCAGCCCTGGGTTCCAGATGAGGAAACAGACCCTTAGAGTGCTGGCCTTCTAAGAACGCATCATCATTCACACTCATTCACTCACTCGCCCTTTGTTAACGTCTTTCAACAAATCTTTGCTAAGTGTCCATCAGGTGCCAGGTGCAGGAGATGCGGAGCAGTTCCAAAGGCGTTAGCCAGGTGCGTGGGCCATGCATATTAATAAGCGTAACAGAATTCCAAAATTGCCATAACCCAACAAAAGGACACCTGGGGCACAAAGGAATAAGGAATCAACTTTGCCTCTAAAACATTCCCTGAATTATGTATATGAATTCCAACCTTCTCAAATGATCCTGGGCACTAAGAATTTCCACTTGAGCCTCTCTCTCTCTCTCTCTCTCTCTCTCTCTCTCTCTCTCTCTCTCTCTCTCTGTGTGTGTGTGTGTGTGTGTGTGTGTGTGTGTGTGTGTGTGTAAATGCTGGCTTCCTGCCTTCTAGCAAAGACTGCAGAACACTCAGGGCTCTCTTAACAGCCACAAAAAGAATGAAAGCTCATAGTCTCAACTCAAAGGGACCACCAAATCCAGGCTGCTTTGTGAGGAGCTCCCATCTCTTTTGGGAGCATGATGTGGTTAAAACAGAACAGGGTAAGTTCCTGATGAGCACAGCTGTCACCCATGGCCAATAGCACAACGCATAAAGTCAGGGGCACATCAGTTTCTCACTAGACGCTTGTGGCTTTATGTGCTTTGACTCTGAAAGTCATTCTCCATGTTGGTTCTCCAAGGGTGGGGCAGGTGAGCTCAGAGTAGACTCTTGAATAAGGACAGTCTTCAATTCTGAGTCAGCCGTGGACAGAAGGCATCCCAGAGCCTGGGCAGGAATGGATATTTAACCAGCTGTCTTGTGGCTTTTACATCTTGTCCGACTTGCTCTGAAAGATCGTGTTACCTCTGAGGAGCAACCACTTCCCAGTTCACCTGCTGCTGACAGTGTTTCATTCGGTCGGTCATTGTGCAAAAGACTCTCGAGACTCAAGATGTCAGGGGAGAGTCAGTCCTGAGAACCTGAGTCCTGGGCCCCTCCGAAGGCTCTCTCTGCATAGCTATGTGACTATTACAGTTCTGTTATCAAAGATGACCCCACCCCTAGCTGCCTTTCCAGGCTCCTGCCATGTGTTGGGGAGGTTCACCTCCCTGAACTCTTGTCTCAATCCGTGCAACACAGTCAGAGACCCAACAAGGACTCCAGTTCTTAGGAAAGACAGATACCGCTGGACAAAGCAACCTGGGTGCTTAGACTTAATGAGAGCCATGAAATTCCTGTTTAACCTTTTCGTATTTGGTGTCTGTACATAAAAGCCTGAAATCGCACAAAGAAGGGGGGAGAAGAGGGGTAGAATTGTTTGGCTTAGACTTCAGTGACACCTTCCTTCCATGCCCACCTCAACTAAAGTAACCCTCTCCTAATCTCCCCAGAGTGTGCCTGTCCCTTCATGTAAGCTCCTGACTTAGAAGACAACGACACCCGTATCATGCTTTTCCCTAATTCTAACTGGAAGGTTGTAAATACGCAGCCAAAAGTGTACCTGCTAAGCAAACAGCTTAAATGATTCTTACCTGTGTGTGCACAGGGGTTTCTGAGGACCAGAGGAGACGCCTCTTCCTTTCCACCTCTCATCTCTCAGAGTGACCCCTGCTCCATACTCCATTATTCCTCAACGGCATCCCCTGTGCTGGAACATCCCGCTAACAGAAGCTTGCGCCGCACGCCACTCCCTCACTCACCATTGCCACTGCCGGGTATAACTGCACACGTTTGTATTTGTTCATGTGTTGGTCCTTTTGCTCCGAGGGGCCCAGGGTATTTTCTAGTTCGGTTTTATTATGAATCAAGCACTCCTGTCCCACATATGCAGCTGCTGGATATAGTCTTCTCTCATAGGACAGGCAGGCATTTGACCTTCCACAGACACCGCCACAGGGACTTCTGACCTGAGTCAACCTACATTCCCACAACGCTGTTCAAGAGCCCCAACCCCTCTCCACCTTGCAGACCCAAGGTGACGTCTGTCTGTCTCGGTTCCTTCGTTCTGACAACATTGGCATTGTCTGGAGTCTTTGACTTCAACATCGGTTTTGCTAGTAGTGAATGCCAGTGCTCAGTCCCTTTGCACTCACAATTGCCCTTGTATAGAGAACTCACTAAAGTCTCTGGACCTACTGCAGACTGGCCCCTTGCTGTTTTGCCTCCATACTCTGTTGACAGTCTTTTGCAGGCATCAGTATGCTGAGTGCTGGAGGACGCTGGCTCGCCTTTGCTCTGTGACTCTTGAACAACGCCCTTATCTTAATGAGCACTGAGCAGCCAGAGCCACTTTCCCATTAGAGTTCAGATCTAAAATGTTCCCATCCAGCCTCCCTGGTGAAAGCAGGTTACAAGGGCAGGTCTGCAATTGTTGTGCCCTGGGTCTAGCCTGCTTCCCAGTTGGCCACCATTTGAACCAGGCCTCAGTTACAATTCCCACCATGGACTGAGTCCCTCCCACACCTTCTCCACAATGATGGGCCAAAGTTCTCAAACTGGGAACCCTTATGACACCCTCACATAAGTTGTCCCTGTTGGGTGCTTTGTTCGAGTGACCCAAAAGTAGCCCATACTATGTAAGAACAATGTAACCCTTCCAAGGGACATGCCAAGTCATTTCTTTCTTTCTTTCTTTCTTTCTTTCTTTCTTTCTTTCTTTCTTTTTTTCTTTCTTTTCTTCTCTTTTTCTTTTTTTTTTTAACATGTGACAGTCACTTCCATGTGTCTGTTGGCCAGGACCTAGATCCCAGTTGTCTAGACACATTCTCATCCATAGTGCTATGATAGAACAGTACTTGACTTTCAATGAAGGAGACTGTCCCAGAAAGCTCGGCAGCCTCATTTATGTCTAGGAAAGTCTTCTGAGTAGCACACAGGGGCATAGGGGGTGTGTTCTATTTGCAGCAGCAGCCTCTAGCAGACCAGAGTTCTAGCCTAGCTTCTTGTGATTGCCCAAGGACTCTGGGCTTCCCCCAGCTGGCCCCTCCATGCTATGACAATATTACATGGTGAATCTGTGTCCACACAGTGTCCATGGTGTCCTGATAAACTGCCAGGTCCCACTTGAGCCAAGCCCAGATGACAGCAGGAAGTAAAACAGAAGGAAAAGTGTGCTTCATCTCAGCTCCGGTGTCTTAGTCCTTTAGCCCAGGGGGATAAGTCCAGAGGCTCCCCAGTGCCCATCAGCTAATACAACCAGCACCCTGGTGAGCACCACATGGAGTGGCCTCCCCAAAATGTTGCTCCCAATCCGTTAAGCATAGTGTGGCGCCCTTTCCATCTATAAGAAGCTTCTTCTGTGACCCTGCTGACTCCAAATGTTCCTCCACGTGGTGGGACAAAGTCATCCACATCCAATGCCTCCTTTGGTACCCACTCAACACATCAGCAACAACTGGTTTTGCTACCGACTGCCCGTGAGGCTCCTGGGTCATGTCCCCAATCTTGTGATGGTGGATTACCCAGAGTGTCTCACTGAGCCCATTGTCCTGGCCAATCATTTGCTTGCTAGGTCCCAAGGAACAATACTCTACCCTGTTTTAAGAACGGTTCCCTCAGTGGAGGAGAAGTAAAGGAGGCTGGTGAGCGGCCCGCGCCCCAGCCAGGGCGCCTGCTCTACCAACAGGAGCCCTTTGGGACGCTTCTTTTTCCTGGGTTTTGTGGGGGAAGCCCTGTCCCGGCCACCTCTTCCCGCCTTCGAACAAAACTACCATTCTCCATGCTGAACTCTGCCCCGACACAGGGGAGGCCGGCTTCCTCCATGCCGGCAGCCTGTCGGGTTTCGATTAGACCAGGGAAACACCACAGGAAATGAGTCCGGGAGAGGAAGGCTGCGATTTCTTTTTTTAATTTTAAACACCAGATTTATTATTATTATTTTTAATGACAGCGTCGCGGCCGTGCCAGGCTGAGGAGGAACGTGAAGAATGCGCAACTTCAAGCACAGAGAGCCTGTCAGACCCTCCCGTGATGCCTAATGAAAACCTGTGGGACGTTCTTCACTGTCCCCTTGGAAGACAAGGTGCAGCTGGTGCGGGGCAGAAGGCATGGCACACTGAACAAGATGCAGAATCCAGGGACTCGGAAGTAAATGGTGCCACCTCTGCTGTGGCTGGCAACCCCGGCAGGGCCCACAGGCAGGATGTAAGTTCCACTTACAGGGCAGGAAACTGAGGCTAGGACATTTAGCTATGTGTGCTGTGTCTACTACTCTGGGCTGGTGGAAAGTGCATAGCAACAGATTTATGACTTAGGACCGGCCTCCACCTGCTGGGGTGCCCAGCAAGTCCAGGGAGGCAAAGCAGCCCTTGAGGAGATGGAGTTACCATCGTGAGGAGGTTCCTCCTGCCTCAAAAGACCCAGTCCTGTTTCAAAACCCCTGCATAATGAAATCCCACCCACCTGGGTGAGTTAAAGCAGTCTTTCTCACAAAAAAAAAAAAAAAAAAAAACAGAAAAAAAACCCAGCCAACCACGAACTCCTATCCATCAGTAAAGCCCTTCCACAGCCACACCCAGATTATGCCATGAAGTAGCTAGGGAAGGTCACTTCCAAGTTGATGCAGACTGACCAGAACCAGAGGGATTCCACCTTGGGCGGTGTGACTGCAGGGTCCAGCTTCTTTGTGTAAACAGGTTTATCTTTATCATTAAATTAATAGCTTTCGGGGGAGCAGATTTTAGGATCACCAGGAAGTTGAGAAGAAAGCACAGTTGGGGTACACATTGCCCCTTTTCTCTGCTCTGCACACTTTGCTGAGCCAGAAGCTGACTCGGTGCCCTTGCAGATGCCACAGCCAACGCCTCCTCTCTGGGTTCTTTTCTTTCCATGACTTTGGACAGAGTGGCTTTTGCGGATCAGTACCCTTCCCTCCACAGTAGCCACACACAACCGCTGATCTTCTTGTCTCCACAGTTTCCTACTTTCCAGAATGTCCTAGAACTGATGTCACAGATCACATGACCCTTCAGGCTGCCAGTCCGGGACCCCACATCTTCTGAGGCTGGTAGTGCCTTCCTTTTCAGTGCCACAGCCTATGCCCTGAAGGGACGGTGACTATCAGGGCAGCTGATTGTGTGAGTGCAAGCTTCCACGTGTCTGCATAAGCACCCCGTGACCGTAACTGCCAGCTCGATGGTGAGAGTGTCTTTATGTTTGTAAGAATTCATCACACTAAAGCACTTGTAGCATTTTGACTTCCTATGCTCACACTGCCATTTAAAAATACCCCCTAATCCATCTGTGGTGTTAAATGCCATGAAACAATGTATGGAGAAGGTATACAGGTAGTGCTAGATGCAGGCGAGTGGGTATACAGCAAGTGCCTGGCGTGTTAGTCTCCCACACACATTTCTTACCTTGAGGACCAGTGTGGGTGATATTAACCAATCTGGGATCTCTTATCTCCCTCCCTCTCTCCCTCCCTCCCTCTTTCTCATAGCCCAGTCTAGCCTCCTGCCTTCACCTCCCGAATGCTGGCTCTTCAAATATGTACCACCACACCCGGTCCCACTCTCCCTGGGTTGGAGGCTTCACCAAGCAGCCTCCTGTGCTCAGAGCCATTCAGCATGTCCCTTCCTTTAAGCTTGGGTCACCACTAGCTCAGCTACTTGAACTCTGGCAGGCAGCTGTGTGACCCTAACCACACCAGGAGGTGGTAGGACCCTGGAGATGAGACCAGGCTGGGCTCTCTGAGTCAGTAATCCTTAGTTATTGTTTGTAAATAAATATATTCGATCACCCAAACCAATAAACAACAGCGTGCAAGAGACTGCCCCCCGCCGCCGACACATTCTGCTGGCCATGGACACTGGGTGTAAGCCACACCATAGGCCCAGCTGTGAGGAGTACAGGCCATGCTCAGAGAGCAAGGTGGCACTGCCCTCCAGCTCAGGGGCCACTTGGGTACTCAGGGTTCTCTGGGTGGTGTTTGGAGGAGAGGACAGAAGTTTCCTTAGAGTTCTTCCTCCTCTTTGCCTCTCCACTGGGGTGAACGTGTAGTGTGCACTTAGTGCATGTCTCTCTAAGCATGCTCCCTGCAGCATCTTGCACAGTCCTCCCAGAAGCCCAGGGCTGTGAACACGGTCCTATTGGCATCTCATCCCTGGGCTCTGCGACTTTGCCAAAAGCCACGTCTGCGGCTAAGTACCAGAGACGGGGTTCAAAGTCTGGCTCCTTGGGTTGGCTGGTGCATCATTGGAATCCCTGAGCATCAAGTGGGCACCCACTGCATACTGAGCACCAGGATCCCTGAGCATCAAGTGGGCACCCACTGCATACTGAGCACCAGGATCCCTGAGCATCAAGTGGGCACCCACTGCATACTGAGCACCGGGATCCCTGAGCATCAAGTGGGCACCCACTGCATATTGAACACTGGAATCCCTGAGCATCAAGTGGACACCCATCTGCATACTGAGCTCCTACGCTGCTGCCTTGTTGACAAATGTAGTGTGGAGGAGACAATGACTGTGGAGACTGACTTGTTGATCCGCAGCCTGGGTTTCCACTTGCCCCATGAGGGTCTGTCAGGTGAGCAAAGCCTGACACAGAGGCTTCAGATGCTTTATAAACACTTGGCCCTGCACCATCAGGGACTGTTGCTGCCATCATCCACCCCCCAGACCCAGCCATCCTGCTCTCCTTGAACAGCAACTACTATGGTTTTCTAGCCTGGACCCTTCTCAGCAGAAAGTGGCCTTTGGCAGAGTCACCTACCAGCCCTTCAGACTTCATGTGCCGTTGGGTTTTAGCATTCTGGAGCAGATTCTCAGGCTAAGGAGGGGTAGAGATCACCCACCAAACACACCAAAAAATGCCATCATTTTAAAACAAGTGTATGGGGTGTTCACACGCTGGATTGACCTAAGACAGGGCTCACAGCATCCTAAGAACTTCTGGTGGCCTGACGGGGACCTTTTGCTGGACCCCAAAGTTGGCCCAGCATCCTGGCCATGGTCAGTCATACCTCCCAGCCTCCCTAGAAGTTTCCAGAACAGGCCAATCGCTCCTTTTAAGAGATTCCAAATGGTCCCCATATTTTTCTTTCCTGAGACGAAGGCAATTTGAGTGTCATGGGGCCTTTGTCGAGATGTCAAAAGAACAGTTAACAGGGAGAAAAACCTCCATTTATACCCCGATGCGGCTTCCACCGGGGAGATAAAAGAGGCAGGAGGAGGGAGGCGGCAAGACAGATAATTCCCAGACTGTCAGGGCTGCTTGAATTTCATCCCCACAGGCAGAGCCAGGGTGAGCCCAGGGTCTTTCTCCAGGAGAGCTGCCCATGCCCCCAAGTGCTGAAGCGATAATCCCACTGTGGGGGCCTGGACAGGGTTGGACATTTTGTCCCCACTGTCAGCGTCACAAGCTCCGGAGCAGATGGAGTGGTGTTGGCAGTCAGTCGTAAACCACTCCAGCCCCACCAGGGACAAATAGGTTAGCGGGAGGAATTGGCGCCGCGCATGTCATAAAACCCTCCAGGCCTGTCATGTTCCGATAAATCTTGATTTTTGTAACGGAGCAGCCGAGAGGTTCCCAGCCTTGGGTTTCACAGGTGAGCCATGGACTGATGGATCGTTTGGGAGCCCAAGGGGGGAAATGCAGGGGCCAGTGGAGGAGGACAGAGGAAACTTTACACGCCACCCTGCCCCCACCAGGCTTCCTAGGCCCCAGGCGGAAACCTAGTCTGCAAGAGGATCCCAGGCATTCATGCCCTTTCTCTTATCTATGTGGCAGGGCGACCAGCCTCACCCCCATCCCTGGACCCTCTCCAAGACTGATAAACAGTAAGAGCTTAATAAGTGCCAACAGAGTGGGAATTATGGAAAGGGGGTCTGTCAGCTGTCAGCCCCTGAAGCCCTGTGTACTTGTCGACACCTCACCTGGCCAGACGGGGCGCCATTGAGCGGCTTGTTCACCAGTATGGGTGCCCTTATCTCCCACAGGTGGCAAGCCTGTGATTAAACACTTGAATAAAGACACGAACTCACTCAAAGCTCCTCCAGGGGGCCTGAGAGCTGACGCAACAGGTGGGAGAAGGTGAGCGGAAAGGGGCCCTGACCACAAGAGAATGCCCAGAACCTGGAGACAAGTCCAAGGAGAACACAGGCCAGAAGCTGCCAGGAAGGACTTTGGACCTGATGTGGTCAAGTCTTCTGGTGTTTATTTGGATGGATGAATGAGTATGGGTGTGAGAAGTGGATTCTGTGGAGAAGTGAGTACCGAGGTCATCCAGGTTCAGACGGAGAGCCAGCTAGCATGCCACCAGAGACCACAGAGGGAGCAACTGGTGTCCACAGGCCTGCTGCGGGCCATGGATGGAATGGCAGTCCTCTCATACACAGAACGCGTGACTGCGGTTAACCCGGCCTAGCCTGACCCCGACGAGGGGTAGATGGGACTCCCCATACCTCGCCGTGGGTCCACTGTGCACAGTTGGGCAGGCATGTTGGAATGTGGGAGGGTAAACGTGTTCTCACGGAGAAAGTCTTGGGGGCTCTGAGGCAGAATCAAAACCCAACTGGTGGCTTCCAAACTTTGGACTTTCTCTTGAAGCAGTGACAGCGGGGGTCCCGTCTGCCCCTCACACCCGTGAGCAGTTCCATAAGGCTGAGACTCTGAGAACCATGGTTTAGGGGTGGGGGAGGGGCCTCCCCATCATGCCATGTAGGGGAGCCCCAGGTCACTGTCCACTACCCGCCTAGTCTCTGTATCGTGGTTCCCTCCTCCTCATTGCTCTTTTGTGCCCCCAACCATGTGTAGGTGAGGAGTGACAGTCAATCACTGTGATATCCTAATACTCAGAAGGCTGAAGCAGGGGGATGGAGAGTTTGAGGCCAGCCTAGGGAACTTCGCGAGACTTATTCTCACAACATAAAAAGTGAAGCCCGAGGGTGGTGGCTGACGTCGATCAGCAGGGAGAGGCCCTTACCCACAAGCCTAGGACCTGATGTCAATCCCTTGAGAACCGCATAGTGAAGGGAGAAAACCGGCTTTTGCAAGTTGTCCTCTGCCTTCCACACATGGACCATGCTCATACACACACACACACACACACACACACACACACAGAGAGAGAGAGAGAGAGAGAGAGAGAGAGAGAGAGAGAGAGAGAGAGAGATCCACCAATGAGTAAATGAATAAGTAGCCTGGAGACAGGGTCCCCACCCCTGTCACAGAAGGTTATGGAATGCAGGGGCAGCCTGGGCTCAGTTCTGACAGGAGCTTGCTGACTACGTGGTCCCGGTCCTTCCGGCCTCCCTGCCATGTTTCCTTTCCTGTAAAAGAGTAAGAAATCATGTGTCCCTTTATTGGGGATGATTCACTGAAAGCCCAATAAACGCTAAGGAAGAACGGAGAAGACGTTGACCACTGTGACTCCAGCAGGATGTGGGTACTCACCCCTCTGCCCTGCAGCACAGTGCCACATGCCCTTCCTGGAGGGGTCTGGGCATGGGCAGGCCCAGGGCTCTCAGGCCAGCTGGGTTCCCAGCACAGATAAGCTGAGGGGCCCATTCACCTTTAGTTCCTGCTGCTGGGATCCGGCAGGCAGACGGCCCCAGTTTGTTAGAAGGAAGGAGTTCCAAGCCTGAATAATGAAAGAGAAGGAAGCTCCAGCCTGCCCATGCCTGTGACTCTGAGCAGCTTAAGTCTCCCTGTGCAGAGACCGAGAATGGGGCTCCAGCAGAGGCCAGTGCAGCTGAGACCCCACAGGGCACACACTTAGACTCACCCTCAGACAGGAACTACAGCTGGGAAGGAAGAGCAACTAGTCGAAGATGGCCGCCACTCCTTTTACGCTCAAGGCAGGGCAAGGTGATCTATGTTGGGGACCTGCCGATGCTATGGTGAAGTCGCAGACTGCAGGTGAGCTTGTTGGTTTCCTCGTTTAGCAACTGGGAGAGAGGGGTTTCCTGGCATAGCATAGCAGGATTTACAGAGCTACTGCGGCCAACCTCCTGGAGGCATGGTAGCCAGGGACATAGTCTCTCATACAACTGTCCTGTGTCCCCTCCCACCACTGCAACTGCTCGGGCAGGACTAGTTCCATTTCCCAGATGGGCCTGCAGAGGCCCACACTTTGCCTGGCTCTACTGAGAGCCATGCCTCTTCTCCTCCTGCTGCCTCCTGCTGGTCTGAACTGGGAGCTGGAAATCACCCAGACTGAATTTTACTCCTGGGCCCCCACAGGACACATGTGCTACCATTTGTTGGCATTGCCAGCATCCTCGGCGTCGAAAACAAATGTCGCTTCCCACCTGCAAGCCATCTGGGCAGCACCCCATGTCGGTGGTTCAGATCTCGCCCTGAGGAGAGAGGCCCTTTGTCACTTTCCCTGGCTGTCCCTCCAGCCACTGTCCATCTCACTGTGAGAAGCTCTTTAAGCCCCGGTCTGCAGAGTTACTGGCAGCTCAGAGGTTAGAAACCTGAGCTGGGTGCTAAAGAGACGCCATCCCTCCTGGGAGGAGAGGGGCCCCTTAATGGCTTCGGCAGATGTGCAGACCAAGGGACCCCCTGCCCACCTGCAGATAACCCCTGACCCTGCCCCTCCCACTGGACCAGCCAGAGAGTCCAGGCCATGGGGAGGCCACTAAGTGACTAGTGCCCCCCTCCAAGCCTCCCACCATCAAATCTCTTAAAAGAAAAAAAAAAACCTAAAAACCTTCTATGCGGCCTCTGTTCAGTACTGGCCAAGGTTGTCCATCTATGCCTGGGGCTCAGGAGTCTCTGTGCTACAATCCCACTGGATTGATCTCTGTGGCCTGAGAAGCTCCCCTGTGATGGACATGTATGTCCTGTGCCCAGATCAATGACTATCAATGAGACCACAATCTCCACTGAGACACCAAGAAAAGTGCAGGGACAGAGGTCTGTTGTCATAGAACAGCAGCCTTTGGGGGACATACAAGCCTGTGCACACATGTATGGGATGCAGGCATCTTGTGTAGGGGTCTACACCCTGTTTATCCTTTCCTACTGTTCTCTTTTGACAAGGACTTCGTGTTGTATATAAAGAGTACACTGTTCTTTTCCCTGACCAGATACCATCCCCAACATGGCTAGTTGATCATCTGACCATCTAACTGCACACAAGCCCGTCCTCTACATGACTTTCTCTTTGGACTCGAGTGACAAGAAGCATCCCTTTGCTGTGGTCATACAGGACTTGAGTCTGGTCCCTTTCCTAGAGTCTGGACCCACTAAAGCCCTATCACAGCTGGGAGGACATCAGGAGGCCCCCTGGCCGCCTCCGCTGCCTGTCACGTACATTGGCACACTCTCATGTCTGTAGAGACCGCATGGCAGGTGTCCAGTGGTCCTCCGTGAATGCTCTAACAGTGACACCCTGGAGGAGGGGGCAGGAGAGGCTCCACAGGGAACACGGTATCTGGAGAAGCGAGCTGGCATCTCCTCACCCTTTCTCTGCCATATAACCATGAGCCCTCTGCAGTCTGGCAGAACAGGTGCAGTGGCTTCAAGACATAGTGTCATTCAGAACAGCGGAGTTGGGCAAGCAATTCTGAACTCTGTGTGCTCAGATTCTAACCCAGTTCTTTACAAATGAGACTCCTCAGGTAAGGGATAATTCTAACAGGACCGCACAGGGGTTCAAAGGGCATTTAAAATTGTGTGTGTACATGTGGTTATGTGAATGTGTGTGTACATGTTTGTGTGAATGCATGTGTGTGCATGTGTACACCTGTATGTGTGCATGTGTATGTAAGTGTGTGCATGCATGTATGTGCATGTGGGTATGCATGTGGGTATGCATGTGGATGCAGGTGTGAGTATATGTATGCATTCATTTGTGTGCATGTGTGTGGGAATGTGCATGTGTGTATTGTGTGCATGCATATGGGGGTAAGCATGGTTGTTGAGGAAGTTGCCACTCGAGGGACCCATCAGTCACCTTTTTTCTTTTTTTCCTTTTTTTTTTTTTAATTTTGAGATAGGGCCTCTTACTGGTCTGGAACTCACCAAGTTGTCCAGTGAGACCCAGGAACTGGCATGTCATTCCTGAGCCATCTCCCCAACCAGGTTATAGGTTTCTATCTGACTGAATAATGTGTGTGCAGCTACTGGACATGGGCACATGGTGCTGAGGCCTCAGTCCCTCTTCACTCTGTCATCACCGGCTGTGGAGATGATGGACACCTTTTCCCTTCCTATAGTAATGTCCCTCACCGGACCATGGCCCCCAGCATACACCATCAGGTTTCAGAGACTGAAGGGAACTGACAGAGACACCTTCCAGTCCTCCCCTGTGGTCTCCACCTGAGTCCTCGGCTGTTGGGTCACACATAGCCCCTGAGTGCTGTGGAGTTTTTAACCTGGAGGCAGGGACTAGACCAAATGACCTTTTGACCCTTTCTCCAACTCCAGCTCTAAGATTCAGGATCAGTCAGCAGGCCCATGGGTCAATGAAATTAGCTACTCTTTCCAGAAACACAAGGCTGTACAGAGTCCCACAAGCCCGCGGCTGTCACAGATAAGGCTTGCTCGCTCTGGTTTCCCCCACCCCTACAGGACTTGTGGAAATAGCTAGGCCTGTTTGACATCAACTGGGTCCTCCCAGCGCCCCCCACCCATGGCCTTCCAGTGACCTTTGGCTGCGGGAGGGAGAAAACGTCACTTTTCCCTAACCCATTAGACTCTCCGAAATGACAGTGACAGAGGCCAGTGTGACCTTCTCAGAAAGGCCTCTGGGATTTAGGAAAGGACCCACACCCAGCTGAGGCCAAGAGTACCCCCAGCAGCCGTTCCTCAGATAACGGGAAGGCCTCCCTGAGAGGGGTTTCTCCCAGGACTGAGGTGGTGGGCAAGCAGGAAGGCAGGGTGAGGCCCACAGGACACACGGAAGAAGAGGAAATGACCAGCCGAGTCTAGACGCGTTATCTCGGCCCTCGGGCACCGGCCCACACTCGTCCACTGGCCGGGAATGGACTTCCTGCCTCAGATTTACGCCAGTGACTTCACCCTCTTGCTATCTCGACAGCCTGCTGCCCGCTCAGCTCTCAGGAATTAGGGGCCTGATAACAAGTCTAGACAGCTTCGAGGCTGCAGATGGATCGCTCTCCAGAGCAGGGGGAATAGCCAGCAGCAGGCTCTGCGGAATCGAAGGCCAAAGTGCTGGCCGTCACTCAAGGCTGGTGGAAGTCTGGTTGCTCTTTTTCTTCCTTGGCCCCACCACCCTGGGGGTGAAAAGGAGGCACAAGGCACCAGTCCAGAAGGTGGGACACACTCCATCTCTTTACCACATGGTAAAGAGGCACATGGTCAGGTGACACCTCATTACCGAGGCACGGAGATGCTACAGCTTCAAGATGGAGTGGTATCCAGGCTGCTGCAATCCATAGTCAGGGGATGGAGCTTAAGGCAGATGTACACAACACCTCACCAAAACGCTTCTGTCAATACCGAGTGTCACTGGAGATCCTTTCACTGTTGCCCTGCCTAGGGACCTGAGGACATACTTACACCCACCTACCAGCCTGCCCTGGCTCTCATCCAGCCATCTCCTGGGTGACATGCCAGGACCTCAGCTGTGACCTCATTAGGAAATGGTCCCTGGAGAGGTGAATTAAGCAGGGGTCTTGCTGGAGCAGGCAGCCATCTACCAAGGCCGTGAGACCCCGTGAGAAGCTCCACTCACAGAAGGACCCTAGGTGTCCCCGGTGGTTCAGACAGGACAGAAGCAGTGAGGGGTGTGGACCAGTGCCCCATGCTGTAAGCCAGGAAACTGTAGAGGGCACTGCATAGCCTCCTAGAAACCACAGGGGCAACGCGCAATCTCACAGAGCTGCCCACCAAGGCCATCTTATCAACAGGCCCTACACAGGCTTCCTCAGTGACCCCTCCACCTGCACCTCCATCTGGCAGCTCCTAAGTCACCCACCTGTACACAAACCCTAATCTCTCTCTCTCTCTCTCTCTCTCTCTCTCTGTGTGTGTGTGTGTGTGTGTGTGTATGGGTGTCAAAACTAGATAGTATAGGGAGGAATATGGGGGCTGCCCTGACTGTGCTGAATGAGACCGCTACACACGGATCTCAGAGTGATGGTGGGCGTCATACCGAATCCAGCCCCCAAGGCAAGCCCCTCATCCTGCCGACACGCGCAAGGGCAGAGTATGTGATTGCGAGGGGTGGGAGGAATGGATGGTGTAGGATGCAGTGTGATCCTCACTCAGTGTGTGTGACAGGCTGTATGAGATGCGGGTGTGAGAGACATGGGTGTGAGCGGGAGGAACGGTGGTTTGAATAGAAACAGCCCCTTTAAGTCCATAGGAAGTGGCACTCTTAGGAGGCACAGCCTTGTTGGAGGAAGTGTGGGCGGGCTTGGAGGCCTCAGAGGCTCAAGCCAGGCCCAGTGTGGCAGTCTCTTCCTGCTTCCTGTGGATCTGGATGTAGAATTCTCAGCTGCTTTGCAAGCACCATGTCTGCCTGCCACCATCATGCTTCCTGTCATGAGGATAATGGACTAAATCTCTGAATATAAGCCAGACCCAATTAAATGTTTTTTTTTTTTTTTAATAAGAGTTGCTGTGGCCATGGTGTCTCTTCATAGCGATAGAAACTCTAATGAGGACAGGGGGCATGAGTGTGTGCAAGGGGCATGAGTGTGTGCAAGGGGCATGAGTGTGCAAGGGGCATGAGTGTGTGCGAGGGGTATGAGTGTGTGCGAGGGGCACGGCTGTGTGACTTTGTTAGACCCTCCCTGTACAGGAAACCAGAAGCAGTAAATTAAGTAGGAATCATCGAAAGAAAACAAAAACCAAAGTCTTCATAGATGATTTTGAAACAATATACACTGTTTCGGGTACGGGGCATGCTTGACCTTACTGTAACAAAATGCTTGAGACAGTCAGCTTATAAAGAGAAAAGGGTTCCTCTGTCTCCAGTCGGTGACCACCATCCCACCACTGGCCTTTAGCCACTAACCTCACTACCAGGAAACCCAACAGAGGGATAAGAGGCAGGGACTGGATGCCAGGTTCCCACTGACCCTCCATGGGCATGTACCCAGCGACTAGAGATTTCCCCTGGGCCCCAAGTATCACCTCTATGCAGGAAAGATGAAAAAAGTAGAAAAGCAGGGTGGGTAGGCTGAATGCCTGTGATTTAAGCAGACAGGGTAGAACACGGATCTATCTACATGATTAGTGCCCGCCATTAGTGGTTATCAGGAAAACGCAAATTACTGACACATCGCCTCCTATTGGCTGCAGTGAGGAATATCTACCAAGTATATCCGAGGTGGGGAGGTGGGCCTCGTGTGCTGTTGCCAAGTTGGAAGAACAGCTTGGGGCTTCTTAGCAGCAGGTGCTAGGATCCCACTCGGTGGCACCCAGCCCTTTACATACCCTATGGAGACCACAGAGACCTGGATCTATTGGGGCACACCTCCGAAGGTGTTCACGGCTGTACTTTATATAATGACTGAACCTGGATCCCGCTTGAGGTCCTAGGCAACAGATCACATGTGCAAGTGGGGGGCAACCCCACCGCAAAGTCAGAAGACAGCATGAGAGAGAGTGTATGTCCATAGGGGGCAGGGCAGCGCTCTCTGCAGGGCAGGCTCAGAGGCCCCCTGCTGCTCACCCCCTTCTGGAGGCGCCATCCTTTGGTTAAAGACTCAAGAGTGGTCAGTGGTCAGTGATCAGTGGTCACGTAGAGAGGCCTGGGCACTGGGGTGACAGGGAAGTCCCTCTGGGGCTGGGCTCTGGTGACCTGGGTGTGCACTGTGGAGTTCATCAAAGATTGTCATTTTGAGGAGTTTCCTAAATATTAGTAAAACATTTACTTATAAAAAATAAGAGTTTAGGCTGGTGTGGTGGCACACGCCTTTAATTTCAACACTTGAGAGGCAGAGGCAGGAGGATAACTGTGAATTCAAGGCCAGTCTGGCCTAAAGAGTAAGTTCCAGGCCAGTAAAGGCTAAGTAGAGAGAGACCCTGTCTCAAAAACAAAACAAACAACAAAACAAACAACAGAGAGAGAGAGAGAGAGAGAGAGAGAGAGAGAGAGAGAGAGAGTTTAAAGTTCTGGATGGTAGGCAAACGGCCTTCATACTTGTCTGGGAGCTTGCCATGTTTTACAATGGAAGCACTCAGCTCTGAGGTGCTGCTGCTCCCCAAGACATACATATTCAAGGCACAGGAGGCAAAGAGACCAGGCTTTGTGCTGGACACTCCCTGGGGTCCACTCGGGGAGCCCTCTTGCCTGCCTTCACACCTCCCACAGCTCACATCAAAGCCCCGCAGACCAAGATGGGGCAGGGATGGGCCCTGTCACAGAGCAGGGTGGGAGGGTGGGGGTGGGGGGTGGAGACTGGGGGGCAGAGTTCTCGCCCTGGCTGGGAGGCGGGTGGGCGGTGGTCAGACCCAGGACTCTGTCTGGGAAAGAGGGAGTCAGAAAGTTGCTTCCAACTCCAGCATGTGCGGAAGGGCAGGGAGAGTTCACAGGTCAGAGAGCGTGTTTGACCCAGAAGTGTGGTTCACAGCACTAGGACTCTGGGAAGGGGAAGTTCTGGTGGCTGTCACTGGCTGGTTTGTGTCACCAGGCTATCAGGTGGTGTCTAAAGTGAGGTGGTGAGGAAATGGTGGCTTGAAGGGTACCTTGAAACAGAGATAGGAGGGGAAGCTCCTCAGCCCCATGAGGGGCCTCAGAATCTGCACCAATCTCACCCATTACACTCCCGGACTTCAGGAAAGACACCAGAGGGTGTGTCTAGTCAAATCCACTCACACCCATTTCCAAGACATGAGCCAATAAGAAAGGCAGATACCTCCAGTCCTGCCCTACCCAAGTACCCCAGCTCCAAACAGAGTCCCTGCACCCCTCCACCCAAAGTCAGGGAGGAGCCCAGCATAGGTTCAGACAGCCATGTGCCCAAATTTGGAGCATGTATTATTGCCTGTCTACGAAGGGCTTCCAAGCAGTGAGGTGTGGATGGAGGACTCACCCTGAGAGTGCAAAGGTGTGATCTCAGAGCAGTCTCTGGGCTCTGTGTTGAGGATTCCCCAGCTTCATTGTGCTCAAGGATGAACACATCTTCCCCCACACACACACACACACACAAAACGGTAGTTCTCACAGTGGGCTGGTGGCACCTCATCACATTCTTAGCCCCCAAGACAGGCAAGCATAGTACCAACATCTGGGCACCAGGAGTGATGCAGGGCTAATGCAGAGCTCAGAAGTCCCAACATGTGTGGACCTGGGCATGGTACCTACCGATGGGGTAGTCAAGCCAGGCATCCTTCGCCACGCACAGAGATTGGGTGTGAGAGGGTCACAGCTGGAACAGTGAGGATGGACACCGCATCTACTGACTTAGACAGTCTGTGGTTTACTGAAAGGGTCCATAGCTGCTTGAGTCTAAAGGACTGAAGAATCCAATACACGGTACAGCCTCTGGGGATTGGCCACATCCCCAGGAAAGGGTGCAGACTGTAGGCCAGGCTCCCTTAGGAAGCTTTACCCACACTCAGTCGTGTGTGTGTGTGTGTGTGTGTGTGTGTGTGTGTGTGTGTGTGTCGTGTAAGCGTGTATGAGGGGGTGGTGGTTTGAGTCATACTGGGGAACCAGTTTGCTAGGAAGCTGGGAGAGAACATGTTGGAACCAGAGCTGCTGATATTTCTTTGTGGGGATCTGAGCTGCCAGTGACATCAACAGCAGGCAGAGCTGGTCAAGGCTGGTAAGGGCTGAGGCTCTGGGACTCCAAGTGGAGGAGACCACATGGCATCTTTCTCCTTCCCTGGAACCTGGTGGCTCCTATTAATAAACTCAAGTTAAGAGCTGTTCCCCAGGGTCATAAACACCTGGCCGAGACCTCACCCAGGATGCCCTGGAAGCAGAAAACAGACTGAGCTTACCCCCTTGTCCCCTTCATGACACCCACACTGGCCTTGGCTGTGGCTCTCCTTCTACTAAAGCACACAGAGGCATCTTGATGCCCCAACACTCCCCGCCCAGATACATCTAGGCTGATTCAGTGTGGAGGCGGAAGGCTCTGATTTCACCAATTCCCGAACATGGGTCAGTGTTGTTCCAGGAGACACCACCCGTCACAGCAGGCCAGGGTACGGGCAGTGGAGATCTTGTCACTTTGGGGACACATGTGGTTGCTTATCGCTTGTGCCTTCAAAGCACCATATTTAGAGACTGATATTTTTCATAAATAAGCAAGGTCAAAGCTGATAAAACTCAGTACATCTGAAACAACGCCGTGTTCCTGGCGCAGCATTCCAGCGGGTACCTTGTGGCCCGGCGGGCCTTTGAAATCGTCACAACAACCAAAGGTTTGTTTTTCCATCCAGAGAAAGTGGAAAGACAACAGGGCAAATGCACATTCCGTCTCCAACCAGAGCCCCTCAGACAACCTGCATGGCCCCTGCTCTCCAGAACATTCTCAGCCCGAATGTCAACAGTCAGAAAGAAGGGGCCCAGGGATCATGGCGAGATGGGAGCTTTCTTGGGGCTGGAAAGGTGTCTAAGGGAGGATGTAGAGGAGAGCAAGGGTGGTTTCTTGAGCCAAATCATCCGGGTATGAATCCCACCAGCATCATTTGCTGAATCCCTTTCCTCCCGGAGCATCTGTTTACCCATCTTCCAAATGGCATTACAGTTCTACTAATGGGGTGATGAGAGAGACAAGGACTGAGGGTGCACGGCTCTGCACTGATGCATCTCACTCTTGTTGCCATGCCTGCTTCCATGTCAGACATCAGCGGAGAGCTGAAACTGAGGGAGCAAAGACGTTGGTAAGATCTTACCATGCAAGCATGAGGGCTGAGTTCAAATCCCCAGAGTCCATGTCAAAAGCCAGGTGTGTAGTGGTGCGTACCTCCAGTCTCAGTGCTGACGGGGCAGAGGGGGATCCCGGGATTTGGTGTGCAGCCTGGACCAATCAGCAAGCAAGCTCCAGGTTCAGAGAGAGACTACCTTAAATAAGGGGGAGCACAATTGAGGAAGGCTCTGTACATTGACCACTAACCTCTCTCTCTCTCTCTCTCTCTCTCTCTCTCTCTCTCTCTCTCTCTCTCTCTGTGTGTGTGTGTGTGTGTAAGAATGGATTTGTGTTCAGACTCCCTCTCTCTTTCACATATGTGCGTGCGCGCACACACACACACATGCACTCAGTAAAATAACACAGCCTGTATCTAAGCACTGATTTCCACACCACTATGACATCTGGCATAGTTCTCATACCTTTTCGGTATTTATGGTCCCCTTCTGTGTGGGCAGATACTGACTGCATTAGAGGTAGGACCTGTGAGTGAGTCTTTTCTCCCCACCAAAGACTCCAAGAGGGCATGGGGATGTGCCCATACGCTGTGCCCTTGATGGAGTTTTACTGAAAGCAGCAACTCATGCCCTCCAAACCTGGCTGCCTTGCTCCTACCCT
Organism: Myodes glareolus; assembly: GCF_982192425.1. Lineage (NCBI taxonomy): Eukaryota > Metazoa > Chordata > Mammalia > Rodentia > Cricetidae > Myodes > Myodes glareolus. The sequence goes on from NC_142047.1 coordinate 50,467,647, forward strand.
GGGCCTTGTTCTAAGTGCCTCTCAGAGAGCCTCTAACTTAGCCTCCGGTGTGCTGCAATGGAATCACGTGATCTCTCCACTTGGTAGATCAGCACTGAGGCTCAGAATGGCCAGTGAAATTTCTTCACTGTTTGAAAGCGACTGCACCAGGATCCATCTGAGGCAACTGTCCCTGCGTAGCCATTCACGATCCATTGGTAGGGGCGGGCTCATGTGCATTTTGATTGGAGCTAAAGTCAGCGCAAACATCAGAAGTGGGTGTGAGACACAAAGCCGTCGCCGTGCAAGGTACTTGGTGCTTCCTCGGAAGGTGGCACCAGAGCTGAGGTGGCACCCAGTGCTCCCTCTTCCAAGTGCAGACCCAAGAGGATTCAAGGAAGATATTCAAAAAAGTCTACACCCGCATGTTCCCAGCAACAAAAGGGTAGAAACAACTCAAAGTCCCTAAGCAGAAGAAAGAGTGAAGACAGGACATAGCCTACCTTTACAGTGGAATATTACTCAGTTATAAGAAATGAGGCCTCTGAGATGGCTCCACGGGCAAAGGCAACTTGTTGCCAACTCTGATGACCTGAGTTTCACACCCAGGACCTGCGTGGTGGGAGGACAGAACTGACACCAGCAAATTTTCCCCTGACCTACATATGTGCACATGCATGCATACACACACATGCACATACAAATACATGCAATAAAATTTTAATTAAAATAATGAAGCTTTGGCATATCACAGCGAGTCATATTGCACTATGAAGGCAAAGTTGTTGGCCACATAGTATATGCTTCTCTTTCTGTAAAATGCTCAGAATAGAGAAAGCCACAGAAGCAGAAAAATAGCTTGGTTTCCAGGGGGAGAGCAGAAGGAAAGGAGAGTGTAGAGAGTATAGTGTTGCATTTGTCCTGACGGAAATGATGCATCTCTGGATAGAGATGGTTCACAACCACTAGTAAAGTCAGCTCCAGGAGAGCGCCCCCTTTCTGGAGCCTGTGAGCACTGCACTCTCAGGCACAAACACAGCACACATACACATATACATAAATTAAAAATAAATTTTTTTCCCAAAAAGTCCAGTCTATGGACTAAGTTTCCAGTTCCTCAGAGGCACAGATACGGAAATAAGGCCGTGGATTATGGAAAATCAAGGAGGCATGGCCAACCAAAACTCACTAACAGTCAGCCAACAACCTACCCCAATGCAACTACAGACTACCTGACAAAGAATTCAAAGCATCTTAGGACTTAGGGAGTAAACTTTAAGAAAATACAGAGAAATAGTCAATGAAATCCGGAAAAACAATACGGATTTCATTGTTCACGGGTTTAGTGTCCTCTAGATAAATTTTCTCTCAAGAGAAATGATGTGTGGGGGAACCTGAAAAACCCTATTGTTTGTAAAAGAAAGTCTTGAGTGTGCAAACAGGGAGAGGGCACCTGAAGCAGAGGTATGGGTCCAGGCAGCCAGGTGAGCTCAGGGGCAAAGCAGAGTCTGTGCTGACGCTCACCAGATAGCCACATGGGTGGGCGAGCATCGTAGGACTCAGCCAAAGACAAGTGCAGCCTGGATGACTGCAAGGCTTGTCAACAGTCAAATTCATTCATTCACTCGTCCCTTGGACCAGCACCACCTGGTAAACACCCCCGTGTGCACAACAATGAGGATAACCTTGCCCTTTTGGAGCATCTGCTCTAGAAACAGGTGATGAGCAAAGTATGGCCTGAGGATGAGGTAGAAGATGCCAGACTCCTGACCTTCCCAGATATTCACCACTGTGCTCAGTAAGCTAGCTTCACAGCTAGCTGCCGGGGACCAGCCTCGACAAAAATACCTCTCGCCAAGGTTAGGGTGTGGGGAGTTAGAAATATAGCAAAGAATATGAAGACGCGAATGAAAATAATGAAACGGAGAAACATATAGGATAGTATCGGGAAGGGATTCCAGTGAGTCCTGAAAATTCGCCCGTCTTTAATTTCCAACTGCTTAAAATACCCCTGGCCCCAAAAGGTAGGAGTAAGACAAAAGACTTCATTAACATGATACAAGAAAATGAACACACCCGTTGAAGGTTGTGGGCTCCGCGCATTCTATTGCTAGAACAAAAAAGTCACACTCACACCCTAGACCAAAACATTCTGTAGGCAAACCACTCCCTGGGTGGAATCCCAAGTTGTCTCCATAAAGGGAACTGGAACTTAGTTGTGGCCTTAGACTCTTGTTTGAGGTAGAAACAGACCTACTTCTCTTTTCTAGGAGCACAAGATCTGGCAATTAGCCACACCTGTTGACAGTAACCTTGAGAGGGCAGAACTCTCTGACTCACAACTAGGTGGGACCTTTGTTTGGAGGTAAAAGCACAACAACCTTGTAAGTTCCAACTCTTTGACCTTTGGTCAACACAAAAACAGGCTAATTTTTCCAGGCCTCCACAGCTATCCCAGGGAAGGCTCAATCCCAGAGTCATGGTCCCATCTGGAGCCCTACACCAGGAGAGCAGAGCCGTGACAATAGACTTGGTGATGGGCTTCAGGGCTGTCAATCAGCAGACTTCCCTGAGGGATGCGGGGGAAGCGCATCCACAGAGCCTGGGAAGCATACAAGGACTGTGCCCAGAGACCGTGGAGAAGGTATCGTGGGTGGTGGGACTTACATTTGAGAGATATGAGAGCCTACATTACAGAGGGGACTATGGGAAGCCAAAGCGTGAAGACAGTGAGAAGTCTCCAGCTCTTAGCGGCACCAATGCCGAAACGGGAACGAACTGTGGTGGTCCTCGAAATGACCATCAGACACAACGTCCTGGAGCTGCTTCCTGCCACCTGACTGACTTCCTCCTACTCCAAGGATAGGGACTCTGGGCAGCGCCGCCCAGCCCTAACTGTTGCTGGAGTCTCTAGAGGACCTCTGCAAGCAAGCTTCCTGGGCCTGAGAGATGGCAACATCACAAACCTTGGGTGACCCTCCTAAAGATGTTAAAGGGCAGCCAGAGGTGAGAGGAACCCAAGTCTGCTGCCAGGCCCTGTTCCTGCCAGGAGGCCCCAGGGAGGCTCTATAGAGAGAGTTAGAGACTCTTCTCCCTCAACCAAAGGAATTCAAGGTCTGGGAGGAAGGTTGGGGCCTGCAGAGCTGTGGCAAGTGTTTGGCATGGGCCTTTCTAGAAATTTTTTTCATCTTCTCTATCTGTCCCCCATCATTTTCTGGAGGCAAAAATAAATACTGACGTCTCCGCTTGTCTCAAAGTGACGGGTGTGTACAATCTTCGTGTGAAAAGTTATCCCCGAAGCCAAGCTAGACGACCGAACAGAGCCCTTCTGTCCACGGGTGGATGTGTCCAACATCTCGAGCAAAGCTGCTTCCAGCTATTTCTGTAACGTGACTCTAAGTGGATAATGTGTGGCTGCGGCTGGGTCCAGGCAATGAATGCATTTTTTGTTTGCAGCCTGAAAATCAATAGCAGACTTGGGAATCCTGGACCATTCATGAGCAAGGCAGCCTGTGTCACTGAAGCGAGGCCGTAGGCAGGCCTGCACTGGAGGTGGCCAGGAGGGTGGAGGTGTGGAATCAGTGTGGGACCAAATCTCCAAAAGGCAGGGGGCAGCCTCAAAGGAACAGTCTGACTTTCACCAACCACTGTTGATCCCACTTCCATGACTGTCCAAGTTCTAGCTCTTCCTAAGTCTTAGTCTGTGTGAGGACATTTGACTCCCGTGGAGTGGCGTCTTTCCTCTATCTACTGGGAAGCTCTTAAAGTGGCCTCTGGACCCCAGCAAACGTCTTCAATAGAAGCTCTCCATTTCCCCTGGACACTTCTGCAGGAGAGGTGGTGATACACCTCAAGATCTGGGCAGCCAAACATCCATCTGGGACGGCCTTCAATTATCTGCTCTAAATTTCTATATAATTCTTCCAAGTCTAGGGAGCTTTGACTTGACCCATAGCTTGGAGGCTTCTGGACCTGGGCACAAAATTCCACGTGGGGCTGCTGTGGATTCTCACAGGGACCCCACATGCTGAAAGCTCAGCATCACCCCTAGGTGTCCACATGTCCTAGGTATCCTCGTGTCCTAGGTGTCCATGTGTCCTAGGTGTCCACATGTCCTAGGTGTCCACGTGTCCTAGGTGTCCACATGTCCTAGGTGTCCACGTGTCCAAGGTGTCCACATGTCCTAGGTGTCCACATGTCCTAGGTGTCCACATGTTCCCACATTCCAGTTAGTCCCTGAGCACCTGCCCAGTCACCCTGCTCTTTCAGCTTTGCAATACAAACGGGGCTTTCCTTTCTACCATGTATGCATGGCCCCATCGAGGCTAATCCCTCACCAAACTCAACCTTGACAGCTCTACCTCCCAGCCCAGGTCCCCCAAGTCCTCACAGTTGACCCTAGGGATGGCAGTCACTATGGCAGTTCAGAGATCAGACAGGTTCAGTCCTTCTGCCTGCAACACCCAGCCTCCTTCTCCATTTAGTGGTCGAATTCCCCCCATATTCTGAGCCTTCCCCCACTCTTCTACTTGGGTGTTGCTCTGGCAGGCTCTTTCCATAGAACATACTCTTCAAGGTCCAGAGCAAATGGCCCTGCTGGGTCATGTGTTCTTGGGGACACTTCAGCTGACAACTCTAGCCCCTAAACACCCTCCAGTCTGGTTTGTAAGATATGTCCTTTTTTCTCCACAACTACTCGGGCATCTTCACCCTTCCCTGGGGTAAGCTGGGGTACCCAAAACCAACCAACTTCCCAATCTCTCTCTCTCTCTCTCTCTCTCTCTCTCTCTCTCTCTCTCTCTCTCTCTCCCTCCCTCCCTCTTTCTCTCTCCATCTATCTATATCTATATCTCATTATTTATTTATGGGGTGGGTATGCACATGGCAAGGCATGCCTGTACAGGTCAGAGGTCAGAGAATGACTGACAGGAGCCAGCTCTCTCTCTCCCTCTACCATGTCAGTCCCAGGGACCAAACTCAGGTCATCAGACTTGGCAAATCTGTCTCTACCCTGAGCCCTCTCACCTGCTCCCAACCTCACTCACACAGCACCAGGCAGTGGTATCAAGGGCAGTTCAATAAAAGTCACATGACACACGGGTGTCACCAGTTGGCTCTCTGTGGTGTCTAGATCTCACCTATTGACCTAAAGGCGATAACCACAAAACAAAATCTGAGTCCAGCCCTTTCTTGCTCTGCACCCAGGCCATTTGCCGAGTAACTGCGATGAATGTGTTCATTGTGAGTTACACAAGGAGGTGGCAGGAAGCACGGGAGGGGCTGAGAAAGTAAGACAACTCAATGAGAAAATCCATGCATGTTCATCTATTGCCTGGGAGGCTCTGGGGATTTGACCCCACCTGCACAGGAACCAACCCATTCCCAGCCCTAGAAAGTAAAACAGAATGGGTTCTAACATCTTCTATCAGAGATAAAGTTGATTCAGGCGGGGGGCGGGGGGTGTTGGGCACTTTGAGTCTTCTGATTTCTCATGTCACCCTGACCACACTCATGAGGCAGAGACTGCAGCAGCATCCTATCCTGTGAGGTGGAGAGAGTCAGGGAGACCCAAGAGTCTGCTTGTGGATTTTGCAGGAGCTTCAAGGAACATGTGTAAACTCTGAATGCTCATCCAACAATAAATCACAGCCCCTACACACTGTGGGGATCCCCAGAAGCAAGTCCTGGGAACAGAGTCTGGAGCCACAGGGTTTGGAGACACCAGGAAGGTGGCAACAGCTGGGAAAGGGCTGTACCACAGCACCTGAAACCCTACTGATGGGACCCATCCCAACCTCGCAGGAAAAGCAATAACAACCTCTTTGATCGAAGTCCAGACCTCCACAGGCACAGGGTCAAAAACAACAGGAGGGGAAGCCCTTGGGTTCTGGGAAAGTGGGAGAACGGATCTGCTCTTCCTGAGGCCTCTCCAAGGCTTCCTGCCACCAGGGCTGTGCAAGCATCCTCAGGGACCGCGCAGCACAATGGCCTCCAAGCAGGGTGGCAACGCGGGAGGGACACACACCTGTCAGGAGACCTTGAACAGAAAGAATCTGATGCAAAAATGCGGGAGGCTGTGCAGGCGAGTTATCACCTAGAAGTGTTGAAGTCGTGGACAAACAGGAGGGAGCCCTCGCCCAGGGATGTCTGAGCAGGGACGTGGGTGAACTCAGAACCAATAGTCAAAGATAAGGCAGTTCTGAGTCTGGTCTGGATGGCAAACAGGACACCAAGTTCTTTGCTGTGGGAAAGAAAGACAGCGAGGCAGGAAAGCTAGATGTAGAGAAAGCTCCTACAGGGAGTTGGGCTAACCTGGGCATATTCACTCAGCCCTCAGCAGGTCCATGAAGACCCACAAGCCTGAGGTTTGGCCACGTTCCACCGTAGAGACCTCTGCAGCTTTATCAGGAAAGTGGGGACAGTGGTGATTGGCCGGACAGCTGATACTTCCTGTAAGCGGCCCCTGGCTGAAGACAGTTCTGTGTGCACGCAAGTGCTCTGCAAGCCCTGGTTAGGACCAGGCAATGTGCAAAGAACTCAGCCCAGGGGTGTGATGGCAGGAAATGTCAGTTCTGAGAGAATTCTGAGCAGACAGAATGGGCTGTAAGCCTTTCACAGCCCCTGAAATTCTCTACGTCTGTAAGTACTTCCAGATTTGTACCAAGGTGTGTGTGTGCGTGCGCATGTGTGTGTGTGTGTGTGTGTGTGTGCATATGCATGTAGAGGTCAAAGGTCAACAATGGCTGCTGATCCTCAGGCTCTCTTCATATTCTTATTGAGAGAGGACCTCTCAATAGGTTAGGCTGGCCTGCCAGTGAGCCCTGGGAATCCTCTGGCCTCTGCTGCCTGCTCTAAGATCATAATTTATGTTACCACACCTGGCTTTTTTTGAAGTGAGTTCTGGGGATGAAACTCGGGTCCTCAAGCACTTTCTCAGTTGAGCCATCTCATAGGCGCTTTCTGAGATGTTTAATGCCCCGTGCTGCGGAACCAGAGCCCCAGACGATCATGGCCTCCATGCTGAAGGAAAAGTACTTCGGTACTGGTCAAGTCACACAGAGTTATTGGAGTCATAAAGGCCTGTGTGATTTTGAAAAGCCATGCTGGTGGAAGTGAAAGACTTGCCGGCTGGTGACATGGCTCTGGAGGTGGTAAACACTACAAGCGTCTCCCCCACACTGCGGAAGTAAGTCCCTGGGTAGTGAAGGTCACATTCAACATGTTCTGCTTGGTTTTCAGACAGGACCTAGTTACGTAGCCCAGGCTGGCCTTGAACTCATGAACCTCCAGTCTCGGTTTCCTGAGCGCAGCAGGCATGTGCCACTGTGCCCGGTTGCTCGTGAAATGTTTTGATTTATTTAGATGATTAGCTCTTTCAACTGCCAGGGTTTCTTCAGAACTGAGCATTTTCTATTCTCTTAACTGTGATGTGGAAAGGAACCAACAGGAGCCAATAGGTCACCAAGCCCCACGCAGAAGCTTCCAGCCCACTCAGCACAGACATGGTCACTATCTGTGTTCCCTGCCTAGCTCTGAGATGCCCCAGTGTAAAGCCGGTTGATTCTCTATGGAGAAGAGATTAGCAGAGGCTGGGGATGATGGCTCAGTCAGTAAAGTCCTTGCCTTCTAAGTACGAGGACCCGGGTTCAAAACTTAGGACCCATGTAAAATAGTCAGGCGTGGTGGTGGCACTCACTGGGACTCCCAACACTGGGGAGGCAGAAAGATCCCTGGACTTTGCTGGCCAGCAGGTCTAGAAGGTTCCAGGTCAGTGAGAAGCCTTGTCTCCAAAACAATTAGGTGAGGGTGGCTGGGAACACATGAGGTTGATCTCTGGACTCTACATGACCAATGTGCACACACACGTTCACAAGCACACACACACACACACACACACACACACACAAAGAGGAGGTATTCAAATTTTCTCACATTTGGGGCTCAAGAGGGGCCTCTTAAGCTTGCTATCCTCACTTGGGGAAACTGAGTCACAGAGGGCACAAATACCTGGATTATAGATCCTAAATAGTAATGAAAGTTTAGCCTCCAATGTCAGGGCATTACTTCCTCCTTGCACATGCTAGGGGCCCAGGGATAGCAGGTTGTAGCCATACCCCCTGAAGACAGGTAAGTGCACATGACCCACATGGCAGGGAGGGGCTGCCTTCTGAAGGCTGAACCACCTGGAAGGGGTGCAACGGGCATGAAGACCCAGTTACCAACTACGGAGCCCTGCTCTGGTCCCTTGGAATCATACCCTGGATTTTCTTTGATAAAAGAATCTTAGAACCTGGAGATGCTCCCAAGCCACATCTCCTCTCTGCTCTATAGATAGGGAAACTGAGGAACTCAGTATTGGGCAGAATTTCTGGATTGCAGTCCCCAGAGCTTCTTCAGCCAGGAACCATGTCCTTTAGGGATAATCAGCTCTGATTCTCTTCTATGCAGCAGGAAGGCGGGGAACCTGTCTCTGCGCTTGAGAAGGATCTCACAGGAAGATGGACACTCACATGCATGGAGCGCACACACATGAGCTTGCTCCCTGTCTCCGGGGAGGCAGGGGGCCAGAGCTGATGATAATATGTTTCCTGAGAACTTTCCACTCTTCTGAAATGCTTCTAATTATGTCTGGAGTCCTTCCTTCCTACTCCACAGAATGAGCGGAGCATGCTCAGAAGTGTTCCGTCTCAGCAGTAGCCTGGAGTCCGTCCAGGACTGATGGAGCCAGAGCTGGGGGCGTCCTGATTCCCTGCTAGTGACCCCTTGCACATCCTGCCATCTCCCTGCCACCATGTGCAGGTGCCCCCGATGATGCCCTGTCATGGCAAAGGGGACTAAGATCCTCCATCCCGTTGTGTAGAGCTCCCAAGGTGGGCAGTGTGTGGTGGTGACCGCTGCCTGTGGATATGTCCTACCATGGTTCTGAGTGACAGGCAGTCTCGTGCTGGCCCTCCTCACCCTGAGGTGGCCGTTATCTTTCGAAGCCTTTCAAAAGTCACTTTTAGGAGAGGTTGCTTACTTCCCAGAGCCAGATGTTTCTTTCAGAACACCTAAATGTGGCCATCATGGCCCCATCTGGATTCATAGCTCATTCAGGCGTCTATAACCCCTCAGAACATTTTCTGAATTCAACTCACATAGTCCATGTGCATTATGTTGCTGTATCCCTTGCATACAACATGACTATTGCACAGGATGCACACATTACAAAACACATGATATGTTAGTATGTAGCATATGATATGTTATGTAATGCTATGTATTATATAACATTTATCATATAGTGTCACAGAGGGGTTGATAGCAGACTTGGGAGCCGTAGGTGATCACACCGGAAGAAGAGAAAGGGGGTGGCTCAGGCTTGAACCCAGGCTCTAGAACCCTTGTGGCATCAGGCCCTATCATGTACCCCTTCTCTCTCAAGCCTCAGTTTCCAGATCTGTCATGTAGATGACAGGGCCTCACTGCAGAGGCAGAGATTGCATGTACCTATGAGTTTAGTCATGGTGGGGGACCCTGAGCAGGGGTTTCCTAAGTCTTCTGTCTGCTAGTAAGGAGGGGCCCATGACAGGGGTAGACAGAAGGAGAGCTGAGGTAGGTAGATATGTTTCCAAAGTCATGGGAATGAGGAGAGAAGGTTCTGGAACCCTGGTTCCCCAAGTTCACATCATTTACATCAGTGTAGGCTGCCCGTGTCCTAGCTGCAGAGTTCAACTGGAAGGCTCTGGTAAAAGTGAATTCAGTAAAAGTGAATTCCCAGCATTTAGCCACACTGGTGTGTCTTCCTCCCTCTTTCTTGCTTGCTCCCAGCCTGAAGGGCTCTCCGAGACACACTCTTCAGTGGGCAGAGTGACATGGGAACAGAGTGCTCCCTTCTACTCCCGGAAAGACCCTGTCTCCTGGAGATCCCTGTGATAAAGATGTGTGCTTTCAGATCTCACACAGGCTGATCCTGAGTCCAGCACCCTTCTGTCGTGGAAAGGTTTGTAGAAGGACTGCTCTTTCTAAACCTACAATCGGCGCTCTGGGACAGAGTGTTCTAGGATGCCTCTGTAGTGCCGAGCTGATGGGATTGCCAGGGTCACCCAGAATGATCTAAGGTCACAGGACCAAACTAACCATCGCCATCTTCATCATCATCACCATCATCTTTATAACCACAATCACACCTGCATCATTCTCTCCAACACCATCATCATCACTACCACCATCACTACCACTGTCATAATTGTCAGAACCACCGACATCACCATAGTAATTGTCTTACTGTCACCATCACCATCATCACCACCATCACCACGTACCAACATCAGCACCACTATCACCACTAACACTAACATCATCACCACCATTACCATATACCAACATCATCACCACAACCCTCTCTCTCTCCTCTTATCCCAGTTCATACAATCTCTGGCTCCAGCGGCCCCATGATAGACATCCCCTATACCAACATTCAGCCTGTACACGAGTGATTATGCACAGGGACACTCCAGCGTGGTTGGTTTGTACATCTTGCTTCTCTGAGGGAGGAAGCAAACAGGGTGTCGGGCTATTACATGCCTGGTCCTCAGGTTGCCTGGCAACCACACAGGAGGGCATGCCATATGTGTGCTCATGTACCTGACCAAAGCCAGGTTGACTTAAATGTGGAAAATATGGCTTCTCGTGGCATTCTGGCCCATAGGATTCTGACCTCCACGGCCACGCGATGTGGACCGAGCTGGATGCCCTCGGCCAAGAGCTGCCGAGGCAGGCCCAGATTTATGGCTTTGTTATTACTGTGTTTTGGAGTTGTTACAGCCCCGCTCTCCCTGGAGAATCCCAGTGCTGCTTTCTCTAGGACATATCAGTCAGACAGGGAGGAAATATGTGAAGCTGGGAACATCCTGTGTGGTGGTGTCTCCTCAGCCCCAGGTACCCGGCCTTTTGTTTGCAGCCAGAGAGAGGCGGAAACTGATAAAGGCCAGGGGCTGGGGGAGGGCCTGCGGCACCTTGGTGCCCTGGTTGTTCTCCGCCAGGACACATGTCCCCAGCTTCCTGAGCAAAACAGCCACAGGCGATGAGCCTCTGATGCCGAGCCAGCCGCCCGAGGTAGCCCCTCTTAATGAGACCCACCGCCCAATGGATTGCTGACTCTGCACAGAGCTACCTCTGGCTTTCCAGCCAGAAGGGCCAGCAGGCCGTACCCACCTTCAACACAGGGCCCCATTGTCCTGCTGCTGCTGCTGCCCCTCCCCCACCACTGCTCCCAGAATCCTCCTGGTTGTGGTTCTCTGAATGCAAAGGGGGTCTGAGAAGGAGGGGTAGAAAGGCCACAGAAATCAGAAACATGGGGCTTATGTAGTCTGAGCCTCTTTTGAAAATGCACACACACACACACACACACACACACACACACACACACACCGACATAAATAACGGTGAGCACATACGAAGGTCTAGATAAACAGATGCTGACTCATTAGTGGGTAGGACTGTGAGATCCACTCACTTTTTTTTCTTTAGAGCATTCTGCAAAAAAAAAAAAAAATTTAATGAGCATGTATTCCCTCTCTGTAGGGAAAAATATATTTTCTTTAATCTGAAAGATTTATTATTTATTTGTTTATGGCATGTGCATGCACATACGTGTGTGTGTGTGTGTGTGTGTGTGTGTGTGTGTGTGTGTGTGTATACCATGTACATGCAATACCCTTGGAGGCCAGAAGAGGGAGGCCATTCTCCTAGAGCTGTAGTTACAGGCATTGTGAACTACCAACATGGGTGCTGGGGGCTGAATGCCAGTCTTCTTGAAGACCAATACATGCTCTTAAGTGTGGAACTGTCTCTCCAGCTCCTAAAGTGTCTTTAATCTGAACGGTATAGCACACCTTCATAGAGTCGGGCTCACAGACACACCTAGGAGGAGCAAGCACGGGTCGAATGCTGGTTCTAAAGATTTCCTTTTCCTTCCTACCTACAGACACCAACTGCAGCTATGGAACTGTCCTTGGAGATGTTCCTCCCTTGGAGGTCATGGGCTCAAAATGAACCTTCAGGGTGGGACCAAGTCCTAACTCTGGAAGGAGCAAAGAAGTGAGCAGCCATGGGACCAGAAATGAGGGGATTCTGAGACACAGGCACCAGGCCGTGGGGAAAGGGGTGGCTCACTGTTCTATAGTCAGTTCAAGGGCTCTGCAGTCTTAGACTCAGCCCTATGGTGGGCAGAAGATAGATAAGGTCACCGTGGTCTCATCGGCCCCCACCTACAAAACCATGGCTAGCAGCTCTTTCTAAAACCATATCAGTGTGAGTGGTTTTTCCTCAGAACAAATGTGATCTACTCCTGTAAGCCTGGTTCCTCTGGTCACCCCATCCAGGGTCTCTGAACCTGTCATATAGCTTTGAGCCAACCTGACCTTTTAAGTTTGGATACAGACTTCTTGGAAGGACACCATTACTGACAAGGGAAGTGTGGAAGGCTCTGTTTTGTGCTGAGAGCTATTCATAACTCCAGCATTGGGAGAGAAGGGTATCTTTGGGCAACAGATGCCCCCAAGTTCGGGTTCCAGCTTCACTGAGCCTGAGTCAGCACAGGGCACCTGCTGGGAGAACTGCGCACAACATGGGCCTCCCCACACCTGCTCAGTGATGCTACTCTGTGCATCAGTAAGTGACTATCATGGCAAGGGAACCACGTTGGCCCTGGCAGGCTGGCAGGAACATGGCACGCCTGTCACTACTTCCCCTAATTAGAATCACTCAGGCTGTTGAGCATAAGGAATTATTCAGCACTGCCATGTACAGAGAGGGAAGCAGATGCTCAGAGGCTTCTTAGTTGCTGTTCTTTCTGCCCAGAAGATGTTCCCATGTGATCACCACACAATATGCCAGCGTCAACTAACAAGGAACTTATGCAAGGAACTTAAAAGCCTTGAGCCATTGCCAGGAAGAGCTCTGCCTTCCCAAAGTCACCACACAATGCCTGAGAAGTCAGCTGTGAGACCTACCAAACCAGATACTAGAGAAATGTGATGATCTGAATAAAAATGGCCCCCATAGGCTCATAGAGAGTGGCACTATTAGGAGGTGTGGCCTTGTTGGAGTGGGCATGGCTTCGTTGGAGGAAATGTGTCACTGGGGGCAGGCTTTGAGGTTTCAGATGTTTAAGCCAGACCCAGTGTCACTCTCTCTTCCTGCTGCCTTCAGATCTGGATGTAGAAGTCTCGATTGTTTCTCTATAACCATGTCTGCCTGTTAGCGGAGACTGCTCTTTCATTCCCGGCTGCCCTGACCTGAATAATAACACAAAAGCTATATTAATTAATTCAACACTGCTTGGTCAATAGCTTAGGCTTCTTATTAACTAACTCTTACATCTTAAATTAACCTGTTCCTATTATTTTATATTTTACCACTAGACTCAAGGTTTACTGGTAAGGTTCCCAGGCATCTGTCTCCTTTGGCAGCTATGTGGAGTCTCCCTGACTCTGCCTACTGTCTCTATATATCTCTTCCAGCCTGGCTATATTCTGTCCTGCTATAGGCTCAAGGAGCTTCTTTATTAACCAATGGTAATAAAATATATTCATAGCATACAGAGGGGAATTCCACATCATCTGCCTGCATGCAGTCATGTTTCTCACCATGATGACACTGGACTAAACCTCTGAACTATAAGACAGTCCCTGTTGGGGACTGTGGACTCCTAGACCCTGAATTTCCTGTGACCCCCCTGCCTGCTGGAGTAAACAAATTGTTTTCCTATGCTTGCAGTTGCTCTGAGCAAACAACTTGCTTTCCTGTGTTTAGCACGAGACCCTCAGGAGTTCCTGATGGCAGGGGAGTGGTTTCTGGTGGGCTTGCAGCTGAGAGTTAGGGCGTGGCCATTAGTCAAGAAGACCCTATATAAGCTGCCTTGGAACACAATAGAGTGGGCATTCTTGGTGTTAGTTACCCTTCTCTCTCTCTCTCTCTCTCTCTCTCTCTAGTGTTTCAATCACAACTCAGGAACTATACAGTAGCATGTAGAGCAGGCATTACACTTCAAGTCCCAATTAAATGTTTTCCTTTATAAAAGTTGCCATGGTCATGGTGTCTCTTAACAGCAATAGAAAGCCTAACAAATACGGGGAACTGAGTGACCTCAGCTATAGCTCCATCCCTCAGTAGCCTGAGAGAGGAGAGACATTGAGTAAATCTCTCACAGACCCAGGCAGGCTGGGGACTTGGGGACCACCAGCTCTGCTCCTCAGACTTGGTCCCACATAACAGAGTCCTCAGCTTTGCTCTCCATGGAAGCAGTGCAGCGTACTCCACATCCTGTGAGTCTCTGCCCATAAGAACACAGTGGGCACCATGACTTCCCCTCAGACACATTACAGGAAACATCAAGAGGCCAGGGCTTCAGGAAGGGTGACCACAAAGGAGAGAGGTGGTGGCTAGTCAAGCCGATAGCCGCAGCCTTCTTTCCTGAGTGAACCACACAGACTTCTGGGAAAAAGAAGGGAGAAGCAGGGTAGGAGACAGGCAAACTGGGGTATTCTGCAGGACCTACAGCGCCATGGACCTCTCTCCTACCTGGAGGCCTAGCCAGGCACCACCATGAATCTCCCCTTCCCTCTCCTCACCTCTCTCCTCCTCCTTCTTCTCCCTCTCCCCTCCTCCTTTTCTCTCTTCCCTCTTTCTCTCCTCCTCTTCTTTCCTCTCCTCCTCTTCTTCTCCCTCCTCCCTCTCCTCTTCCTCCTCCCTTCCTCCCTCCCTTCTTCCCCTCTCCCTCTCCTCATCCTCCTTCCTTTCCTTCTTTTCCGCCCCCTCTTCCCTCTCCCTTTCCTCCTCCTCCCCCTTTTCCCATTCCTCCTCTTCCTCCGACTCTTTCCTCTTCTCTTCCTCCTCCCCATCCTCATCACAGAGGCTCCTCATCCATGCACCAGGACTATGATTCTACCTGCAGTGTCCCGTGGAAGGAAGGGGAGCAGAAGTACTCTCAAAGTTGGTCCTGTCGGCCTAGATTATGTCTGGCCACAGGCCTCCTGATGTTCTTGCCCAGGAAAACATGCCCCAAAGTAACCATGATCCAGCTGTATAGACACATGTTCCTGTGTTCAGCAGAAACCAACCAGACCTGACTTTCTACTCAGTCCCAGAGGGCACCTCACTTTCTGTGACACCATCCCCTCCTCTGGAAAACTGGTCTAGTGCACAGCGCTGATGCTGGGGACCACAGACTCCTTCAAAGCTGACACCTCGACTGATGGTAATTGTCACAGCAAGCCCTGGCTGAGTCTGATCACCTGAAGCCTTCACTTTTAAGGTCCTCTTTGGGGGCAGATGGAGACAGAAGTGACTGAAGGCCCCAGCAGCCAGATCCACCTCCCGATTCTGCATTTAGACCGGCTTCTCTTACTGACACCAATGCCCCTTCCGTGTCTTGTCTTTAAGGCCCCCTGTCTCCTAGCAAAGTTGTCCTGCTTCTGTGGATGGGGACTACTGGCCTCTCACCTGTCATCCTCAGCACGAAGGCAGCAAGCCTGCTAATGGAAACTGCTCCTCAGCTATGGTGACAGCAGAGTGTCCCCACAGTGAGGCATCTGGAACACAGTCGCCACACAAAGGAACAAGGTAACAGGGATGGAGGTCAGAGTATGGAGAAGTCGTGGGATGGGGGGCATGAAATCACAGCCCGACCCACAGAAACAAAGTCTAACATGCCAATAGACTGCAAGAGGTTTGGCATAGGGATCGTGGTTTTAGTTTAGTTTAGTTTAGTTTAGTTTTTTGAGACAGGTTTTCTCTGTGTTAATAGACCTAGCTGTCCTGGAACTCCCTCTGTAGACCAGGCTGGCCTTGAATTCACAGAGATTCACCTGTCTCTGCCCCCCCCCCCAGGTGCTGGGATTAAAGTCGTGCACCACCGCCCAGCTGTGTGTGTGTGTGTGTGTGTGTGTGTGTGTGTGTGTGTGTGTGCTTATTTTTATTTTTTCAATGACTTTGATGATTTGGGCCAATCCACAATCTGTGTAATGTCATGCATGATCACACTGGACCTTGGGCCAGAGAAAGACCCTCTCTTCCAAGCCTCCATTTCTACTCTGGCTCTCGGGCTGCTTCCCTCGTCTTGTGATTTCTGGTCTTTCAGATGACAATCCTGCGCTGAAAGAAGAGCCCAGCCCACCTTACATGGATTAGCCCAAATACTGAGCTCCAGCCATGCCAGGCCTCTTTCCATATAGCCAGCCAGATTCACTAGATTCACCAGACTCCACTGCTTGGCCTGGGCCTCCAGTATAAGACCACACTCAGCATTGGAGCCAGTTGGGCCCAACCCTCAACTCAGAGCCTTGACTCCAGATCTTGGCTTCTTTGTTTCTCCCTGAGATCCCGATTTGGGACCTCAGGCCCACCCTGCCTCAGCAGCTTTGAAGAGCCAATAGTAGCCATCATACCACGTCCCCATTGAGGCTGCGAGGGGGCTAAGCTGCCATGGGAAGATTTATCACCACCCTCAGCTGAGAGCGGAAGTCTGGCAAAGAACGTGAAAGCTGGGAAAGTAGGGATCTGGGACTTAACCCCACCCCAGAGAGGAAGAGCAGGTCCGCCCCTCCAAGACTGCCTGGAACAGGGTGCTTGGTCTAACTGAAGGATGGACAGCCAACCTTCTATGCTGGGCTGGGGAGAAGGCTCCGTTGGTAGAATGTTTGTTGCATAGTACAAGGACCTGAGTTCCATTCCCAGCATTAATGTTTAAAAAAAAAAAAGCCAGATGTGGTGGCACATGCTTATAACCAAGGGCACACCCGTATGAACACATGCATATACCACATCCATACATGCACACATACAAAATTAAAGATAAAAAAGTGGGGTTGGAGAGATGGCACCACAGTTAAGAGCATTACCTGCTCTTCCAGAAGACCGAGGTTCAGTTCCCAGCACCTGCAGTCTTCTCTAACTCCAGTTCCGGGTCAACCAATGTGCTCTTCTGACCTCTGCAGGCATCAGCCATACACAGGGTACACACACACGCATGAAGGTAAAACCATCACACACATACGATAAATAAATCTAAAAGAATTTTTCATTTAAAATTCCCTAGTACAGGAAAATAGCAGGTCACACACCTTTCCCCCAGAAGCCCTGCCCAGCCCCGAGAGTGGTGGTTCTCAACCTTCCTGGTGCTGAGACTTCTTAATGCAGTTCCTCCTGTTGCGGTGATCCCCAACCATAAAAGTATTTTCATTGCAACTTCATGACTGTAAGTTTTCTACTGTTATGGATCGTAAAGTAAATATCTGATATGCAGATGTCCGCTGTGCTACCCCCATGAAGGGGCCATTTGACCCCCAGGTCGAGAAGCACTGCCCCAGAGGCTCTGAGCTCCATCTCTCACCACCATGGGCAGGCTTCCCCCAGAACCTTGAAGGGTTTCCTGTGAGCATTTGCCCAGCGTCAATTCTCTGGCGCTCAACTCAGCACCTTAAAGACACAGTGCAGAGTTCACGCTCCACTGACAGCAGTCGTTGTCTCTGCAGGGTCCCTGGTGGGTGAGCATACTCCCTCGCATGGAGCTCTGTAGACTCGCCACCCTCTGCTCCTGAGACCACTGCCCACTGGCTGACACCAGCACACGCCAGCTCCATTGCCCTGGAGCTCACACAAATGGTGCCTGACCAGACTACAGTCGCTGCAGAAAACAGAATGAGCACTTCCGGGTCAAATGGGCAGGGGGATGGCTGCCAAGAAATGGATCAGCTTCTTAGTTCACACCTACTTCCCACAGAACTCCGCAGTTACCACAGTAAATCGTGGCATTTCAGTTAGAGACTGTACAAACATGCATGGGTGTGAGTATGTGTGTCTGTGTGTGTGCATGTGGGTGTGCATGTGTGAGAGTGTGCATGTGTGCAAGTGTGTGTGAGGTGTGCATGTGTGAGAGTGTGCATTTGTGCAAGTATATGTATATGTGTGTGACTGTGTGTATGTGTGTGTGTGTGTATGTGTGTGTGTGTGTGTGCGTGTACAGGTGTGTTGCACCTATCCATATAAATATGTACCTCTTTCCCCTTTTCCAATTGAGAAGTTGGAACACAGACCCTGGATACAAACTTTCCCTGTCTAGACCCCTCTGTGCCCTCCTGCTGCTGTTCCTGGGAGGAACAACTGCCCACTGGCCTTGCCTGCAAACCGAGGTGAGAATGCAGCCTTCCAATGTCTGTAAAGCACGTCTAAGAGATAGAAAGTAAGGCTTCCCATTCTATCCGCCTGTGATGCGCCCCGAGATGTATAAGTTACAGGACGACTCCTGCCTTTGTACAATGAATGCCTCAAGCTTGCTTTTCCGTTTGAATGGACTTGGCAAAAACTTGGGGGGGGGGCTCAACAGCCACATGACCAAATCACACAGTCTGCTAGCATCTTTCCTTCCTCACACTCTTTGTGGAGCACAGCTGTCAGCCTGGCCCTCCAGCACAGCCCGTGGATCCTCCTACGGTCTGCCTTCCATTGATTGAAGTCAGTTGAGGCCAGGTGACACTCACAGTCCCCAAAGGGTGTGTGACTGAGCCAGATGCAACACCCAGCTAACAGGCTCCATTCAGCCTGTCATAGCTCTTCTCTCACATACAGACTCAGATTATGTATGTCTGCGTACATGTGAGTGCACACAAATGTGTGCACATGTATGTGTATGTGTGTATGTGTGTCTGTGTGTGTATGCCTTCCTATGTGCAGGTACACATCTCCACAGTGCACATGAGGAGGTCACAGGGAAGCCTCAGGTGTCCATCCTCACTACCTTCCACCATCTACTTGAGACAGGCTTGCCCCCTGGCCTGGGACTTTGCTGAGTAGGCCAGTCTAGTTGGCCATGACCTCCTAGGGTTCTATCTATCTGCCACTCAGCTCACCAGCGACAGAGTTGCAGGCAAGTTCTACCGTAACTGACTTTTCACGGGACTTCTGTGGATCTGAAGCATGGGGGGTGGGGCTCATTCTTGCAAAGCAAGTGCTTTACCCATGAACCATCTCCCATCCCCGTCTGTCTGCGATGTGAGTACCCTAAGATGGAGAAATGGGGGATCCTAAAGGGCAAAAGACTTGCCAGATCCCCAAGGCCGTTTGGAGTGGGCTCTGGGCTCAGTCCAGGTGACACTTGTGGCCTTGCGTATTCCCATCCGTGCAAGGCTTAACACAGTGGCTATAGTACTGTGGGATCCTGTCCCAGAGTGTCAGGGGACACAGTGGGGCTTGACAGACTTAGATGAGGATTCATGGCTGCACCCCTCTCCTACAGTGGCCTGCAAGGCAGCTCCCCGCCTCCCCAGCCTTCGTGGGAAGGCTTCAAGACAACTCTGCTCCCAGAAAAGCCCCCAGGAGTTATCCCAGCACCAAGGTAATTAGAGAGAATGAGGAGGTGACGGGGGCCAGCTGCTGGACCTGTCCTGAAGACAGAGCCAAGCTGCCTGAGTGACACCCTTGAAAGTCTCGCCTGCGTTCCTCTCCCAGAATCACCGGGCGGTCAAACCCCAGGAATCTGCCTGCTTGGATGGATCAGCCGCACCGTGTCACTGCCCACGCCTGCACCCTGAGGGCTCTTGGACTGAGGTTCACCAGGCAGCTTCTGGATTTGATTACAAGGAAATCTGCTCTCCGTAGCCCCCTCTCCACCCCCGCTGCCCTCCCTGCAGGAATGTGAAGCTGCCTGAGTTCTCAGCAACTCCCTCCATCTCTGCAGACTCCAGACTGACGGGGTCCGCATCCTACCTAGCTGTGTGATTTGTAAATTACCGCAGAAGTGAGAGAAACACCCAGGAGCCCCTGGGAACCAAGCACAGGCAAGCTTCCTAAGCAACTGCTTGTCACAAAAAGTGGTAGAGTTTCTAAAGTCAGAGCATCCGCAGGGCTGTGTTCCCACTGCAGGCTTCGGCTGGGGATAGGAGTGATCTTTCCTGCCTCCTCCAACTCCTAGGGACTCCAGGTACCCTTGGCTTATGGTTCCATTACTCTCACCTCTGCTTTGTGTTCCCCCATCCCTCCCTCCCCTTCCCCCTTCTCTCTCTCTCTGCTCTCTCGCTCTCTCTTATAAAGAACTTGTAACTGAGTTTAAGAGTCCAGCAGGATAATCTAAGATATCTTGATGATGGTTACACACACACACACAATGGTCAGTGTGCAAGCTGTGGCCCACAGGCCACAGGGAGTTCAGGAAGCTATGAACATAGCCCCATGCAGAATCATATGCTCAGAACACAATGAGATTGCTTGTGTTTCTGTAACTCATTAACCTATTCCTCAAGCATGAGTTTTGTTTTTGATGTAGCATCATGGTGTCATGCCAACACATGCATGAGACCCATGAACCACAGATTGGACACCCCTTAAATTTAAGGTGTGGTCCAAGACAATGCTTTGTCCTCTGTGGCCCAGGAAAGCCAATAGGCTAGCCACTCCTGATTCACTTACTCTCGGTAGTAAAGACCCTTTTGTGACGAGACACCAGAAGGGTGACTCAGGAGGTATGAGGATCACTAACCCACTTCCCCATATCCTACAGGAAACAGCATGGATTGCTACCCATAGCCCTCTGAAGCCAAGTTATACCTAGAGAATAATCTGTGTCCTTAGGCAGGTGGTGTAGCTGGACTACATGTGGTCTCTGGCTGACTGCACGTGGCCTCTGGCTGACGAGTTCTCCCATCCTTCTCTGCCTTGGGCAGCCCCAGGCTCTCTTCTGCAAGTGAGCACCAGCCCTCCCTGGGCTGAAAGACAGGAGGTCTGGAGGGCACATCTTTAATCTGGGCCACACCTTCTGTGGGAAGTGTGTCTCTGCAGGGGTTGGCTTTGAAGTCTTTTTCTCAAGCTTCACTCAGTGTGGCAGTGAGTTGAGTTCCAGTTGCCTGAAGATGCAGGACACTCCACTATTTCTCCAGCACCAGGTCCTGCCTGCATGTTGCCATGCTCCCCACCATGATGGGCAGAACCTCTGAACTGTAAGTAAGCCACCACTATTAAATGCTTCCTTTGTAAGAGTTGCCATGGTCATGGTGTCTCTTCACAGCAATAGCAAACCCTAACTAAAATAGGCTCCAAGACACTTGCTGCCTGGAGCCTGAGAGAAGGGAATTCCAAGGGAGCCTACATAGCACCATGGTGGACAACGGGTGATCAGGGTCACCCCAGACTAATCTTCCACAAGGTGTCTGACTCGTGGATTTTACATAACAGGGGCCCGATGACAGGATCACTGGGGTCATGGAGCACTCAGGATCGAGAGGCATGCAGCAGGGTCATCTACACTCTCGGCCCAGTCCATCCGGGGCACTTATTCCTGCTCGCTGGGCTTGTTCTGCAACCTACCCAGCCTCTCTGTGTTTTCAGATATTCTCTGAGGAGGCCCATGAGTCCTCTGCTGCCCCCACAAGACTGACAGAGGGGATGGGGGAAGGCAGCTGGAAATAAGAGGGTGGTAACTTTGCCAACTGACCATCTGTGCCCCTGGTGAGACTGTGGAACATCCACTGCCCACAGGCCAGCTCTGACATCCTGCCAGCTCGATAGCCAGACCTGCAGACTCTGTCTTATCAGCATGTTTTGCACCAACATCATGGTTGCCTCTGCTCCCTTAAGAAGGTCGCCAGCCAGCAGGCACTATGCAAACCTCACACTCGTCTGTTTCACAACCACTGTCCGTGCCCTTTCCTGTGCAGGTCCCAGCTCTCAATCACCCCAAAACAGTAAACTCGCCTGCTGAAAGTTACTTTATCCTCATGGCCTCCCAAACCCCATGTTTCCAAGAAAGGACCTGGATGAGATCATGGAAGTTTTCATCCTAGCAGGCATAACCAAACCACCCAGTTTCCAGGGCTGTGGCACCCAAGCCACCCAACCTGGGATGAGAAAGAGAAAGTGGCTCTCATGGTCCTCTAGCCAGAACCCTGGGGCCCAGGAATGGGCAAGTGAGGACTCCGAGGATGCTAGGAAGATCCTGGCAAGGGCTTGACCACTGCCTGGGACAAGGGACAGGGTGGAATCTGTTTGCAGATCACAGGGATGGCCTTGGGGACTGGGGTATCTGAGTTTAGATCCTGTAAGTATCAGCTTGGTTTTAACCTCACACCTTGAGTGGCATGTGAATAGTCCTTCTCCTTTCTTCCAGTAGAATCCCTCGGGACTCATGTGACTAGGTTCCCTTGCTCCACGAGCACAGCAGCCAGGACTGGGAAGAAAGGAAGGAGGGATTAATGGCCATGTCATACCACAGTGAGATCAGCATCTCTCAAGAGTGTCAAGTGCAGCCCCACTCACAGGGAGACGGCCCCATGCTGGACTCCCAGCTCTGTCGTTGATTCATGGTGCTCCTGATGCAGCCTCCACTTCCTCATCAAAAGCTCACGAATGGAACTCACTGGACCCGGCAAATATGACGGTTATGCCCTGGGCTACTGCAGCACCCACTGAAGGCAGTAGTCACTCCGCAGGGTGGTGGAGACCCAGGCAGAGGCTAAGCTGAGGGCTCCCTCAGCTGTGATCCTCTGATTTATGTCCAAGGTGAGCCCCTGTCCCCAGCCCCACCCCAACTCCCGTGGACCATGACATCTTACTCCCGAGGCCTGTCAGAGCCCCCTAGCAATGCAATAAATCTCCTGCCAGCCCCAGCCTGCCCTCCCTTGGCCCTCTCTGTGGAGATGGGGTTGTTAGGAGTGTGTCCAGCTGTGAAACTGAACCCCAAAGTGCCCCCAAGAAGTGGAGGCATCTGTGACTGCTACTGCTTTATCTGATTGGAAAGCAAGACCCTGTGCCCCGAGGAGCCTGCAGAGAGGAGAGCCTGCCGATTCTAATCTGGGGTACAGGGCAGGAAAGGTACCCCAGAGGGGCCCAGGTGCAAACCGCAGCAGCTGCTGATAGAGCGGAGTAGAGAGACCAGGACCCCGCATCTAGACCACCAGCCTGGAACTGATGTTTGGGATAATGATGCTTCCTCTGAATTGTCTCCTCATCAAAAGAAAGCATTGACCTATGGCGGGGTTCAGGTGTGGCTTTCCAGAGTTCAGTGTCTCCAGAAACTGACTTCCCTTTGTTCCAGACCTGACCGGGCTCTGTCTTTGACCTCTTGTGGTCAGAAATCCATTGCCCCGGGGCTCCAGAGAGAAACAATCCTTGAGCATGGGACCAAGACGGCCATTGGCCACTCTCGGTCTGGATGTGCGAGGGAGCTCCTGTCCGCTCCAGCTTCTAGAGACTCTACTTGCCTCTTGCCTCCAGCTGCTCTTCTCTGGACTCTGTTTGTGTCTCCGCCTGGCTTTATCTGTGTCTGTGTCCCAAGTCCCCTCTGCCCTTTTTTCTCTCACGGAGGCTCCTCCATAGACTGGGGATGCCAGGGACCCCCTAGATGCTCTCACCCCGAGATGCTTACATCATACCTACCTTTGCTCTGATAAGGTCACACTTACAGTTTCTAGGGACCTGGTTTGAGAGGGGTATTTTCCCATCCAGCATACCTGCAGGTACAAGCTAAAAAGTGGAGCGGATGAAAAAAAAAAAGTTTATGACTGGTAGATTTGGCACCTCCGTGTGGAAAACTTTGACACAAATAGCCATACATTTGTAAGGTCCTTCCACTTCTCTCTCTCTCTCTCTCTCTCTCTCTCTCTCTCTCTCTCTCTCTCTTTAATAAAAAGGGTCTGGTGTGACCCAGGCTGGTCTTGAACTCACTGTATAAATGAGGATGACTTCAAACCGATCCTCCTGCCTCCTCCTCCTTCTCCTCCCCTGTCCTGGGCTTGCAGTGCCACACCTGCCTCTTTGAAACTGAGGCTCAGACCTACCTATTCAACCGGTTCGAGGGCAGAGCAAGGATGAAGCTGGGTCCCTCTGGCCCCGGCCTTCATCCTTTACCTCCACCCAGCAGTTCTCATGGAGGAAAACTGACCCTAGAAGTTGAGCTTCTTTCCAACCTGAGAGCTCACAGCCGCCTACTCTCCCCAGACACTGTCAGACTCACACCAAGCCTGCTCTCCCCAGACACTGTCAGACTCACACCAAGCCTGCTCTCCCCAGACACTGTCAGACTCACACCAAGCCTGCTCTCCCCAGACACTGTCAGACTCACACCAAGCCTGCTCTCACCAGACACTGTCAGACTCACATCAATCCAACAACTATTTAAGGCACGTGTCTGTGGAGTCAGGCACTGTGGTCATGGAGAAAAACAAAGCCGTTTTTCTCTAGAAACTCTGAATCTGATCACGGAAGGCAACTCTTTCAACCTGTGGTGTTCTGAGGATTCTATGGCGTAACAACCAATGAACTGTAGGCAACAGAGACACATCAGAGCATCAGAGGTGCCCTCAGCCCGTGAAGAGCAAAGTCACGCGTGCTCTTGCCACAAACATGTCTCTCCCCGAACACACACCTGCTGCCCTTCCCTCGCCTTCCTTAGTAACTGGTGGCTGGGTTGACATTTGAATGACCGTGGAGAAGACGGGACTCTTACTGACTAGACATATGAGCATGCAGGGCTTTGCTAATTTCTCTAATTTTTCTGTGTCTTCCTTACAGCTGGGAGAAAAGTGCGTCTGGGAGGAGGCCACCACCAGTGATGGGAAATCAGCCTTGACCCGGGCTATGAAATCCAGGGATGCACCTGGACCACAAACTGAACGGCCAGGCTAGATTCTGACACTGGTAGACACTCAGCAGGAGCATCTGCTGGCTCATGTCTCACCAGCCTCAGAGCCTCCACCTGGGATCTGACTTGACAGGCGGCAGCCACCCATCCACTCAGATGGCAGCCCAGCAGGAGGAGGGCCAGAATACCCCGCCAGGTCCTCAGGATGGTGGCTCACCACTCTGGACCCATGAAGGTGAAGCTTGAGACCATGTTTCCAAATCCCAGCCTGAATCGAGAAGTCACTCAAAGATGGGTTCACTGCAGAATGTGCTGAATGTATGAACACCTCTTTACCTGGTGTCTGTCAAAGTCATGGGTGTAGACCAGGAGTGGGGACCTGTGGTGTGTAACTGGCCCTTACACTCTGCCCAAGGTCATAAAAATCCCCTTACATGGGGAGCCATGTACAAAATAGACTGATGCCTCTAGTCTCTCTCTCTCTCTCTCTCTCTCTCTCTCTCTCTCTCTCTCTCTGTGTGTGTGTGTGTGTGTGTGTGTGTGTGTGTGCACTATCTGGAGCGGGACGTATGCACAATGTATGTTTGAACAACCCTCACCATCTCGAGTGCACAGGCAGCTGTGTCGAGAAAAACCCCCACACCTAGTCGGTTGAGTTTGCTTCTTCTTTGTGAAAGTGACCGGTCTCGGCTACTGTGACCACCAGAATGGATGACCTCCAATGACAGCTGTTTATTTTCCCACAGCCTGAAGGGTGGAAGTCCCTCTGGCTACCAGCACTGTCAGGCTCCGGTGAGGGCTCTTCCTGCCTTGGGGACGGCCACCAACTTGCTGAGCCTTCGTACCTTCCTGTAGCTCCCCAAGACAGACAGGCTCCCTGCCTCCTTTCTTATAATGACACTAATCCAACTAAAGGGCCAATCCTTCTGACTCACTTAGAGTGGTCATCACTCGAATGTAGCATTGCCCTAGCATGGCACCCTGGGACATTAGGGCTTCTTTGTGCAAATTAGTGCAGGGACCATATCACACATTCACAGGGCATGGGACATGAAATATTATCAATACAAACCTATGGATATGTGAAGGGAGAGGGAACATGTCTCAGATGATCCCGGGCCAGAGATCTAGACGTCACACACAGCAGAGCATCCTGTTGTTCAAGTTGATAAAACCCACAATAGCCACAGAAGCGACAGGCCTGGGGTTGCGCTGCCTAAAGATGTCTTCCCCATCAACTGGACTCTTTTAGATGTCCATCATGGTATCTGCCAAGTAACTGACCCCTCACAAATGGCTTTCCCACTCCGTGGACGGAGGGGGTGGCCAGATACGGTAAATTAACTCAGAAATATCACATGGCCCAACTGGAGTCTCCATTTGTGACCACACGGCTGCCTGGTGACTGACGGGCTGACACGCGGTCCAATCCATCATGCAGCCTGACACACATCAGCCATAAAGATAAAACAGATGTCGGCAGGAGGGTGGTGGAGAAGGGCGAGAGTCCAGAGCCTGGGATCTTGTCAAGGGTGGGTCTTCTAGAAAGCCACTTACCTTGGGGCTCTTTTCCTTAAAATACACGGTTAAATGTGTTGATATCTGAAGTAGTCTCAAGGTTGCAATGTGTTCTAAATTTCAGAGGAAAATTCTCCTCTTATCAGCTGGGGTCATAATGTCATGCTGTCTTAGCTTCATCTCTGAAGAAAGCCCTCAGTAAAAAAAAAAAAAAAAGAAAAAAAAGCAACACCGATGACCTATTGGCCTGGTGTTAAGAAACGGATCTAATCTTTCCAGAAACCCCCACACCAAGTTATTAAAATTCAAAGAAAAAGTTGAGCTTTGGAGGGAAGCAGGTCATGTTGATAATTCGCACATTTACCATCCATGACTCCTGCTAAGATTGAAGAGTCACCTCAAAGACTTGTTATTGAGACCAGGGCTCACTACTGCCATCCATGGATTCCAGCTGTGCAAGAGGAGACATGCCACAGATTCTAGAATGTCCATGCTCGGAGTCTACTAGAGAGGGCCCCATGTCTTCCCTGCAATGGCGATCCGGGGTGTTCTGAGGCCAGAGGAAACTCCCATGTCTATCAAGGTGTGTTCAATCTGCACCCCGCTATCTGACCCCCTAGATGTTTGAAGGCACCTCCTCCGTGACGTGGACGCACAGCTAGGTGGTCGACAGAACCAGATCTGGCTTTCTCGTTGCAAGCGTGGGTTTGTGAGCTGTTGCCTGTACCAGAGACAACTGAATGTCAGCAATGTCCTTAGCACACGTTCTCCCTCAGGGACCGTCCAAGACTATGGTGGCATGATGAACAGTGTTCCATTGCCAGACCCTGGCCTCTGGGATTGCAAATTCATCTGGAAATAGGATTTCAATTAATGCAAGGAGTAATTGTTCCAATGTGAGACCACCTAGGCTTGGGATGACCCCTAACTCCAGTAGCAAGCAAGTGTTCATGGGAGAAGACAGTGGGGTGGTCACTGCAGCACCAGAGAAGGACCAGAGACAATAGAGGCAGAGGTCAGATGAGTGGCCACAAGCTCTCCCCTCACAGGGAGAAAAGGACTTCCCCTTAGGACAGGTTACAGTCCTGCCAGTTCTGGACTTCACACTTCCGGCCCCCACACTTCCGGCCCCAGACAGTGAGAGAACGAATTTCTGTGGCTCAAGCTTTCCAGTATGTTGGCATTTGTTCTGAGAGCCCAGGAAACTTCTCAGCTGACGTTAGGTTTCTCTGAGACTCACGTGATTTTGAGCACAGAGGAAGTTTCAACTCCGGAAGACGTGAATGTTGCTGGGGCCTTCCCAATGCAACGCCAGCATACCCCAGACACATGGCACCAGTGTTTCTCAGGGGCAGAACTTCTGGGGTGCTGGCTCTCTACCTGGCCTTCAGCTCAAGTCTGGCTCAGAGGTGCCATCTCCACAGGTCAGTGTGCTGCCCTCCCATGTGGTGCCCTAAGCCTCAACCTTTTGTTTCCCACAGAAAGCCCATTGCCCATTCTGGGCACTGATCCTGAGCCAGGACCTGCTTCTATTTAGCCAGACACAAACTGAGGGAACCTTAAAAACAATTTGGAAGATTCCCGCCTCTGGCTTCACCTCTCCCCTTGCCCACATTGTTCTATGGAAGAGTCCCATGCCCAGACACTATTGCCACAGAGAGGCAGCAGTTGTTTGAGCCTGTACCCCCAGTTTTATTTGATGAACACGGACCAAACCCACGTCTGTAGCAGGCTTCAGAAACCACAGCTAAGCATGGAGGTCAGGTGGTGTCAGAACAGAACTGCCGCAGACCAGAGGGTGGGTTTAGGGTGCTTTTAGCATCCAGAGTTCAGTTTCCTCATCCTCAGGAGGGGAGGATGACTTCCTCCCCCACAAAGGGTTTCTGGATGGAATGCCGTTGTGTCTTCATGCCTAACTCAGTAGTGAGAACCGAATGCAATGTCACTTTACTCAGGTCTGCCAGCTAAGGCCCAGTGCTTCAACATTTTGGAGATTTGAAATGAGGACAAAGGGCCATTGGAAGCCCAGCGGAAGCAGGAAACAGGAAGCAGATCTGCTGGAGAGGCCCTCTCTAGGCAGGGGTCTGAGTCCTGTCCACAGAATAAGCAGGGCCATGTGGCCGACACAGGCCGTGAGGCAGCAGCCTGAGTACAGCATCTGCTTCTAACGCAATGTGTGCGGTGGTGGCAGTGGGATGCACTGAGCGCTTCAGGGTACCACATGTGTGAGACCTCCAGGTCCATGAAGAGCCTCCATAGCTCACCAGATCATCCTTCACTCTGCCAGGCCCTGCCCCTCCTCGTACTCATACTCAGGTGCCCCGGAAGCAGGCCAGCACATAGCTTCTGCCCCTCCCTAGGGGACTACCTCATCTCTCTGAGCAGCTGCCTCGTCACTCTGACAGGTCCAGGGCTGTGTGTTCAGGACACGGTGGGTGCTCAACAAGGGAATGGAAGGGATGAAAACAGATGCATTGAAGAATGGATGATTGGTGGATGGATGGATGGATGGATGGATGGATGGATGGATGGATGGATGGTTAGATGGATGGGTGGACAGACAGATGGAAGGATGGATGTACAGACAGATGGATAAATGAATGGATGAGTAGATGGATGGATGGATGGGTGGATGGATAGATGAATATGGATGGGTTGAATGGATGAGTAGACAGACAGACAGACAGAAAGACAGATGCACAGACAGATGGATAAATGAATGGATGAGTGGATGGATGGATGGATGGATGGATGGATGATGATGGATAGATGGATGGGCAGACAGGTGGGTGGATGGGTGAATAGATGATTGGTGAATGGATGATGGATGGATGATTGATAATGGATGGTGAATGGTAGATGGATAGATGATTGATTTATGACAGGAAGGTGATAAACGGATAGATGATGGATGGATGGATGGATGGATGGATGGATGGATGGATGGATGGATGGATGGATGACAAATGGGTCAATGATGGCTGGGTAGATGAATGATGGTCCCATGGATTAGCAGATGGTGGATGGATGATTGTTATAAGGATGAACAGGTGGTAGATGGTTGATGGGCAGAAGGATGATAGTTAGATGGGTCAGTGAATGAATAAATTCGTGGATGAGTGAACATACAAACAGTCCCTTGTCATACACAGACATGGTTCAAGGACCTTTCCTGAGGAAAAAACAATTTCTCTATTTGGAGATTTGGCAAAAACAGCTCCAAAGGTAAGCTGGTTTGATGCACACTGTTTGCAACTCCACAGAGCACAGGTGAACCCAGACATAGCCTCCTCCAACTGCTCCCAGCATAGTGACCAGCCTGTGTAAGGACTGTTGGCACATCACTACCACAGGCCCTGTGTTCGATGGCTGCATCTCCTATGGAAATAAAGTGTCTTGAGCACACGTCAGTAGTCTCAGAGCTACTGACCAGTGACATCAGGGATCTCCAATGCATTCTCCACCTGTATCATTTGCCACAGATCTGGATCTTGGAGCATCCAGTCTGTAGGACCCAGAGCCAGGCTCCAGGCAGTAGCTGACCTCCCCTAACCTCCACACGTTGACTCATCCAGGTCACAACCACTACCAGCTGATCCACCATTCAGTCCCAGAAGTTCTAAAAACCCATTATCTCCTATGAAAGCGCTGTGTCCCCAGAAGCTGAACCCTCACGGAAGAGGCCAGGGCTTTGAGATCATGATCAAGGCTTTGGGGTAAGGCTGACCCAGGCCTCCCCTTTCCATGGGATCACAGGTCTGTCCTGCTAGTGAGGAGGCTGAGAGTTAGTGCACTGTCTGGTGTTGCACTTGAACTTCCCCGAGTTCATCTGAGCTTCGCGTCTTATGGGAGTGAACTGGGAAGTCGGCTGCTCCTGTGTAAACCCAGGACTAAGGTGAGAGGTGGTGGCCAGGCTGCCAGAAGACTGAAGTTCATCATGGCTACAGGAGGCAGCTTCAGCCTGTCCTGAAGTCTTGTCCCTGGCCTCCCTCCAGGCACACCCTTCTGTTGTCACCAAACAGCCTTGAGGGTAGTGTTTGGATGGGGCTGCTCACTTGCACCACAAACCACAACCATCACACACACAGCAAGGGCCAGCGGAATTCATCCTCATGGAAAGGGGTTTCAAGGGAGGGTAAAACCCTTTGGACCAGAGTTTTAACAAAGGAAGTAGAGGGCAAAAGTTGACCATGAAGGCTGAAGTGGAGGTTGTGGTGACGGCTGAGCAGAAGCTGAGGTACGTGACATGGAGACGGAGGTAGGGACTGAGGTGGCGGCTGAGGTGAGGGCTGAGGTGGGGGCTAAGATGGAGACCGAGGTGAGGGACTGAGGTGAGGGCTGAAGGGAAGGCTGAGGTGGGAACCAATGTGGGAGCTGAGGTAGGGGCTGATGTGAGAGCTGAGATGGAGGCTGAGGTGGGGGCTGAGGTGGGGGCTGAGGTGGGGGCTGAGGTGGCGGCTGAAGTGGAGGCTGAGGTGGAGGCTGAGCAGAAGCTGAGATATTTGACATGGAGACTCAGGTTGGGGCTGGTGTTGGAGCTGAAGTGAGGGCTGAGGTGGAGGTGGAGAGCTGTGGACTTACACAGCTCCAAATTTGATGGCACCCAGGCCTTTGTTTAAAAGGGTTTTACCCCATCTCCAGCATATGGTCCCCTGTAAAACAGTGTATTGTTCTCATCTCTTGGGAAGTAATACAAATTTAATGAGCTATCTCATACTATGATCGGTTCAAGTCCAAAGACCCACCTCAAGAGCCTCAACTCCACCCAAGACGCCAATCAGCACCCTTTATTGGGCCACCGTGTACGGACTAAAAAACGGTCACCCACTCCTTTCATCTAACAAGGGATGGTGTGCAGCCATGTCTGGGCTTGCTTGACCCCTAAGGTCACCACCCATTATTATTCTGTCTTCTATCTCCATCCCCCTTTCCCTGGTGGAGAAATTGAGGCACAGGGCTAGCAAGTCACTTCCTCAGGTCACACGGATAGCAAGGGAAGAGCCAGGGTCTGGCCAACAGTTGCCTTTAGCTGGCCACCATCTGTGGCCTTACAGTGCCAACGTGTACCCAGGGAACTCGGTCATAAAAGCAGGTCATGAATTATCTGGCGACAGACCGAAGGGGACATTACAGGGAGTGAAATCCATCTCTTTTACAACTGTCCTGACGTGTTTATAGATGTGTGGGTCTGCTGAGTGGGGGAAGGGAGAGCAGCAGAATCTCCCAGCCCCTTCTCTGCCTCTATAGATGGAGTCCAGCCCCTTCTAGACAAGGGATAAAGCTACCCATTTAGAGCGAATTCTATGGAAACGGATTCAAGCAGATCTTTGCCACCAGGGTCTCGGTCATCTTTCAGAATCTTTGGAGCACTGGGTGGTTCTAGGACAAATCGTATTTGCAGACCCAGTGTGGGCCCCAGGGGCATGACTGGACAAGGCTCCAAACTCTGATCCCTTGTAGTGTATTCCCACATTTAGAGCTGGACACCTGCCCCCTCCAAGCTGCAGTGGAGATTCTGAGATTCTGGGAGCCAGTTCTAAAACGAAGGAGAAGAAGATGGCAGTGGCCTGCATGGTCCAGGCCAACCCTTTCCCAAGTCTCTCTGGCTCAGCTCTGCAGAATGTGCCCTGTCTGCCTGCTGCTAGCCCAGGCTGCAAGCCATTTAATGGCCGTGTCTGGAACCCACTGGGAGCTTAGGCGTTTGAGCCGGGTGCCCACATTATGATCCTCTCCTGGGCTCGGCAGCTGCTTCCAAAGCAACTAATTTTGATTTGAAAGCCCTTGGGAGATGGTCAAAGAGAGAGAGAGAGAGAGGCTTGGGGTATAAAGTGGCAAGTCACTTAGGCTTCCAAACACTGCAGATCAGCTAATGTCACAGACTCAACAAACAACCCCAGGCAGAAAGAGAACCCTCCCTGCAAACAGGGCTGAATGGGAACACAGGTTACCAGGCAGTGGAACCCAGAGCCGTCAGCATGCTAAACCATCCACCAAGCCCTCACAGGCAGATTCTGGTGATGGAGGATGGTTATCTGTCTGTTGTGTTATTTTCATTGATCAATAAAGAGACTGCCTTGGCCCCTTGATAGGACAGAAAATTAGGTAGGCGGAGAAAACAGAATAGAATGCTGGGAAGAGGGCTATGAGGCAGACGCCATGGAGCCAGCCACCCGGTCAGACATGCTGAATCTTTCCCGGTAAGCCACACCTTGTGGTGCTATACAGATTATTAGAAATGGGTTAATCAAGATGTGAGAGTTAGCCAGTAACTAACTCTCTAGAGATAATGGGCCAGGCAGTATTTAAATGAATACAACTTATGTGTTATTATTTCTGGGGCTAAGCTAGCCATGCGGGAGCTGGGCAGGATGAAAAGCAGGCCTGCCCGCAGCCCCTCACTACATTCTGGGCTATTACTCTATCACCAAGCCCATGGCCCAGATCTCTTTTGACTTTCAGAGTCAGGGTCTCACAGAGTTGCCTAGGCTGGTCCTCACCCTTAGCCCAGACAGCTCTCAAATTTCCCACCCTCCTCTCTCAGCTGCTACAGCATCAGGCCCAAGCCTAAAGGTTTTCAAAAGAAGGATTTATTCATTTGTGTCTGTTTGACTTATGTGTGGCATGTGTGTGTACACACACATACACACATATGCATGTGGTGGTCAGAGGACAACTGCAGAAGTCAGTTCTCCCTCCAGCAGGTGGGTCCCAGGGATCAAACTCAGGTATTAGGCTTAGTGGGAAGTGCCTCCACCTGCTGACCCAACTCCCGGCCCTGCTGAGCCTTCTGAAACATTGAGAGAGTGGTGGTGGGGCAGGGAGCAGTCGGCAGGATGCTCGGGCAACTCCAGCAGTGACCACAGAGTCAGAAGTACTTCCTGGAAGGCAGGAAGAGTGGGAACTGGAGGAGCCGGCCTGAGTTCCCACATCCTGATCTCAGATGGCACTCACACCGCAAAGCCTCTTCTAAGTTGTCCAGCCCCTCCTGCCTGAGAATAGGAGACTCAAGCCTGTTAGCATGGGGTACGTTTACTGCTCAGAGAGGCTGGAGGGCAGCCTGGGGGCAGGGGGCACAAACCCCCATCCCACCCCAGCGGCATAGAAGCCATTCTGGGCGGAGTCTGTTGCACCATATATAAATATCTTTTTTGTTCTGTTTTGGGATCTGTTCTTTCTTTCTATTTCTTAGTTTCATTTGGAGATAGGTTCTCACAGTCACCCAGGCTGGCTGAAACTATATAGTCCAAGCTGTCTTCAAACTCACAGCAATCCTTCTGTCTTACCCTTGATGATGATAGTAGTAATGATCAGAACGGCAATAATGATGGTGATGGTGATAATGATAATAAGAATGATGTTGATGGTGATGGTGGTGGAAGTGATGATAGTGATGATGATGATGATGGCAGTGGTGATGGTGGTGGTGGTAATGGTGATGATGGTGAAATGGTGGTGATGATGTGGTGATGTAATGATGATGGTGGTGATGATGGTGATGATGATGATGGTGAAATGGTGGTGATGTCATGATAATGGTGATGTAATGATGATGATGGGGACATTGACAATGATGACCACAATAAAACCATATGCTCAGGGCTCCCAACCTGCTCAGCTCTGAATAGCTAGGGGATTGTTGCCTGTAACATTCCTAGGCGGAGATCATCTGCCTTCCCATGTGGCTGTGTCTCTTCCCCTGTTGTCCACAGACCCCAAACCAAGATGCCAGGGACTCACTGGGGCAACCCTGGGCTCCTTCCTCTGCCTTGCCACTCCTTCCATTCTGCCATGGCCTTGCCCATACTTTTCAGCTGCTGATGTCTCCATTAACCTCCATATGGGGGCCTTGGAGGGATCTAGAGACAGAGACAGAGACAGAGATAGAGACAGAGAGACAGAGACAGAGATAGAGACAGAGAGAGATAGAGAGAGACAGACTGACTTAGAATTTCTGAGCTGTGGGCAGAGAGAGAACGGAGTCCCACATACAGGACCACAGTGCTTGCCACTAAGCAGAAGGATGTCCTGAGGATGCCTGCAAGCAGAGGACTCTTGGTCAGGGCCTGCTCTCCTGTGCAGCATCAGTCAGCTCAGGTGTCGCCTCCACCTCTTAGCCAGGTCTGCCCCAATGGCAACACACCAAAGGTGACTTGTCCGGAGTATAGGGACTCACAGAGGCCTGAGGGCAACTTCTTGCTAGTCTGTGTTATAGCTATGGGAGCTTGCATAGAACTCCTCTCTCCAGGGAGAAAACCTGAAAGAGTGTGTTCCCAGCAAGCAGAGCAGAGACAGATTTTCAGCCCCAATCTTTATCTGCCCGCTGTTTAGGAAGCAGGACCTTGCTCACCCCTCAAGCCCAAATGCAGATGCGAGGGATCAGGGACCTGCAGTAATTAGCTTAGGAAGGCCATGTACACTTGACCTAATTGCAGAGGTCACAGGGAAACCCCAAAGTGCTCTGTGCTATTTTTAGCCCTGAGGGTCATGTGATCTGATCAGACCATAGCACCAGCCTGGGGCAGCTGAGGGAGGCAGGAGTCCTATAGTGAAGTGTGCAGAGGACAGACAGGGCACTGAGCTAAGTGCACACCGTGAGGTCCTCATCTATCCCGCTGTTGGGAGCAGAGTCAGTGTAGGGAAATTGAGGCATGGGGGTGATTCAACAACAAAAGAGTCCAGGGAGGCCTTAAAGCTACAACCCTACTTTAGCTCTTTGAGAAGCTAGTCCGTAGCCACCCAAGGCCCCTGACAAGGCAAGTAGCACCTCAGCTACCATGACAGTAAAATGGGACAAGAGCTCATTGTCCAGACAGCAACACCCTGGCCCACTGCTGACAGGGGCCTATGAAGGAGACAGAGACCTGTGTGCAGCCAGTGGCCTCCTAGAGAAGTCCCAGAGGGAGGGTAGACCCAGGGCAGCCACAGGAGCTGAGGAGGAAGGGGAGGCTGAGGCCAGCCGAGGTCACCCCTTCCACGTCAGGCTGGGCGGGTGCACAAGGAACTTGTTTAATGGAGCTCTGATTACAGAAGATAGGGCTTTCTAAAGGCTTCCAGGGGCTGCTTTAGCGAGATTAGTATTTATTACGCCTCGAATTAGCTGGCAAGAGGGCCTGCTTCTGTGAGACACTTAGCAGAGTCTGGAAGCACAACGTTCTTTTATTACCCCATAAACACAGCCGCGCTCTCTCCTCTTCCTCCTGCTCCGCCCTCGCTCTGTCTTTTTAAGCCATTTAAACCTTTAATCAGAGACTAATTGGGCAGAGCAATAACAAATCCCTCTTGGCTCTCCCAGAACCCTAGACAGGGAGGGGGAGGTAGCAAGACCCAGGAAAGCCCTGTAGAAGCCTCTTGCCTTCACAGACAGAACCAAAGGCTCGGTCCCTGAAGCACGGGATCATGCTGCCCTGGCTGAAATAGGGCTTCATGGGATGAGACTGTCCCACGGCATGTCACTGCTGCCTCCTACATGCTGCACACCCTTAGGGGAGCTATCTCACGATCACCCCTGTTCCCCCTACTCACCCCCACTCCCAAGTTAATTCCGCTAGGCAAGACTCCCAGATCTGCCCAGAGACGAGTCATTTAGTCACTCCCAGATCCACTCAAGATGCCAGTCAAGATTAACTGTGCTTAGCTGGACAACGGGCCCTTTCTGTGTCTCTCTTTTTGTTGTTTTGAGACAGAGGCTCTTAGAGCTCAAACTCTATCTAGCAGAAGTTGACTTTGAACTCCTCATCCTGACAAGTCCTGGGCCTGTGACTGTGCCACCATGCTGGGTTCCCAGGAATCTTTTTGACAGATTGGAAGCATGGTCGGGAAGAAGGCTGACTGGCAAAGGGGGTAAATAGGAGGGATGCAGAAGTTGCACCTGCCCCAGCCCAGTTCACACCACTCCAGCCGCATGGGGGTCACCGCCCAGCTCACATCACTCAGCCACATGGGTGCCTTCACAAAGGCCACTCCACACAGACATGGAGTCTCACACTGGCTCAGCCTCACTCCCAGAGAGGGTTGGGGGGCCTCTCTGCCCCAGGCCTGCAGGGCCTCTTAAGCACCAGATGCCAATGCTAACCCAGGAGGTAAGGGGTTTGATGGATCAGCTCTCTTGCCCTATCTTCTAGGTCAATAGTTCCAGAGCTTTTCAGATGAGCCCAGTATGATGGACCCTGCACAGCCCACAATGACCTCAGTGACCCTGGCCTCTCTGCTCCAGGGACTGCCACAAAGGTAACATCAACTCGGGCTGGGCTGCCAGAAGAACTGTGGAGGGGCAGGTGACAGACCTCCACCACAATCAGGGCGTGGAGCATGTGAGCCTGCTCCCAGAGCAGCCAGGGCCACAGCGACCTCCCCAGAGTTGGGCCTCATGAGCACCTGCCCAGCAATTCACCTCCATTGCAGTCTCTCCATGACTCCATCCTGTCAGCCACAAGATGTCGCGGGGGAATGCCACAGGGCAGGGTAACCGCCAGACATCAAACAAGAAGGAACCAAGTGAACTCAGGCTGGCGTCCTCCGGGAAGGCTTGCGGGGGTACAGGCAAGGGGAAATCAGAACACGGAGACATCGTCAGAATCCCGCATCAAAATGAACTGCTACCATCGTTCAGTATATTGAGTAAGCCCAGGTTAGTTTCCAGTTAAATACTGAATTAAGGGTTTCTACTCAGACAGGAGGGTCTGTGACTCAAAACACTCTCTGGGGTGGAGACTATGGCTACCTCTAAACAGCCTCTAGACATGAAGCAGGAAGCTGGCAGCCACTGGAACTATGAGGTACTAGGGACAGTCACACTGCACAGTTATGTCCTCCTGTGGCCATCGGCATGAAGTAGTTTGATGCCTTTCTTATAACATTCCACTGGAAAGTTCAGTATCATTCAAGCCGTCGGGCAGGTGACAATGTCCAGCGGGCAGAGCCTGGCATGCTTGTCTGCCCCAGACTCACTCGCTATGGGACTTTGTTGTCCTCGGGGTTAGGCTGGGTAGAGGGGGTGCCACGCCCCCGCTGTTCCCTGCAGTACCAATACACCACAGAATGGAGCATCCAAGTGCTTCGCACTCCCAAGTGGAGTCAAATACCAGTCCTTTCCCTGGCTGTTCCCACCAAACGCCCTATTTCACTGTCAAAGGAAGGGAGAGGAAAAGAAAAGTCAGAGGCGAGGGCTGGGTTAGGCGAGAGACCACACTGTGCTGGGGGTGGGAGCCCTGGCTGGCTGGCTCTTTGAAATGCCCCCTTTGTTGTCACAGGGCCTGATAGCCCACCCAGCACAAAGGCATCCAGGGTGAGCATATGGACTCCATTACTGTCCCCTGCCCCTCTGTGCACATCGCAGCCGCCACCCACCAGATGCAAGCTTGCCGAGTGGAGGGGTTAATTTTCTTAAATGGATTTTCGTCGAGCGGGTCCAGGGCCTCTTCGGAGTGAGCAAGGTTGACAGCTTTCTCCCTGTGACCTTGATCTGCCCTTGGGACAGCACTCTCTACCAGCCCTGCACTGATGCTCACCTTGTTGGAAGCACAGTCTAGGGTCAAGGTGGGGAAAGCCGGCTGGGCCTGCTGCTGGTCAGCACCAAAGGGCCTGGGGGTGGGGGGTCCAGTCGGTTCAGATATCAGCCCGTGTCATTGCCCTCAGCAGTTTAAAGAGCCTTGCCACTGGTCTGCTCTGAGCATGCTCTGTGCCTCAGTTTCCCCTGTAGCATCATGACTGACAAGGAAGAACAAGCAGCGGAGGTCCTGAAAGGGGGACAAAGAAGATGGGCAGAACAAAGGACTCCAACCACGAGCACTAAGACAGACAGACAGACAGATGATGCAGTGGAGTGGGCCCAGAAATGAACTTGACTTTCACGGTCGTTTGGTTTAGACGAGGTGGCAAGATCATCATGGGGCGGGGGGGGGGGGGGGGGGGGGGGGGGAGATGTGCAACCTCCACAGGCAACACTATCAAACCGACCCCTAGAACACCAGATACAGAAATGAACTCGGGATGGACCGAAGGCCCAGATGAAAGAGCCAAAGCTGTCAAACCCGGAAGACAGAGGAGACCATTATTCTGACAGGCTGGAGTTTTCCATTATTCTGACAGGCTGAAGTTTTGCTGAGTCATGAGTGCAGTCCATGGAGTCCTGCACATCTGTTCTGTGCTTCCTGAACCGGGCAGCACCACGGGTTGGCTGGAAGAATCAGATCCTGAGAATAAATCCGTAGGCGTAGTGGGTGGAAAGAGTTGAGCAGGGCCCCTGGAAGGAGAACACTGCTGCTGGACTTGAACCCACCACCCATCTCTGCCGCACTAACACACACACACACCCAAAAATGACTGGGCTTCAATAAAACTTTATTAACAAAAGCAAATCAGGGGTGGGATTGGGACCTAGGCCACAGTGGCCTTCTCCTGCCACTGTCTACCCATAGGAGACAACCCTCAAGCCCAAGTGCCTATCACCAGAAGGTGGCCCCAGAGAAAGCAGGGGACCTGATGAGAGGCAATATGGCCTCCATGAGCCACCCTCACAGAAGGCTCCTGCTATCCAAGTTCCACACGGTTCCCACCGACATTGTCTTCTCCCCTGCTTTTTACAGAGAGGTTTTCTTCTGCGTGCCTTCACCTGGACAGGCAGGGCCACTTTGAGGTAGAGAGTGTGCATTCCTGGGAGGACCTCATGTGGTAACTAATGTGGAGATGACAGGGTTGTCATAGCGCAGGCTTCCGCCTGGAGACTTTTCTGCGAGTCGGCCCCACAGGGGATGCGCCTTTGACTACCAGCGTAGAAAGAATTCTACAGAGCCACAGTCAGCAGACACCGAGGGGAAGACACACTGGCTAAGGGACAAGGGTGCTGGCGAGCCCAGACCTGCTTGGCCCCAGGGCCTTCGGCACATCAGGCAGACGCACAAGGCTGGCTCCTACGGCTTCCTCTGCAGAGCATCACTAACCTTGAGGTGGCCTGAAGAGTTACTCACTTACCACCCAGTGTGGCAAAGTGTCTGGGCTACAGTGTGAGGCGGGAACCCTGCAGGCCTCCCCAGAAGTGAGTGTCTTCAAAGTCGCTAGGACAAGGGAACCACACATAAGTGACAAGGGTGCCAGAGGCAGAGTTCTGATCCTATTTATGGCATCCTTACCGACCAGCTGCCCAGGATAGGGCTTGGGCAGGCTGGGAACCCTGTGGTGTTTTGAATGAGAATGGCCCCATAGGTTCATATGTTTGAATACTTGGTCCCAGTTGGTGGAGCTATTTGGGAAGGACTGGGAGACGATACCTTGCGGAAGGGGGTGTGTCCTTGGGGATGGGATTTGAGCTTTCAAGAGACTGCAAGTCTGAATCTCTCTCTCTCTCTCTCTCTCTCTCTCTCTCTCTCTCTCTGTGTGTGTGTGTGTGTGTGTATGTGTGTGTGTGTGTGTGTGTGTGTGTGCATTTCTTTCTTCCTTCTCCTGTCCCTCTTCCTTTCCTCTCCCCACATCTGCCTTATGGTCTCAAGATCGCTCCGTTGTCATGCCTGGCTGCCTGCTGTGCTCCCACCATCATGGTTGTGGATTCTAACCATCTGAAGTTTCTGTAAGGCCCAGCTAACTCTTTCTTTTGTAAGTTGTCTTCATCATGGAGTCTCATCAGAGCAATAGGAAACTCAGCCCCTTTCTGAGTTTGCTTCTGAGGAGTCAGAACCTTAGAAAGCCAGTGATCTTCCCAAGGCCGCCTGACCCTCAGGGTCTGAGCAGAAGTCCGCCACAGCTCGGGCCCTGCTCTGAGTAACTGCACAGGCCTGGTGCTCCCCACCAGCACAGGAACGGGCTCTGCCATTCACCCTGGACCCCTGAGCCACCCCTGCCAAATTCCATGTTCACACTCACACTCCTTCTGTGGCCCTGCTTCCCATGAGGAAAGTGTGCTCTCTGTGCTGGCTTCTGTGTCTACCCACTGGGTGCCCAGAGAGGTCAACCAAACAGAAATGCATGGACCATCCACGGCACCCTCTCTGCTGCTCTGGAACTGGGTTTATACACTTCTCTTTTGTGAACTGGGATAGGGGAAGTCAGCCCTGCAGAGTGGGTGCCCATTAGGGTACAAACAAGCCCACATTTCTCTGTCTTTGGCTAGGCTATCGCACTCCCAGCTGACTTCCCTGGCATCGAACCTGGGACCAACTGGGTTCTCCTAGGGGGGCCCTTGGTCAGCTGTGACACTATGGAGTGGCCAGTTTCCAAGCAAACACTCACACAGGACTCCCTGGAGTGCTAAGATGCCATGCCAGCACCCCATGGTGAAACATTAGCCACTATTCAACACCAAAGAAAGGAAAGGGGCACTCAGAGGCTAAGAAGAGGACACCCAGCTGCCACTGGGTACAGCACTGGCACCTTTCACTAAAGGGCTTGCCACACAGGTGCAACACCATTTTTACACCCACACAGGACCCTACACCTCAGAACGAAACTACACCCTGCAGTGTTGACCAGAGAACCCCCACCCCCAGTCTGGCTACCACAGTATCTGCAGGGTCCCTTGTGAGCTCAGAGCTGGGTCGAGGCAAGTACTACCACACACATAGGCTGGCCTCACGCTCTCATGAACCCTCTTCTCTCCCACAGGGAAGCAGGGTGCCCTGGGCTTCGAACGCCTGGGCTCTCTGGCTCCTGGTAACCCAGGAGGGTGGTGACAGCTGCTGGGAGGTTTACCCTTCAGCTACCCCAGACCCTGAGGAAAGTCAGGTTAATAAGACACAAGCAGAAGCAGATGGAACTGTGCCCCACCCCTTCTTTCCTGGTCAGCCAGGAATTGGGTGAGGAGGGGTCTTAGGAGGGTAAAAGAGCTGTTGCTGTCTGCTGCCACATGCAGTGAGGGGCCACCAGCTCAGACCAAGCCATTCAACTGTGATGGACTGTGTCCCCTCAACCATGAGCCAAAACAAACCCTCTGCCCTGAAGTTGCTCTGTTAGGAATATGTTTGCTTATAGAGACAAGAAAAAGCAGCTGCCACGGCAGAGACGTGCTCAAGGGACAGAGCGGACGGGAGAACACGCAGCCCTCCGAGGAGAGTGAGCCTTGACCGCCAACCTGGAGTCAAGCTGCTTCCAAGGAGCTTACAGACGTCAGCCAATGTTACAGAGGGAAACGCTGGTGCCTGGGCCATAGCTATGAGCCACTTCTCGGCGCATCGCAGGAATTGCGAGGGAAGCCTGACCACCTGGCCAGTCAGACCATCTGCCTGCTGTCACCAGGTGACCTAACCATGCTTGTGGCCTGGGACCCATGAGAAAGGACTCCAGCAAACAAAGCGAACAAAACGCTTGCAGATTCTCTGGCAGTGTCCCAGGAAATGAGCAAAGGAAGCAAGATGAGCCCTTCAGCTGCAATTTCAACACGATTTTGACACAATCTCGTCTTGTCCCTGCCTGGTGCTGTGAGCATCTCGGGAACAAAGGTTGGAGCGATCACTGCAGAATAGTCCAAGTGAAATCAGAAACTGGCCGGAGAGTACTGCTAGGAAAGCCCAACATCAGAGTCAAAGCAGGCAGGGCCAGCAGACCGCAGCCTCTCATGGAGGGGAAGTAGACAAGGGACACATGGGCAAGCCTGGGTCTGTGGGAGGTTCCCCTGGGGACCTGTCAGCCAAGGAGCAAAGTGACAAACACCGGGACTCCTGGTTGAACAGCAAAGACCAGAGCCCTTGGCAGAGGGGCTAATTGACTCCACACTTTTAAATGTTTAGCATAAGACTGGCAACTTTAGGGATGGGGAGACAGCTCATCCAGTAAAAAGGCTTGCCCCCAAGTCTGATGACCTGAGTTCAATCCCCAGGACCCACATGATAGAAGGGGAAAACTGATTCCCACAAGATGTTCACACACACACACACACACACACACACACACACACACACACACACAGAGAGAGAGAGAGAGGGGGGGGGAGAAATTTTAAAAGATTGATGACAACTTTGAATTGTTAAATATTTGTATTGCTTTAATGTCTAATGATATTTTACTGGGGACTTTTTTATTGGCACATTGCATCTTTCTTTCAATATTTTCTATCACAGAAAATTACAGCGTCAGACACAGGTGACTCCGAGGCCCTGCTGAATTGGTTGGTGCTGTCCCAACACCAGCGTGAAGCAGTAGGTGAAGCTGTGTGTCGTCTAACCCTATGGCCGGGGAGTGCCCTTATTTAAGTCACACCAAGTGCTGTGGAAGAGAGAGACCAGCGTGGGATGTGGGGACTGTTGGGATTTTGTGGCTGGCTCTTACTATCACTCTCTAGGGCTGTTGACGTGGCTCAGCTGGTTGAACGCTTGCAGCACTGTTGGTACATTGCTTGTTGCTCCGTGGGTACAGTTCCTGCCTCGTGTTAACAGTGCCCCGATACCACACATCTAGGAGTGGGGTCACAAACCTCTGATCCCAGAAACAAGGTAGGGAGACCAAGGTCAGCCCTGGCTGTACAGTGAATTATACGGCCAGGCTGACCTACGCGAGAACCCGTCTCCAAAAACATCCAGACACCCTGCTGCAGATTTGGGACTGGGCAGCAGGAGCTGATACTGGCTGTGCTGGGGTGGGTGAAAATACAGAGAGCCCATGCCTGGAGATGGCAGCCAGCTTTATTGTACCGGCATGAGTGACCTCCGAATGGAGGGTTTAAAACATCGCCCCTCAACATGTGGGTCACATCAAAGGACGAACGACCCTTCCACAGGGTTTGCCTACGACTGTTGGAAAACATTATAATTCATAACAGTAGCAAAAGTATAGTTATGAAGTAGCAACGAAAATAATTTTATGATGGGGGGGTCACCACAACACGAGGAGCCGTATCAACGGATCACAGCGTTAGGGACGTTAAGAACCACTGGTTTAAAAGAAACTGTCAAGACAGACATTGAGTTCTGGAGATCTACATTGTTCTTTCTACAGGTTTATGAGCCTTTAATGCATGGGCACCATGAGGCCTCCACAGTGTGCCCACCCTCTGCTACCCAGCCAGAGAGGAACACATCGAGTCACGCTGGTGGTCCAGGCTTTCCAGACAGATTGCTTCCCCTGGCCCCCACACACACAGGCCACAACAGGCTGGGTGGGAAATGGTGGGCCGGCTCTCTGCACCTCGATCCAACTTGGCCTGGAAAGGGCGGTGGACGCCCAAACTGCATCTGCAGAGGCCTCAGAGTTGCTGGAAGCAAGGCCCTACACAAACATGTGCTGTTTCTCTTCGAGGCTTGTGAGCGCTTAGCCATGTCATAAATTGCCACCTACTTACCCTGAGGGGAGCCAGGCCTCCTTCCCAAGGAGGGCTCAGGTTCTCCTCACACAGACAGAAAGGTTCTTGGGGTGCAAAGGAGTGACTCCCCAATCAGGGACCCTTGGGGAAAAAAGCAGAGTCCAAGCCAGCAGCTCCAGATATTCACCCATTCATTCACTTAATCAAGAAATTCTCATTATCCGCTCACCTTACTTCACCAACAAACCCTCAGCAAGAACTCTTTCTATGTCGGGATGGGATAGACATTCTGTAGGCTCAAACCTGTGATACCCCAGGGAGGCCAAGGCTGAGATGCTGTGATATCGTTATAGATATGGCAAAGGTGGCTGGGAGAGCTTCAAAATCAATTCCAAGGAAAGGAGGGGGCTGGGGTGAGTGAGGAGCAGAAATTTTTGCTGTGGCAGAGGTTACCAAGGCTTCGGTCACTGGGTCATGAGGGTCCCGAGCTGCCATCTACCCCTTATAGAAGAGGGTGACATTACTTCATCATAGCTACCATGGGGCCACAAAGCACAGAGGCAGAGTTCTCAGGCTGCCTGGCTTAAGGCCCCATGCTGCCTTTTTCTCACGGGTGTGACTTGAGACTGCTTTCGCCTCTCTGTGCCTCAGTTTCTCAGTCTGTAAGATGAGATTGGGGATAGCATCTGGCTTAGAGAGCTGTAGGAATCGAGTTGTCTTTTAGAGGGTGAGCAGGAGCCCAGGCCCTCCTTTCTTGGCGCCATCTTCTTCATCTCTAGATAATGACATCAAGGGCCCAGATGTGCAACCAAGCTGGGAAATAGTAGAGCCAGGATAGTAGCCTTACCCAGGGCACCACAGCCGACTGTAGCATGAGACTGGGCAAGGAGTGCGCAGCAGAAGCAAGAACTAGCGTCTGCCTCAGTGGGCACAGCTGACTGGGCCTGAGTTCCTCCACAGGTCCCTGCTCAGGCCTCCTCACTTGAGGGCCTCTCCATCCTCCTCACGTGTTGTCTCAAAATGGGAAGAGTCACGGTCCCAAGTCTGAGGACCATGTTCCCTGGGTGAGAATGGCTTGAAGGTCGGTGACTGACTTGGAGGCAAGGTGTTTGATTGACTCCCTTCTCCCTGCTCCCAACACCGTCTGCCACACTGTACCAACAAGGAATTACAGAGGACGCCCTTTAGTTCTGACATAGATGTCACCTCACAGGGAGTTCCCTGGCCTCTGCCGTGTGGCCTTACCTCGCAAGAGTGGGTAGGACAAGGTCACAGGCCAGCCGCTCCACTGCTGGCCGGATACACACCAAAAGTCATGCAGCTTCTCACATGGCTTGTCCTTTGCCCACCCCCAAAAGGAATGCCTTCTGCTGGGGGAACAGGTGAGTTACT
Organism: Myodes glareolus; assembly: GCF_982192425.1. Classification (NCBI taxonomy): domain Eukaryota; kingdom Metazoa; phylum Chordata; class Mammalia; order Rodentia; family Cricetidae; genus Myodes; species Myodes glareolus. The sequence goes on from NC_142047.1 coordinate 50,512,367, forward strand.
ATCTGAAAGCATCCTACGGCTGATCCCCTTGGTACATGGCTGGCCCCCTTGGGATGCCGTGTTGAGCCGGAGATGTCAGGAAGAAGGCTTCTTACCGCATGAAGCCACTTGCATGAAAATGTATCGAACAGGCAAACCACAGAGACAGAGGGGATGCCAGGGGCTGGGGCGGTGGGGTGGGAATGGCTGCTAAGTGGGTGTGGGATTTCCTTTGGAGATGTCTGAGATATTGAGGAATTAGCCATTTTCAACAACACGGGGACCGCATTAGAAGTCAATGGCTCTTTCACCTTAAAACAGCTAACATTATGTGACTTTCGCCTTAATAATAAAAAAAAATACAAGAGGAGGAGGGGGCAGGCTGGACCTGGGGCCGCTCAAAGCCCTGGAAAGTCGATTATTCCATCCTGCCATTATGTAAGTGCTAAGACGGACACAGGAGGGAGGTGGCTGCAGGCAGCTGCGCTGGCCAGGAGCATGGGGCGAGGCTGGAAATGGTTGGGGTTTAAAGCAACAGGAAGCCTGAGCAAGGTCGTAAATCAGCATTTTCTGACTGGGCTCCTTGTAGGGCTCAGAACAGAGTGTATTAAATGTCTGGGCATGTGTGAGGTTCCTGCTGCCAGGCTGCCAGGTCCTACCATGGGCAGACTTCTCATTTGACACTGGTCTCAAACTGGAAATTGCTCCACCAGAAAAAAAATGAGAATCCAGCATCTCAGCAAAACCAGGGCTGGGACCCGACAGTGGTCGGCTGGGTACAGGGGCCTGCACGGAGGGGAGGACAGGTGTGTTTCTTACCTGGCTAAAGCTGTCAAAGGGACATTTTCTCTTCAGGGCCGATATCAGAACTCGGAATCACCAGCGCCAGTCCGTGTCCGCTCTGAGAAGCCCCGGCACCGTCCACTGTCCCTCAGACCACACACTGACAGGGTCTCCACTTCAGCTTCAGGGGTGCCTGCTCCCCTTGAAGCAGCCACGTGACATTCTCAGAAGCCTGCCTTCTTCTTCACAGCTCCGTGGGTGCATGCCAGCACCAAGCCTGGGGGAAGTTTCCACATTTGTCCAGTAGCAGACTTTTCCATCAGCCACCGAGTGAGGAGTTGGGAGCCACTCCCACAGACCAGTGCTCTCCCTGTGCCGCGATGCTGGCACGGTCCAGATCTTTCTGAGCTGTGGTTTCCTGGTCATATAACAGAATAGCAAGACCACCTTGCTGGCTGGCATGAGACTACAAATGCCTTGCAGGCCTGATCCCCAGCCCGACTACCCCCACTTCTCTCCTGTTGCCCACTTTATCTTCCTAAGAGTCTCTCACAGAAGCGTATCTCTGAGGCTGCCTGGCTTGACTCCCAGATCTGTTGACCCTTCATCACACCCTTTTCCTGTCTTCTCCGGGAGAAATATCTGAAGTCTCTGTACGTGACCTATCTACACAGTTCACACTTCCTCATCTCTAGGGCCTTCGTTAGACCCTGACTGCAAAATAAAATCACGCCCCCTCCACCCCCGCCATCCCAAGGAAGGGACCCTTGTCTGTGGATTCAAGTCTCAGTTGAGTTTGTTTCACTTCTGAGACTCTGAGACCCGACTCTTCTCTCCCCACTCAGGGCTAGTTTGCTGCCCCCTTGGGCATAGGAGACATTGGGCCTGATCAATGTCCACTGACTGACCTCCCCTGTGACCCAGAGCTCAGGGGTCCCCCAGAGTCTGAGACGACATCAATACCAGAATATCCTCAGCACATGTGTTGAGTGTGTACCCCTCCAGCATTCACTCCAGGCTTATGCGGTACCGACGCAGCTCACTAACTCAATTTGTCCATAACTAGATGGGATGGGCAGTTAGAAAGGCCGGCAGGCTGAGTCCTGATGACACCAGGACCTCGAGCAACCACGGTACCAGAACACAGACAAAGGAAAACGAGGCTTGGAGTACGGCAGTCAGACGTTAGGCCCAGAGAAGTCTCCACACTTCAGGGGGCAAAGACAACGTGGTGCAGTGCAGCGTGGGTGCACTGAGCAACGGTCATTACCAAGAGTGTCTCTGTGTCCCTTGAACTTCAGTTCAAGGCAAAAACTCATCCCCTCCACAGCAAGGCTGGCCCGCCACTGGGACAGTGACCTGGGAATCAACTGAGGAGGAATAGCTGGAGGGCAGCTCAGCTCTCTAGAACAGTCAGCAGAGGGAGAGAAAAGTCTCAGAAATGAGGGGTGAGTGAAACCAAGCTCCAGGCAGTAAATTAAGACGGAGAAATGCTCAAAATCTTCTTAGTAGAAGCTAATGAGGACTTGAGAGCAAAGGGCAGACACCAACCAAGCAAAGAAGATCTACTATCTAAATGGGGAAGGGGAGGCAGAGGAAGACAGACAGACATACAAAGACAGAGGAAGAAGAGAGACAGATACACAGACAGACAGAGACAAACAGACAGAGAGACAAAGTCAGAGAGAGACAGAGACAGACACAGAGAGACAGACAGACACACAGAGACAGACGTACAGAGAAACAGACAGAGACAGAAAGAAACAGAGACAGACACAGAGAGACACAGACACAGAGAAATACAGAGAGAAAGACAGAAACAGATACAGAGAGAGACAGACCCAGAGAAAAACAGAGACAGACAGACCCAGAGGAAAGACAGAGAGACACAGAGAGAGACAGACAGACAGAGAGGATTGGATGAAACAGCCCCCACTCTAGGGCCTCTCATGCCTGGTGGTAATTTTAGCGTCTTATTTGAGATTATTACATGAATAAAGCTGTCTAGAATAAATTAGCAAATATGTAATATTATAAAGACATCAACTCCAATTTCCATGACAATCAGAATTCCCAGCATGGAGGAAACCATAAACCAGGGAACCGTGTAGAAGAAACCCAGCCAGGGTCAGAAACAAAAGAAAGAGACTGCAGGGACTCACAGGCTGCTTCTCAGGAAAAACCTGCCAATTGGGGCTAAGCAGCAGTCCCAGTGGCGGAGGAGGCTGGAATTGAGGAGTACAGGGCTTAGGAAGGAAGCCTGAGCTTTGGGCAGAAACAGGAGCTTGTGATCTGCAGAGGGGTGGGGCAGATTGAGTCTGGAGGAGCAGGCTCCCAGAGAGACATCTTCCTTCCTGGGCTCCAAACAGGGACCTGGTTGCAACAGGGTATGAGCGGAGTGGTTAGAAACTCACTGATAACCAAGGCTGCAAGATCACAGTGCTGGGGGCTTTGCTTTGTTTTTGTTCTTGTTTCAGTTTTAATGGTCACCTTTGTGGGGTTAAAAGGGATCATGCGGCCCACTTACCACCATGAATTATGTGTCAAAGAGAGAATCACTGAGCCTCGTTGCCCTGTGACCCCCGGACACAAAGTAACAGCGATAGCAAGCTAATTTAAGGTCGCCCCAGCCAGACTCAGAACACCTGTGTTTGGCAGCCACAGTGGACCAGTGAAGGTATTGTGTTTGGAAAATTCTTTAAGAAAAATTTTGGTGTCTTTTGTCATGTTTTGTTGGGGAAGATAATTTTTTATTTTGTGTTGTGTTGTTGTTATTTATTTTGTTTGTCTGAGACAGGGTCTTCTCCTGCAGCTGTATGTGCCCTGAATGTGCTGTGTGTGCCAGGGTGCCCTCAAACTCTGCAGTCCACCTGCCCTGGCCTCCTGCGTTCTGGGGCTGCAGCTATGCATCACCACACCCAACTATACAATAGTAACTTTGCATGGGCACGTCTTTGTGTGCTTGTGCATGTGTGTGCACGTGTACATGCATTTGTGCACACACACAACCGCAGGCCAGAGGTCAACATCAGAAAGAACATCAGCGCTCTCTCTCTCTCTCTCTCTCTCTGAAACTGAAGTTCCCCATATCAGTGATACTTGCTGGCTAGAGAGGCAGATCTGCCTAACTCTGCTTCCCTGACACACACCTGCCACTGAGCACAACTCTTCACATGAGAGCTAAAGATCAGACTCAGGACCACAGGCTTGTGTGTAGCAAGCACTTTAGCCCACAGTAAAATGTCAACACCAATAGCCCTATGTGTCCGTGGAAACACACCTGTGCAAGCAGAAGCATTTGCCGACACTTGGTTGAAGCTAATTACCATTCCTTGTGTCTGAGAGGCAGAACTTTTAAATAACCTGAAAGGGAAGAAAAACCTTTGCCTTAATCTACAAGATCTTGCCTGGGCTCCATCGCAGGCACCCATTCGATATGAATTGCAAAGTTGGGTCTAACGCATGTGTTTCATTACCAGTCCACTGCATTGCCGTTCATATCTATTTTGGGTTTAAGTCCTTGAGGCAACGAATACTCATTTTCAGGAAACGAACATATCAAGACGATGCCAGCTAGCAGGCCGCCTGCAAAGGGGCTGCAGCAAGGTTTCCCGGCAGCCAAGGACGTGCTGGCTCTGAGGTGCCCAGCTGAGCCCCCCGAGAACCGAGCCTACAGGAAAGGGCCCTGCCCTAATTAGATTTCATTCGGCTTATTAGTAAATCTCATTCACCAGCTTAACGAGAAACAAAAGTCGTGTGTTAAAAGAGTCCAGAGCAATAAAACGTTGGCTGAATTTATACAGCAGAGGGCTTGAAATTTTCCCTCCATATCAGCAAGATTGAGCTCCGCACTGGAAACAGGAATGGTTGTAAGTGGCTGCAGGATGCAGCTTGTTCCAGAGACAGCACATACTGGGCGGATATATAAAGGACTGGAATGAGTCCAGGAGAAGTAGTCAGGGCCATGGGCCAAGGGATGCCCCCAACTCTAAGTACCACTTGACTTGGAGGAACAGACTCTTGTCTTCCCATTTTTCTGATGGGAAAACTGAGCCCAAAGAGGGAAAAGAACTTACCTATGGTGTTTTAGAAACTGACTGCAGAGGGGTCTGATCTCCAGGTCAAATCCCAGACACCCTGAAGAGCCGAGGAAGGGTGAGTTACAGAACAATCCCCCCTCCCCCGGTTGGGGAGATGAACAGAGACTCCCAAGGAGTGCCAAACACCTGTAGCCCAGTCCTCTCTCAGAGGCCAGCTCTGACTGGTTTTGGTATTGTTTTAATCTGAGTTTCAGTTAAAGTCAGAGGGCAACTAGGGCACTCCCTCAAAAGGAGCTCGGGGGGCTTGTCACCGAGTTAATGAGTCCTAGGCAGAGGGGCTGTTCCTGACCCCACACCTCAGTGCCATGTCGTTGGAAGAAGAAACACATTTCTGCCCAGCACATCCAGGGCTTGCTTCTAATAGGTTTGTGGAGTTTTGTTTTGGGGGTGGTTTTGCTTTGTTTTGAGGGGTTCCCCATTTTTAAAGTCTCTATTAAACTATGTTCCCATATCAAGTGCTTCACCAGGTCCACCTTTGAGAATCAGGTAAAAGTCCTTCCCTGAGACTTGGAAAGGGGCAGGGACAGCCTAGATCCCTGCAGATACAGCAAACATGCTTGGGAGCCTTTGTCAGCTGGGACAGAGCTCAGATCCCAGTCACTGAGATCGGAGATTGACCATTGAGCAGAACTAAAGGCAGGGTTGTGGCATCCCTGTTCTCTGGTTTGTTCTAGATGAGGAAGCCGGCCCTGGCCAAGAGAGTCAGAAATTCCACTGGAATGGGGCCTGGAGCTCCTGAGTCAAAGCCAGGGCTGTCCTGGGACATTAGGCGACTGCGGAGATCATTCTGTGACCCTCCTGACCCCTGAGTCCACCGTGGCTGTTTTCAGGTAGTGACGTCAAAAAGGCAGCAGCAGAGGTCACCCCAGGAAGGAGAGCAAGTACCAAAGAGGGCTGTGGCTGTGGGGGTGCCTGCCCTCCCCACCTTGGCCTTAGCAACCAAACAAATTTCAGAATAGAAATAACCTCTAGGCTGCAAGGGTGCTGCTTTCTGATTTGCGCCTGGGGCTGGTTTCTAGGTATGACATCTCTCCAAGTCCTAGAGACAGACACCCTGCGGAGGTGCTGTACTGGGGGCATCTCACCTCCTCAGTGGCCAGAGGCTGAAGATGCTGAGACATCTTTGGGGGCTTCTCCATATCTCTCAATAAATATGAAACCAGGATGCAAATAAAGACTGACCTAGTTAGCCAAAGGTCCCTGAGGATGGAAAAGGGGACAAGGCCATAGAGGAAGCCTCATCCTCCCTGCTTCAGCACCCCCCTCCAAATCTGTGCCACACAGGTCAGAGACTGTTGCCCTCTGCCCTAAGAGTGTCAATTCCCCACTGCTCCCACAGGGGACACTCCTTGCCACCTGGTCCCCTCTGATCTCTTCTTCCCTATTGCTTCCTGGAAGCTCACAGGCTTCCAGCCCCTTCTCAGTCTATCATCCCTCTACCAGACCAATTGAAACATCTGGTAACAAGCCAGGGTTTCTCCTTCCAACTTGATCCCAGTGGTCAAGAGCACTAGCTGTTCTTGCAGAGAACCTGGGTTAAATTCCCAGCACCCACAGGGAGTCTCACAATCAACTATAACTGTAGATGGGAGTTTCTGTGTCACCAATCCCACAGCCACTCAGTCCCAAATAAACACACAGAGGCTTATATTAATTATAAACTGTTTGGCCTATTAACTCAGGCTTATTATTAACTAGCTCTTACAAGTTAAATTCACCCATAATTCTTGTCTATGTTTAGCCACATGCCTTGGTACCTTTTCTCAGTAAGGCATTCTCATCTTGCTTCCTCCTCTGATTGGTGACTGATTCTCTGCCTTTCCTCTTCCCAGAATTCCCCTAGTCAGGTCGCCCCACTTGCCTGGCTACTGGCCAATCAGTGTTTTATTAAACTAATACAAATGACAAATCTTTACAGTGTACAGAGCATTATCCCACAGCATGTAACTCCAGCCCCAGGGCATCTGACACCCGCTTCTGGACCTTGCAGTCATCCAATTGCATGTAGCATTCACACCCATGTGCAGGCAGGCATGCACCTCATACATGCACATGTGTGCATATGTACACACCAATAAATCTTTAATATAAATAATAAATAAACAAGTAAACAATAAATAAGTCAACACAGGAGGCACCCTGTCCACCCTTGTATGAGAGCCTACAGAATTCTGTGAATTTCCCAACAGGAACAGAGGGGCTGGAGGACCTGTGATGGCACTGGCTCCCTTTCCACCCCACTCAGCTTCTCAACCTCACCATCTGCCAGTTTACATCAGCAAAAGGTCTGTCAAGCAGTACCACCACCGGAATGCAGTGGGGCTCCTGACCCCCTGGAGCAGAGTGCCACCTTCCTTCTGAGAAGCCCATTTCCTGCTCTGACCAGGTGGAAAAGCTGCTAACTGCAGAGGTCAGAGTCGGTTTAATTTTATGCCTTTGTTAAGACTGTACCTCTAAAAGAAAAAAAAAAGTGTTTCTTTCAACTTTTCAAAAGTTAATTCATGTGGAAGGAAAGGAAGGATTAGGATAAAATTTCAAATATTAAACTCAAATGTAGGATTTGTGACTTTGATTTGGAAGCCTGAGAGGTTGCCTGGAATTCAGGACATTATGGGGAAGTAGATAACAGACGGACCAGGTCAGCATCTTGGAAGACTAGGTTCACAACCCACCATGTAAACAACAACAACAATAACAAAAAAAAAATCCCTCTTTTTCCAGTCCTTCCTCCAGGGTGCCCTCAGAGACAGCAACTTGGAGATAAAGATTCCGCACCTGTGTGTGTGTGTGTGTGTGTGTGTGTGTGTGTGTGTGTGTGTACATGTTCTGTGTTCTTGTGTGGGGAGGTAAACACATGTGTGCACACATACAAGAGTGTGGAAGGAAGGTCAGAGTCTCAAAGCCACTCTCTACCTTGAATTTTGAGGCAGGGTCTCTCACTGAACCAAGCAAATGCAATTTGACTAGACCAGCTAGCAAGTGAGTCCCAGGAATCCTCCTGTCTCTGCCTCCCCTGAGCTGGGATTTCAGGCAGGCACTGTCACAGCATCTGACTTTTAACATGGGCGCTGGGAATCTGAACTCCGGTCCTCCCATTTGTGCAGTGATTCCTGTACCAGCTGAGCCCTCTCCCCAGTCCAAGAATCAACACACCATAAAGAAGAGCCATTAACCAACATGAACCTTTATTAAGATGTCTGGGACAAGACAAAAAAAAAGACAAATTTGAGAGAAGCAAAGATGTTCTCAGAGGACCCATTCAAGAAAGAGAAAACCTCTTGGTGGTGCAGGATTGCCCTAGGGATCTGTTCTGAGCAGTCCCACTTGGACCCCATCCATGTCATTTGTCAAGCCCAGTGTGGTTAGAATTCTTGAGGAAAAACTCTGGAATGAAATCTGAGCAATCCTCCCTATCCCTAAATATAGCTCAGCATCTCTGGACCGAGACATCCACACAACGACAAGAACACAGTAAAGGGAGGTGCTGATACCAAATCCCCGCGTCTGGGTTCTATGCCCCAGGGACCTTCAGTCTAGAAAATATTCCAAGACATACCAGCAAATCATAGCCTTTAGTGTAAATCTGGCCCAGTACTTGATTTTATAAATAAAGTTTTATTGGGACATAATCATGCTCTTTCTTCCTGTATAGATCGCAAGGCACTTTCTGTCCCTGGAGCAGGAAGATGACCCAAGCAGGTTCTCCCTGCCATCAGCCTCAGTGGCCTGGGCAGCGAGCCCAGGGGGATGACGCACTCTGGGGCCTGAGCTGAGCTGACTGGGGGCAGGACGTGTCAGCCTGGGCCTCCTCTCTGGGAGCATGTTCCCACAGAGATGCTGGCAGCTTAGCCAGAGTGATGGGCTGGAGAGAGCAGAAAGGAAAGCCTGCAGCATGTCCTATGTTCCCACTGCCTCAGGGTCACTAGAGCCGAAACCTACTGTCGGATCGTAGCCACAAGCTTTCAATCTGTCATGAGAGCCCAGGAAGAGGCCCAGCTGAGACTCCACTCTCTGGTCCTATTATGACCCAATGAGTCTAACCTGGAAGCCCTCTTGTCTCTGAATGGCAAAATGAAGCCAGAAGAGCCCTGGGACACAGTGTGCCGGGCTGGCCAGGGGCCACCTCGGGAACCAAGGTCATTGAGGCCTAGGCTTGGCAGGAGAGTGGACAGGAGCCAGCCTGGAGCCATGCCCTCCCTGACAGCTTTACAGGCCTGACTCAGTCCTGTAAAGTCGCCAGGGCAGTGACATCATGGGGCCTCCCTTGATGGCACATCACTGTGATGGGCGTGGCTGCATGCTCTGGAACCCAGAGCCGGGAGGTCTCCTGTTTCAAGCTGTGGCAGGTGTGGCCAGCACTGAGGCTGGAGCACAAGGCTGTCTAGAGACAGGTCTTCCCACGTGGAGCCTTACACAGACCCTGGATTTGTCCCTTGCCATAAAGGACATTCTGGACACCATCATACGTGGGCACCAGGTTCAATGCAAATGTACCTAGGATGGAACAGGTGACCCTGACTGAACATTGTCAACTCTCACGGTGCCTGAGGAGCTCTATCACCTAGTAGGGCAATCCTATGAGGGAGGGGTCACCTGATACTTTGTTCCAGACTTGGGGCTGGCCTCCCACTCACAGGACACAGATCCAAGCCCCTGCACCGGACCACGCCCTCAGCTAACATTGCACTGAGCCGAATGCAGCCCTGTCCTTCCCAGCCCAAGGAGGAAGCCATCACCTCATACCACACCACACCCAGCCCTGACTCCCGACTTTGATGCCCGTTATTTTGTGTCCCTGTATGTGCACAGGTGGCATGTACATGTGTTTGCATATGTGGAGGTCAGGAATCAACTTTGGGTCTTGTTTATCAGGTACTGTCTACGCTGTTTTTTGAAATGAGGTGTTGTCGTTAGCCTGAAGATCACCAATTTGGTTAGGCTGGGTAGGTGGCCAGGGAGCCCCTATCTCCACCTCCCCTGTACTGAGATTTTACAAGTATATGTTTCCCAATTCTAGGGCCAAATGTCTGGGTTCCCAATGTCAACGGCTGGCTCTTCTTGGTTACCGGTGGCACTTTGGCCATGTTCTCACACGGTCACCCCTCTGTGTACCCTAATCACCTCTTCTTAGGGACTCCCCTCAGATTGGATCAAGGCTCTTCCCAAGGACCCTCTGTTAACTCTTCCACCTCTTTGAAGACCCTGCCTGTGGGTAAGATACACCTGAGGTCTTAGGGGCTGAGATTTCAGAACATGGCTTCAGAGAGGATAAAAGCTATGCTGTTGGGTGTGCAGAGGGCTCGTCTGAAGCCTCCCCAGGGCGGGGACTCCCTAGGAGAGCAGGGAGCCCCTTTCCCTCCAAGCCTGCTGCCCTCTCCCCTTGTGGCTCCACAAGGGTTAATGCAAGGCTCCAGAGCTGGGTGGATTTACTGCCCCCCAAGCTCTCTCTGGTGCCCTGGCTGGAGGGCTCCCGTTTCTCCCTTAATCACTTGCCCTGCAATCAGAACAGATAGCCAGGCCGGTGCGGGGCAGCTGCAGCTGCTCACTATTTATTTACTTTTGCTCAGCCAGAGAACTGGCGCAATTTAAAGGTTCAGGTCTCAGCTCCCCTGCCCGATGCAAGCCCGCTTAAACACTTCCATATTGCTCCAGAGAGCTGCCGCTGGGGGCTGCCCCTGCTCCCACACCCTCTCCCTGAATGGGGAGCTGAGAGAGCAGGTGTTCCAGCTCACCAGGCTGGCCGGCCAAAGGGAGAGGCAGTCATCCTTCAAACCCACGCCGCCACTGCCTGGGAGAGCAACGCAGAAAACCTCCAGGCCATGAGCCGCAGAGAGGGCCCACACCAGGAGGAAGCCAGGTCACCCCCACCGCTCACCCAAATGGAAAACCCATCTTCTCTGCTGCGAGCCCAGCTTTCCCTAATTCCTGTGCCAAATGGTGTAATTACCACTTGAGTTGTCAAATGGCCTCCAGACGGCCTCACCATTCACATCAGAGATTTAATAAGCTTTTAGGCGTTGACCCCTGCCGCTGGCCCCCACCTGCACACCCTATTGGTTGAAATCCGAGCACACAATTAGATCTGATAATGAGAGCCGGGCGATCAGCCTTGAACTCTGCAGCCGCCTCCAGAGTTGCCCAGAGAGTAACCCCACGCCCTGACAATTGGCATGCACCCACCACGGAGGCCTCCTGCGTGGCCTCTGGAGGACACCTGGAAACTCGCAGGGACGGAGTTTTAAGGCCTGAGAAGTTTAGAGGCCGGAGCTTTGCAAGCCCCGCAGCTTGGTGACAGGCACAGGGCCCAGCAGTGCCACCTGGTTAAAAGCGTTTCTCTTAGACACCCTGTCAACACAATAGCCAGTGTGTTGCCTGACCCGCCCCTCTGTGTTCTGAGCTACCAACTCCATGGTAAAGTCTTCCTAGATAGCCAAGGCAGCCAGTAGTCCCATCTCGTTGTCCTGCTTGAAAAATGAAATTATTCTATCCAGGGACAGGGCAGACTCTTCTCATAGTTACGGAATTACCACTTCCAGGATGTCCACGCTCACTTAATACAATAAGTGCCATCTCTAACCCAATCTGTAGATTGGAAAAACATATTACAGAGAGGTTAAGCAACTTGCCCAAGACCACACAGCTGGAGAGCATGGGAGATGAGACTTGAAGTCAGGTCAGGCGTCAAAACAAATGTACACAGCCAAGATCCCATCTGGATAAAATATAATTTGACTTAAAATGTGTTGATGCAAAGGTAGGCTGCGTGTCATATTATTAAACAAAGTTTATGGTTCGTGTGAGGACCTGGAGACGTGGACTTTTTCCAGAAAAGCTCCACATGCTGGTCTTTGTGCTCCAACATGCCAACGGAGAGGGGCAGGTATGAAGACATAGACCAGAGGCTTCCGCTCCAGGGTGAAGGGAGCCACGGGTAAGGGAAGATGGGATATCTGGCCACGGTGTGAAGTGTCTATAGGGAATCTCATCTCTGGGGCGTTCCACTTGTGCAGCCGCAGAGGGAAGCATCCCCTATGTGCAGACGCAGAGGCCAAGGCCTTCTGGAGACTCCACCGGGGAATGTGCGCGTTCAGATCCTTCGGTCTCGGAGACTCTTCTCGGGGTCAGTTCTCCATCCTCACAGGGACTCTGGTTTTCATGACAGTCGTGATTGTGTTACAAATCTTAGTAAGCCAAATGACTGATAAATTGGGGAGAGGTGATCATACCTTGTGTTGTGATGTTAAGGTCACAAGGGGACCGTGGGTGACCCAGCTCAAACAGGCTGCGTTGAGTGTGGCAGTTTTTACAAAACAGTGGTGTGGGGAGCAATAGATTTCAAAATAACACAAGATGCAAGGCAATGCCCTGTGGAAGGACAAAAAAAAAAAAAAAACAGATTCGTATGTGTGCATTTGTGTGTGTTTGTGTGTGTGTATGTATGTGTATGTGTGTGTGTATATGTGTGTGTGTGTGTGTGTGTGTGTGTCCCAGAAACAAGAGCCCAATTGTTTCAGGAAGATAGTGTGAAGCCATTGGGCCAGGCTGCCACGTTTCATGTTTTACTGTGGCCCTGCTTTGGGAAAACATAGCCAATAAGCAAAGAGCTAGCAGTGAGACTATGGCTTCTGGCATTAGCCAACAGTACTCCCAGAGTGAAGGGGAGCTTGGGGGTTCTCTATGGCTAAGTGCAAAGTCCACAAAAGACCTTGGAATTAATAAGAGCCCCCCACTTCCACCTCAGGATGACTTTCAGAAACAGATTTGCAGAGATGGTGCATCACGCATGTCTCTCCTGCAGAACGCTGATTGCAGAGCTCCGGTGGGTCAGACCCCACAGAGTATTTCTGGCCAGGCCTCAACCCTCTCTGCAGGGAGGCCGATGCCTACTGGGCTCCCTCCACACCTTCTCCTGTCTCTGGGCTGTAAAAGGGAATGGTACTCCCAGCACCAACTACACACCCCCTCACAACCCCAGACACCTGACTCCACACCCAAAGGCTCCAAGGTTGAAGCACCGAGTCACTCTGCTCCACTAAGCAGGAAGGCTGGCTCTACTGACTGACTCACCTCAACTCAGTCTCCCCCTGGGAAGGGATGAGATGGAAGCTGCAACACCTCCTTCCACATAGGGGGAAACTGAGGAAGGCACCCTGGACTCGGAGCTGAGAGTGGAGCCAGGAGTCCTGAGAGACAACTGGGAGTGGCCTACGTTTGAGGGATCTTTTGGACACCTTTCTCCACAGCCTGATGCCAACTCAGGGGACACCTCCAGAGGAGCCATGTGTCCCTCTAATGGGTCTTGACTGTTGTAAAATCTCCTCTTGAGAACTGTGTGTGCAGTGGCCCAGCCTCCCTCACCGGCCTGCAGCCCCCTGAGAAGACTTGGCCCTCTGGCTCCAATGCTCTCTGCCCACAGAATCAAGGATTACCCGTTTCCGTCTCAGAGTTCCCGACGCCAGGCAACAACGCAGACTACTCTCTGATGTTGTCAATATTGGCCATGTTACCATGGAAACAGTGCTGCCAATGCTCAATGAAGACCCTGCTGTCGACTGTAACCCCATTGCCTCAGGGCAGCCCTCCTGAGTTTTAGGGTGCTCAGAGTGTGGTCTTGACTTACACTACAGCAGATAAGAATTTAGCCTCTCCTACACGCAATGTAGGCCTGAATGTGTACTCTGGAATTCCTTCCAACCCCTGCTTCAAGGAGATGACGTCAGTCTTGCCAATAGAAAAAGATGAAAGTTGAGTGAAGCCCCTAGAGGTGGGGCAGAGCTGGTAAGACAGCGCAGAAGGTAAAAAGCTCTTGCCTCTGAGTCGGGCAACCTGAGTTTGGTCCATAGAACTTACACAGTGGAGAGAGAGAGAGAGAGAGAGAGAGAGAGAGAGAGAGAGAGAGAGAGAGAGAGAACTGGCTCTTACTAATTGTTATCTGACTTCCACAGTGTGAACACAGACAGACAGACAGACAGACAGACAGACAGACAGACACACACACACACACACACACACTTTTTAAGAGAGCTATGGAGCAGCAAAGGACATTGTTGTGAAGCTGAAGATGGCCTGATTTTCAGAATCGGGCCCAAGTTCCCGTAGCCACAGGATCAGAGCACTTTGATGCAAATGATGGACCCTGAATGGTTCCTCCACGCTCTAATGTGTGACTTTGAAGCCAGGGACCGGAATCTCCGTGTTTTAAACAAGCAGTTCTGGAAGCAAAGTTGCAGCCATCCACTTCCCCACCCCACTCCAGCCTGATAGGAGCCTCTGCTGAAGTTGGTACTGAGGGTGGACAAGAGTGGTCCTCCTGCACAGCGCCCCTGCAGGCCATTAAGTGCACTGCACCCCACCACCCTCCTGGCTGGGAACACCCTCCTCCCAACACAAAGAATGAGAGGAAACCGGAACACACACACACACACACACACACACACACACACACACACACACACCGACCCTGCACGGGCAGAGGGCTGGGGCCAGGGGGCAGAGGAGCGGTAGCTGGAGCTGGGCCATGGTGCTGAGGGGCCTGGGAAACACCCCCAACCCCCACTGGCTGGGGCCATCACAGCCAGAATCTGCAAGCTCATCACTGCTGGCTTGGAAACCTCACCAGAGACAGAGTACAGGACATGTCCTGCTGGGCAGAGATAAGAGAGAACCCCAGGTTCTCACCACTTGGCCGCCCCTGGGGAGCAGAGCACTGACCCTGGCTTGGTGGATTGTGGGGAAGGTGCCCAAAACAAACACACGGGGAAGTGCTGCCCTCCCCCTTCACCCTTCACCCACTTTGGGAAAGGACTTCTTGGGGAGATTGGGAGGGGGGTCTGTGACCATACAACTGACTACTAGCCTGGCTACTGAGCTCAACCCTGATGCTACTACCATCAGACCCGCCCTACATCTGTGGGTTGTGGGGCTCTGGGCAAGTGATTATGCCTGTTTCCCTACCTGAACAAAAAATGGTGCTGCAGAAGATGGACTGTCCAAGATTCACACAGATCCCTGTTTCAGGACTCACAGATGACAGCTGGGGGTCTGGACCTCACATTCCTGCCCAGCTTCCAGTGCGTTCACCTGGGTCCCCTCCCGAGCTCCTCTACCTGGACTCTGTGCTCAGGGAGGGAGGGCTTTCCAGCCAGGGGAGACCTCGCTCAGGATCAAGGAGCACTAAGCCTGCCTGCGTGAAGCTGGAGCTCCTCCACATCCCGCAGGGCTGTACCATCTCCGCAACTGAAACAAATAGCAATGTTTGAGCTGTTTGTGAACTTTCAAAAATAATAATGACCAACAGAGGAAAAGCTGAATTTCCAAGAGTGTGCACCCCATGAGGGGACCCTTCCACGTCCTTTCCAGTCCCAGTGACCCATACTCCACGGTGAGGGAATTCTAATGTGAAGCCAATGGTCCCTGTTTGGAGTCCCCCAGTGCTAATGTGGAGCGGATGGAGGCAAGAGCTTCCTCTGCCTCTGTCCCTGTTCTGTGCCTTCCCTCCTATGAGCCTTTCTCGGCAGAGCCTCTCCTTCTACATCTACATCCTATAGATGTCCCTACAGGATGTTGGGACAGTGATGAGTAGCAGATGAACGTCTAAAAGTCTACATCTGAATGAACTGGTTTTATCTCCCAGATTTGACTTGAGCCTGTGTGGTCTACCAGAAGTGCCCTGCCATTTAGAGCTGTCTGGAGGATTCTCAGGAGCTTTGAGGGTGCCACTGTCAATGATTTGATTCTTTAACCCCAGGGAAGTGGGATGCCTTAAGACCAAGCCAGTGTTTTGGTGTATGTGTGCATAGCGTGTGTGTGTGTGTGTGTGTGTGTGTGTGTGTGTGTGTGTGAGAGAGAGAGAGAGAGAGAGGGGGGGGGGGTTAGGGAGTAACACCAAATAATCCGCTAGGAGCTTGTTTGGGTGTCTGTTGATACACTACCCCCCCCCCGCCCCCATGATTCCCTCCCAGTGAGCCCTGCCCTGTACAAACATAGGCTGTGTGTTAGGGTGGACTGGCATTAAAATGGGAGCCTCCAGGGAGAAGGGGAACAGTCTCTCTATTACCATAGAGATTTTAAAGCAGAACCTTCAGGGCCCCACATAAGCACCTGGACTGCCCCTGCCCCACCTAGTCACCGGCACCAGGTAACACCATGGCCTTGTCACCGGCACCAGGTAACACCGTGGCCTTGAGCGCAACCAGGACCCAGGCACACGACTAGACTTTCCACACTGGAATAGTAATTGCGTAAAGCAAGCATTAGCAGATCTCGGAGAGTTGGGCTCTATCTAGTACAGACATGGATGGGAACTTCAATGCGTCCCGACCACCACTTTTATCAATGACCAACACCCCCTCCCCCAAAAAATAGAAAAGACTCTCAATTAAACAAACTGTACCACAGAGCAAGCAGACACAAGAGGCATCGACAGGCATGCCATCCCAAAGCTGTAGAATACAACAGAATATAATCTCTGATCACCAAGGAATAAAACCTGGGAAACTATAAAATACATGGAATATAAGTATGCCAAACCAGCAGGAGTTGATGAAGAAATCAAAAGGGAAATTTTGAATTTTCTTAAAGTCAGTGAACACAGCATAGCCTACCTGGGAGGGGACAGCAAACGTGGCTGGGGAAGGGAGTCAGAGCAGAGCCCAGACATTTGACAAGTTAGAGATGCCAAATAGTCCAATTACGGAACTCGGGAAACAGGAAAAGCAAAAATAAAACAAACTCAGGTTAACAGAAGGAAAGAAACAACAAAGACATAAAATTGAGATAAAAATATATGAAAGATCAATAAATAAGGAGTCAATGGGTTAGGTTTTTGTTGTGTTTTGTTTTATCTTTAAACAAAACACAAATTCTTAGCTGAACTAATTAAGAAAAAGCAACATAGGTCAACAGAAGTAAAATTAGAGATGAAAACGGGAAGTTAGAACCAGCAGCGCAGAAACACAAAGGCTCCTCGGGGACTGTCACCAATACCCAGTGTGACAGTAAACTGGAAAACCTAGAAGGAATGGACACACTCTGGATGCATAGAACCTGCTAAAATGAACTGTGAGAGTGTAAAACTCACACAAACCAGTCACGAGTGATAAGACTACATCGGTCATCAAAAAGAAAGGACCAGGCAGGGATGGCTTCGGGCTGAATGCCCCCAAACCTCTCAAGAGCTAAGGTAACTTCCTTTCATATTGAGGGGTGGGAATGCATTCAAGCTTATTCTGCAATGGAGGAAGGGACGAACTGGTGAGCCTAGCCAGTGAACAAAAATGTAAGAATGCTCAGCAAAAACCAGCAAACTGAGCCCAACACACATCAAAAATACTACGTGTGGCTGAAGAGACAGCTCAGCAATAAAGGTCTGAGCTGCACAGCCTGAGGATCTCAGCGCACAACCTGAGTGCCCATCCTGCCTATGAAGACATGCTCGGTTTCTCCGGCCATTGGTGCCACGCTGAGACACCACCTCCAGTTAGAGTGGCTTTTATCAAAAAGGACAACAGCAGGGCCAAGAGAGAGGGCTCAAGAGTAAAAAATGCTCACATGCAAGCAGGAGGGCCTGAATTCCAACCCTCAGGACCCACATACAAGCCGGATGCACAGCCCGGCGGTAATCCTAGCACTCCTGCGGGGAGACAGAAGGTGGAGGCAGGAGGATTCCTGGAATGTCATACTCCACCCCACAAATATGGGTGACTACTATGTTCCAATTTAAAAAATGTACTTGTAAAAACATATTAATACACTATTCTATAGATATGGAGGGGGAGGTAGGACTGGAGAGCCCCGGGTGCCCACCCCCTGCTGACCACAAGTCTCATGTGCACCCTTGCTGGAGAGACGTTCTCAGTTTCCCACAGCGCTGTT
This sequence comes from Myodes glareolus, assembly GCF_982192425.1. Lineage (NCBI taxonomy): Eukaryota > Metazoa > Chordata > Mammalia > Rodentia > Cricetidae > Myodes > Myodes glareolus. The sequence goes on from NC_142047.1 coordinate 50,530,102, forward strand.
CCCACCTCAACTGGGAGTGGCCTGTGCCCAGGCTCCGCAGCCCCCACCTGGGGGCCTAGCACAGACAAGACTCTCAGCAGACCCACCAGTCACTCTGTGCCTCAATTTCCCCATCTGTAGAATGACTCAGGAGAAGCCACGTGTTTGCTGGGGAGCGGCAGATCACGGTGATGACTCCTAGGTTTTTCTAAGCTATAAACATCCCCCTGATGAAGTGAAGACTGAAATATTCAAAGTGCCAAACATCTTGTCCGAAAGCCTGAGGTCCTGATGTCTCCTCATCTTCTAATCAGAGAGAGGACCGAATGACCCTGAGGTCCTCTGTCGCACAAGCTCCAGGCCCCTGCTAGTCACCCACACCTCACTCCCTGTGCCTCCTGGTCTGTCAGACTTTTACATTGTTGTGATCAGATACCCAATAGAGATTCAGGTCCATGGATCAGAGGGAACAGTCCAACAGGGCAGGGGAGGCTGAAGGACAGCTGGAGAGGCTTGGCCAATGGTTGTGGGAACATCCAACATGGCGGACAGGAAACAAAGCCCTCAGGATGGAAGCAGGGTGGGGCTGCAGCCCTCATCCGCACCCAGAGACCCACCTCTGCTGGGCATGCCTTTTGCCCTAAAGGTTTTGCAAGTTCCCAAAGCTGTACCACCTGGCAGGGGACAGAGTATTCAAATGCAGGAGCCTGTGGGGCAGGTTTGATGTCGGGAACGCAACAAGGGTAGGTTTTGTCTGTTTGGGGCTAGAAGAAGACTCATGGTGTGGTAGTCATTCCGTCACCATGAGGCCAGAGGCTCAGAGACCCAAGCTGGGCAGTGGGATTCCCCACCTGGGCTACCGTCTTCCAGCTCCATCTGGGACAGCGCAGTTCTCTCGGCCTCTTCCTCGCAGGCCAGTGCATTCCTCCCTGGGTCTCCATCTCTGGCCTAAGGAAACAGTCTGCCCTGGGCAAACGTCTCTGGAAGTGCAAACGCAAAGCCAGTTAGCCAGCTGTCTCTGTGTTCTCCAGCAGTTTCTGCCCAGTTCTCAGGCCTCCTTCCTCTTGCCGATTGGAGATGATTGACAGGGAGCCTTCCGACATTCGGTTTTATTTTTATTTATAAAACATGTCTACCAGTTATCTCAAGGCTCAGCACAGGACCCCAAAAGCAGAGCCATTACCCTCTGCATTAGAGGCCGGGATCCCCGAGAAGAGGAGTTCTGGAAAGCCACTACGAAGGGCTCAGCCAGCTCAGGCACTCCCGCATGTTCCCCCACCCCACCTCCAGCCTCCTTTCTCTCTGATTTATACAGCGGCAATAATCAGACCAGTCACATGACTTCATGGAGAGAGGTACTTGGGTGTCTCTCCTACCTACCGGCTCTCACCCTGGTCACACTGCCCCGATTAGGACCCACAACCTATCTTCTATGCCTTGTTCCCCACATCAGCTCCCAAGCCCTGGCCCTCTTCCTGGACCCAGGAATGTAAAGATGGAGCGAGCGGCGAGCCCAGGCTACCCGACTACCTGAGCAGAGGAAGAGGAAAGCGCTTTTTCTTTTCTCTTACTCTGGATGTCCCTGCATTGTCTCCCCAGTTCCCGACACCAGACAGAGCTCCCAGAGGACAGCTGATGCTTGCACCTGTCCCCAACTCAGCCACTGGTGTCCCAGAGGGTCTAGCTGAAGAAAGAACAGAGATGGTTTCTCAGAGACACAAGGATTCAGGTTGTGTGGCAGTTTTCTCGCTAGAGACCCTAGACTTAGTTTTCCATAGAAGTAGTTTCCTGTTGGCCTTTGTCTCAAGTGAGGGGATGTACCCAGAAGCCCTCAGCTCCCGTAAAAATGCTCTGCATCTCGGGTGGGGTCTAAGATCCACACGCCTAACCTGAGGTGGTTGCGGCCACTCAGGTGCAAGAACACAAATCCTCAGTGATTAGCACGTTAGAGCTGGAAGCCCCTGTGACATTTGTTTCGTGTTCACTGTTTGCCTCGCTCTCCCTCCTCCTGCAGACTAGAGAAAAGCAGGACCAGCTCTCGCTTATTCCTGAGCTGGGGGACAGAGAGGGACAGCCATAACAGACCTTTACTGCCAACCAGGCCTTTCCCTCCCAAGTGCAAGTCCCCACACCTGGAAAGCAAGGTGGAAACTCCGGTTTATTCAGAAGAAAACAGCCAAAGGGCTGAAAAGGTAAGAAACTCACTGAAAGGGCCCCCCAAACAAGAGGCAGACCCTCCGTGACCCCAATGCTGCTCTCTCTGGCCCCTTTGCTCCCCACACAGCCTGTGTTGTCCCCAAATTCATCGACTCATCTAGTCTAAGTAGACAAAGGTCTACTTAGCAAAACCACTATGCGTCCTGTTAAGAATATGTGGGCTGGAGGGGGCGTGTCTAGCTCCGCTGGTACCTGCTTGCCTAGCGTAGGAATCCCTGGGTTCCATCCCCACCCTTAGGAGATAAAAGCAGGAGGTTGGGAATTTCAAGGTTATCCTCAGCCACATAGAGAGCTCAAGGTCAACCTGGGCTACAGGAGACCCTGTCTTTAAAAAAAGGGAGGGGGCTTTAAAAGTCTTAAAAAGTGTGGTCCCTAACTCAACAGCATGAACTCAGGGAGTATTTTCTTCAAATGTCCAGAGAGGCTTTTGACATTCTCCACCTTCTTAATCTGTTGGAAGACAGACACCAGCAAGTGAGTTTGAAAACACCACCAGTCTGCCTTTCGTGTGGTGGAGCATCCCGAGTGGCTAGAAAACTTATCTGGAAAGTTCCAGAAAGCCAGGACATTTATGCACCATAGGCATGGGCTCCAGTTAGGGCAAAGTCAGCTACACAACCAACATTGTACAACCACCAAATTAAGGTCCAGGACACTGAGTGGCCAAGGGGATGGAGGGAGAGCAGTATCACTGAACAGCAGCTTGGGGCCACCCAAGTCTCTGCACCTCGGAGCTGGGTGATCCCAGAAGCTTCCCTCCGTGCTGTCTGACCACTGCCCCTGCTGGCGAAGCTATATCCCCAGATGGAGAAGTGCAGGAGCGAGAGCTGGGCTGCGCCTGCCCCTGGAGGATGCAGCAGCTAGCTGGGAAGGGCTTTGCCTCCCAAAGTGCACATTTGCACAGAAGCCTTCTTTCTGAGAGCCTGGTGGGGTTGGTCTGTGGAGCTCATTTGCACAAAGGAGCATGACTTCTTCCTCCTCACACCCAGTTCAGACATGTTAGCTGATCCCTAAACGCCAATCCTGGGTTTTCTGTCTCCTTCCAATAAGGCTGCATGAGGGTATGCAAGGGGCCAAGATCAAACTCCTGTGATCCTTCAGGAGCAGCTCCCCCTGAGTGACAGGGGTGGGGGTCCTGGGGTGAAGGCTGCATGCCTCGGGAGGTTCCTGGTCTGTTGGGGGGTCTGCATTTCTTTTTACCTTTTAACTAAAACACGCCACCACAGATTGGTCCTGATTGCCTTCAGCTGTCGGGAGGACCAGACGGAGTCCCCCCACCTTTATTCCTAGAGATCAATCGTGACTTTCTCAAAAAACAAAAACGGAAAAGTTTACAAACATAAGGCGCAGGCTCTGAACCAGCATGCAATTGTCGACACTATTGGTGACAGATGCAGCCAACGCCTGCCAGGGACTCGGGCCTCCCAAGCCGTTCTTATCCAAGCCGTTCTTAAACTCCCACACATAGAGGGGGCACCAAGTCCGATTTCTCCCCTCCCATGGGAGGGAAAAAAAATCTCCAAAGGGGCTGGGATCACTGCACCAGTGGGAAAACCCACCAACTTGCCAGGCAAAGGGAAGCATTGTGGGCATGGTCGGGCAGGCTGCGGAGTTCTCAATTTAAAAGCTCTCTAACCAGCAACCCCACACATCAGCTTGAAAGTCCTGACATGCTTGGTTCCTGAAAGCTAAAATATTTTCAGCTACATGAAAAAAAAAAAGTGTTTGCTGTTGAATGGCCCATTACAGCTGTCACCATCCTGAGTCTAGAAATAAACAAGACTGTGAGAAGACCCGCCTCGGCAGAAACACAGGTTAACACTAATTGGTGGGGTAATTAAATTATCCCTTAAGCCAAGGTGCCAGGTGACTCGGTTTTCTCTGCGCACGTTCATCCTGATAATAAGCCCTCCGTGCAACCGTGGAAACGTGAATGGCTCTCGCCAGTCCCTCCTTTCATTTTCTAGAGGTTTCTACATATCAAATAGCTAGGAAACCAACGCACAAGGGAGTTAGTGCACATTTTCTGCAGATCATCTTACAGAAGCTTGCCCGATACAGACACAGCCCAACACACAAAGTTTATTTTTTAATGTGTTAGTATCTTGCACAAGAAAAATAGTACTAAGTTACAGGAAGATGTATTTACATGGTAACTGTTCGCTGGTGTCTGCCACTCAGTTCTGAATGGCTTTTTCCCAAAGGGCAGAATCTTTAAACCAGAACAGAATTTATTTAAACAGCTGGGTTTTTTTTTCCCCGCAATCATTTTATTAATACACAGGCCCTTGCTGTGAACGGTGGGGTAACTAACTCGTACAATTTGTAAATACATACAAGCAGAAAAGCTAGTGTGTCATTCAATTAAGAATTTAAAAAAAAAAAAACGATACAAGATTAATTACTACCAGACCAAGTGAAGTCACGTTTCTCCCCCACAGTTCTGTCTTTAACTGGTACTTCAAGTGTGGAGGCAAAGGAAACTCCCTCACGTTCACCCCCAGAAGAAATAGCACCGCTCTTAGAAAAGGAAATACATCTCTTCGCTGCTTTTGTCGAATTCCAGATATTTTGCCGACGTGCAGACTGCCTTTTAAATAAAAAATGATACGACTAACAGTTGCCTAAAAGAAATTAATGAGTCACGCTGTCCGTCGGGGTCGTCTGAAAATGTCTTTAAATTGCTTTAATTTAAACACTCGTGCTGAACAATGTGACCATGATTCTTACGGAGAAAAGTAGAAAAAAAAAAATGTTCGTTTGAGGACTAAAGTGAAAACTCTTCCCAACCAAGAGACAGCGACGGGAAAGAGCTAACAGCCAGGGGAGGTTTAGTGCCTGAGCAGGTGTTCATGGGAAGACCCCGCGGCTAAGGGTCAGCCGCCCTCTGCCATCCATAGAGGCTGGGTCCCCATCAGAACTGACCCTTGTCAATTCACCTTCATCACAATGCCCCTGATACTATGTCTCCGTGATGGCAATGAAAGAAAAGCAAAGGTGTTGTCCTCATGTAGGTACCCACTCAGGCACCTTATGAAATATAAAGTGTCCCCTCGGCTTCTCACGCCTCTACCCCCGCCCCCCATCACTGGAAGCATCTCCCGCGGGCCCTCTCCTAGGGATCAGACATTTGGTGACAGACATTTGGCTTAGCGACTCTACTCTTTGAAAGTTGGCACCTTGCGGAGGCCCCATAGGAGTGTCTCATCTTTCTGTAGAGCGGAGGGCTGACTAGAAGGGAGGCAGAGGCGGGCTTGCAACAGACCTCACTGTCCTCCCGTCCCTACCCGCATTCTTCCCTCTTGTCCCTAGAAGTCACAGCGCCATCTGCTGGGCAGCAGCCAGACGTCCCGAGAAGGGCACTTTCTGTTAGGGCACTATCGTGAAGAAGGGGAGCTTAGACTGTTTGAAAAGCAGAGAGAAACAGCAGCCTGCCTCTCTGTGTGAGCCTTTGGTGTCTAGTCACCCCCTACCACTCTTCTTTCTTCCTTTAATTAAGAAAATCTCTGTTTTCAACTATTTAGAGGTTTTGTGTTAAGCAGTAAATTTCTGGGGTAAAAGATACTTTCCCTTCCATTTTTCCCTCTGTACAGCCCCTGGAGTACATACATACAAACACACCAAACACGTGCATGCACACACACACACATATTCAATGTATACATGTACCCACCCCCCTACACACATAGGCACACATACATGTATCTATACATGTGCACATCCATAAACACACAATACACATACCTTGCTGATTTGGGTAAAGTGCTTTAAAAACCATTATCTCCCTCCCTCCCTCCCTCCCTCCCTCCCTCTCTCTCTCTCTCTCTCTCTCTCTCTCAGGAGAGGGGGCGCCTGTGGAGGTAGAGGTATTGAATCATCTGGCATTACAGAAAGTTGAGAGCTACCTGATGTGGATGCTAGGAACCAAACCCAGATCCTCTGAAAGAGCAGCGAGAGCTCTTGGAGGCTGAGCCATCTCTCCAGCCCCTGGTCGAGTTCTTTAATCCTTCCTGGAGCCCATGGCTTTCCAGAACACAAAGCACGAGACAGGAGTAACCCAAATATTATTTCAGTTTTTTTTTCAGGCACTTAAGCAAAATAGCTTTCTTTTTTACATTTATGTAACTTTTGTTATAAATATAATCACACTCCAGTTCCACATCTGCCTAATGTCGGTTTCTGGATTTTCCTATGCAAATAACCACCCTGCCGTCCCCATCGTCTGCTTCCAGTGTGGCTGGCTTTGTCTTGTGGTTCGAATATTGCTTTCTCTTTTTAATTAAAGTCAAGATATTCTTGTCACCAGAGAGACTGCAGAGAGACTGATTTACATGTGTGCTTCTATATAAAGATGGAATTTCCCGTGGCCTGTAACATTCATTTTTGTTTCCTTTACAATTCTTTCAGTGTTTTAAGACATTTGGAAGATTTTTTTAAAAAACTGGCAACTTAAGTTTACAAATTAAAATTGCAATCAAATTTATTTTGTATCACAGTTCACCAATTCTAAAAGAGGAACATTTTTACCGGGTCTTGTTTCTCTTTATTATACATCATAAAAAAAATAATAAGTGATCTCGGAACCCAAAGCTGGGCTTGCTATCATATTACAGTCACAGACTGTCTCGTTTCGGGTGTGTGCAGAGACCAGAGTATTTACTTTCTGTAACTTAATTTCTCACTCAATAGAGTTTGAAAGCTCTGGATATTATAAAGGCAAACTCATTTTCTGCTGGAATAAAATGAGAAAATGAAAATTTTGAAATTCATTTCATTTGGTAAATTCAATAGGGACTCACCGTGAACCCCTGAGATAAAGCAGTCCGCCCTGTTCACTTTCTCCATCTTTTAGAGCCTTAAAATGAAAATAGAAGCCCCTCCCTCCCTCCCTTCCTATGTGATGTTTGTGTAGAAATTCTAGAATCTCCTTCCTAAAAGCGGAGAGCAGAAGGCTGACCGCAGTGGCCCTGGAAACCCAGGAGGCTGCGGAGAGACACCCCAAGCCGAAGTGGGGCTCAGGAGCTCAGGGACAGAGGGGTTGGGGACACTCACGGTTCTGAGTCCATTTTCCCGCCTGCTCCTGATTCCAAAAGGAAACGAAGCTGTTTGGTGCAGAACCAGAAATGAGTATCCAGGAAGCTGGCAAAGTTGCTAACCAAACAATTGATTGTAGAAACACAACAAAAATTTTCAAAAACCAAATTCAGGTTTTTTTCCATAATGGAAAAATGAGTGAGGAGTGGGGAGAGAAACAGCTTGGTTTAGCTTTTTCCAGTGGCCTGCGCTGGCCCCAGGTTAATCTAAGTTCGAGTTTGCAATATTAGCCTGCGTATCCTATCCGTGTTCTACGAAGGCTGGCTTGACCGGCTGCCATGGATGCAGGCTGATGGCAACCCCCAAAGTCTCTGACTGAGACAGCCGGAGCTTCTGCTGCAGATCTGTGGTCCATGCCTTAAACTCAGCAGCTGTGCCCCTAGTGAACTCCCTCGATGACAGGAAATGGGGACATAGTGAGGACATTCCAGCGGCATCTGCTTCGAAGCTGGGGTAGGAGGGATGAACATTTAATGACTGGTCCCACCATGAAAATAGATGGAGGGAGGGAGGGAGGGCACGCTGAGCATGTGGTCGGCATCCTGTGGCCCAGCGGCCAGGGAGATTTCACCCTGAATTCCCATGAGTTGGGGGAAAATGTAAAAAAAGAAAAGAAAAGAAAAGAAAAGAGAACAAGAAAAAAAAGAACAAGAAAAGAGCTTGCATCCTGCAGTAGGGCCAAGTTTCAAATTCTCCGTTGTTCATAGATTAATGGGACTGCCCATTAATCTCCACGGCTGGGGTGTCTTGGGAAAAAATGACCATTGTTTTGTGTTTGTGATATGGAGATGCACATGAGTGTTTGTGTCTGTGTGCGTGCATGTGTGTGACTGTGGTGTGTGTGTTTGTACGTTTGTGCATATACACACATAGGATACATAAGTGTGTGTATGGTAGGGGGATGTGTGCATGTATCTGTTGTATAGGTATGTATGTCTGTGTGTAGGTATACATACTCGTGTGTCTGCACATATGTTGTACGTGTACATGCATATGTCTCTGTATGTGTGTATATATACATACACACACACACACACACACATATATATATGCATGCATATGTGTGTGTTTTCTTCCTAGGATCAAAGGATAAAGAACATGTTCCCCCAATCAACTAAACACTGGCGCACAGAAATGCACAGCCTGTGTATAACAGTGTCCTGCAGGAACCCGTCTTGAATTTTTTTAAGTCCTCTCTTTGATCAAAAGCCGGCAGAAAATTCCATTTCTTCTTGTTCTGTTGCATTTAACATGGACTAACACAGAGTGAGTTTAAACAAACAGCTGGCCGGGGCATGAATGCGCCTTTCAGTCTGGGTAGCTTGAGGTGGGCTGGATCCGTGGGAGGGGTGGCAGTCAGGGGATTAGCGGAGGGGAGAAAAGTTTAGGAGGCAGCGGCTAAGGCCGTCCTAAGCTCATGAGAAAGGCCTAAAGCTGAGCTGCCTCCACACCCTGAGCCCGTGCGGAGCAGCCGCACTGTTGAAATTCTTCTGCCTGGAAGATAAATAGCCTACTTTACTCTAAAGTGTCAAGTAGAGAAAACAAAACAAAACAAAAATCCCTTCGAAGTGGATTTTCGCAGGATAAGCTGCGTGCACTCAGTGCTCAGCAAGAGGGTGCACAGAGGAGCCAGAGGAACCAAGAGGAGGAGAGGAACCAGAGGGGCTCCTGATTCCAGCACCCGAGGGTGGAAGGCAGAGAACCCAGAGAGGTCAGGGCCAGGCTTGGGTGCTTTCGAGGAGGCTGGTGGCTCCTGCCAACCCCCATCCAAGACACCACTGTCGAGCTTCCCAGGTCCAGACTCCAAGCCACTCCAAAGTACCACAGCCCTCTGAGGCCCTCCGGGGTGTCGAAGCTGGCCTACTCTGGGGCACACAGTTCTGTGGAGGCCACTGTGGAGAATGAGGGTGGGATTTGGGATGTTCCTGGGTCCTCAGAAAGGAATTGGCTGGCCCAAAGGGGACAGATGACCCGGGTTGCTGAGACTTCCGATGCCACCATCTGTGCTGCCGGCCACCATTCACGCTGGCATTGGCCTTTGAAGAAGGCCACTGCCAATCTTCCTTGACTGCTGAAGTCTAAGATCTTCCTCAGCTGTCACACCCTGCAGATGTCATCAGAAGTCCCCCAGATCGCAGCCCAGGCAAGAACCAAACGATCTGGTGGGTGGTAGCTAAAATTCACACAGGAGTACTGTGCAGCTTCACGGTTTTATCTTTCCCCTGACTGTGTGTGTGTGTGCAACCTTCAGTGCTCAGGATGGGCAGTGGAGAGAGAGAGAGAGAGAGAGAGAGAGAGAGAGAGAGAGAGAGAGAGAGAGAAGAAAATGCCACTCTGAGTGGCTAGTGCCTGGAGTAATTTATTAGCAACTTTGTGTGCCCCCAGGGAGGGCAGTTAATAAAGGAGGGGAATGTGGCGATTTGAGCCAGAGGAGGGGAAACTGAGTGATTACAAACGGACAAGATTGGATCACTGAGTGGAGACTGACAACCACCCAGCTGGTAAATGTCCCTCTGGCCCTTGGTGGCTTGTGTTCTAGACCAAGTCCGGTCACTATGCCTGGAAGGCCAGGGACATACACTGCTTCTCCTTTGATGGCCTTTCTCTGAAGCACCAACAAAATAAAAATAAAAATAAACCACAAATGTCATGAACATATGGACCAAAGAATTTGGAGATCTAATGTTCATGGGTGTGTGCACACAAACGTTTTCTTCTAAATTTATTTATTTTAAACAGCAGCTTGGCTCTTCTGGCCAAAAATGTCCTTTCAAACTATCACCCCACAGACTCCCACAGAGCTGCCCTCATGAACGTAAACACAAGCATTTCCCACCAACCCTTGTTGGAATGTTCCTAAACACTAGCATCCACACTTCTGACCACAGACGTGGCTTCGTGGCACAGTGTGTGGGTGTGGGACAGTGAGCAGAGGAGCCTCGTGGCGTGGAGTCTCGTATAAATCCTGAGTGACAGTGGGGCCAGGAGCAGAGCCGGGCTGCGCAGCAGCAAACCCAAGGTGCAAGCCAGAAGCCTCGCCTTTATGAGGCCCGGCGAGCAGGGGACTGAGGCTGGGACCTCAGGAGCTTCATTGGGCACTTGATGAATTGGATGAGGGGTCGATTGCCCTCCTGGGGCACCAAGCACTAAAAAACCAAGTTTTATTAGCCTAATAAAGGAGGGAACAGTCAGGAGCATTTCAGCTGGGAGAATAAATGTTGAGAACTGAAGAGAGGCAACTGAGAATATTAAGAAGAATGAGTCGCGGGAGCCGTGTGCATTTTGGGCTGAGCCCAGCCCACTGGGAAGCCAGGCACGGAAACCAGGAAGGCAAGACGGGCAAAGACCTACGTGTGCAGCGCTAGGGAGCCCGGGAGAATGAGTCTGCCCCATGCCTGACACAGAAAGGGCCACACAGGAATCTTTTCAAAGCAAAGCAGGAGAGAATCAAAGCAAACACATCACAGACAGGAGAACATAAGGCGGTTTTACACACCCGAGCCTACGCCTTGGATCCAACAGGACAGCGGGAGTCTACCTTAGGACGGAGGCCGCACACACTGCCACACTGGTGTATGTGGCCTCCATGCCTCTGTCCTTTCGTGCCTGGGTGCACAAGTGGATATGTGGGACCAGGCTGTGAAGGACAAGCTCGTGGGTCCCGGGCTCGGGCTTTATCCTGGAGACTCTGCTGGTTCCACTCATCTACTTGCACACCCAGACATCAAGGAGGTATCTGCCATCTCTGTCACTCAGGACAATGGCTGCTGGAAGAGACCTGGCAACCCCCAGGGAAGGGAACAGACCCGGTGTCGGCAATCAAGCAGCCTTCTTTCTGTCAGACTGTACCTAAGTGTCACAGACCCCAGAGCTGCAGGCAGCCTCAGTGACCTCAGGGGACAGCACTGTCTCTGGGGGAGTGTCCCCACCTCACCCCTCCCCAGGACACCCCTTCTCACACAGGTTTACACACACATGTGTACACGCTCCCTGCAGGTCCCTGACCTCGGATGCAGTGACGCCCCAATTCTGCCAAGTTCTCACATGAGGCCAGATCTCTTGTACACTGTGTGCTTTCTGGGTTATTTAGTCCTGGAAGTTGGGGGAGCCTTGTCATTTCAAAAAAGCAAAAATTAAAATTTCCCAGGGGATGCTGAGGACACCAAAAGGGCGCCACTTGGGACAGTGAAGGCTCAGACTCAGCAATGGGGGCAGGGCTGGCTCTTAGTTTGGTGCCTATAATCCCAGTACTCAGGAGACAGAGGCAGGAGGATTGCTGTGTGTTCGAGACCAGTTTGGTCTGCATAATGAATTCCAGGCCGGTCAGGGTCACACAGCAAACTCTAAAGAAACAAACAAACAAATACCAGCAAGAGGGCTCAGTGTGTAAAGTCACTTACAGCCCAAGCCTGACATGGGACCCACATGAAAGTTGACCTCTGACCTGCATGAGTACTATAGCACTTACGAACCCACACATACAAAATAAAACTTCCAAAGATTTATTTTTAAATGCAACTTCATGTTAAAAATAAATAAATGGTTTATCACATATAACAACTGTCCCACACAGGGGCTATTCATGACAGAGAAACACGAGATGGTTGGTTGCCATTCTCTCTTTCTCTTTCGTGTGTGTGTGTGTGTGTGTGACTGCCATCTTGAATTGATCTCACTGCTGGGTGGATGTAGGATGCTGCTCGTGCTTCAAGGCTAACAGTATCATCTCAGGCAGATTAAAGACTTCTAGACATCACCTTGAATGATGGTGACTCACTTGGGGACCCTCTTACCCCTGAGCCCTCCCTGCTGGACTTTGCCAGAAGATGGACCCTATGTCAGATTAGAGAGAAAGACAAAGACAGAAATAGACACATAAAGAGAAGTGGGAACAGACCCAGAAAACAGGGGCGGGGCCTGCTGTGAATACCAACTATTACCCCAGTGTCCTCTCAGCCATCCGCAGATCCTCCCCTCTGCCTGGACATTGCAAACACACCGAGCCATGTGCCTGTGTCTCCGCCCACCCCTGGGCTAGAGCCCGTGCTGTTTCCATTTTACAGCAAAGGGAACCCCCATTCTAACCCCACACGGGGTCTGTACTAGTGTTTCAGATATCATTTCGGATATGATACACAGTGAGGACGCACAGACAACTTCCAATGCCACTTTAGCCCGACACAGCACAAACCACGTGCAGTGAGATCTGTGTGCGGGACCCCTGGGACCAGGCCAGCAGCAATACAAGAAGTGGCACCTTCCTGACTGTAACATGAGGGCCGCCGACTAGCTCAGTCGGTAGAGCATGAGACTCTTAATCTCAGGGTCCTGGGTTTGTGCCCCACGTTAGGCGCCATTCTGTAACATGAGGGGGCCTGTTTGTTGGGAGTTTTTCTGTCCTGCCCAGCCCCCCAGCTGCTTAGCCCCAAAGAAAATGACACAAAGGACTCCGTAAGTTATAATGCTGATTGGCCCGTTAGGTCAGGCTTCTTACTGGCTAACTTTCATGTCTTGATTAACCCATTTTTCTGATCTATGTTAGCCATGTGACTCAGTACCTTTTTCAGTGGGGCAGCTCACATCCTGCTGCTTCAGTGATCTGGGCAGGAGTGGGAAAGAAACCCCCAAATAAGCAGGCTCCCCTCATGTTACAGAATGGCCCCCATGTGGATAACTGAATCCACAGAAAGCCTGGGAAAGCTTGGGAAAGACTAGAGTAAAGCATTTTGGTTTTCAGCCATAGCAGGAAAAAAGCTGCGCTGTTTTAAAGCCGGCAGGCTTTCTGGGCCATCCAGCCAGGGAAAACTCTGACTCTTTCAAGCAGGCGGTCCTGACTATGGAAACACTGTTGCAGCTTGCTTCCTGGCAAGGACCTTGAAACGCCATAGGAGCTTTTGAGTGTTGTCTTCTCCATATTCCTTAGCAAATTAAAGACCCATGTGGTCAGAAAAAGAGAGATATACAGTAAAGAGAGATTCAAAGAGGAAGAAAACCTCTAAATGCTTTACAGTGTGTTAAAAATATATGCAGGCTTGAAAAGAAAAAGGTTTAAAGTCTTAAAATAAAAAAGAAAGAAAGAGAGTAGTTGGGTGTGGTGGAACACACCTTTAATCCCAGCACTGGGGAGGCAGAGACAGACGGATCTCTGGGAGTTCAAGGATAGCCTGGTCTCCAGAGGGAGTTCCAGGACAAAGATATGCAGAGAACCTGTCTCAAAAAGCCAAAAGTTAAAAGTAAAAATAAAAGAAATAGAGGTTAAAATAAAGCCACACAAAGATGGAAAATACACAGAGAATCTTGATACTGTTTGCTATTATGCTCTCTTTAAATTGTTTAAATGCTGAGGAAGGAGAAATAGCTGCTAAAAGATACTTTCTTATAAATGCTGCAAAATTAATTCAAGATAGGTATTTTGAAAATACCTTGGCTTCAGAATTGAAGTCAAAAGGTATGTTACTTTGGAGAAGAGATTTTGCTTTTGTTTCCACAGAAAATGAGAGGCTCTGGATTTATTCAGAGTTAAGAAAAATCAACTTTGACCAAGGGAGACCACCTGAGCAATCTCTGGTAGGAACAGATGGCCCAGATGTCTGAGTTCTTCATCCAGAACAGGTTCAAGACTGCTACCTGAGATGATCAAGACTCACAGGACTTGATCATAACTCTAAATTTTCTTTAGGTCCCCATAAGATTATCAGCACCCCCAACCAGCTGGAAGTAGCCTGGAATACTACACCCACATTCCCAAAAAATGGACTATGGATATTTTCCTTTGTTTTTCTTTTTTAAAAAAGAGGGGGAAGTGGTGTGGGAGAATTGTCTGTATTCTGTCAATCATGTTTTAAATAAATGCTGATTGGCTAGGCAGGAGGTATAGGTGGGAAAAACAGACAGGAAGCGGAAATGATGCAAGAAGAGCAGGAGAATTCTGGGGAGGAGGAAGTTGATTCCTCGCACTCCTGCCCAGATCACCGAAGCAGCAGGATGTGAGCTGCCCCACTGAAAAAGGTACTGAGCCACATGGCTAAAATAGATCAGAAAAATGGGTTAATCAAGATGAGAGCGTTAGCTAATAAGAAGCCTGACCTAAAGGGCCAATCAGCTTTATAACTTACGGAGTTCTGTGGTTGATTTTCTCTGGCACTAAACAGCTGTGGGGTACTGGGAGGCACAGAAAACACAAACAAGCTGGCCCTCATGTTACACCTGACTGGCTCCCTTATGTAGATGGCCAGCACAAACACAGACAGACATAAGCAACTTTGCCCTGGCGTTTGGAGTCCCGGACCCCTCAGCGCACACAGAGCCCCTTCCCTGCTCTGAGCGAGAACTTCAGCCCTTCTCAGCAGCTCTGAGCTGGCTCAGCCCTGGAGTTAAAATCACATGGGGTTGAATGGGGTTGTGAGGCTAGAGGCGGCTGGTTGTTTAGTGCTGAGCAATCCAAATCCTACAAACCTGTGTTGGTAACAGTCAATCAAGCCCAGGTCATGGAGGTTTGGGGCAAGCACAGGGAGCATGAGGCCTGCTAAGGAGGTCAAGCCGAAGGTGATCTTCCCGTGATGATCCTTCCTCACAGGTAATTTCTGAATGGAGGCCATGTCTCTATGGTACTCTGGGTAAGAAGCCTGGGCCACACGGGAAAGACCTCATCCGTCGCTCATCTGTTGGCACAGTGACCGGAATGAACGACTGGATTAACGGCCCCAGCTAGTTCACACGTGAACAGCAACAGACAGGATAGCTGGCTGTCCCCAGCCCAGGACCTCAGCTCTAAAATGCTCCACACTCTCTCAGAGCCCCACCTCCTGGATCAAGATGCCCAGACTAATAAGGTGGGGGAGGGGGCTGCCACCAGCAGACGAGCTGAGGTTTGCACCCACAGCCAGGCCCCTGCGCTGACCCGTTTGGTGTAAACCAGGGAACCGTGAGGATCCACCCACAGGTAAGCCGAGGAAAATGAGGGCATTCACATCTCACTACCACTGATTGAGGAAGCAAGAAACAGCTGGGTGGGAGGGGGTGCCAGGATCAAAGGTTTCCCATGAGAGACACGCATCCTTGTGCCCGAGAACCCTCTGCTGCCCTAGACATGGTTTGGACACCTCTGTGGGGAAACCAGAAGCTTCCCAAGACAAGACACTGTAGCACAGAGCTAAACCCGAGGACCACAAACGCACCCGGTCTGAGCTTCTCGGTTTCTTTTGGAGTGAATCTCTTGATTCAGGAAGACTTTGCTTTTTGAGACCACAAAATGCGGGTCTTAAAGCCTCATTTGTGAGGTTCTTTGTGTGGTAAGGAGTTAAAAACCTTGGCTGCTTCTGGGCAGAGTAGAGAAGCTGGGTGCAGTCAGCTAGGCTGCTCCCCATCAGCACTTCCTACCCAAGGTCCAGGGCATTCCGTTCTGCCTGCCCACCATAGGTGATTTCCACCACAGAGCCGGGTGGGGGCAAGAAGAAGAAAGTTCTAGAGAGAATCTTCAGTTGCGTGTGAACATAATTGCTTTGAAACACCCACCACAGGGCAAGATAAGTTCCTTCTCCTTAGGAATGCCAGGAAACAGACAGACAGATAGATAAAAACTAGCAAGACCCCTGTGGCTGAGTTAAAGGCCACTGCCTCATGTCCCCAAAAGGAGAGCATCTCCACAGCCTCTGAACAGACTCGGTGGGTGAGAAGGGTTGATGGGAACAGGCGACCAGAACCAAAAAGCCTGCCATTGGAAAGCGAGGCTCCCAGATGACCCAGTGAAGCAGCCTCTGCTTCTGCTGGGCAGTTTCTAACTCTGGGAGCTGTGCCAGCTGCACAAGCCGCCTGTCCTGTGTCACCTGTTAAAGAGCCATTGGCTAATAGCCTTAGCTAGGGTCACCTTCCTAGATTCCCGGGAATTTCCATTGCACTGGGTTTCCAGCTCATCTCTGAGATGCCCCCCAATTCCAGTTGTCTCTGCCAGAGCTCACCAAGCAGGGGCTGTCTCTGACTCTTCTGCTGGCTTTGGAGACCCTTATCCTCACACTGGGTTGCCTCGTGCAGCCTGCAGCTGGTGTGCCACGTTTGGTTGATATCCACGGTAGACCTGCCCTTCTCTGAACAGAAATACAGGAGGAGTAGGTGGGGAGAGAGAGTGGGAGGAGGAAGGAGGGGAAACAGAGGTTAGCTAGCAAAATAAATAAATAAATAGATAAAATACATATTTTTTAAAAAAGGAAAATTTTAAAAAAAGCCATTGGCTTCACAGACCAAAGAAACTGAGGGGAAAAAAAACTGGCACAGAACAGCTCTGATGGAAAGAGGCTAAGAGAGGTAGAGATCAAAGCAGAGGTCCTGGGGCCAGCAGAGGCTGGGAACTCAGCATGGACTGAACCACATCCATGCAGAAGAACTGTTGGTGCCTGGACTATAGCTGGGCCCTTCCCAAGGCTGCAGCTGCCATCCCCGGCCCCTCATCCCCCTCCCCTCATCCCTAGCTCCTCATCCCTCATCCCTTACCCCTTACCTTTCATCCCTCGCCCCTCATCCCTCATCCCTCACCCCTGGCCCCTCATCCCTCACCCCTGGCCCCTCATCCCTCATCCCTCACCCCTTATCCCTTGCCACTCATCCCTCATCCTTCACCCCTTACTCCTCATCCCTCACCCCTCATCCCTTAGCCCTCATCCCCAATCCCTCACCCAGTCCCTGCTTCAGCAAAGCTCAACACAGAGGCCGAAGGGCACATTAAAGACAGGTATTCCTTATGTACTTGTCAAGTACAAAGCAAAACGGAGGAGGAGCAACAAGGACAGGCAGATCTCGCTGTGAGATGCCCACACACAACTTAAAAACCCCTCTAGGAGCCAACAGGATGGCATGGTGTGTAAAAGTGCTTGCTGTCAAACCTGATGGTCTAAATTCCATCCCTGGAACCCAAAATGGTGAAGGAGATAACAGATGTCACCAAGTTACCCTCTGACCTCCATAAACATGCTGTGGCACACATACACTAAATTAACAACATAAATTAACTAGATATTGGCTAGTAACACTAAGGTGCATTAGAAAGAAAATGCCATCAGGAAAGCAGGTAGACAGAATAAAAATACAAAAGACCAAACTGAGAAAAAGACCCGCTCACCTACCACCCGGCACGGCATCCTGAATACATAAACAATGTGTTCCTGTCCGAAGAAGATTTCACCATCGCCGGGAGTAGTTGGTTAACTTTCAAAACCCATCCCAGCCAGTGATCAAAGTGGGTCCCATACACAACTGCCTCTTCGCCCTTCAGCCTGGAGCAGGCAGAGTTTGGTGTTACTATGTCCTGCAGAAAGGACGCCTTCAGCTCCCACAGCAGCCCCACCAAGTGTCCCACCCACCTCGCAAGTGTCTGCATGCTCTGCTTCCTCAAAGAGAGAACCGCAAACCACTGTCTCCCATGAGAAGTTTTTACAAAGGCAACTTACAGGGAGGATGAGCGCAAGGGCACTGGGGTAGATTTACGGTCGGTTTACGACAGGACTCAAGCGGCTCCCCCGAGAATCAGCCAAGGCTCACACCAGAAACCCACAGAGTGAAGACCCCACTCCCACCCCACGCACCAACCTTACACGGTGCACGGTGCACAGAAACAAAGACCAGAACAAGGATCAGCTGTGACCAAAACCGAGTTGGGAGCTGCCCTTCTGGTCGAGTTCGGTTTTTACCCCGCAGCTTTTCCCATTTTTCCACACTGCCTGAGTTATTTTTATCTTTGTGGTATACGTGTATATATTTTGTGTCAGAAATTCTTCTAGGGAGATGACAATAACATGTATTGAATTATACCAGAAACGTATTACAAATAACAATTGTGAAAATTATTAATAACGTTAACCAATACTAGTCAAAATTACACTAATAAACACTCCCCAACAGCAGCTTTTTTGAGAATTAACACATAAAAAGTTTATTTTGCCCACTATATATGATAATATGTACTTAAATTAGATTGTAAATGCATTATAGATTGTCTTTATAAATATTCTAACTAACCAAATATTTACCATCAATTTCATCATTAATATTGTTATATTTATTTGATAGTATTGACCATATTAACCAAGTCTAAGCACAATTGTATTAGTAAATATTCTGTAATGGAAAGACTTCTGCAAATTAATTTTTAGAAGTTATAATATTCATTTGAATGCATTAACTTGATTTATTAATTATATTACAAATACATATGCTTATATGTATTAATCGTAATCTCAATGAAAGAAAGCAAAGTACAAAAAAATATCTGTCCGTTATTTATAATAAGATATATAAAGTGGGTTATTCCTGAGCAGCCTTAAAAAGAGAGCTGGGATTGACTGAGCAAGGGAAGGGCTGTGCTCAGCAAGGCAGATCACCTGTGCCCATGAAGCCGGCTGTGCCGGCAGAGGACACTCCAGCAGGAAAATGCTGACCTCACAGAGCTGTGCAAAAGGCCATGTGCTAACCCAGAGCTTCAACCAAGGCAGACAAGGAGCCCGCTGGGCTTCTAAGAGGACACCGTGCTTGACAAACCTCTGGAAGTCTTCTTTAGTCCCTGACGTTTAATGGTTTAATGACTTTGAGGATAAATAGAGGAAATTTAGCGAAGATAAGGAAATATAAACCAGAAGGTGGATGCAGGAGACACTTCCAGCCTCCAGGGCTCTCCAGCTCCCAGGACGGCCCCATGCCTATCTTCCTCCATAGCTCCAGAGACAAGAGTGATGAGTTTGTACAGATGTACTCTGGGAGGCTGCCAGCACCTGCGACTGGTTTGGCCTCAGCCGGTCGCTCAGGACCAGGACAGGGGCTTGGCTGGAGCACCTTTGCCCAGAGAACCGTGGATGTGTTTTGTCTCTTTACGGTCCCATGACTCTGAAGAATGATACAGTGTTCCAGGTAAACACATGGAGTTAGACCCAAGCTGGTGCCAAACAGACAGAGC
Source organism: Myodes glareolus (assembly GCF_982192425.1). Lineage (NCBI taxonomy): Eukaryota > Metazoa > Chordata > Mammalia > Rodentia > Cricetidae > Myodes > Myodes glareolus. Next base: position 50,549,330 of record NC_142047.1, read on the forward strand.
AGGGCTGTCTTTGCGACTGCCCTTCTTCAGTTGCTCACTCTGTAATAAAAGACAGCAACCAACACCAGTGGGCATGCAAGACGGTAGGCCTCACACGGGTCAAGTCCCTTTCAGTCACGTGTTAAGGTCCCTGTTAGAGGTCCGGCACAAAACAAACCATGACAAACAAAAGCACCCCACACAGAGAATCAGTAAATAAATAACAGCATGGGCGAAATTTTGTTTTTAGATAAGGTCTCACTCTATTTGTATCCCAGCCTGGCCTGGAACTCTCAGAAATCCTCCTGTCTCAGCCTCCCGAGCACTAGGATCACAGGAGTGATCTGCTGTACCCGACATGGAGTTTACAAATGGACACTCTGGCTCAGAAAGAGACCCCTCCACCGAAGCAGGTGCCAATCCTGATTGCTGAAAACCAGAAACTTCTTGCTCTGAAATGAACAAGCCAAGATATCAGCCCTTCACTACACTGTGCAAAAGGGGTCCAGGAGAGACATTCTGCCCCCTGGAGGCTGTGAGTGGACAGGCACACAATTCCAGGGCCTCATGTTGGAGAATAACAGGGCCCACAGATGGAGGATTTAATGTTCTCTTTATCCAACCAGCCCTTTCTCCCCAGTACTGCCAGTCAGATTAATGTGATGGACAGTTAGGGACCATTCCATGCTGAGCCCTGGGACTGTCTCTCCGTAGGAGTGTGTCCTTGCCCCTCCCTAGAATCTGCTGGTTTCTTTTGTTGCTGCCTCAGCTCCTCTTGCGTGCTGTCCCTTAGGTTGAGCTATGCCTGTCTGGCTTCTAGGTCCCCCACACTCCCAGGGGTGTGCCAACACAGCTTAATTATTTTCAACCTAACTTAATTGTTTTCAAAGTCATTCCACAGCAAACTGCTTTGGGCCTTTAGCAAAAGCCCAGGATGTGCTATGCCAGCACAAGGGTTAATGTGTCCTACAGACAGTAGTGACCACCCGTGGGTATGCCATAATCCATCTTGCTCCCCAGTGATGGGGACCCGAACACTTCCTGGGTTACTCAAACCATAGTAGACACCTTTCTTCCTCGACAGCATCCTGCCAGCACTTGCCGCTAATGCATTACCATCCTCTAAGGAGAACGTTAGGATCAAAACAGTGTTGGGGCGGGGGGGGGGATTCTTCACCACGAACCTGTCATAAGGTATGGGACCATGAGTAAGTCGCATATCAGCTGGTGTGGGTATAACTAATCTTTATGTGTTGACCAATAGAAAAGACCAGACCTCACCCTCAGCCCTGGTCTCCCCCAAGCAGCATACTTAGGATCCTGGGGGCTGACTGGGCTCCTGGCTCCCATATTACGCCACCAGCAAAAGCTTATTTGTGTATGCTCCCCTCATCTTAAGGCAGCCCCACGGATCTCCCTGAGCCTTTTATTGGCCTCCAAATGAAGGACCTAGTCACAGGTCACAGCTAGACCTCAGGGCACTGGCCACAGAAAGAAAGCAGCCTGCTGGTCAGGACAGTGTAGCAATTACAGCAGATGATACTCTACAGTGAGGGCACATGCAGGCCTGGTATCCATGCTCCGGGGGCTGTCTGCTCTGCCAGCTTGACTACGGCCAGTCTGTAATCACTGTACCTGTGAACAGCTGCCAGCACTGTCAACCGTGTCCCATCTTACGGACGAGACCACTGAGCCACAGCGGTGAACCACAGGCCCTGGGCCACAAGCAGACAAGCCGAGAAGTTGACCCATCAGGTTCCAACCCCAGGCGGCATGACACAGTATGGCTCAGAGCCCGCAGAGCCCCACAAGTCCTAGATTGCTGTGGGCTAGTGACACCCCGGGCAGCCGTGATGGACTAAAACACAGCCCCTGTGATGCTCACCCGCACTGCAGAAGACAAAAATGTAAGGAGGGAAACACATAAACACATACATGCATGCATGTACATCAATGTACTCCATGTGTGTGGATACGCTGCTGTGTGTGTATGTGCACGTACAGTCACGTGCTGATTCATGGCAGAGTATGCCTTAAGCAATGTATCCTTGGAGTCAGGTGGCAGTCCATGCTTGGAAGGCTGAGGTAGAAGGATCTAGACTCCAAGACCAGGCTGGGTTACACACCAAGTTCAAAGCCAACTTCAACTACATAGCTGACTATCTCAAAATCAGACAGAAATGAACCCTGGGAAGCCTGCCTCTGCCAGAGCTCATGACTCCTGCAAGTTTGGATGGGGTGGGTCACTGCCATTACTCAGTCTGCTTGTAGATGCAACTGTTTTACGGTCAGCTGGTATTTCATGGATAAGAATATGCCAGAATGCTAACAAACAGCTTGCTGCCTGTGATTAACATGTCACCGGCACCATAGCTGCATGTTGTCGTTACCAAGTATCAATCCTGTGCTGTATGTGACTTCATAAGTGTCCTAGGCTACTGGGTGACTAACAGGAAGTATAGCAAGTGGAGTCAAGCCAGTATCACCACAAACTGAAGCAGTTTGTCCCCAGAGCTAATTTAATATTATATGACCACCATCACATGAGATCAGCCATTGCCTGAATGCTCCATGGAGCATGAATGTACACACACATGCACATACCTATATGCACACATAAAAATGCATGTATGTACACACACACACACACTCAGGAATAGATGTGAAAGCCAGGTATCCATTTGCAGAAGAAAACTAATAAACCGTGTAATTATCATCAATTCCCTTCCTACATAAAATGTTCTGTGGGACTGAGAGATGGCTCAGCAGTTAAGAGTGTCTACTGCTCTTGCCAACCTCCTGACAGTCCATCTCCAGGAGATCCAGCCCCCCTCTGCTGGCCTAGTCAGGTACTGTACTCATGTGCACATATACATCCATACGTACACACATCATTCTAAAAATAAAATTCCTAAAATGTTCTGCCATCAGGTAGATTGGAGAGCATAGCCCCTTCCAGCTGATCCCTGATGCTTCACGAGAGCCCCAGGCACTGCAGCAAGAGCTCCCATGCAGCCAGTGGGCATCGTTTCTCAAGAACATCTATGGGCACTCACATTTTCATCTCTTCCTTCTTCAGCATGATGATGGGCATCTTCCACACGCTGTGTGCTAGACAGATGGCCTCCCACCTCACCAAGGCTGCTGTTCAGATGCCAAGAAAATCAAGGCGTGGAAGCAGAGTCCAGTGACACCATGGACCAGTCCAGGAACAAGAGAACATCCAGATGCCTACGGTTGCTACAGCTGAGCTCATGAGGGACTGAGGAATCAGCAAGGAGGGCACAGTACATGAAATGATGGTGGCAGGAGAGACAAAGGTCCTGCTGCCAGCATGTAGTTAAGCCCAAAATATGTATGTATGTGTGTGTGTGTGTGTGTGTGTGTGTGTATACCAGTTTCTGGTGACAAACCATGCAACTGAATGACAAATGCAATTAAAGAGCCAGCAGGAGGGGGCAACATCAAAGATGAGTGCAGATGCTTCTGGGAGACCCCACTTCTCATGCGACAGGCGCTGTCAGGTAACGCCTGGGTATCTGGAGTCAAGTTTGACTTCTCTTCGTGGGAGAAATAGTTGCATTTATACATCTTTCACGAAAGCCAGTGGTTCCCCGGGGGTTGGCAGTCCGCATCTTGATTTGATCGCGGTTTGGTTTTGAGTGCCTGCCGTGACACAGACTCACAGAGCAGGCAGTAATCTTGCTCTCCTCCCCAGTTCACCCCTCGAGGGGCCCTGGCGCTTGTTGTCATGTATATTTTACTTTTACACGCGGTGTAAACACACTGCACATTGTAAACATCTTTGCTTTAGGCTGTCACGTATTTTTAGAGAAGTTAAACAGAAGAAAAACAAACCGTATTTGTCTTCATTTTTACCACGTTCAGCACTTTCCTTTCCATTTCTCCCTCTGCAGCCAAGACCCCGCCTCCCCGTTCACTTCCTCTAATAAGCTCAATTTGTCGGGCAGGGCAAGCCCGGCTGGCCGTAAGTTCCCTCGCTTTCACTTGCCTGGGAAAAATGCATTTGTCTTGCTTTTTTTGAAAGGTGGTTTTCACTGGGGACAGGATTCTTGGTTGAAAGGGATTTATCCTCTCTGTCAGCACCGCGAGGAGACCACTTCAGTGTGTCAGGGCTCACATAGTTTCTGGGGAGAAGTCCTCTGTAGCTTTGGCCTTGGAGCCTCTTCGGGTACCGAGTCCTTACCTGGCTGCCTTGAAGAGTTTTATCTTTACTTTCTGCTTTCAAATTTAACGATTTTGTGTGCAGAACACAAACTGTTTATTCTCCTTGGTGTTAGCTTATCTAATATCTTTTTTGTCTTAGATTATTTAATTTGATATATTGGGTGTGTGTGTGTGTGTGTGTGTGTGTGTGTGTGTGTGTGCGTTCACATGTGTGCATGTGCATACGGAGGGTGTTTTCTACAATTATTCTGTACCTTATATCTTGAGACAGGGTCTTTCATTGAAACCTATTCTTGACAACTCCAGGTAGCCTGGATTTCCAGCTTGCTCTGGGGAATCCTGTCTCTACTTCCCATACCCTGGGACTACAGTGGGCTGCCATGCCCACCCCACTTTTTTGTGGGGTCCAGGGATCTGAACTCTGGTTCTCACATTTGCATACAAGCACTTTACCCTCCAGTCAGCCTCCTAGCTACTCGGGCATTATTTTTTTTCTATGTCTTGGTCGTTATTTCATTCACTGCTTTTCTGCCACATTTATCTCTCTCTCTCTCTCTCTCTCAATCTATCATCTATTTCTATCATTTATCAATATCTATCATCTATCTCTATCTATCACCTATCTATCATCAACTTATCTATCTTCTATCTATATCTATCACCTATCTATCATCAATTTATCTATCATCTATCTCTATCTATCTATCACCTATCTATCATCAATTTATCTATCATCTATCTATATCTATCTATCATCAATCTATATCTGTCTTCTATCATCTATCTATCTATCCTCTATCATTTATCATCTATTGATCTTTCATTTCTCTCTTTCTCTGCCCCCTCCCACTCTTCTGGGATCCCAGAGTCTGGAAGGTGAAACTTTAATATCATCCCTCGGCTCCCAGATGCTCTGTTCCGTTCGCTCTTGCCCCGGCTGTTCCCTCCTTAGGGATTTCAGCAAATCTGGTCTCAACGCACTGATTCTGAAGGCAATCCACATCCCCACTAGGACCTGAACTTCCTTCAAGCATTTCCATCTGCCCTGTGGCTAGTGAGCGCCTCTCACCATTTCTAACCAAGCTTTACCATAGGACTCCTTTAGAATTCCTCTTCTGATAATGCCAGTGTCTGGTGAGCCTGGCTCTGGGACTTTGCTTGTCTCCCCACAGTAAGTGATCGTCAACTGAAAGCCATAGACACGTGAGGTGGCTCAGGAGGTAAAAGCAGGGGCCCTCTAACAACCTGGGTCCACAATGGCTCTGTGCTATACAGAATGTTCTTTGCTTGCCTTCTTCTCCAAGCCATAATGACTTTACAAGGCTGGTAACCTTTCCCCTGGGATTTTGTTCCTTATGAGAACAACCTAGCTGGTCTTGTGTTTTCCCACCACGGATGCTTCCCTTCCCCGGAACCCCCCTGCAAAGGTCCTCACCTGTCCTGCTCTTTCGCTAGTGTTTCTCACGAACACCCAGCATGCTTAGGGAGAAGTGGGTATGAGTGCGAACACCTTGAGTCCAGTCTCTAAGGAGTTCATAGCAGCTGATTATCATAGCAATGCCTGCCCAATGCTCACCTGTCCGTTAAATGGTAGCAAACGTGCCCCTGCACACCTCTGCACCCCTTCCTTCTTCCAGGGCAGTGCAGGTGACCCAGGGCTTTAAGGCATCCGTTGTTGGAGGTGCCCTCTTTTTGTGAAGTGGAGAAGGGCAGTCAGTTCAGATTCTGGAAGGTCAACTGACTTCTTATCTCTTTCCTGTCGCCCACATCCTGAGTGGAACAAAGGTGCCCCCCGTGTCGAACTTGACGAGAAAACTGCCATTAGGAGGGAGTGGGAAAGAAGAGACTTCAAGGGCTGGAGAGATGGCTCAGCCGTTAAGAGCATTGCCTGCTCTTCCAAAGGTCCTGAGTTCAATTCCCGGCAACCACATGGTGGCTCACAACCATCTGTAAAGAGGTCTGGTGCCCTCTTCTGGCCTGCAGGCATGCACGTAGACAGAACATTGTATACATAATAAATAAATAAATTTTAAAAAAAGAAGAAGAGACTTCAAGGGTCCTGAGAAGGCATGAGAAGGTTTTCCCACCTAATCAAGTGAGAAGACAGCCATGGGGAGGCTACTGTAGGAGCTCTGACCCAGGGGAGGTCCCTGTCTCAGTTAGCCCCTTCGTGGGCTGTTCGGCATAAAAAAGCTGTGAATTTTTCAGTGGCTCCTCAGGGCCCTTTGGGGGTCTAGTCCTCTGTTCCCACCCCAACTCTTCTCTCCGATGAGGTGGGGGCTACAGTAGGGGAGGAGAACCTCACGGTGACTCTGAGCATCTTCCTAGAACTCTGTCCTGTCACTTCTGCCTTCTTCCGTCATCCAAAGCAGAGCAGGAGACCACGCCCAGAGTTGTTGGATGGGTACGTAGGTGCCAGCAGAGGGGCAAGGAGGTAGACTATGGATGCACGTGGCACAGGCTGAAGGACATCTAATCTGATGGCGTCAGTTTCTATTGTGAAGTAGGGAACAAATCAGCTCCTGCTTCAAAGGGAGGAAAACAATCAGGTATTTATGCATGGGTGCATGTGCACAAGTGTTTGCCAAGTGTGTGCACTTGTGTGGGCATGTGGAGGTCAGATTCGAGCTCCGGTGTCATTTCACCTATTTCTTCAGACAGGATGCCACCTATTTGGCTGGAGTTGCTAACCAAGGTTCCCCACCTCCTGCCTCAGCACTGGGACTCTAAGATGTGGCCCCACCCCTGATTCTTTTTGTTGTTGTTGTTGTTGTTGTTTGTTTGTTTGTTTGGTTTGGTTTGGTTTTTGTTTTTTAAGACAGTGTTTCTCTGTGTAACAGTACAGCTGTCCTAGAATTCACTTTGTAGATCAGGTTGGCCTCGAACTCACAGAGATCCACCTGCCTCTGCCTCCATGAGTGCTGGGATTAAAGACCTGCCTATGTCAGGCTCACCCCAACTCTTTTTTTAAAAATATTTATTTATTTATTATGTATACAGTATTCTGTCTGTGTGTATGTCTGCAGGCCAGAAGAGGGCACCAGACCTCATTACAGATGGTTGTGAGCCACCATATGGTTGCTGGGAATTGAACTCAGGACCTTTGGAAGAGCAGGCAATGCTCTTAACCACTGAGCCATCTCTCCAGCCCCCAACTCTTTTTTGTTGTTGTTGTTTTTGTTTTTCAAGACAGGGTTTCTCTGTAGCTTTGGAGCCTGGCCTGGAACTAGCTCTGTAGACCAGTCTGGCCTCAAACTTACAGAGATCCACCTGTCTCTGCCTCCCAAGGGATTAAAGCATGCGCCACCACTGCCCAGCTGTCACCCCTAACTCCTAACATAGTTGCTGGAGATTGAACTCAGGTCCCTAAGGCTATGTGGCAAGCATTTATTGACTGAGCCTTCTTTCCAGTCCTTCAGTCATGTTTTAAGAGTAGAGAGTGTGGAAATAGAACCCATAGGGCTAGGCTGAGGAATGAGGGTGGGGGCTCTGAAGCTGCAGGAAGGCTCTGGGCTCCTGGCTCCAGCCTGGGTGCAAGCTGGGTGCCTCCTGACCCTGGTGTGGCTCTCAGGCAGCCTCATGCCATCTCCTTGGGGAGGTTTCTGTTAGCTTCCCTGCTTGATCTCAGAAGGAGCAAGAGTGTGAAATCATGTTTTCATAATTCTCCCCTGCAGCAGCCACTGCCAGTCACTGTTACCATGGGAGGTACTTGACCAGGGCACCAGGAGTGAGTGAGTGAGTGACAGTTAAGCGTTCAGGTGGTAGGGACTCTGTCCAGAGGTGTGCTTGACATGCCTACATTCTGGTTTTGCTGGAACATTCCAAAGGACATTTCAGATTCTTTTCATTATAGACAAATGCACCCCGGTGTTTGCTCTGTCTGATTCAATTTTCAGGTCCAGGGCAGCCAAAAGAAATCGAAGCTAGGTCCAAGCTCTCCTGCTTCTAGTGCCCACACGCTGGTTTCTGAGCGCTTGCAGATTTCACCAAGGCCTTCCCTTGACTGAAGAGTTCTTTGCCAGCATCAGGAGATTTCAGTCCTGGTCCACATTCCAATGGATAGACTTTGCCAGAGCCCTAGAGCCTAGGCCCTGCTGGTCAAGAAGCTGATAAGAGTATGGCACGTACATCCAGGGCTGTCCCCCGTACCTTCCTGTCAGGTCCAGCTCCCTTGTGCCACCGCCTTGTCTTCCTTTAATCTGAATGTGAAAAAATCCTGATTCTCCAGATGGAGCCACTGTCATTTCAAGGGTAGTGGAGGTCTGTGTAACTCTTCAGTGACCAAACTCACAGGCTCACCATGGCTGTACCAAGGCAGCAGGGGGAGGCCAGGCAAGACTCTGGAGTCTGGGAAGCTCCATGTACTGGGGCTTCTTCCCTACTGACATCTGACTTTGGGCATGACCTTGCTGTGACCTCCTCAGCTGGCAGAACTGAGCTATAAAGAAGTCAACACAGACCAGACACAAGAGCCCATGTCCAGCACTGAATACACAGACTCCCCTGGCCCGTGTCCTCTTTCCTGGGGTTGGGAAGGAAAAGAGTGGGGAGCTGGCCAGCCTCTCCACCCATCACCCCAGGCACTGTTGGAACCAGAAGCCAGCCAAGGCATCATCTCAAAATTCCCATCTCCAGACAGTTGTGAACAGATCATTTCCCAGAACTACTGTCCTCCTGGGGTACAGAAGCTAGCAGAGCCCCCTAAGTAGAACATTCATTCATTCAGTTACAGAGTGCCACAACCATAGGCCCTTGGGTAACCCTGTCCTTTATCAAGTGTTTGCAAGGCTACAACACGGGTCGTGGCACAACTGAAGACCTCTGTGCTCCTGTTAGGGCAAGTAATTCCAAGTAGGCAGCCATTAGGAAGTTGTTTGTGAAAAGGACAGTATGTTAGCTAGTGGTCAGGAGGGGACAAGAGGCGGAGTGGCTGGAGCAGGGACAGGGTGTGCAGGCATGAAGCTGGAGAGCGAGATAGAGCCAGGGGCTGCTGGAAGAGATCACGGCTGAGAGAGAGAGCGGGAGTGAGATTCTACGGGGGCACCTGAATTTCAGGGGGAGCTAGGTCTGTGTTCTAAGACCAGGTCCTAATGTACACTCTGCTGGCCATGAGGGAATGGCCCAGTGTGTACTCTAAGCAGAGGTCTTGACAGCAGGCACAGACGCCTGGGCTGCAAGTGATTGGGGAAACTAAACAGACGCCAGAGGGCTGGAACCCAAGACTGTGTGACTAGAAAACCAACCCATTAAGCTGGCCTCAGACTATGGGGGTCTGGGTAAGGTCCCTCAACCCCACACAGTATCAGCATTTAAGAAGGAAAAAAAACCCAAGAAACCCGTCCTCCCTGCATGACCTCTGGAGAGAGCATGACCATGATGCTCAAGGAGACTCAGCCCCCAAACACACCCAAAGGAGGCAGCCTCGCAGCTTGCAAACAGCAAGTGCAAACCCCCATCCTGGCTCATCCCATGCTGGGGAACTACCTCTCCCCCAACTGCAGAAGGCTTTGCCCCCTGTCAGTGAGAGCCAAGAGCCTTGATAGTGACTCCAGACATATCTGTCCTGCTGCAGGTTATGCCTGACGCCTTACACAGCATTTGCTGTATTCAGGTATGCAGCTGCAGCTGCCTCCGACTCCCATCAGCCAAGACATGCATCTCACCCCCATTTCACGGCTGAGGAAGTGGAGTGTCCCCGGCAGTCTGTGTGCCCCTGGGGCCCTGTAAGCCAGAGCGTTTCAATTCCATTCCTTCTAATTGAACCAGCAAAAATCTACTGGATTGTCATCTCGCCCGATTTGTTCAACAAATGGTGACAGAAGCAATCCACTTCAGGGAAGCCGTGCTCTGTAGAGAGCTCATGGCGCCATGTCACCCTCTAGGACAAGGGGATTAAAAAATAAGCAGGCACAAAGGTGGGCAAAGAGGTGGCACTGGTAAATGTGGGGACCCTGGACTCTGGCCGATGCAAGTCCTCCAGCTGGTGTAATTACTGATTTGAAAAGAAATTGCAAATTAGGTAAAATTACGGGAAAATCTTAAAAAACAAGACCTTTACTGGCAGAGTACGACAGCCAACTTGTGAGTCTTGTACTAACGGAAGGGGGCGTGGCTCGGCAGCGCCCACCTCCCCAGTCACTTCAAACCTTCGCTGGGACTCAACCCAAAATGAAAAATAAAATTATATCAAAGAAAGCAAGACTATTGGGTGATCATGCCTTTTACTTCTGTTTGGCTTTTAGTTTTGAACAAAACACAAATTAACAAGAGCAAGAGCATTAACGCTTTCCTGAGTCCTGACGGGCACTTGTTTATAGTGCTAAGAGTGACCAGGGCCTGGACAGGCTAAGAGTCACCAGGGCCTGCACGGGCTAAGAGTCACCAGGGCCTGCACGGACTAAGAGTCACCAGGGCCTGCACGGGCTAAGAGTCACCAGGGCCTGCACGGGCTAAGAGTCACCAGGGCCTGGACGGGCTAAGAGTCACCAGGGCCTGGACAGGCTAGAAGAGCTCCCCAGTGGCTTCCACTAATGTCTATTTTCAGAACACTCATTTTGTAACCCCCCTCCCCAAAAAGGGTCTTACTGCATAGTCCAAGTTGGCCCAGAACTCACCCTAAAGTTCAGACTGGCCCCAAATTCGCTACAATCCTCCTGCCTCAGCCTCCTGAGTACTGGGATCTCATGAGGTGGTCAGACTGGCTCCTGTATCTCTTTAGTGAACGAGTTTTCTAAGTAATCTGTACTTTTAGGTATTGTTATGAAATTTTCTTACTAGTCTCACTTTACAGGTCAATGCATGTTAAAATGTAATTGATTTTTTTAAAAATGTATGGACCTTGTGATTAGTATAGTCAACTGAAAAGAGTCTAGGATCACCAGAGAGCTGGAGAGATGGCTCAGTGTTTAAGCGCACCAGCTGCTCTTCCAGAGGACCAGGGTCTGAGTCCCAGCACCACATGTGGCTCGCAACCATCTAGAATTTCAGTTCCAGAGGAGCCAATGCCCTCTTCTGATTTTCTCAGGGGCTGCATTCATGTGGCACACAGACATGCAGACGAAACACCCATATTCATGAAATAAATCAATCTAGAGCTACCTGGGAGGCAAGGCTCTGGGCACATCTGTGAGGGATTATCCTGATTCTTTACACTGAGGTGGGAAAGTTCATCTTAAATTGTTACTAGGACCACCCTCCAGGCAGGGCACCCTGGCCCGTACAATATGTAGGAAGCCAACTGAATACTGACAGGCATTCATTGCTCTCTGCCTCCTGACTGTGGATGCCATGTGACCAGCTGCCTCGAACTCCTGCCGCCTTGGCCTCCTCACCATGACAAACTGTATTCTTTAACCGTAAGCTGAATAAACTCTTTTCCCCTTGGATTGTTTTTTCCACGGTATTTTATCAAACCAGCAAGGGAAGAAATTAATACAGACCTTGCACCATTACGTCTGAGCCCAGGAGGGAATGGGACCCACACTCCTGGGTCACCTGCCAAGCATCCACAGTCACGTGTTTGTGAGCAAGACATCAACTTCCAAAGTCTCTGGTGCAATGCCTGCAGTTGACCGGCACGGCAGCTTACCATCTCCCACTGAATGCAGCTTGCCTCCCTGATCACTGCTTCCTCAATCAAAAGCCCTTCCTCGTTCTCCTGCCTGCTTCCTTCTAAGTCTCATCGCACATTGCTCGCTGGGCTCCCACCTCTGCATTTCCACGATCCCTGGGTCTTGTCTGGCTTCTTCCCCACTGCCATCCTAGTGGCGGCAAGTCATCTTAGTCACTCATACGATGTCTCTTGTCCCCCACAACAACATCATCATCAGTCAGTAGCCTGTGTGCGCTTCATAGCCTGGGCTTCTCCACTTAGACTAGGCTGGCTATCCAGTGAGCCCCAGGAATCTGCCGGTATCCACCTCCCCAGCTGGCTACAGGAGTATACCAGCAGGCCTGGCGCTCTCTCTCTCTCTCTCTCTCTCTCTCTCTCTCTCTCTTTCTCTTGTGAGGTCTGGAGATCAAACTCAGGTCCTTGTCCTTGCAAGTTCGGCACTTTACCCACTGAGCCATCTTCTCTCCCCAGCCTATTTGAAGTAGAGGAGCAGACCCTCACACTCAGAGGGTGCTCCCCCCCGTTTACTGGCTGCCAGTGGAGGCTATGCCACCTGTAAATATGAGCACAAATACATAGTGTAAAATGCCCCCGCACGCCTCCCTCCCTCTGCTCCTGCCTCCAGTGCCATGTTCCCCCAGTTTATGGAAGTATTTCCTTGCAACAAGATATGCCTGAAAGCTTGGGCCAGGATCAAGGGAAAAAACGGGGCATGCTAATTTCAAGGCAAATTAATTAAAATGCAACCCCAGCTCCCTGGAAATCACAGAGCAACCGCCTTCAGTGGTTGGTGGCCAGCCAGCAGAAACTGCCTCTGCCCTGCCCGGCCTCCAGTGCCTGGTTTTCATTTCCAACCTGTGACTTTTGTCCCTTAAGAAGCTTGGCTCTGGGTGCCGTGGGCACTTCCAAGCCCAGCATTCGGTGCAGAAGCTGCAGGATCAGAGGGGTGTCTCTGCCAGGGTTCAGTGAGGGGCAGATGAGGCCATTGAGACTGGGCCCAGTGCACAGCTGTAATTTCAACACAAAGGAGGCTGAGACAGCCTGGGTGTCTCTGAACGTATCTGTCACTGTCCCTAGTCAGAGCAGTTAGCCCCAGATGCCCTCCTGTCTTCACTCCTCAGCACAAGGATTTCAGTGTGTGCCGCCATGCCCAGCTGTTTGTGTGGCTTCTAGGGACAGAGGCCCAGAGTTTGACGTCAGCCTGAGCTACATAGCAAGACCCTCTTTTAGGAAGGAAGAAAGCCGGAAGTGATACCAGAGGGAGAAGTGGGTGTGGAATGCTGGGAAATAGGCCCGGCTCTGCCTTCACCGCCAGGCCTGTATTTCAGTTCAGTTTCTTTGTTAAAATGACAAACGCCCTAGTTTCATCTCTTTTGTTGTGATAAAACACCCTGGGGATGAAAAACTACTTAGGGGAGGAAGCATTTGCTCCATCCACACTCAACACACTGCAGGACCAGCCTGAGCCTTCCTGTGTGGGGCTGTCTCGACAACCAGAGAGGTTTGCCACTGTGCCCTTTCTGATGCAAAAAGTCCTCACGGGTTCACATGTGGAAACACTCCATCACCAGCAGGGGGCGCTGTCTGGGAAGTTGTGGACTCTTTGGAAGGCAGAGCCTGGCTAGAGGAACTAGGCGACTGAGGGCAAGCCTCTAGGGTTATAGCATGCCTGCTTCCTGTCCTCATTCAGCTTCCTGGTCTGTGGAGCCACCTGCCTCCACCCCAGGATGGACTGACCCTCTAAAACTGGGAGCTGTAGCAGGCACACCCTCTTGTGTGTTGTGTTTGTAAGGAGTTAGAGTTACCCAGAAGAAAATAAACAGAGGCACACATTTTAAAGGAGAGGCAACTGAGGTTCAGAGGCCCAAGAAGGCACTTGAGAATGCAGTAGATGGGGTAAGAACAAAAAGGCGGAGAGAGATGAGATCTGAAGGAAGGCAGGAGCTGGAGCAGCCTGCCTCGAGGGCTTTGACACAGATATGCCTCTCCTTCCTAACTTTTTTCTCTTTAAAGGGTGAGCATAGTCACTGAAGAGCGACACCTTGCAGTCCAAAGAGAACCGTGTCACACGTCTGAGCTCCCTGTCCTCTGTATTATGGAAATACAGTCGCCACGCTGCAACGTAAAAAAAGCCATTGCCATGGAGCTGGGCCTGGACCACCATCCCAGCACTCAGGAGGCCGAGGCAAGAGGATCATCAGTTTGAGGCTATCTTGGGCTACAAATGAGACCCTGACTCCAAAAGCAAAAAAGAGACTGTTTTTCAAAGCTGCGGTCGGCACCATCTTGGGAGGGCGGCCACCTCGGAACCGCCCCTGTTTTCCTAAGATAGCGGCTTTGAGTTTCCTCTCTCTACATAGCAGTGAGACCCAAAGGGCGCTGCTTGCCCGTCCAGCCGGCGATCTATTAAAATTCATTCTCCTATTCATCTCTGCACTGTTTATTTTATAAACAGAGACACTGTGTCTGAGAAGGCCAGTAGCTCAAAGCCACGCTTTTCTGGTGAAATCTAACCACTTTCCTCTTTTCTATCTGAAAACGAAGCGAAGCTTTCATAAGGCATTTCCACCCAAGTGGGCCCGTGTTCCAGGGGGAGGCGGAAACCTCATCCAGCCGTCGGAGGCCCATAAACCCAGACCTTTCTACAAGACCCCAAGATGCAGGTTATCCTCTATGGAAGTCATGTTACTGAGGACCCATGGCTCAGTGGCGTCTACCGGCTACCTCACTCACCCTCTGCAGTGGAGCATCCTTCAGCAAGACGCAGAAACTTTGGGAGCCATTGCCTTAAGGATCAATGGACAGGGTGAGCGAGATGGCTCAGTCCATAAGTGTTTGTGCAGATGTGTGAGGGCCTGGCCTCCATCCCCAGAACACACATAAACAGTTGGCCGTGGAGTCACATAGCGAAGTCCCTGTGCTAAGGAGGAGATTTGGGGTTGTTCTGACTGGGACGGCCACAGATATGTCCAATCCAGAGGACTCATCAAAGACTTGGTACAACTTAAGACAAAAGAAACATCTACGCTGGCTGAGTGCAAAGCCTCTAACTGACTGCCACCCGTAGTCCACCGAGATAAATTAGCCTTCCCACATCTAGGGCCCTGAAGGACACAGGGTCGCACACAGGGAAGGAGCAGCCGAGGAAAGCGTGAGCCTCAGAGCCTGCGGGCACCAGCACATGCCTTACCTCCTCCCAAGAGTAGGAGTCAAGTGTGATTGAGTTCCGAGCTGCACCATCCTGGTGGCTCATCATCCATGAGCTAGTTAATGCTTCATGTGTGCTCTGACCATTTCCAGGTGCCTCCCACAGACAGCTCCTGCCCCCCAAACCAGCCACGCCTCTAAAGGCCCTCACCCTGCCATCAGCTTCAGTGCCCCCAGACCCCCCACCTTGAATGTGAACCACGTCACCTCGTGGACTGAGGTCCAAAACTAAAAAAGAGGGGAAAGCAAGCCAAACCCCAACTCTTGTCTCTGTTTCCTACCTCAAGTTCCTGCCACCACAGTGGACTGTCCCCTCAGACAGTGAGCCGAATAAATTCTGCCTTCCCTAAGTTGTCTTTGTCAGGTTCTCGGCCACAATGAGAGAAGTAACTAATGCAGTCATTCTTTGGTTAACACCGGGGTGGGGTGTAGGGCCACAGGAGCTTCCAAAGCCCTGGGTAGAAGAACTCTTTTGTGTCTTTATCTGCAAAGTAGAGGGAGCATTGGGACCAACCTGTAACACTGCAAAGGACAGAATGTGCTGGTTCCCACATGGTACCTTCCAGAACATTCAGGAAGCACTCTTTCTCCTGTTATAGAGCTCTGTCCTCTAGGCCCGTTGTGGTCACTGACACCGTGAAATCCCAGTATCTGTGAACACCCACAGGAGACCCCGAAAACACCGGGCCTGATAACTCTCCACTAGACGGGTACTGGGAAGGGTCCTCAGACCCACAGCCTGAGACTCTAGCCGCTCATGAACATCTGCCCTCTCCCCAGCAGCACGTGGTCTCTGCAGGTGCTGGCATGCGCAGGAAGTGAAAGGCTGACAAGGGAGCACCCCATCTGTGTGACTTGGGGGGGCTTATCACCTACACTGCTGTCAGTAACCCCGTTGGTTCAGCTGGACTCGGAGGGAATCTTCTCTCTCCTTTTTTTTCTCTGGTTTTGTTTTTGTTTTTTGAGACAAGGTTTTCTGTGTAACCATCCTGGCTGTCATGGAGCTCGCTTTGTAGTCCAGGTTTGCCTCAAACTGACTGAGATCCGCCTGCCTCTGCCTCCCGAGTGCTGGGATGAAAGGCGTGTGCGACCACCGCCCAGCCCGGAATCTTCTCTTTAGACAGCATTGATTGTCCTTGCTGTCTGAGGTGAGTAGACTCAGATGACCCAGGAAAGATCTTCCAACACATGCCATCCCTCCCAACACTAGAGTTACATTTATTATGCCAACAGATGGGTCTGACCTGACCATCTCCGTTGTCTGTGGGTTTGGCTGTTCTTTGATTCTTTTTAAAAAAAAATTCTAACTCCTCAAAGTTTCTGCTTTAAAATGAGGATTCCAGGTTGTTACCTGTGGGCTGTTCTTGTTGAAACCAATACCAAGACAAAGAACTTCGATGTTGTTGTTTCCAAACTTCTTTAGAGGCACTGTTTCCAGTTGCTGAAATGTTAGTTTTACAATTAGTATAAAACGTTCTGTATAAAAATAAATACACATAGGGCTGGAAAGATTACTAAGGGTAAGAGTGTTAGCCACACAAGCACCAGGACCTGAGTTCTAATCCTCGTATCCACATATTAGGGGAAGAGGTGAGAAGATATGTGGGGCCTGCTGACTGCCAGCCTAAGCCCAGGGGTCTCTAGGGAATAAGGTGGGAAGTGACAGCAGGACACTGGCCTCCTCCTCTGGCCTGTGCACACTCACAGCACAGGCACACACACCCACATGTGCACATTTCCATATACAACACGCAATTTAAAAATGCTAACTAAAAAGACATTGTAAATGATTTATTTATATTTATGCCAATATGTGTGCACATGTGCACGTGTGTGTGTGTGTGTATGTGGGGGGGGGGTGTGCCCACATGTGTTGGGGGGATCCAGAGAGGCCAAAAGAGGACACTGGATCCCCTGGAGCTAAAGTTACAGGTGACTGTGAGCCAAGAGCAGTACACACTCTTAACCATTGAGCCATCTATCTGTTCAGCCTCTCCTCTTTTAAATATAAACTAATTTCTGAGACAGAACCTTACTCTCTCTGAGGCCTAAACTGGCCTTGAACTCTCAGTCATCCTTCTGCCTCAGCTTCCTCAATGCTGAGATTACAGGTGTTAGATACCATGCCCAGCAACATATCATGTTAATAAATACAATTATGAGCCAGGCGGTGGTGGCTCACACCTTTAATCCCAACACTCGGGAGGCAGGGGCAGGTGGATCTCTGTGAGTTCGAGGTCAACCTGGTCTACAAAGTGAGTTCCAGGACAGGCTCCAAAGCTACAGACAAACCCTGTCTTGAAAACAAAACAAAACAAAAAATCACAATTATGTTAAGTAACTTGTCATATAGAATATGTTAAAGTTTATACAGATAGCAAGATGCATGTCTTGCACATATACAATAAGTAGGTTAGGACAATGATAAGAAAATCTTATTATAAATAGATATAAAATTGTTCAGAGTAAGTTTCTAATTATGTATGTATTACACAACATATGTAGAGTTTCTGGCAGAAGCGGCTCATTCCTGCCCTGGCAGGGCCGCCGGGCCTGTTAATAGTATACAGCATAAGCATTGATTTTCTGTTCTCAGATCTGACAGATTCCAAATTGTGAAACTGATCTGGCCCCAGGGCCTCAGATCCCGGCCTCAGATTAGGGACCTCAGTTTTGGACACCAGAAATTACTAACGCTGGCTAAATACCCTCGGGGCTCAGCTCGGGCTCTGTGCAAATTATCTCATCAGTCCCCCCCAGGAACCTGAGGGCCTTCAGACCTTGGGGTGGGTGGAGATGCTGTCTCACCCTGGCCTGTGTTCAGCTGTCAGCTGGCTCTGGGCAGTAGGCTGGCTGCCCCACAGCCCCATAAACCTCCCAGCTTGCCATACTAGGGTTCCTGATGTCAGTACGCCTTCGCTCGGAACAGCAGTGAACCCCACATTAAACACACATCAAGCTGTTCATCTTGGGCTTACAGAGGCCTTCTAGACAACCCCCCGAGACTCTCTGCACATTCACCGGTCATGGCACAGCTGTCAGAACTCCCAGTGACCGCGAGTGCACAGCTGGAGTAGGAGGCAGAGTGGGTAGCAAGTGTGGAAGCCCCTTGCAAACAATGTGGGTGTTGTCTCCCAAGAAGAAGAAAAGGAGAGAGAGACCCTGTTGCAGACAAGCTGTACCTAACTCCCCAGCAGAGCCCACATCTTCAGCTCCTGCCAGGATGGGGCACTTCGGGCACCGCTAGGCACCAAGAGCTTGGGCCTGAGTCAATGGCTCTGGTTTGACCCCCACCCAAAACCCTATTCCTAGGTCTGGGTTAAAGATGAGGCATGGGCAGGTTCTGAGCCTCTGGTTCGTCATCAGTGAGGTAGGACTGTAACTGTGGTCACCTTCCAGAGCCATTCCCATGCTGTGACAGGAGTGAAGAGCCACTGGAAGTTATGGTCTAAACTGTGGCAGTTGCATTGCAAACCCAAAACATGAAACAATCCAGGCATGCCTCAACAGGGAGATGTATGTGTGCTTCTAATGGAATCCACATAGCAACAAAACTCGAAAGCGCGAAAGTCAACAGATAATTTCCCATCTACTGTGACAAACAGAAGACTCAATCAGAAAATGACTGATCGCCTCCACAACAGCCATGCCGCTACGGCACCAGTGGGCACATCTTACTGATAGGTCAATAGTGTACCTGGTTACCCCAGAACAGCCGTGCCGCTACGGCACCAGTGGGCACATCTTACTGATAGGTCAATAATGTACCTGGTTACCCCAGAACAGCCGTGCCGCTATGACACCAATGGGCACATCTTGCTGATTGGTCAATACTGTAGCTGCTTACCCTTTAATAGCCATGCTGCTACGGCACCAATGGACACATCTTGCTGATTGATCTGTATTGTGGGGCTTGCAGGGGTCACAGCCGAATGAGACCATTTTTTCCTCTGTAATCCACGTCTTCTGACACTATGAAAACCACCCGTGGGAAGACATTTCCAGACCAGTTCTAGCTTGGTTTCTCTGTGTCAACCAAAGTGTATGATGTTTCTAGCAATCAGATCTTAAGCCTAGTCCTGGTGGGCAACCGAGATCAGTGATAACATTTACACTATTTGAGGCTCTGACTGGCATGAGTTATGGTTTGGGGGAGCAAAATTCCTCTATCTGCAGAGTGCCTCCCTTCAAACTCTTTCAAATTAAATTTTTAATTAGCTTACAAAATAATAAATTTCCAGAAGTTTTTTCCTTTGTTTTGGTTAACCCTTTCTCTATCCCCATGCCCACCTAAAGCTCCTCTTTAGGTGGACTTGATACCAGTCCATGGGAGGTCCAGGTACTGTCAGGCTGGTCAAAAAGCCCTGGCTGAGAAGTCATGAACCATAGCAGAGATGCTGCCTAACTCTGTTGTTATGCTAAAGGGACACATCATCAAACTGCCCTCCAAGCACTTCAGTTTCTACCCATAGATCATGGCTACTGTCAGCCTTGGTCACAAGAAGCTTCCCTTTGCAGTGGGTGATGATTAAAGCAGAGACCCAAAACTGACCAAAGAGCTGATCAGGGGCTATTTCAGTGCTCAGCTCCAAATGGGATGACCCCTCCAAGACTTAGGGAACATCACTGAAGCGGGGGAAGAACATCAGAGTGGGGGGGGCAGGGAGGTTGTGAATGCTGCCTCCAGGATGTGGCATGGTCATGACCCTAATGAACTCACAGCCGCTGTGGTTATCTGCACAAGACTGGACCTGTCAATATTCCATCCTGGGTGAAGCAAGAGTTGGTGAGACCCCATCCCTCCTTGGGAATCTGTAGGTAGATGCTGAAGGAGCGGTTAATATTCCTTGGGGGTATGGCCACTGGGTAAATTTCTCTTGCTCAACTGAATAACCTTCACTCGTTCATACAGGCCACCTGAATTAAATAAATGGCCATGAAAGAAAAAAATATGAAAGTGGGGGAAAGAAGAGACTTGATAGGAGAGAGGAAGAGATAAGTGGATAATAGGCCCTTGCGATCAAAGTACGCTTTATATGCAGGAAGTTCTGAAAGGATAAATAATTTTGCATTTTACAATTAGATGAAGGAAGATGACCCAAAAAGGCAGATGACAGGTGTTCTGGCTAATCTTATGCCAACTTGACACAAGCTGTGGTCATCAGAGAGGGGGGAGTCTCAATTGAGAAAATGCCTACATAAAATCAGGCTGCAGGCTAGCTTGTCGGGCATTTTCTTAATTTTGTGACGGATGGGGAGGGGCCCGGCCCATTGAGGGTGGTGCCATTCCTGGACTGGTGGTCCTGGGTTCTATAAGAAGGTGGGTTGAGCAAACCATGAGGAACAAGTCAGTAAGCAGGACCCTTCCATGGCCTCTGCATCAGCTCCTGCCTCTGGGTTCAAGCCCTGCTTGAGTTCCTGCCCTGATTTCCTTCTATGACAGACAGTGATGTGGAGGCATAAGTCAAACTTTTTCTCCCCAGGTTGCTTTAGGGGTGCTTTGTCCCAGCAAGAATGACCCTAACTGGGACAACAGGAGAGGGCCACATGGTGACTCAAGGCACAGCGGCCCACTGCAGGAGAGGTCACTGACCAGGAGGGAGGTGAATGGAAACCTCTGAGAAGCGGAGGCTCTCCATCTTGACCTATGTCATCACCCAAGGGTCCAGATGTAAAATAGTGGATCCGCTTCATCTTGCGTTAACCTTCAAGGGAAAAGAATGGAGAAGATGCTGGTACCCGCTGTGCGCGAGCAGAGGCCCTCAGCGCTGGGCCTGTTGGAACCAGCAAACAGAGGGTGTCTGTGAGCCACTTCTTCAGCTCCACTCAGCCGTGACTTTAAACTTCCCTCTGATTAGGGGATTTTTTTTCTTTTGAAAGAAAGAGGAAAGTTGGGGGTCGAGGGCAACGTAAAGTGGAGAGCAAGAGCTGGGTGAGGGCCAAAGTAACCAGCTGCCTTCCAAGACCAGGCTGACAGGAGTGCGCACTGGACTTCCCTCCGCATGCCCAGAGCCTCGGCTTCTCCACCAAACCCCGCATTCCTGCAGGGGACCAGGCGGCCTCCACTAGAGTGTAGCTCATGGTTAAGGCTAGGTCCTGGTGATAGGCAGGGACCAGGCTCTGGTCCATCCTGGCTCAGGGACAGAGAGATGCAGAGCCCCGCTCCCTCCCAGCCAGAACGCCTCCCTGCCATTCTCTGGATACTTCTGTGTTTGTCTAGAGCACAGAGGCCATGGCTGACCTGGGGTGTGGAGTTCAGTGAATTCTCTTCTCTTTAACCCCAAAGGAAAGGCAAGAGCCCAGCCCTCTGGCTCCCTTAGCCACACTTCCAGGCACCTCTGCTGTCTAAAGGGGGAACTTCCAACAAGATCCAGGGGCAGGCTCTCTCCAGGTCCTGTCTCTTGTGTCCTGTGCGTGACTTTTCCTAGATCATGTGAGGCCCTTCTTTTCATGGATTCAGGAACATTCTTCCCAATCACAAGTGTCTTCTGGCTGCCCCAGTGTCTTCAGACTCGGAAAGGGTTTACTTGCCACTTTGTGCATGCGTATGAAGTGTACACAGGACTTGCTGAAGGATAATATCTAGCCAGAAAAGTGCAGGGTGACTGGGTTGTCACAACCTGAATGTAGCCTGGAAGCCAGTGTTGGGTAAGGATGGAAGAAACGAGATCCTGGTAGCCACGTGCAAAGCTAGTGACTCGGTTTCTCTTCTGTTGTGCTTAAAATACTCTGACCAAAGCAGCTTAAAGGGAAAAGTTCTTCTGAGCTCACACTTCAAGGCACAGTCCTTCATGATGAGGTCACAGTGGCAGGACCTTGAGCAAGCTCACCCGTCAGAGTCCTGGATCCTCACCAGCCTTGCCCTGTGCCTTGTAGGCCTACACCAGCCACAGGGATGACTTGTCCTCCTCATCAGATGCTCCACCTGTGGCTTAAGGTTGCAGACTGGGTGGGAGGAGCTGGGCACTAGGGACTCCACACATTAATTCTGCAATTTTAGGAACAGAGCACCCAGTTCACAGATGAAGAAACTAAGGTCGATGGGCTCCCAGTAAGACCTGGCAAGGCCCAGACTCCGTAGGAGGATATGCACACATCCAGAACCTCACAGAGAACTGCTAGGCAGGGTGGAGTCAAGGAGACATTGGGACTTGTGTAAAACAAGAAGAACGCAGAGATGCCATCTCACCGGCTGAGACCCCACACCTCCAACTCCCTCTAGGACTGAATAGCCCGGGGAACTAGGAAGAGGATGGGTACCCCTACATGGTCACTAGGAGATGCAGCCAACCCCGGCTGAGGGAGTCTGAAACTCTATTCTTTATCTCCATGATCAAGTCAAGGTGGAACTCCATAACTAAAAGTTCTCTAGGCTGGGAAGAGTGGCCCACACCTATAATCCCAGCATTTAGAAGACTAAAGCAGGAGAATCCCAAGGTTCAAGGCCATCCTGAGCTCCAAGTGGAGACCTTATCCCAAACAAATCAGAAGACTGGGCATCCCTGCCAGTAGCCATCTATAATTGCAGCCCTCGGGAGGCTGAGGCAGGAGGATCACCACAGGTTTACTGAGGTCTCCATAGTGAGTTCCAGGCCATAGCAAGACGTGTCAGATAGATAGATAGATAGATAGATAGATAGATAGATAGATAGATAGATAGATAGACAGACAGACAGACAGACAGACAGACAGATAGACAGGACAGACAGAGACAGTATAGGGACAGGGAAGATGGCTCAAAGGGTAACTCACTCTCCACACATCCACACAAGTGGGATCTCAGGGACTTGGCTCCTCAGACCCACATAGAAGCCAGGTGGTCATGGCAGCTGCCTGTAATCTGGGTACTCAGAGGCAGAAACGGGATCCCCAGGGCAAACAATACTGCCAGAATCACCAAGCTCGAGGTTCAGTGACAGCCTGTCTCAAAAGAGTGGAGAGTTGATCCCAGCATCAACTTCAGGCCTCCACATGCATGAACACACATGCGGACACACACACACACACACACACACAGATCTCTAAACATCTCAGTGCCAGCATCCTGGCCCTTCCATCCCTCTCTAGAGGTGACTCCTTCCCTCCTTCTCTCGCTCTGTGCACACCTGACGTTTGCCTCCCAAGCACATGAAGCTGAGACTGGCAGGTGTCACAGCCACGGTCCCTAAGAGGAAGCTTGGCACTGCCTTTGCCTCCTTCTCTCACTGACCTCACCGGGGTCTGACCACTGGAGACTCCACCCCTGCCCTGGTGGGTAGCAGCCTTGGAAGGGGCTGTCATATTGGTGGGCTCTATGATGGCCCACTTTGTGAATCTAACCTGGCAAGTCTCCTCACTCTTGAGCCTCTCCCCTCTGTCCATACCAGCCAGGGCCACCAGCTACCTTCTGGGACACCCCAGCAAAGGACTGGCTGATAGATGGTACAGACCAGAGAGGGCCCACCCTGGATGTTCTGTCCCATTCAGCAATCTGTTTCTAATTCCCTGACCCAGGGAGCGACTAACCCACCTCCCTGGCCGCCCGCAGGCTCTGCATGCCTCGAAGATTACACGCTGAGCGAGTTCTGTCCACCCAGCAAGACAGCGGAGAGCAAGGACAAGGCGTTCTATTGTTCTGCTGCCTTCCCAATGCCGACTGGCAAGAGAATGTCTCAGGGAGATGGATGGAAGGAAAACATTCCCAGCAAGGCTCCTGTGGACCTGCCCACCACACCCCACCCTTCAGGCTCCGTGTGCCTGTGACCGGCAGCTCTTCTCTTACAAAACACCCTCCTGGGTCTCCATACCCAAGAAAATGAGTCTGAAAAGTGGAGTGAACCCCAAGATCAGTTCACCCAGACATCAAGGACAGGACGCACCAGAAACATCACTCATCATTAATAAATACTATCAGGACATGTTGTAATATGTAGGCCATCGTCCTAAATATTCATGTAACAACAATGGAGATCATGATGGAAGAGGCCTCCTTCCCGCCACAGGTCCTAACCACAGGACTGCAGGTTGATGGCACCTGCTGGCCCCGTTTTACAGAAGAGAAGCCCGAGACTGACAGCCAGGCAGAGTTTGAAACCATGTCTGTCCAACCCCAGCTCCCATCTCGAGAGCATTCTGCTACCCTCGAGCCTCTGAGAAAATGAGACCCTGCCATCGCGCAGCCTGGAAGCCCGTGCAGTACCACAGCCTCCATCTTGCTTGTGTTGCTCTTCAGAGCAAGGCTGACAAGAGATGAAGCCACCAGTAACGGGTAAGTGGCTGCTGTGGGACCAGCACAGTGCTGAGTCTGGGCCTCTTGGTTACCTGTGGACCAGGTGTTCCCAAGGCTGAGTACAGCCTGAAGAAGAGACATAACCAGGGCCAGAAAGGAAACAGAACTAAAACCAAATAGGAAATTGGATTTCCAGGGAGAACAGAGCTGGGAGTTAGGTAGGGGATGAAGGGAGGGAAGAGATTGGCAGCTACTTGGAAAAGGAAAGCTGCTTAAACACCAAAACAAGAAGCTAGGCTAGAAAGTAACCCTTGTCAACCATTCCCAGCGTACCAAGTGCTTGTGACCAGACTCCAAGTGCCTCTCCAGTTTCAAGGAGAGATTTCACAGGGCTCCCTGCCTGAAGAAACTCATGTCCTCATGTAGAACTTCCGTTCAAGAATATGAGTCCTAGCCATCTAGCCCCTACCCTGCCTTTGCTCCCATCAGACATTACTAATTGATCACAGAACACCTACTTGTTAATAATATTTTCAAACCTTGTGCTGCTTTCAGCACTACGCTAGTGTCAAACATTGCTAAGGCAATCATAGTAAATAAACCACAAATGGTTCCTGTGAGCATGGGACAGATAATTCATCTGCTTCTCGTTACCACTCTGTGTAATACCAGTACTGGCCCCACTTTATGAATGAGGAAGCTGAGACACAGGGGGAAATGACAGCAATGCCCAGATTCCTCAGCTGGTGAGTGACAGAGCAAGCATCAGGGACCAGGGGGTGACTCAGGAGACCAAGGTCATGCCCACAGAGAAGTCACAGGCATCAGATGAGATGACGGGTCGGCATGTTCAGCTCAAGGTATGGAGGCCAAGGATGGTTTGATCCTGCTTAACCGCTGGTTGCTGCCCTCACCTGCTCTTGACCTTGGGCTGGGTATCCATGGACAGGCGCGAGGACTGACTTGGCTACATGTGGACAGTAGTGTTGACACCGAAAAGCAGTAGTGGCAAAAGCCCTGGTTAGATTCTTCCAGGCGCATGCCAGGACATGACCTGAACACTATTCCCCCCGGGAAGGCATTTTCTCCCTCCCCTCTCAGCCCAACAAAGCATCGAGAAGCCTCCTGCTCCTCCATACATGAGGACTCCCCACCCACTCCCCTGTCTGGCAGCAGAAAGGCAGCAATCTCACCACATTTCTTTCCCCTGTCCCCATGTTCACAGGCAGGGCAATGTGTGGATGCAAGACAGATCTTCTTCTGAACCAGTCACCCCAGGAGGCCGGCATAGGGCCATAGAATTCAGCTGTGGATTCTAAAGGAGAGGCAGGTGGCCATGGAAAACAGCCACACCCTGAGTCCGGATAGCCCAGGGCCCCACCACCACCACCACCTTGCACCCTGGGACCCTGGCGCCAGGAACAAGAAAAGATTTGGAGAAGAAGGTGGTAAAGTGGGCTCTGCTGAGGGCCCTGGAGTTCTCATAAACAAGGAAACCAGTCGTTTGGTGACTGAGAACAAAAGAATTCTCTCTCCCTCTCTCTCTCTCTCTCTCTCTCTCTCTTTCTCTCTCTCTCTCTTTCTCTCTCTGTTGTTTTAAATCTCTGGGGATTTTGGCTCCTTTAGAAGCTGTCAGAGCCCAAGGACCCTCCTTGGAATGTCTCAACATGTGTAAACCCTTGGGACGTAGACGAGAGGGCAAGGAGCAGCCCTCAGAACAGTTTAAAGTGGGGTAGCAGACACATCGCTGAGAACAGGGATCCCATAGCTTCTTGACCTCAGACACCCTGAGCTCAGACTGTCGTCTCAAAAAGCTAACACTTCTGGGCTGGGAGGAGAAAACAGCCATGCCCAGCTGGTGACAAAGGGACAGGACTCGTTAATGGTGCTGGCTCGTGGCCTGTGTCCATAATGGGAGGAAAGGCTAGGTTCCAACTCAAGCTTAGGGAAGGCAAAGACATGGATCTTCCCGTCCAGCCTCACCAGTCCCTGGATTCCACCCACAGTTACCATAGTTAAGGCACCGAGGTTAGTCTTAAGACCCCGATCTGCTATTCAGACCTCAAGAACGATGAAGGGGAAACGTCAGTGGCACGCCATACCCTTGGGACCTTTCAGACCAGCCCACAAGGTAAAGAACATTCCAAAATGCCTGTTTCAGGGCTTGGGAGAGGCTCAGGTGTAAGGTTGCTTATTACACTCATGTGCCTTTAACCCTAGTGACGTGATAGCAGACAGGAGGATCACTGGGGCTTGCAGGCTTCCAGCTGAGCTTCAGGCTCAATGTGAGACCCTGTCTTGAGAGAATAAAGTGGGATGTGACATACCAGGACACCTGGTGTCCTTCCTCCTGTGGCCTCCATGTGTAAGCGCAAGTGTACACACACACACACACACACACACACACACACACACACACTTTTTAGTACACTCCATGACCGAGTTTACTTGGGCATTGGCGAAGATCTGGGGCCCACAGGTCATTGTCCATCACTCAGGCTCCACCATGCCCCAGGGAGGCCAGAGTCTCCAGCTTCTAAAAACAAGATCATTCCATGCCTGCTGTGGCCCAGCATGAAGGCGGGGCTGAGTCTCCATGCATGTGTTCCCCTCAGCTTGCCAAAGGCTGGGCCCAGGGTGTGCACAGGAGCCCCACAGGCCAGGTCAGGGATTGTGTGAAGCAGTTCCCTCTGGCTGGCCCACGGATGCCCCCCTGCAGCTTTTGGGCCTCACCCCGCCCCCCCACCATCACTGCATGCTTATTCTGCCAGCAATTCTCAGGGTGTAACCTGGAAAAGTGCACTGTCATGATCCCTGGTGCAAGCCAGAATGGACAAATGCTTCAGGGTGGTCACTGGCAGGTGACCAGGCACGGCCCAGACCATCATGTGTAAAATGGGGACAAAAATCACACACTGGTTTGTGTCACTGTCCCGAGCCAGTCGACTGAGCTGTTGTTAGGTGGCAGTTAAGACTACTCCCATTCCCACCCCTAGGTCTACCCATCCGCACAGGAGGAACAGGGGCTTTGGGTGCTCAGTTCTGCTCTTCTCGAAGCACATACACCCCCAGAAGTAAGTGTGCTGCTTCGGTGAAGTGATCACATCAAAGCAAACGGTCACCATAGCGGCATGAGGCTGGGGGAATGACTGCTGGGTCTGCCATAGGCAACACCCCAAACTCCACCATACATGTAAGGAGGCTTCTCTTTGTTCTAAGTCATCCCCTACTGCCCCTGCCTCTAGCTGGCTGCCATTGTCCCTGCAGCTGACTGACTGCTCTCCTAACTCCACTTTGCTGAAGAAGCTTTAAGGACCACACATCTCTCCCCTGCCCGGGTGGGGGGGGGTGCTGGAAACAAACTAGCCTGACCCTTGAAAGACTTCCCGAAGGTCCTCCAGTGGAGGGTGGATATTTCTGGAGAGGGGCCACCGGCTCAGCCTTCTCAGACACACTGTCTTGGGGACAGACCCCAGCGATGGCCACTGGCCCAACCTGCAATTTAGGCTCAGGCCAGAGATGAGGGCGGCACCAGCTGAGGGCCAGACTTCAGGGCAGCCTCAGTAATGAGAGGATGGGAAACCAGCATGTCACTGTGAGAGCCTCTCTTTCTCAGAGAGCCCCCTGCAGCATCAAGTCTCGGCAACTCTATGGAAAAACATTGAGGCCCTGGATCTCTGTGGCAGGCCTGGAGGTAGGAGCTCAGCTTCTGAGCACTTCAGTGGAGGGCCCGGAGCATGCGAGATGAAGCAGACTAAGAGGACAATACCCACACAGGGCTGTGCCTTTGGGCAGCTCAGCCTGGAGCAAAGAACTCTGACCGCCTCACCATGTCCTGTGGGAACTGAGGTCCCTAGTAGTTGGCAGCCAATGACTCTGGGTAGCTTTGGTTCCCACCCAGAATCTGTGTTCCAGAAGCCTGTGGTGAGCAGGAATTAATGGCCCATGTCGCCTTGGTGGTCCCACGTTGCTGGGACTTGCTATGTGTGCTCAACAGCAGGGCAACCAGACAAACTTTCTAGAAGATTCTATCCTACTCAAGGAAGTATTTTGAGAAAGAGTTCTTTTACCTTCACTAAGGTCCTGTGCCCATGTTCAGCAGCTGGCCTGAGGCATGTCCACAATGTTGCTCGGTGTCTAGCCATCTGTGAAGACAAGGCTGTCCTGCCAAGTAACGCTACATGGAGTAGCCTCGAACACAGCCCTCAGAAGCTAGGCACAAATGACCACAGCTGTTGTTCCCTTTCTGTGAAGTATCCAGTATGGGCAAACCTGTGGAGTCTGGGAGATCGTATTTGCCTAGGATATAGGAAGGAGAGATGGGTGACATCTATCTAGTTCAAGTTTCCTGAAAACTCTCTAGGGTTATGAAGGCTATGAAGCTTTGAATACAGAAAACCCAGAATCCCACATGGCAAGTGAGAGACTTCCAGTGTGTGAGTCATATCTTTAGAATTCAGAAGAGAAAAAAGGGGCTGGAGAGATGGCTCAATGGTCAAGAGCACTGGCAGCTCTTCAAGAGGACCTGGATTCAATCCCCAGCATCCACATGGCAGCTCACACCTGTCTGTAACTCCAGTTCCAGGGGATCCAGCGCCCTCTTCTGGCCTCCCAGGGCACCAGCATACACATGGTGCACAGACACTCAAGCAGGCAAAACATGCATACAAATAAAATGGCAGAATGAGAGGGAGACAGGCAGAGACAGAAAGAATCCAGTGTTGCTGTTTCCGAGCTGTGTGAGGGACCTCTGCACCTTGGATTTTTGTTGTTGTTGTTGTTGTTGTTGTTTGTTTGTTTGTTTTTTGAGACAGGGTTTCTTTGTGGCTTTGGAGCATGTCCTGGAACTAGTTCTTGTAGAACAGGTTGACCTCGAACTCACAAAGATCCGCCTGCCTCTGCCTTCGAGTGCTGGGATTAAAGGCATACGCCGCCACCACCACCCAGCCTCACCTTGGCTTTCTACACACCAGTCTTACTAAGATCTGTGTTATCAAGCCCAGTCAGACACTTGGGTATGGGACCAACATGGAGACCACGGTCCCTACACAACTGTGCTTCCTCCCACCCCAGGCAATGCAATGGTCAGCGTGAAGTCAGGCATATGAGACTGAAACCCATTGAGAGTTCTGCATTGGCCAGCGCTGCTCCAGACACACACTTCCCTCTGACAGGACAGGGCCTGCTGCTTTGCAGCTTGAGACTTGTGGGAACAAGGAGCCAGGGAAAGATGACCCCTTCTGGGAAAGCAAGTTGACCCAACTGTTTATGATTATGACAGAGAGAGACACCATCCCCAGCAGGTGTCAGGTGCCCAGTGATGTCTGCGAATGTGTCAACACAATCCTGCATTTCTATGCATGTTGGCACCAAAATGTCACACTGCATGGGGTCAGGGCGGGCTTCTGTTTCCCTCTTCCGGATTCTCTATTTCCCAGGCTTTTTTTTTTCTAGTGGACATGTATTTTTATGGTCTATTTAAAGAAAGCTGCTTTCTGGATTTTGAAACTAAAGGGCTAAAAAAAATCTATTTAAGGAAAAGATGCTTTATGGGGGTACTAACTGAAAGAAAGGGAGCTGGGGGAGCAGGCAGGGGTACAGGAGAGCTGTGGAGGAAGGAAATTAGTGTGTGTGTGTGTGTGTGTGTGTGTGTGTGTGTGTGTGCCTGTGCCATGAAGCAAACACCAACAGCTTTTACATACAAGGCTGGGATAGCAAGCTGGAAGTGGGACTCCAGCTGGAGTCCTTGAAGCTGGGTTGTTTCCTGAAGGATGGGACAGTAATATGCACGCTAGATGACAGAGGGTCTCTTCAGGAGGACTGTCTGCCCATGCTCTCACACTGCTGTGTGCCATGGGATAAGGCTCTTTTACACTGTAAAGATTTGTTGCTCTTGTTAGTTTAATAAAACACTGATTGGTCAGTAGCCAGACAGGAAATATAGGCGGGTGGACGAGACTAAAAGAATTCTGGGAAGAGGAAAGACAGAGAGTGAGTCATCAGCCAGACACAGAGGAAGCAAGATGAGAATACTGCACTGAGAAGAGGTACCAAGTCACATGGCTAAACATAGACAAGAATTATGGGTTAATTTAAGTTGCAAGAGCTAATTAATAATAAGCCTGAGCTAATAGGCCAAACAGTTTATAATAATATGAGCCTCTGTGTGCTTCTTTGGGACTGAACGACTGTGGGACTGGGTGAGACAGAAACTTAGTCTACAGCTGTGCTTTCGGTAAGGACATGAAAAGCCTGGTCCCCAGGATAGCACCCCTGGGACACAGTGGGACCTTTAGGAGCTTATGCTTAGAGTCAGAGTTGAAGGAGACTCAGCATCCTTCCTTTTATGGTGAGAGTCAGAAGTCTGTGGACACATTTCCTTGAATCCTCTGCCATCAAGAACTTTCTAGATCAGACTTCATCAGTGAGAGCCATTCACACAAGATCTAGGAAGGCCAATGATATTGCCCCCTCCCCCCATACGTACACCCTCAGGAGCAAACCTGTTGACTCCAGCATGGGCCCACCTACCTCTGAGGTATAGGCTGGTATTGCCATCAGCACCGCCCCCAAAGTACCCATTACACCAAATTTGTAAACACATGAAGCAATCCCAAGCCTCATCCCTCAGCTCTCCAGCAGTTTGGAAATGTTCAAACCCCTGTGTCAACTCTTCTTCCAGCATGTGGGAGCATGTTCTTCGGTGCCCTGAGAACAGATGTCAACACAGACCAAATGCCTTCACACCGGGACAATGCTCACACCACCAAACTGCAGGTGGCTGTGATTCTCATCTTTTCAGCTCCATCGCCTTCATGTTTGCAGAGAACATAATGGGCACAGCTGGGACCAGGCCAAGTCTACCATTCTCCCCAGCCAGGATCCTTCCTGACACCTGTCCTACCTCCTTGGGGTAACAGTCATAGGCATATGTCCCCAGCTCTCAGCTCTCTATCAAAAAGCCCCTTGAAGGAATCCTGGGTCTCCCTCAGGGCAGAGCAGCAGGTCCCATGGACCTGACCAAAGATTACTCATCCCTGGCTAATTTAAGGACGTCTCCTTTGCACCCTGACACAGAGATGCAGAGAAATGTCTTTGGCCGTGTGTGGAGTCCAGCTTCCTCTGGCTTAAGAGGAGTCCAGGGTCAGAAGCTACTGCACAGGGAAGTGCTTGTGGTATGGGAAGCTTGGCTGGGGAGGTCCTAGGCCTCTTAGTAAAACTACTATCCCATTTTCTGGATGGACCATTTCCTGGATCCCTGAACTCTCTGGCCCAATCTCTAGGCCGAAACCCCCATGGACCTGGAGATTCCTGGAGCTCATTGGTTGCTCACACTGATGCTGGAGAAGCAGGACCTTGGTTAGGATCCCAGGGCTCCTGAGCCAAGTGAGGGAGGTGGGGAGCCTGCTTGGCCCCCTCTGTCTGCTGCCTCCACCTGCTCTGCTACAGGAAGGAAGTGACAGACTCAAAAAACGAGAAGTCATTTGCGGCTCAGGATTATTATTTTGCATGTGGTGGAATATATGTATATATTTATTTTGGGTCCATCCAAGCTTTGAAACTTTAATGTCTAAATTGCCAGGATTATATGAGTTCCCTTTCAAAATTGCTGTCATGGTTTGGATCTGTCTCCCCGCTGTGTAAGACAACACCACTGCTTGCTCCCTGAAGCTTTTCTTCTGGGACCACGTGGACAGACGGATGCACCAACCCGTTGTGCTGGCTTGGTTTGGAGAGGACTGGGGAAGACCATCCCTGTGGGCCTGGCACCTCTGCAGACAGTGAGTCACAGTCCAAGGGCCAGTTCAGGACACCTTGGGCATGGACATGGCTGGGGGATGCTGGGACCGCAAAATTTATTATGCTACATGCTTCCCCTTGGTAAAAATAATAATTAATAAGAATAGACTATGGTGGAGAAAGTCACAAGTGCCAAGCAGGTTGTTGTGAGCAGGGAGCAGTTGTATCCCAGGGCTGGTGGGGGAGGTGCCCAGTGGCCCTTGTTTCTCCAACATGAGATCATGACAAAAATACATTCCCGTAAGAGGCTGAAGATGACCAGATGAGTCAGAATCGCAAGGCCCGTAGCAGCATCCACATGCGACACCCAGAGCACTAGGAGTTCCATACTCGGCTCAGATACATCTAGAGCTCTGTCCCCTCTGTCTGCACCCTGAGTCAGAGTTCCCCCTTGCGTCATTTTGCATTTGCTTCTTTGGAGAGTTTCAGTGGAGAATATTATTGAGACAAAGACTTAAAACTTGTCCTCAACCTTCATGGGGTATGTGCATATGCTACACACTCGACGGAGGCCAACCTTCAGGACTGTTCCTCAGGCACTCACTTTGTTTTGGATTTAAAGATCTTATTTTGGAGTGTGTGTGTGTGTGTGTGTGTGTGTGTGTGTGTGTGTGTGTGTGCACTAGCCCTTGGAGCCCCAAAGGAGGTGTCTGATCACCCTAGAACTGGAGCTGCCCAATATAACTTCTGGGAAATGAACTTGGGTCCTCTGCAAGAGAAGCAAGTGCTCTTGACTTCTGAACCACAGCTGAGCCATCTCCAGTTCCAGGTTTTTTTGTTTGTTTGTTTGTTTGTTTGTTTGTTTTGATTTTTCGAGACAGGGTTTCTCTGTAGTTTTTGGTGCCTGTCCTGGAACTA
The DNA here is from genome assembly GCF_982192425.1 of Myodes glareolus. Taxonomy (NCBI): domain Eukaryota; kingdom Metazoa; phylum Chordata; class Mammalia; order Rodentia; family Cricetidae; genus Myodes; species Myodes glareolus. Next base: position 50,582,182 of record NC_142047.1, read on the forward strand.
GCTCTTGTAGACCAGGCTGGCCTCGAACTCACAGGGATTCGCCTGCCTCTGCCTCCCGAGTGCTGGGATTAAAGGCATGCGCCACCACCGCCCGGCTTTCCAGTTCCAGTTTTGAGATAGGGACTCCATTGAGCTGGCCCTCCAGCCCAGGAATCTGCCTAATTCCGTCTCCCCTGATCTGGGAGTACACGCTTTCACCACTACAGACAGCTTTTTGTAGCTCTGGGCACTGGACTCTAGAGGATCTACCCAAAGGCAGGTCTGCCGCCCCCTGAGAGCTGGCCAGCCTGATCTGATGACCAAGAAGCCAGTCTCCACATACACCTGCTAGGCAGGCAGGGACTCTGCCTTGCTCTGATGTTCTCATGACTGAGCAAGGAGGAACAAGAGGACAGCACACTGGCCCTGTGGCCAAGTGTTATCTGAGTAAGCTAGCCCAGCCTGAAAACATGCAAACAGTTCTGTGGGTCACATGCCCCCCCAACCCCCTCCCCTCCCTACTCTGTGGCACAATGCCCTGACCCCAGAAGTCACCTCCCCCCACCACCTCCAATGCCTTCCGGTGCCCACACCCAGCCAGACTAAGCAAAGCAGGCGCTCAACCCCTGTTTCTCCTCCCCTGAGAGACACTTCAGCGAGCTTGCCTGGGCCGCCTGGGCTGCAGGGAGGCCACCAGCCTGACCTGTGGGTCTAGTGCAGCCTGCCCAGACTAAACATTCCTGATTAAGTCCCGCAAAGGTTAAATGGGCAATTAGGCAGGTTGTGAAAAGCTGAGCTGGCCCTTTGCCCCACAGGGCCACGCCTGGACGCCAACCCCAGAAAAGGGACCCCTCCCACTCCGAAGGGCTGACCTCCCACCTGTGTGCCATCTCTGGCTCCACACTGTGGGCCTGACCCACAGCTTCTGAACCAGCAGTGGACGGCAGTGACCACACACAGTAGCGTGTGCTACCCTGGGGGAGGGGAGCACAGTATTGAGCTTCTGCAGCTGACCTGAGACCACAAGACAGAGCCTCCCTCCCTCCCCTTCACCCCTTGACCCAACCTTTCCAAGTCCTGTCAGCACTTCCTTAAGAGCACACCCTGAACCCAGACACCTTTGCCACCCCAGGGCTACCCTGGACCAACCCTTTGCTATCCACACTGGAGCCCTGTCACAGCTAGGGAAGGTACCTGCCTCGGTGTAGCGAATCAGAAAGCCTCCCCATGCGGCAGGGCAGACTCACGTGATGACCAGCCCCTTGGACATAAATCAAAAGGTCCTCAAGCTTGTTAGCTCCTCTCAGCTGTCTGCCGTATTGACTGGCCCTGACACTCCTGCCTTCACCATCAGCTCCTCACGCAGAACGTCCTTCTGTCCTTCTTCAGGTCATCAGCAGGACTCAGATGTTATCTTCTTGGTCACCAGTTGTCACATCAGAGGCATCCAGGGTCCACTGCCAAAAGCCACAGCAGAGCCCACAAGACCCTGCTGCTGGATGTCCTCCACAGTGAGACGCCTCCTGGTGAAACCGAGGCATTGTCCGTCTCTACCTCTGCTTTTGTGTCCACAGGAGTGTCCTTCACCCAGCACCAAGACTCCCAAGAGATGCCGTGTGTGGCTGTATCCTGACAGCACCAACACGGAACAAATATTACTTGTACGGGTGGGGAAACTGAGGTTCAGGCTGTTCGACATCTTATCTAGTGGACCCAGGAACTATGTGGTCCGGGTTCAAACCCAGACCTTGCTGGCTTCCAAACCACAGATCTTGGTGTCTGCCATTGCTCTGTGGGGCTGGACTGAAGCCCAGGGCCTCGTCGACAGTAAGTATAAACGAAACTACTTCCAGCCCAGATCCAGGCTCTTACCCACTTTAAAGCAGGAGCTTGCCGAGAAGGAAGGCAGGGCATCATCTTCTCCGGTGTCAACCTTCACCTCAGTCAGATGGTGGGATAAGCCCTGTGCTCACACTCCCTGACATCCTGGACACAACCCTGAAGAAAGACCTACACAAGGCCTGAGCCTTCTGGCCACAGGCTTCTCCCAAGACGGATGGTGTCTCATTGAAGCAAAGGGCAGAAGCTGGCCCTGCATGTAGACAGTCGTGGGAGCTGTGATAGTTTCACTATGGGCACATCCTGACAGGCCATTAAACCAAAGCACAGGGCAGGTCTTCACTGCCACAGCCTGGTCTTCCAATACCCACATTTTATTGTTTTTGACACATAGGTAGCCACAAATGTGAAGCCCCAGGGGAGCCAGAGGCATTTGTAGGTATCTGTGTAGGAACTGACAAAAAAAAAAAGTGTGCTGAGGGGTTGAACCCGGGGCCTGGACATTAGATAAGCACTCTTCCAAACCAGGGTGGGGCCTGCAATTCCTGGACTGGATGAGCCCACAATGGGATCAGCATGGTCTGCCTAACCATGGACAGCATGTGTCCCAATTTCAGCCCCCTTCGAGTTTTAGAACAGGGTCCTGATAAACTGCTCAGGTTGGACTTATGTTTATAATCCTCCTGCCTCAGCCTACTGAATGCTAGGATTAGCATCCACCCCCAGCTATATATTTACATATATATATATATATATATATATATATATATATATATATATATATATATTCTATTTAGTGTGGTTATAAAGTGAAATGTAAATCTGGGGAATAATGTTTAAGTAAAAAGAACATAAAAATTTCCGAATAATACATTGAAAAAAATAAAACTAATGAATAGTCAAGTTCTCGATCTTGATTCTGTGGATCTAATTCTTAGCTCAGCTTCCCAGTGAGGTGGCCAATGCCAGCCTGGACTTCCCTGGCTCGGGCTCCTCTCTAAAGGCTGCTGAGATGAGGGCGGAGGAGGTCCAAGAGCCCGGGGACTCCAGTAAGCTCCTCTGCAGAGACAAGTGAGCGGACAAACCAACAAGAATGCAAAGATGGGGAATTCACTCAAGTTCTTCACAGTTTGCAGAGAGACAAACAGGCACATTGAAAAAAAAAAAACCATTTTCCAAATGACTCAAGATTTACAAACACAGAAACTTTTAAGGATTGTCAGAGAGTTTCATTTTTTATAGCTCTGACAAATCTAATATCCAAGGGTCTCAGGCCTGGGGACAACGGGATGACTCAGCAGGTAAAGGGGCTGAGCATGCTTGGCAGCTTGAGTCTGATCCCCAGAACCCACACAGAAGCGGAATTCGACAATCAATGCCACAAAGTTGTCCCCTGACCTGCACGTGTGCACCATGGCACATGCCCCTCCACACACACACATATACACACACATCATCCAAATAAAAATAATTTTAAAATGTTTAAATAAGGTCTTGGCCTTCAAATTCAATTTGATTTTTCGATATCAAGTATCAATCTAAAAATAAACATATGGTCTTCTCCAGAAATGTAATATGGTGTCGTTGCGAGTGATCATGTCTCCATTTGATTTCTGCCGCTTTCAAGAGTCTTTTAAGTCTTTATTTACTATTAATATGTGTTTATGATATATGTGTGTACCATGATACATGTGTGAAAGGACCAATGTGAAATCAGTTCTCTTTCTCCACATTTATGTGGGTCCTGGGCATCAAACTCAGTCCACTCAGGGCTCGTAGCACTGAACCATCTTGCTAGCCCTCACGCAGCAGGCTCTTGAGTCTGCTGCATCGTGTGTATAGGTAACTCATCTTTTCCATGACTGAATTTAATTCTGTTGCAAATCAGGAGCAAAAGACAGTGGTATATAACTCACGTCAATAGACTTGAAAAGTCAAAAAGGAGAAAGCTCCTAATTGCAGCATGCAAGCACCCGGCAGAAGGGCCTGGGAGACAGGCTTGAGGCTGTCCAAATGTCCCTACATTTGAGGCAGAACCTGGTTGCAGGTCTTCCCTGCACTGAGCCGGTAATAACTGACTTAGGGCTTCCCTACACTGGGCAGGCGACAGATGGAGAGGCTCTGCCAGCTACCCTTGTACTGCTATTCACAGTGTCACGAGATTTGGTTCCTCTGGTCTAGCGGAAGCCAGACTCCTCCTGGTGGTCTTCCAGTCCCTCTGGATCTGCCTTGTCAACCCCATTCCAGCCTCCACCACCTCTGTCTCACTGTTTTCTTTGATCTTACTGGCATATCTGAGTCCCGCCATTGCACCAAGTGTTGCCTCATGCGCCGTCTCCCCCCAGACGACTCTTAACTCTTGCTGGTCCACCAGTCAAATCCTAGAGACCCACGCTCAAGAACTCTGGCCAGGACAGCGAGATCACTGCGCCACATTCTGTCATTTGGATGGTGATCTGTCCCCTGATGGATCTCCTCTACGAAGGGCAGAAAGTAGGCCCAACCACTCCTCAGGCTCCAGCACCACACTGGCATCTCGTCTTCTCTGTGAGCCCATAAAGGTAGGAATACAGAACAGAGCCAGGGAACCAGGGTTAGAGTCAGACACTCACCCTAAACCGGCACCCTTATCCATGGGGCAGACAAACAAGTATGTGTGACCCTGCACCCTTTTCCACGGGGCAGACAAACAAGTATGTGTGACCCTGCACCCTTTTCCACGGGGCAGACAAACAAGTATGTGTGACCCTGCACCCTTTTCCACGGGGCAGACACGCCTATATGGGTGATGGCAGCTGTTACAGTGCCCAGGATTAACAGTGACTATGACCTTGCCATTCTGCCCCAGTGCCAGCCACTGAGCCTGCCCCACGCCATGGGCCGACCCCAGAGCCCAGGTTCAGCTCTGAGAATCCAACACTGCCTTCTTTCAAAGACGAAACTGCTGCTGGGCCCAGGTCTGATGGCTCAGAGCCCAGCTTACAAACCAACATAACCAAGATGAAGACCAAGGAGGAATGGCCCGTGTTCACCTGCTGCCACCCTGCAGTAGGCAGCATCACCTCTGAGGGTGAGCTCTCAGGGCCACCCGTCTTGTCTCCAGTCACTACCAGGAGCGCACATGCTGTGGTCCAAACGCTGACGGCTGAAGGCAGGAACTGCTTGGATTTCCCACAGCAGCAGTGGCCTTCGAAATCCCATAGGGACTCTAAGACCCCGTGTGGGGAACACCCAATGAGATGCCCTCAAAGACCCCAGGCCCTCCTCCAGCAGCTGTTGACCTTTCACCCCACTGACCAGAGAAAAGACCACCAGGGAAGCAGGGTCAGTGGCGAGGGGTCAGTCAGAGAGGGCAATGGCGTTTCCAGGAGGGCCACTTCTGGGGGGTCTTTGGGGGAGGAGCAGGAAGGGCTGAAAGGCCGGAGGGAGCAGAGGTGAGGGATTAGGGCATGGGGGTCACAGGAAGGAGGCACCCAAAAGCCCAAAGCTGCCTGTGCAGCCCTGTGAGCCTTCCGTCCTCCTGTCCTTCTGTTTGGAGGTAAAATAAGAAGGAAATGCAGAGGAGACAAGAGAGGGAAGAGATGAGACAGGAGACGGGAAGAGGGAGGGTGTGCCCGGCAGAGCCAGGCACTAATGAAGGCAGAGACGTGGACAGAGACAAGACAGCGGCTGGCTCAGGACTGAACAGAACAGAGTGGCTGGGGCAGGAGTGAAGAACCCAGGGAGGGGGCAATCTTAAGGCTGGGAGCCTGAGGGTGAGGAGTCGGGTCGGGGGGGATATCCCACTCCTCCCTGACACTCTTCCTGGGGAGCCTCTGTGAGTCTGGAAAAGAGCAGAAAAAATAGGAAACACAAGCAAAGTAGTGAACCTGCCTCAGGAACAGCAGCTCAACCTGGACCTAAGGGCCTCCGCCGCCGCCGCCGCCTCCTCCTCCTCCTCCTCCTCCTCCTCCTCCTCCTCCTCCTCCTCTTTCTCTCTCTCCCTTTCCCCCTCCCTTCCTCCTCTCTTCCCTCTCTTTTCTCTCCTTCTTCTCTCTCCTGTCTCCCTCTTATTCTCTCTCTCTCTCTCTCTCTCTCTCTCTCTCTCTCTCTCTCTTTCTCTCACCCCCTCTCCATCTCCCTCCATCCTTGTGTCTGTCCATCTCTGCCTCTGACTCCCACTACCCTGATCTCTTCAGGCAATGCGCAGGGCAGGCGCGAGGGCACACAGTGCTCAGGAGAGATCAGCCCAGTGCAGCTGAAGGCCTGGAGCCCTCGCTGATAGAGAGGGAGGGGTCGCTCTCATCAGGGCCTGCACAGCCCAGTACAGCACTAATTACAGCGCAGTTTGTCGTGCTATTTTGATTCATATTTCCTGTCTGGAAAACAGGCTGCGGTGCTGGGCACTGGGCCAGGACAGAGGCCAGGAGGGCAGAGCAGGAACCTGCCCATCACTGACCAGAGTCTGCGTCAGGAAATGGGAACTTTCCAGGGAGGCCGGTTGTCACACCCCCACTTCCCCACACACTGCCCATGCTCAGGGAGAAGGGGATGTACTGACCCCTGGCTTGAGCCAGGCTTGGAGTCAGACAGTGTTGAGTTCGAATCCTCCCAAGTCTCTTCCTGGCATTGGCATCAGTCCAGGGCTTGTCTGTATCTGGCAGTGTCTTGCACTGTGGTTAGACACACGTGCCAAGTCTTCGTCACAGACTGGATTTCCGTTGGTGTCACCCTCGTCCCTACAATGTCAGAGCAGGAGAAATGTCACAGGCAGGAGGCCATTCTCTAAAGAAAGCTGAGCTACATTAGAGAGTCAGCTCCCCTGGTGTTAACTCTGAGGTCTGTGAGGTTTCTACTTCCTCATCTGTAAAATGGGCTTGCACTCATGTTGGCCCAGAAGGTGCTCAGGGCAGACTAAGTGGACCAGCCTGTGTGCCCAGCTCAACAGAGCACTGTCCCATGACACAGGCCAGTTGTATCTGTGACCATTCATGCACAGGTATGTGCCTCTATGAGGTATGTGCACAATGATACATGAACACATGTGAGGATGTGTGTACCATATCCATGTGCATACGTGAGTTTGGGGGGGTCCACCTTTACACTGTGTCTACATGCACACATACATCCCATGGGCATATGTGTTTTCCTATATCACAATGTGTGGGTGCCCAAACATTAGTCTTTCTGTAAGTGGGGGAGGGGAAGCCGCTTTTATGAAGCACAAGTGTCCTCTGTGAGCTCACAGAGATCCACCTGCCTCTGCCTCCCGAGTGCAACAAGCCCGGCACGGTGTCCCACACCTCTCCAGAACAGCTCACTTGGAAGCTTCCATGAAGAAGAGGAAAGTGGCCTACATGGGGTGGGGGTGGGAAGTGCAAGACCAGAAGGGGTAAATGTGATCAAAGTCCTCATATGAAACACACATGATCAAACATCAAATAAAGCCAATTCCTCTGAAGAATTAATATACGTTAATTAAAAATAATAAGCCCGTAACATTACAGGACAGATTCATAGTACACAGTGATGGAATAGCAGAGTCCACCCTACCCCTGGCAGCATCAGCTGAGGGCGGAGGCTGGGTGAAGACCCCAGGCTCGTCAGCTACCTGCACAGCAGCCCACTTTCCCCAGCTTCCCCAGCTTCCCCAGCTTCCCCAGCTTCCCCAGCTTCCCCAGCTTCCCCAGCTTCCCCAGCTTCCCCAGCAGGCCGGCGGAAACGCAAGCCTGGGCTTGTATGTGGACGCAGCCTGGGCTCCAGGAGACGGCGCTGCCCATGGTACACACAGTTAGCCAGCAACTATGGAGCTGTCACTTTGGAGAGACGAGCAATTGTGAGCACGTATGGTCACAGAACGCAGCCCAGGGTGCCACATACAAGACTGTTTTCCCAGAGACGAGGCTAGAGTGGTCTCATCTTACTGACTTAAAGAGGGACTTAGACTTTGCTTAGGTTTGGGAGTTTTTTGCTCTGTCTTATTTTGGTTTTGTTGTTGTTGTTGTTTTCAAGACAGGGTTTCTCTGTGTAGTCCTTGCTGTCCTGGAATTCACTCGGTAGACCAGGCTGGTCTCGAACTCACAGAGATCCACCTACCTCTGCCTCCAGAGAGCTGGGACTAACGGTGTGCGCTGCCACCACCGTCCAGTTGAGAGTTGGACTTTTTTTAACCTCTTTTTTTTCCCAAAAAGTCTTTGTATCTGGTGGTTCATACCTCCTCTGCTGCCCAGGGCTGACAGCACACGGCTGAGGGATGTGGGCAGCTCCCAGGAGGCCTGCAGGGAAACTGAGGAAGGAGCTCACCAGAACCCACAGTGAACCTTCCCACAACCTCCACTCTGCCCTCATGAGCCAGTCTCCTGGCGGAAAATCAAGATCAAAACCTATTGAAGGTGGAAGCCAGCGTCTCTTAGCACCTGGTGGGGACATCCGGGACGGTCCCCATACCTTGATGCCAACAGGATAAGGCCAACTCATGCAGAGGAGCAGAAGAAACTGTTAGTCAGTGACACCCTCCCCCCCTCACACACACACACACACACACACACACACACACACACACACACGGCTTCTTCTACTTAAAATGTTCTGGGGTTCTCCATAAATGGATTCCTGGGAACCCCCGGGTCAGCAGGACCTCAGAGCACTTTGCCTCCACTGTTTTATGAGCCTGGCAGCCCCACCCCCCACAACATTGGTGCAAAGATCCTTATTTAAGCTATAAATTGAATTAAAAATTCACATTTAATATTCAGTTATGGTGCGGTTAGGGGTTTTATGGGCGGCCGCTGCCCTTCCTATTTGCTTACAATGTTGCCCCTCATGTTGCCAAACCCCGGCTGCTGGGACTGCCAGGAGGATGCCAAGTTATTAACAATTATTACCTTTTACAGTCGTTTTTGGCCCCAGTCTGCTTTTTTGGTGGTCTCATAATTTCAAAACAGGGACCTTTGAAATCTTACCCCAAGACCAAATGGGCCTGTGGACCACACTTCCTCAGTCCCACTGAGCAGGCCCAGTTCCCCTTATGAAAGGTTGTCTGCCTTTGGCTCCCAGTGGAAGCTCCGGGCCAGTCCTGAAATCTGGAGAACAGGATCTCCCAGAGAAGGATAGGCCAAGTCATCCCACTCACCAGGGATTGGAGACCTTGTGCTATGAGGGCATGTGCCAGGAGTGATGTAGTCACCTGTGAGCTGTGTCACAGACTGGAAGCATGTTGAGCCCCATTATGTCACCCTCTGGACTAATCTTAGCACCAGACAATCTGGAGTTAGCTACCTCATTAGGCCCCATGTGTGTGATCTGGGCACAGGACAGACTGAGTGTGGGGGGGGAGAAGGGGGGCAGAAGGAGATATCAGGCATCTTCCTTATCCTCTGCCTTATTTGTGTGTGTGTGTGTGTGTGTACAAGTGTTTTGCTTGCATATGTGTATGTGAATCATGTACATAACTGGTACCCAAGGAGACCAGAGAGGATACGGGATACCCTGGTTGATTGTAAGCCACCGTATGGGTGCTGAGACTCGAGCCCAGGTCCTCTGCAAGAACAGCAAATACTCTTAGCTGCTGAGCTATTTGTCCTTACTTGTCCAGACAAGGTCTCTCTCTGAACCTCATCAATTCGGCTAAAGTGACTGACCAGCAAGCCGCCAGGAGCCTCTGCCTCCATAGTGTCAGGAATAAAAATACAAGTTGTCACACCCAGTTGTCATGCCCAGTTTAAGCGGGTGCTTGGGTTTGAACTTGGGTCTTTAAGCTTGTCCAGTACGTAGTTTATAAACTGAGCCATCTCCCCAGCCCCCAAGAAGCTCTGAAGAGTATTTCTCCTTCAGTCAGGGGATTGCACTTGCTTCTACACAGATGTAAAGATGCTCTTAGGAATTTATATCTGTAGAATGCCTTTATTCATATATTAAAAGAATAATATGTAAATATTATATAAACGACAATTTATACTATATGACATAAGTAAAAATATACATTATAGTCAGGTGGTGGTGGTGCACGCCTTTAATTCCAGTGCTTGGGAGGCAGAGGGAGGTGGGTCTCTGTGAGCTCAAGGCCTGCCTGGTCTACAGAGCAAGTTCCAGGGCAGCCAGAACTGTTACACAGAAAACCCATCTTGAAAAAATAGATAGATATAGATAGATAGATAGATAGATAGATAGATAGATAGATAGATAGATAGATAGATGATAGAGAAATAAAATTTAATGCATTATAAATAGTTATTGCATATTATATAATTTAAAAATATAAATTTGGGGACCGAAGGGACAGCTCAGCAATTAAGAGCACTGACTGCTTTTGCAGAGGACCTAGGTTTGGGACCCAGAACCTACATGACAGCCTACAATCACCGCAACTTCTGTTCCAGGGGAATCTGATGTCATCTTCTGGTCTCCAAGCATATTCACACACACACACACACACACACACACACACACACACACATAAATAATAAATCCTTTTGAAAAGACTAACTTTCCAAATTAAGGCTTTTCCAGGCCCGCTGAGTGCTGTTGTTCCAGGCTGCATGGTCCTGAGACTTCTGTGACTTTCTTTCTTCCTTCTTTCCTTTCTTTCTTTCTTTCTTTCTTTCTTTCTTTCTTTCTTTCTTTCTTTCTTTCTTTCTTTTTTTCTGGTTTTTCGAGACAGGATTTCTCTATGTTATTTTGGAACCTGTCCTGGAACTAGCTCTTGTAGACCAGGCTGGCCTCGAACTCACAGAGGTCCGCCTGTCTCTGCCTCCGGAGTGCTGGGATTAAAGGCATGCGCCACCATCACCCGGCAGAGACTTCTGTGACTTTCTAAGTGACCATCACAGCCCCCCTCCCCACAACAGCCACCCCAGAGATTCTTGAGGGCCCAGAAAAGCAGCCATTACTGGGACTCAGTCCCCATGCAAGCAGCCACTCTGCAGTGAACAAGCTCACGGGCATCAGAATGGCTAAGCCAGCGACAGTCTGAAGACAAAGGGAGGTCACTGCTCCAGGTCATGGGGACATCGCCCTACTACATTGATTTGGATCCTTGGCACAGTCAGAGTGTGGCAGAAGATCTTCAGACAGTCAAAAGACCTCCATATCTGCCTTCCTCCTTGCTATACCCCCTCCTCCAGCACTGTGAGAATGGCCAAGAGAATATTGAACAACACAGGCTTGGCTCAGATGGTGCAGTCATCAGGGTAGGAAGTTTTAGGTTATCCTCCTTGGTCAGTGAACTTGAGTCAGCCTGAGTGCTGTGGTTCATAGAGATATCAGCTTGACAGGATCTAAAATCATCTAAAAGCCCAGACTTTGGGCATGTCTTGAGGACATTTCTAGATTAGACAAGCGGTGGCGTGGGTGGCACCATTCCATGAATGAGGCTCGGTACCGATAGAAAGGAGAATGCGAGCTGAGCACCTGTCTCCATCTCTCTCTGCCTCCCGACTGCAGGCGCAGGGTGACCAGCTGCCTCATGCTCCTGCCTCCATCACGGGCCCTAGTCCCAGACTGTGGGTTACAACAAACCCTTCCTTTCTTAAGATGTTTCAGTCCAGTATCTTGTCACAGCAACAGAAAAGAAATTAAGTCACCATCCTCCACCCTCCTGGGAGGCAGCTTGTTAGCCTCGGCCTCCAAGGTGCACAGCAGGCCCGTCCTCAAGGGACTGGAGAAGACATCCTTCCTTCACAGCAGATCAAGAGGGCCCGTTCCAGGCTCGCCCACATTAAAGACAGAAGCAACCGTGTGGCCGGCTTGAGCGCTGAGCAGTAAGGCCCTTTCTGGAAAGAAGTGGGACAGCAATGGGGTTTTTTTTCAGCCCCTGAATAAAAAGTGTCCTTTGGCAGGCGATAATTACATTCAGGAAGGCAATTAAAGTTTTAATAATTTAATTACCTTCCTGCAAACCCATCAAGAGAAAATACAGAGTGAAAACATTTCTGAGGGCGGGCAGGCACAAGGAAGGTGATCAAACGCCCGAGATAGCTGGGCTCCCGGGGAGTTGACACATTAATTTTTACGGGCTGGCCGCCGTTATTAATAGGCAAAGCTAGATGGAAGTATTTTTCCACCGCGGGGGACCACACCATCATTTGATCCCGGACGCTACAGCAAACACAGCCTTGGTTTCTTTCTGGACGGAAACCTTGTTTTCCTGGACCCACATTCGCTTGAGGCGAATCCAGCTTTTTGAGGCTGAGCTTCACAGAGTGAGCTCGGCTGCATTCAGGACTGCCCTTGGGGACATCAATAAGAAACCCAGAGAGCAGATCAAAGCCAGCTGGTTAGAAACCTTGGGACAGGGCTGATGTGCCAGGCACCGTGGGCAGGAGCCTCCCACAGCTGGCCCGCCCATCATAGCTGATCTGGGCTTCCATTCTTATCCCCATATTAGAGTCACCTCTGCTACCATCACCTGGATAGGTATTTAGTTCACGGCTCTAGAGTAAAATACATACAAGGTGGCATTTGCCCTGCCAACCGTCCTGATCAGTACGGCTCAGTGGCAGGACCTGCAGTCACTTCCATGGAGTCCTGAACTTTCCTGCCACATGAGCATCGCTATGCAGCCTCCACCCAGCCAATCAGCTCTTCAGGTCTGCATTCTAGCACATTTCCTGTGCACGGAATCTGATACACACACACACAGAGAGAGAGAGAGAGAGAGAGAGAGAGAGAGAGAGAGACATACACACACACACACATATACACATACATACATATACACACACATGCACACAGAGAGACATGAGACATACACACAGAGAGAGAGAGAGAGAGAGAGAGATACACACACAAATATACACATATACACACACATACATATACACACACATGCACACAGAGAGACATGAGACATACACACACACACAGAGAGAGAGAGAGAGAGAGAGACATACACACACAAATACACACATATACACACACATACACAAACACACACACAGAGACATACACACACAAATACACACATATACACACATACATATACACACACATGCACACAGAGAGAGAGACATACACACACATACACAAACACACACACACAGAGACATACACACCCAAATACACACATATACACACAGAGAGACATACACACACACAGAGACATACACACACAAATACACACATATACACACACATACATATACACACACATACATATACACACACATACACACAGAGAGACATACACACACAAATACACACATATACACACACATACATATACACACATGCACACAGAGAGAGACATACACACACATACACACACAGAGAGAGAGACATACACACACACACATATACACATACATACATATACACACACATGCACACAGAGAGACATGAGACATACACAGAGAGAGAGAGAGAGAGAGAGAGAGAGATACACACACAAATATACACATATACACACACATACATATACACACACATGCACACAGAGAGACATGAGACATACACACACACACACAGAGAGAGAGAGAGAGACATACACACACAAATACACACATATACACACACATACACAAACACACACACAGAGAGACATACACACACAAATACACACATATACACACACACATACATATACACACACATACACACAGAGAGACATGAGACATACACACACATACACACAGATAGAGACATACACACACAAATACACACATATACACACACATACACATATACACACATGCACACAGAGAGAGACATACACACACATACACACACAGAGAGAGAGACATACACACACAAATACACACATATACACACACATACATATATATACACACATGCACACAGAGAGAGAGACATACACACACATACACAAACACACACACACGCACACATACACACACAAGCATATCTGAAAAGGAAACCCAGAATCGACCTGGAAGACCTGCACAGCCACAGGTGATAAAATATGGGGAAGCCATAAAAGTCACCACACACAACAAGGCACCTGGCTCACAGAACCCCAACACATCCCAGGCTGAGGCAGGAGGATGGCTCCAAGTTTGAGGTCAAATAGTGAGCTCCTGGGCAGCCTAGGATACTCTGTAAAACTTTTTCTCAACACACACACACACACACACACACACACACACACACACACACACACACACTGGAAAGGGATACACGCCACCTCAGTTGGTGAGAAAATCCCTGCTGAGCAGGAGAGAGCTAGATGCAATCTACTGGGCCTGTGAGCACCTTGTCTACAAGACAAGGCAAGAGACGGCTGCCAACCCCATCAGGTCCTTTCTGCCCTCCTGAGTACTGCTTCAGGCTGGTTCTAGGCAGGAAAGGAGAAATTTGAGGGGTCCTGAGAAGGAATACAAGTGAGGTACCCGGGAAGGGTCCACCCACATCAAAAGTGGAAGTAGCCCAAGTACTTGTGGGGTCTGGATGAGGCAGTTATTCACATGGGAATACAAGCGTCCACCTCCTCTACTTCAGGGCCACATGCTATGCTATTATATGATCAAGCCAGCATTTATTTAATATATTTTCTAGCCATGGGTCTTTATGGTGTTTCCTCCCCTTTTTACATGAATACAAACAACACTGAAAGTGGCATCTTTGTAATTGGACAAACAGAACTGTTTGTTTGTTTTTACTTATCAAAATTAGCTATGCAGTCCAGACTGGCCTTCAACTTACAGCAATCCTCCTGCCTCTGCCTTCCAAGTGCTGGGATTATAGACCCACAACACCTCTGAGACATTTTTCCTGGGGAGATATGAATAGACATCTATTTACTGCAGAGAGAGAGCCAACAGGCTCCACCCCAGTCTAGACTGGAAAGCCAAGGGGCTGAACTGGGGTCACAGGAGGCTGGGGAGCTCATGCTCAGTCACTGTACCCAGGAGCTCGCTCCCCTGGCCAGAGTTAAACTATACCCTTGAGAGGGTAGGGCCTCACGTGCCCGGCATGGTCTAACACAGCCTCCCCGACTTCCACGAGAAAGTGTGGGCGTTAGTGACGCTGTTCCACAAGACGGCCTGCTGCAGATGGCCACAGCTGCAGTGATTTCAGTGGCTGAAGGGTGGAACTCCACAGGTCACCGTGAGTGAGGGCTGTCAGAACCGGAATGGCTAGATCAAAGGATCCAAGCTCTATATTCCCAGGGTGCCTTCTTGTACACAACCTCGGTTTACCCGTTCATCAAAGGTGTGCATGAAAACACACGTTTCTGCAACTCTATAAGCCTTCCGCAATCTACCTGCTCAAGAAGCTTCCGTGATGAATCCATATGCAGTTACATGCGTGACTGGGAGGTGCAAGGCCACAATTTGGGTCAGGGACCAGTGACCCTCCCCAGCTCCACTTCTAAGTGAACAAGTCAACAGATCCAATCTTGAGAGTCTTTTGCAAGTAGCCACAGTTGATCTGATGAGGATGGCAGCTGTTGGCCCGGAGATAGCATTCTACGACACTAGAGATATGTGCTCCTACCTCCATTTTGAGATGACCCAGAGATGTTAAGTAACTCACCCAAGATTTCACAGCTAGTAAGGATGAAGCACAGCTTTAAGCTTGGGCTCAGGCCTACCTGAGCTTGCCCTCCACCGCTTCTTGTGAGTGTAATACTCTTCACAGTGGGGCTTACATCACAGAAGTGCCTCCCTGGCAGGTCCTAGATCCCTTTGTACCAAGCTCAACATCCTGAAGACGAACATCCCGAACCCATCTGGGATGTGTTGTGC
The DNA here is from genome assembly GCF_982192425.1 of Myodes glareolus. Taxonomy (NCBI): domain Eukaryota; kingdom Metazoa; phylum Chordata; class Mammalia; order Rodentia; family Cricetidae; genus Myodes; species Myodes glareolus. The sequence goes on from NC_142047.1 coordinate 50,597,682, forward strand.
CGGCCTGCCCACCATGCAGCCCACGGAGGTCACAGGAGGAAAGCAAAATTCAGAGGTTCCAAGTGTGAAGATGCCCGAGGTGGGCCTTCCAGACCCAGAGCCTCGTGAGAGGTCCTTCAGTCCTTGTCTTTGGAGGGAATCACTGTAGGACCTCAGAGGCACTGGTTAGTCCTCAGGGGAATGTTCTACTAACCAAGGGGAGCCTCTCCCTGATCAGCACAAAGCCACTTGCCAAAGAGATCCTCACCAAAGCCAGGGCCGGGCTATGTAGACTCCACCTCCAAACTGTGATCTGCATCAACCCATTATGACTCTTATATCATTTTCTTCCTCTTGAATTTTGGACAGGATCTTATATAGCTTGGAGTCACTATAGCCTAGGGTTCCACAAATGCCAGGCAAACACTCCATCACGAATCTGTACCCCAAGCCCCTTCTTTTTATAAGTGCCCTGCCTGGTATTGTGTGATAGCCACAGAAAGCCAACTACGGCAAAGAGTCCGAGTCATAGGGTTCTGCCTGTTCCTATGGAGCGGTGAGGAAGCTGGCTACTGCTGATTCACAATGGGATTCAAGGGCCTTTCTGCGGGGGGGCGGGGGATACCTGCTAAGAGGACTAGATGCCGATAGCACCAGGAAACCAGGATCACTCCTCTTATCACGGGGCACACCCAACTTCCCAACATCATATGTGGACCTAAGAGCTGGGAAGCCTCCTACTCCTGTGCCCATGTCAGGTCTTGAACCTCCATCCCACCAGGGCCTCTGCTGGGCACTCAGCTGCTGAGTCAACACTTCCTATGTTCCCATATACAGCTGGACTTCGCCCTCCAGCCGGGGGCTTGAAGGCTGCCGGCCCTCCCTTGACAGCTCTGCTTGCTGACGGTATTCCCACTGCTCTGAGGTCTGTCCGACTCACAACCAGAGCCAGGTGCTAGGCCTGGTCGCGTCCTATTACCAGGTAGATGAAGAGCAGGGACAGCAGCAAGGACTGTGGGGACATCTGCTCTGGGGTCAAGCCGGCCCACCCCCCCTCCAGCTGAGTGCCGGATGGGACCTAGCTGGGTCCCGTGACTTTTCCCTGACCTTAGACTCATCTCTACTGCCACCTGCTGCTCCTTGCACCTCTACCTGCAAGGAACGAGCAGAGGAGAGTGATGGGCCCTTCTCCCTCTCAACCCTTCCAACAAAACCAGTCCTGGGAGTTGGAGAGATGGCCCAGGGGCTAAGAGCACTTGCTGTGTAATCACCATTACTGGAGCCCAGATCTCAACACCCACAAAACAAGCCAGGCACCGCATCCACCCGTAACCCCAGCTCCAACAAGGGCAGAGCCAGGAGGATCTCTGGGACTTGCTGGATCCCAGCCTATCCAAAAAACTGTCAGTCCTGGGTTCAAGGAGAGCCCCTGCCTCAAAAGGATGGGTGGAGGATAATGGGAAGGGCAGTCACTGCGTCTTCTGACCTCCATGAGGGTACACAGGCTTGTGCACCTATGCACAAATGTACATACTCTCCCAGACACGTCCACATATAGAATACATACGGTTTAAATTAGAAACCACTTGTGGAATACAGACGAAAACTCTAAAGCTGGGGTCTCCTTCCCAGACACACCACTCTGACCCCAGCCATCTAACCACTACCTTCCTTCTTAGCTTTGGTTGTCAACACGATGCAGCGCTGAGTCAGCTGAGTCAGCTGAGAAGAGAAGCCTCGGCTGGGGAGCCGCCTAGATCAGATCGACCTGTCAGCCCACCTCTAGGAGACTGGTGCCTCGTCCTGTCATCAGCCTCCAGGGGCTGTCACGTTCAGCCCTGCTCCACTGTGGCATAAAGAGTGGGTGTGACCAGACCAGCTGAGCGCTGGTCCTCACCGGCGTTCCCAGCGTGGAGCAGGCAGTGGCCTCATAGTCCTCCAGAGACAGAGCTCAGCTCCAGAACCTGGCCTAGCCTCATCCTGGAGCTCTCCCTGGGGGAGGCCCAGATAAACTGAGCCACGAGTGACTATCCAGAAGGAGTCAGAGACTGGAAAGAGAAGAGCAAGGAGCCCCCAGCCCACAGCTTCTGTCTCAGACAGAGCGATCAGGAGCGGGGGAGAGACAGCAGCACCCAGTACTGTTGTCTTCAGTTGCTCTGCCCCCAGTTCTGAGCTCTGGGGATGGCAGAAGCTCCCTCTTTGGTCAGGAGATTGAGGTGAACCTGAGTAGAGTCTGCCTCCATCCATGCCCTACCCCACCCCCACACAGGCGTAGGTGTGAGGTAATAGCAGCGAGACAGGATAACCAAGTCCCACTTCTGAACAGGAGGGCCCAAAGGGAAGCCCCAGGGCGGGAAAAGGACACACACAAGGCACTGTTTAAAGCTCTTGGTGAACACCTGCTCACCTCCAGACCTCACAGCAGGTGTGCGACCCTGACACAAGGCCCAAAGGGCTCCAAGAGCTTGATTGCAGAAACAGCACCGGCTGCACACGCCCACGACCAGACCATCTTGAACAGCAACTGCTCCAGTGTGCACGGCTGGGCGGGAGGAAACTGGGCAAAGCCTGCCTAGGTAGTCAGATCAACACAGTCAGTGTGGGCAAGTTGGGTGTGGCGGTTAACACCGTAAACCCAGCCCTCCTGTGGCAAGGACAGAGGGCTGAGATCCTGGCCAGCCTGTTCTGCGTGGTCATACCCCATAGCAACAAGACAAACAGCAAAATAGTAACGCAGGACCTATACCCTCCATAGAGGACTCCTCGTCTCCCAAAGAAACATCCAACCTTCCCGATATAAATCAAAATCACCTCCCAACAACTTCTGCTCAGAAAGGACATGTCCACAGTGACCTGCTGTACCCCAAAGTTGTTGTGCTAAGGGGGAGAAACCAGACTGGTGGGGCCACCTGCTCCGTGGTCCCTCTGCGTGGAGTCTAGAACAGACATGCTGGGGTGGCTCTTATTCATTGTACTGTGTGAAGTTGCGCCCATAGCCATACAGTGAGAAAGAGGAGACAAACAAGGAAATGAGCCAAGTCGCCAATACTCGCAAACAGCATGACCCTAGCCTGAGATGAATCCAAAGCAGTGGTTCTCAGCCTTCCTAAGGCTGCGACCCTTTGATACAGCTCCTCATGTTGTGGTGACTTCCGTCACCAACCTTCAGGGGTCATGACCCACAGGTTGAGAACCACTAATCTAAAGATTCCATCATCAGCCACAAATCTGATAAACACTTTCAGCAAAGTAGCAATCCTCATCAAAATTACAAATTCACACAAAAAAATAAATAAAATAGAAAAACCTAATCTTTGGCGTTCACATGGAAGCACAGACCCAGACTGGCCGTACTGTGTGTGAGTCCTCCCAGGACTGGGAGATCTGAGCCCGCCCAAGGGCAGGACACTGCTTTCTGGACAGCGACAGTCGCCCAGCAGCGGTCTCAGGGCCCCACATCTGCAGCAGACGTTTGCCTCTTGCTGAGGCTTCTCGGCCATCCCTGAGTGGCTCCTGACTGCGGCCACCGCTTCACAGCCGCTGGTGTGTAGTCCTGGCCCCTGGCCCCAAAGACCACAGCTCCGCCTGACCGTGTGCCAGTCACGCTGTTTCTGGGCATCTCCAACAGCCCCTGGAATGGAGGAGGAGGATGGGGAAGACAACGATGACAGTGACATGTCCTGTGAATAATGGGGATTGTGACTATGGCGGTGATGGTGGTGGTGATGGTGATAACGGGGATTGTGACCATGGCGGTGATGGTGGTGATGGTGATAATGGGGATTGTGACCATGGCGGTGGTGGTGGTGGTGATGGTGATAACGGGGATTGTGACCATGGCGGTGGTGGTGGTGATGGTGATAATGGGGATTGTGACCATGGCGGTGGTGGTGGTGGTGATGGTGATAATGGGGATTGTGACCATGGCGGTGGTGGTGGTGATGGTGATAATGGGGATTGTGACCATGGCGGTGATGGCGATGTTGGTGATAGTGATAATGGGGATTGTGGCCAAGGCAGTGATGGTGGTGATGGTGGTAGTGCTCATAGAGGTGATAATAGTGATACCCTGTCTTTAATGATGTATTCAAGAGACCCAACTAGAAGTCTTACTATGGTCCAGGGCTCATACCCAGTCATTAGGAACAGCTACGTTGACTGCTTTCTCATGACAAAGCTCTGGTTTGAAATCTGACGCTAAGCAATTTGTGGGGTTTGCCCATGTCTCTGGGCACAGGCTGTATGAATTACGACTCTTCAAAGCTACAGCCAGCAGAGACCTTTTGTAAGCTACGCTACTCGCGGGGGTAAACAGCTTCTTTTAACCACAATGCCATGCTTCAGTTAGAGTCTCACGAGAGCCTCCAACAGCATGTCCAAGTCTTGATCTCCCTGACCCACACTGCTCCCCTCTGTCCGAGTTACATTACAGGCATACCGTCCCTTAGGGAGGTGGCAGAAACTTCCAGTAACCTCATGCCCAAACCTCACGGCTCAGTGACTCCCAGGCACAGAGAGCCTCTCTTCCTCAGAGTTCCAGCAAAAAACCTTTCTCAAAGGCCCTGCACAGACTGCTGGGCTGTGTGACCTCACCAGGCTGTCACTGTGGCCAGGAGCTGGCACCGCAACCACGCTAAGCAAGAATGAGAAGGAACTGGGCTGGGGGAACAGGAATAGGGCTCCCTGAAGGAGAACTCGGATGTTGCTTCTAGAAGAAGCTGGGTGCTGAGTAGGAAAACATGACAAATGGCCAATCGCAGCACCCCTACAGCCCCCAGCAGGCCAGGCCTGGTCAAACCTGCTGGTCTCGACTTTACTGAGGGCTGGCAATGTAAGGTCTGTCAGATCCCTACAAACACTGAACAGCCTCGGATGAGAGAAAACATCATAGGCCTGTCTTCCAGGAAAGGGTTAACGTCGAAGGGGAGGCCCCAGCACGCTTGGTGCCCAATGGGAGGAAGCCCACCCACTGCGGATGTTTAACCAGGCTTCCTGTGGGGGGCAGGAAAGACTGGGTGGCCCAGCAAGGTATGCTGGGGTGAATCTGGTTAGTCAGAAAGGCCCAGAGCCAGTGAGCCTTGGGTCAACTTGTGTCCCCTGGGCCCTTGGGTTGAGTTCATTCTTCTCGGCTGATATCATGAGGCATCTTGGTCTAGAGGAGAAAGGAAATGATTCCCCTGGAATGTTCCATCTAAGGGCTGTTAACTAGGATCCGGGAGGTCACAGGAGCTGGAGGATGGAAAGAATATGTGAGTATGTTTGTGTGAGATTGTGTGTGAGAATGCTTGTATGTGTGTGTGCGTGTGTGTGTGTGTGTGTGACTACACGCCCCTGTGAGCAAGCAGGTGTACGAGCATGAATGTGTGTATATGTGAGCATGTTTGTGTGTGAGTCTATGTTTGGACACATACCTGCATCCGTGTGAGTGTGTTTGTGTGTATACATGCTTGTATGTGTACATGTGTGTACTTCTCCAACATAAAAAAAAAATCATGTCTAGAAACGGAGAGGGAGACCCAGAACCACAAGGCTATGACCCATAGCTGCCATTTAGTCCCCAGCAAAGAGCTGCCAGTCCTACCAAAGATGACTTCTTCAGAGGGCTTCCATCTCTCAACAAAAGTAAGTCAACCTAGAAGTCTTGTCCCTAGGATATGTCATCATGGTGATGCATTGCTGTGCAGACACGTGTTGTGAGTGAGGGGCAGAGCCCAGACCTCCACTTTGAACTTGAGGTTCATCTCTTCCCACTCAAGCTTTCTAAACACCAGCAGAGCCGTCGTGTTTACCCCCCCGGGGGTAAACACCGTCCCTTCCTTCTAGTTGACAGCTCACCGAGAGGCCAGTAGGAAAGACCTTAGGCTCAGCACCCACCCCTAATGCATGATCCCAAAGCTCGCCAATGAGAAGGAACTGCCAGATGTCCACAGTAGATGTAGTCACTGTCACTCAGACAGGAGTGGCCAAAGGACCTGGGGGTCAAGGCATGAGGGTGGATGTGGCCTGTGAACAGGCAGGAGTCACCTGAGACGTGTGGTGTATCCTGAAGGCCCTGAACAACCTAGATCAAATTCCCACAAGGCAAGGGTCCCCATAGACATTCAGGACTCCAGTTTCACATCTTCAGCAGCTTCCCAGTGGAGCCTTTCAGCCTAGGAAACTGACCACCGAGGTGTGTGTGTGTGGGGGGGGGGTGTCTTACAAAGCATGCACATGCACACATAGGCGTGGAGAATGCCCTCTGCAGCAGCTGAGCAGGGTAGGCAGGAGATGACACTCGTGTCTGAGGATTGTCGCCCCTAGAACGCAGTGAGGGAAGGTCGGAAGCCGTGTGGAGGTCTCAGGGCTGATTAGAACCATTTGTGGGGTCAGCACGAGGCAGGTCTGCGAGCTGCAAGCGAGGACAATGTCAGCTCTGTTCTGCTCCAGAGCAGATGCCAACGTTGCCTCTGACTTTACAGCTTTTTCTTGGCTGTGCGGGTGAAAGAGCTGATTAAAAACGGGTCGCTGGATGCTCGACAGCCTCCCGGAATGTGGTACAGGACGCGCCGGGCCTGGGCCATAATCCTCGCTGGCTCCAGCTCCCACGGAAAATGTGCAACCCGCGCGTCCAGCCTCGAAGGCCAGAGGCTCAGGAGTTGCCCACACTCTCTGGGACTGCTGCCAACTCGGACCCAGGGTCCAGACCTTGCAAGTACTGAGCAGTAAGGGCACCTCCACCCTTCCTGGAACTGATGAACTTTCAGCACCGAATGGATGGTCCCCTCCAGGTCCACGTGCCGAGCTGCGGCAGCCTGGTGTAGGTAAAACCCAGTAAGCCCAGGGCATTGGGTTTCAGAGACGAGTCACTGTGTGGTCTGTGCCGAGTGCCAAGACTTTCCAACCATACATTTGGACCGCGGTTACTCAAGTTTGGGTAAGAAAACACTTACCCAATTTCCGAGCAGACTGTGGAGTAAGGAGCCTGTACCAGACACGGGCATCGCAGCGCACTTCCCAGAAGCGTGGCCCTGGCCACGTATGTCCACGGGGCTCATGGGGCAGCGGCCAGGCCTGGCCCTGGGCCCCATCCACGAGATGGCAAACTCCCTGGAGCCCTTCTGCGACGTCCACACCACCGGTTCCCCGCCAGAAGGTCGAGGCTCCCGAGAGGGAGCTGGAATGCTGATTGGAAAATGAAAACACTCGGTTAACGAGGAGCCAGACAAGGCTGGAAATGCCAAAGTTGGAAGGAGCTTTGGAGAGGGGCGAGCTCGGGTCTCCAGGCCTCAGAGGCCTTGTCCATAAAATGAGGAGGGGGGGGTGAGGGAGGCAAGCCCAGACCACCCAAGGTGTTCGCTGCTCAGCTGGCCTCAGACCCCTGACCCCACGCAGGGTCATGGTCCACATGTCAAGCCTCATCTACGACAGAGCCCTGGGAGCTGCCTCTGGGAATGTGAACATATCTGCTCCTGACAGAGGGAGGGACCAGCCCATACAAGGGCACAATCCCACCTTTTCTTCTCAGGGTACCAGAGATGGGACTGATCCCAGAGCTCTGCCGACGAAGGCTCCTCTGCACACTACACATGGATTCTGCTGCAGATCGGCGAGTCTTGTGCTGTTGGAAAGAAGGAAGAGAGGAAAGAGGGAAAGGAGCGAGCAAGGGACAGCAATAGTGCGTGCGTGACAGCATGTGTATGTCTGCACGGTTTCTGAGGCCCTGCCTCACCCCATTCCCGGCCACCAACATGCCACCATGTGCCGGTCACTGGGAATATCAAGATGCCCAGGTGTAACCCCTGTAGAAGTTACCACTCAGGTGTGGAAGGCATTGGGATGCTGTAAGGAGCCAGATAATTCTCTTCCCATACAATGGGCAGGGACATGTGCTTACTTCCTCAAAGCCCAGCATCCAGCAGACTGGCAGAAACCTGGAGCTGGTTGGTTGGTAGCTGATGTTGACAGCTGTTTGGTTAGTCAGCTAATTACTGCTTGGTACTGGTTAGGCTGGCTATGGTTATGGGTTCACTGACTAATTTTGTAGGTTGTTAGCAGGTGGGTGGATGCCTGGTTTGTTGGTTAGTTGGTCAGTTGGTTGGTTAATTGATTTCATTGGTTGATTGATTGGCTAGTTGGTTGGCTATTTAGTTGGCTGGTTGGTTGGTTGTTGGCTAGGTGAGAACAAAACCTGTAACATGAGGGCCGGCTTGTTGGGGTTTCCGTCCCGCCCGGTACCCCAACAGCCGGCAAATCCCAAAGAGAAATTACACACAGGACTCCATAAGGTTATAAACTGATTGGCCCATTAGGTCAGGCTTCTTGTTAACTCTTATAACTTGTGTTACCCCATTATTCTTATCTACGTTAGCCACATGGGCTCAGTACCTTTCTCAGTGTGACAGCTTACATGTTGCCTCTTCGGTGGTCTGCGCAGGAGTGCCTGAGAGAGAGCTTCTGCTTCCAGAATACTCCCAGTCTCTTTGCTCCACCCCTACTTCCTGTCTGGCTTTCCTGCCTATACTGCCTGCCTGGCCAATCAGCGTTTTATTAAAATATGATTGACAGAATACAGATAATTCTCCCGCACCAAAAACCTAGATCTAACCAAGTCATCTAAATAGGAGATGGATTTTGGGGTTTAAAGCCAAAGAGACCTCTCACGTCTCTGCCACTTCAACATTCTGTGGCCATGAGAAAGTCCCTCCACGGCCTTATTAACAGATAAAGGTGTTCACTGCAGAAGCCTGACAATCTGAGTTTGATCCCTTGAGCCCACGTAAAGGTGAAAGGGGAGAGCAAACTCCGCAAAGTTGTCCTCTGATCTTCACACACATCATGCACACATGTTCCCACCCACCATGATGATGATGGTGATGGTGATAAACTTGAATGTTTAGAAAAGAAAGTTCCTTCTGGAAGACTAATTGGGAAGAGGGCAGAGATCTACAGAGTGGGAAGAGATAAAAAGAGGTATCAGGAATGAATTGTGATCAAAATGTCATAATAAACCCATTACTATACATTATTGATATGCAATAATAAAATGAATAAATAAATCTCTTTAATTGAGCCTCATAGCTCACACCAGTAATCCCAGAATCTCCAGAATTCTGGAGGCTAAAGCAGGAGGATCAGCACGTGATCAAGGTCAGCCTGAGCTACCAAAAGAGACTCTCAAGTACAAAAGCAAAAGCCAGAAGTCCCTTCACATTGGTCCCCTCCAGTCTCCAAGTACCCGCTACACAGCAGGTTTGTGTCAAAGCCTCTGCAAGCAGCATCCACAAGGAACAAAAGTGTTCTCTGTAAGTGGTGGGCATTGTCACCTGATCAGCATAGACGAAGGACTCATTAAATGATGTGTAAGATGTGCTTGCTTCAACCCCACCAGGTAGCACTTGGAGATTCTGTACATGGGTTCCATGTAAAGTCTAGCAGTACCCATGAAGAACGATGACAGATCATGCCAGCCATTGCATGACGAGAGCCAACCTGAAACTCAACAAGGTGTAAAAAAAAACATTTGAAGGGGTTTCAAATGCTGTGGAACTCAGGGCAGAAGATGGCCTCCTGGGATGAGGAACCAGCTCGAAATGCAGCTCTTCAGGAGGAAAAGCTCCAGTAATAAATATCTGTACTTTGTAAAATACAGCCAAGCCCAGCATAAGAATGGCGACTGTCGTACCAGCACTTGAGAGGTGGAAACAGGGGGATCGAGAGTTCCAGAGCATCCTTGTCTGCTGCTCAAGCTGCGCGCTCAAGGACAGCTTGGGGAAGATGAGACCCTGTCTCAAAACTACAAATAAATTAATTAATAAAAGCATACTCACATCTCATGCTCATGAAGGTCATATTTAATGTTTCCTATCCACTTCCAGATCAAGAAACAGGCCCAGGCTCCAGTAAACCTCGGGTTACTAGAGTCTAAAAGCCCTCTGCCTTTAGAGTGCCAGGGCACTCTTCCAGAGTTCTGGAGCGAAAACGTGTACCGAGCACAAACCTTGTATCCCAGAACATCTCTGAAACTGATGTTCCATGAACTAATCCAGACAGGTAGGTGTTTTTAATTTCTCATTTAAAAATCCCAAAGGCATTTTGGATGTGGTGGATGGTGGTGGTGCACGCTTATAATTCCAGCACTTAGGAGGTAGAGGCAGGTGGATCTCTGTGAGTCTGAGGTCAGCCTGGTCTCAGAGCAAGTTCCGAGACAGCTAAGGCTACACACACACACACACACACACACACACACACACACACACACACATACACACACACAGAGCACCACCACCAGCAATAATAATAATAATAATAATAATCAACAAATAAATAAATAATAAAATAAAAATCCCAAAGAGCTATAGATGAAAAATAAAATCTAGAAAGTATCATGACAGCTGAGTCATGGGCTCAGCTCTCTCTCACACACCCTGGTGACAGGAGACCGGCCCAACCTTATTGTTCCAGGATGTTGTGAAACAGAGATGGCTTCCTTCTGCTTCCTGGTCATGTCTGACTTTTATATGAAAGTATTTCACTTTCACATCGCCGTCCTACATGCGTCCCCCCACCCACACACACACACGCATTCTGTTGGTAGATTAGATACAACAATGGAGAAAACCAATGAATTAGAAGATTGAGCTAATGGACCCTACAGAATGTTGCACACACACACACACACAACCCACTAAGGTAGAAAACATGCAGGGGAGTTAGAGACAAAAGATAAAATACGTAGTTCTAACCTGAGCCTCAGAACATTCCTAAGAAATAAAACAGATTGAGAAAGATGCTTGAAAATGAATTAAATTCTAAAATGTTTCAAAATTCAAAAATCAAACAAGATCATGAGTATTCAGACTGAAGGAGCACACTGACTCACCAAGCAGTTTGGGATGAATGGAGAAATGATGATGACTGCATAGTGGTAATGGTGGCTAGACAAGAGGGTGGACACAGGACGGACAGACAGATGGGTGGGAGGGTGGGTAGATCATGGGTATATGACAGAAGACAAATGACATACTCGTGGAAAGACTTTCTAATCATGGAGAGATGACTTAGTGATTAAAAATATTGACTGCTCTTCCAGAGGACTCAAGTTGGAGTCTCAACGTCCACATGACAGCTCACAACTATCTGTAACTCCAGTTCCAGGGAATCCAGCACCCTCTTATGATTTCCTCAGATACCAGGCACACAAATGTGGTAGCCAGACATATATACAATCAAAACACCCATGCACATTAAATAGATATAGAAGATAGATAGATAGATAGATAGATAGATAGATAGATAATAGATAGATAGATAGATAGATAATAGATAGATAGATAGATAGATAGATAGATAGATAGATAATAGATAGATAGATAGATAGATAGATAGATAGATAGATAGATAGATAGATAGATAGATGTTTTTAAATAGAAAGGCACTCTCTAATCTTAAACCATTTGGAAAGCAATGTGGGAAGTTTGCTAAATAAACTGATAAGGATTTTAAAATGAGAAAGAAACATGCAAATCACAAACGCTGATAAACTGAAGGAAGCTGAAGAGGAGACAAGGCTGTCCCCACGAGTGACTCTTCAGTGGGAGGTGGGTGTAAGAACGTAAAGACCTGAGAGTGACTGAGTTCCTTCCAATTGCCCTAGAAAGAAAATAGCCATCCCATAGTGTCCAAACAGCTAGGGAATATTTGACGTTATCACCATGACCATTCAGAGCAGCATCATCGGCATCATCCAAACCATCTTCCGCGTCAGCACCATTATCGTGACCACATCACCATCATCACACCGCGGTCATCACCACTGTCACTCCAGTTGCCATCATTTCTAGACATCGCTACTGTGAACACTGCCTAGCACTTCACTCATTTTCCCTGTATCCACTCATTTTACCCTCAGGAGACCCTCGGGGCCACAGGTAGAATCAAGGTTATCATCTTGCAGATGAGAAGCCGCAAAGTCGCAAAACCTGATGCCTGTCCCACAACTGAGAACGCTTAGCTCGATGCCAGTGGGGCCATGCCCATACTCCCTGTCCTGCCTCCCATCTCCTGCTGAGTTCACTGTATCTGCTCTACTGTTTTGCAAAGGGCCCTGAGCTGTACCTGGAGCCAAACACATTCGTCAACGCCATTCACGGGGGCTTAGGAAGACCCAGTATGGCCCGGAGCTCGTTCAAGGCCCTCAAGACCCTGAGTTAGGTCGTGCATGGCTCATTTTGTCACACGCTGATGGAAAATGCCAGGGAAAACATCTTATAAGTTTAAAAACACAAACAAGCATATTAAAAGCTTTCCAAGGTGTCCGTTATAAAAAGCATGGGTGTGAGGGCACTGAGCCTGGTGGAAGGCAAGGCCCGGAGAGATGTGGAGGGAGGCCCCGCCCCCGCCCCCCTCCTCAGTTCCCTGGAAAACTGTTTTCACAGGTGGAAAATGACTGCATTTCAATCGGGATCAAATCCCAGCAGCCCTGGCAGCCTTCACAAGCGCCCACGCGGAGCAGAGCTGGTTTGGCTAACTTCCCACCCTATAGCCGATTTCTGCAGGTCTCTGGATATTTAAAAAAAGAAAGAAAGAAAGAAAGGAAAGGAAAGGAAAGGAAAGGAAAAAAAGATAAACTCAACTGAAACCCAAACGCATGCATGGGCTTGCTCCTGCCCAGCACATGAGAGGGTGTCTTACGGCTTACACTGCATGTCTTCAACACACTGCCTTTAAAGACTGCAAACTTAACAGTCACGATGCCGAACGTAAAATCCTTACAAAGCCCCAACCTACAGAAGCATAGTAATCTTTCACCCCACGGCTCCCCTGCCCAGGAAAGCATGCAGTGCAGAGTGCAGTGGAGGGACTCAGTCCTCTAAAACCATGAGGTCCTCAGGGTTGCCCCTGTCCTAGCAGTCTCCCAGCTGGCCCTGACAACTTCTGAGACTTGAAAAGGAACAGCAGCCAAAGGTTCCAGGGATTCTGAAGCCTGTGTTCCACGAGAAGGACCTTAGACGGCCTTTAACAAGACCTGTGAATGCTGCGGCAGGTTAGGGTCCTACTCTAATCACTTGGTGGATAGATAGATAGATAGATAGATAGATAGATAGATAGATAGATAGATAGATAGATAGATTGTAAGTAGTTAGATGGATTGTAGATAAATAGATAGATAATGGATAGATAAATAGAGGATAGATAGATGGATAGATAGATAGATAGATAGATAGATAGATAGATAGATAGATAGATAGATAGATAGATAGAGATCTCGGGGGCCAGCGTCCTCTTGAGAACCATTGTCATCACGATTTATCTCACAGACTAAAGCTCAGACAGAGAGGTTAACCAGGTTGCCCAATGATACACAGGCAAGAGATGAAAGGGCCAGTATTTAAACCCTGGGGACAACCAGCATGGAGGTTGGGGGGCAATAGAAGAGGCTGAATCTCACTATGTACCCCAATACAGCCTTGAATTCTCAGCAAGCTCTCTCAGCCTCCCCCGTCTGGCGTTGCAGGTGTGTGCCCACGCACCCAGCTAGCTCTCAGTTCTTCACCATCGTACTCCCTGCCAGTGTGGGTGCCTCTGCTGCCCAAGCTGCACTTAATTGAAAGCTTCCCCACTAGACTATGACCCCGTCCTCCAGATGAAGCACGCGTCCCAGACAAGACCTTGGTGTGAACTAGAAAAGATTTTGCCTCTTTGGAGAACACGGCCCTGTCATACTTTGGGAAGAGCCAGAAAAGTGTCAAAATAAGAGTTCATTTCTATTACTTTGGGGAGAGTCAGAAAAGCATCAAAATAAGAGTTCATTCCTTACTACTCAGTGTGAATTACAGTGGTATGAATGGAGTCGTCAGGGTTGCACAGTGTGCAACTGTAGCAACTATACCCATCCAGCCTCAACCAGTCAGTGTGCCCCAGTAGGAGGTGCACTTCCCGGAGTCCTTCCTTGTGACGGCACCACTAACCGTTCAGGTGATGCCGGGAGCATGCTTTTAGAAAGTACTTAGAACTGCCCAGCCTTGTTCCCCTCATCCTCTCAGCCTCCTTTCTGGTTTTTCAGCCTCCAGTGCCACCCATCTCTCCACTCAACCCCCACCTCTTGATCCAGGTGGTTTTTCCCCAGGAGCCTCCCCACCCAGCTTCCTGACCACGGCTTTCAACATCATTCAGGCTGGCCAGCCTTGTCTACCCACCCCCCACGAAAATGTCAGGCAGAGGCTTCCACTCTGTGTCACCCTATGAACAAAGGGCCACCTGGGTTAGCCCACACAAAGGGACTCATTCCAGTAATCCCAGAAGCACTCAGGAGCCTGAAGCAGGGGCGTAGCCTTAAACTCAAAACCAACCAGAGCTCCATAGTGAATCTATCTCCAGAAACAGGGCTGGGGACGTGCCTTACTTGGTAGAGTACTGGCCTAGCTTGTACAAAAAACCTAGGTTCCAGACCCCACACAGCATAAACCAGGCATGGCGGTGCTCACCTCCTGTAATCTAAGCACTCAGAAAGTGAAGGCAGGCAGGAAGGTCAGAAGTTCAAGGTCATCCTTGGCAACAGAACACATGAGACCAGCATGAGACCCTGCATCAAAGGAAACAAAAACCTAGCAGTCTGCCCAAAGTTGAACGCCCCGGTAATCGCCTATTTGCCCTGGATCTTGCTGGGACTCAATTGCATCCCTCGGCTCTTAAAGTTACTTCACAGCTGACGAGGGTTCAAGCTTCAAGGCTCTACTGAGCCCTGCCTCTGCCCAGCCTGGGACTCCAGCGTCGGGGACACGCCACCCTCTGTCACTCTGGGGAGGTTTCCAAGGTAGCTGTGCTTCTATGAAGCTCAAGGAGACTCAGAGTCAGGCATTTCTCCCTCAGGCTGGAGGAGCCCAGGGCCTGGAGGGAGCACTCCGCAGTATGCCTCTTGCCTCTGTTCCGGCTGCTGCGGAGCCAACATGCTGAGACCGCTGTCATTTTCTGAAGCCAGCAATACACAGTTAACTGACTGAAGCCACTGTATTTTTCTGTGTGGCCTTGCCCTCTTTTTTCCAAATTTCACAAGAGAGGACCATGTTGGAACCTGGACAGGGACAGTCCAGGTAAGTACTGATTACATCTTATCTGAAACCAGCGCCTGCAGCAAGGGGCAGAAAACAAGACGGGCAGTCGTCATTGGGGTGCCTGCCAACTCCGGGTGACACACAAGCCGTCACTAAAATCAATGAAATGCCAGTATTTTACAGTCAGTCAACTGCTGTGAGGAACTCTGTGGGCAGGGAGCAGAGGACCAATGGGAAAGGAATGGGTGAGGGTGATAGAGCAAAAACATCAAAGGACAATAACACTCGTCTCAAAACAGCAGAATCTTATCGTCACCGAGCAAAAGGAGAGATAAGAAGGCTCTGAGTGTGTCAAACACGCCTAAACGTGACCCTACATAACCCTATGGAATAAAAACAATTTTTTGATATATGATATGTGTGTGTGTTTGAGTGCATGCATGTGCACACACATATCACACGCCAAAAAGGAAAATATAAAGCTATTACTTTGTATACATGCAAAAAATAATAATATTGTTTTCAGTGTTTTACTTAAGTCAGCTGGTTATTCTATCACAATATTCTTAAAATACCATTAAAAGTCCAACACTCTGCTATCTTTGGTTAGCAGAGCGAGACCCATATCATTGCTGAAACTAAGAACCAGAAGGGGAGAGACCCAGCATCCCTTCCCAGAGCTGAGAGACAGGACATTCCACCATAGGTCTGACAGGCATGCACATGGCATGTGTCTCTATCATACACAGGTCAACAATGGGTGAAGGAAGGAAAAAGGGAGAGAGAGAAAGACTGACCCTGTTCAATTGTGAGGGTCATGGTAGCGGTGAGGTCAGCGTGAGAAAGGTGGTGTCCCATAAATCTGCATGACCGACAGTCACCCTAAAAGAATAGTCTGGGCCCATCTCCCCAAAACTTGGAGGCGCCTTTCTGGAAGTGCCTAGAAGGTGAGCAAGTCCCTCACACATACAAGCCTTGGGATCCTCAGCAGGGACCCCTCTCTAAACAGGTTGAATTCTTGTAAACCCTCCAAGAAAGTCCCAAATTCCATCCTCGTAACCCCAAACCCGGGACCCTAATGGGACAGGCGGTTTCCATTTTCCTCAGCCTCCTACTTTTCCAAACAGGACAGGAAGATGAGTAGTCTTCAAAGAATTCTTCGTGTTCATACGAAAAGGCAGATTCCCATCTGCCTGGAGGTTGCTTTTGGGCCAAAGCCACAGGGATCATGGAGTGCCTTTGGATGCTCTGATGAGCTCCTGGCCGCCCAGCAAGGAGGAGGCCAGCCCCGCTTTGCAGAGCCCCCCGTCCCAGCCTGGGTTTTGCTCCCTGCTCCCTGCTCCCTGGAGCTCACTGGGACCTGCAGCATCTGGCAGGCCTCCCACTCGCGGGGCTGGCGGGCCTGCGAAGCTCACATCTGCTGCCCTGGCCACAGTGATCTATGTTCCCACCGCCAAGGCCTGCGGTGCCAGCCCCACGTCGAGAGCAGGATTGTGGTGGTCTGTCTGTGTTTGTTGAAATTGGGCCTGGAGCAAGGGCCTCGCCGGCGAGACTCCCTGGAATGTGCGCAAGCCCTGTGCAGCCAGCTCTGTCAGCAAGCTCAGGAAATGGCTGCAGGGCTGGGCCAGCACAGGCTCCCCCCCAGAACACACCATCAGGAGGGGACCAAGGGACAGACGCAGCTGCCGGGACAGAGGTCCCTTTTGTGTGGACACCACCATCCTCTCCTCTCTGGGTTTGCAGTATGAGGCCCTGACTTATCTGGACCAAGTAGGAAAATCAAATAGGAAAGTAGAATTTTTTCAGTTGACCAGCAGAGCGTTTTCCAGAAAGAACTAAAGCATGCTGTGTTTGAAGCTGCTAGCATAGGCTCTGAGTACTGGTGCTAACGTAAGCAGCGGTGATGCGTTAGGAATCTACAGGGTATTTTGCCTGTACTGATCTCTGTGAACCGCAGGCCTGGAGAGACCAGAAGACAGTGTTGGATCCCCTAGAACTGGAGTTGTGAGCCACCATGTGGGTGCTGGGAATCAAACCCGGGTCCTCTGAAAGAGCAACCAGTGCTTTTAGCTGCTGAGCCACCTCTCCAGCCCTTTGTACTAATTTCCAAATGAGACTGTCCATGCCCACGTGACTCACTGGGCAGGGGTCTCAACACCGACTGAGGGCAGCCAGATGGTGATGTCCTCTATGAGAGATGCACGAGAGAGGACACAGCTTCGCAAGGGACCATCTTAGAGACAGAAGGGGAGGCTCCAGGAGGCGAGCTCAGGGACACTGGAAAGTGAAAAGGGAACGCTCCCCAAGGCTTTCCCAGCAGAAGGGCAGCTCAGTTTCCCAACATGAAGAGGTGTGGAGGAGTTGCCACTGGCCAGTGGAAAACTGCAGCTCACTCTCCACTCTGCGAATCTGGGGGCCGTCCCCAGCAGCTCTAGTGGCTGCTCCCAAGGGCCAACTGTGGCTGGATGCAGGGTTCATGAAGTGAAGGGCAGCTGGCAGGGTATCTGTCACATCTGTCTGTGGTCGATAGGGTTTCTTAGGCTCTAAGTGGCGCCCAGGGGCACTCGTGGCAGGGGAGAGCAGGCAGGGTAGAAATGTGAGGCTGGAGTGGAGATCCAGCTGAGGCTGCCACCTGAGAGCAAGGGTTTCAGAATGCTCAGAGGGTCAGAGGACCAACGGGGCTGAGCTCCAACTCACAGAGATCCTCCTGCCTCTGCCTTCCAAGTACTGGGATTAATGGTGTGGGCCACCACTGCCCGGCCTGGTTTGATTTCTTAATGTCCTGGAATGTGTAAGCAGGGAGTAATATCCACTCCTTATGATGGTAGAATAAGGGAGTGTGTGCCAGGCAGCTTTGCCCATCTGCCGTGTAACAAATCGTTCCCCCACCCCCACGGCTTAGAACAACATTTTCTACTGTATTCATACTACCATTGCCTGGAGTACTGCAGGCTCTCCCACTCCTCTCTCTCTCTCTCTCTCTCTCTCTCTCTCTCTCTCTCTCTCTCTCTCCCTTTCTGTCCGCTGTGTTACTCCGCTTGACTTGACCCTCTGACTGGTAGCCTGGGTTGAATACAAGAGACTCATAGCGGGGTGGGCATCAATGCCACGTCCTTTGGTTCTGTTGTTCAAGTCACCACAAGTCCATCCCAGACTCAGGGGAGGGGTGTGAGCTCTGGTGGGGAGGAAATCACCGCACAGGAGGGCTGGGACAGGAGCCGACACCAGGGGCATCCCATGGTTGGTTGAGTACTGCTCTCTGGCTCTACTTGTTTGCAAGATGTCTGCCGCCTGGAGGGAGGAGAGTCCCTTCACGGTGACATTGTGACCCAGCAGCTAGGGAGTAACACTAGCACAGTGGAGCTTCTGAGTCCAGTTCTAGAATATTCAAGGGCTATATAGATCACCATGGGCAGAGTGCAGTAGGTGTTCAATTAACCCAGAGTGCAATAGACGTTCTCACTGGCCTGGAGCTCCCCAACCTAGGCTGGCTGGCCAGTGAACTCCAGGATCTCCGTCGTGGTCTCCCCAGCACCGAGATTACAAGGACACACCACTATGCTCAGCTTTTATACACAGCTTTGGCTCAGACTCACAAGTCCTCATGTATCTGAAGCAAACACTTTACCCACTGAGCTTCGACCCCTGGTCATCAGCAGGGCTTCACAGTATGGGCCAGGACACAGCCTGCCTCACCACCTTCAAGAGGACCGTGACTTTCCAGGACATTTGGTGGGAGGCCTTCGGAGGCAGCCGAGCTCCTAGGAACATAATCACACGTGTTCCCACCCAAGGATGCCAACACACATGTGTGGTAACACTCACTAGAGCAAAGTGTGCAACAGCAAAGACTCTGAGAGTTTACCCAGAGGGAATGGCTCAGCGAACCACAGGGCAGCCACACAAGAACTCGGTGAAGCTGAGAAGGAAGGCGGAAGCTCTGACATGAAGGATGGCCTGCGGCTCGTGTTAAGTGAAGAGCGCAGGCTGCAGACCCTCGAGCCTCCTTTAATCCCATTTGTGAAAGAAAGCATAAATACGTGTGATTGTTTACACAGACACTGGAAGTTCTGAACAAGGTGACATGAATCTCTTCACCAGTCCTTCTGAGACCCCTCAGCCTTGCCGCTTTGCTTCCCTTTTCCGACGCTTGAACTGTTTCCAAGAGCGGCATGCTCGGGGCGAGCAAGCGTGTCCTTCCTCTGTTTGCTGTTATGGAAAAAGTCAAACGTATGCGACAACAGAGAGGAGCCCCAGTGTTCCCATTCCCAGCTTTCAAAAGCACGGGCTCACATCCAAGCCAGCTTCATCTCCACCCTGCCCTCCCAGTCCCCACCCTTCTGCACACCCCAACACCCCATGATGTCCCAGTGATGGAAAAGTGTCATGTGGGTGTCCTGACTGACAACCCCTCATTACACTGTAAATGATTCTGCAACAGTTTACCTCTACCAGAATTCAAATAAGGGCTCCACGGTGCGTTAGTGTTTTGTTTGGGTTTGGTTTATTTATGTGCGATCCTGTATGTGCATGAGTGTGGGCATGGGTGAATGGGTGCACATGCATGTACCATGACCCATGTGTGGAAGTCAGAGGGCAACTTCCTGGAATCAGTTCTCTCCTCCAACCGTGTGGGTCATGGGGAAGAGGGGGACAGTCCAATACTTTATCTAGCAGTCAGCCAGACCCCTCCACCGCCCCATAGCTTTGGGACTGAGGACAGTTTACTCGGTAGGCATGATGCCCTCCGGCCTAGCCCAAGCCTCTGGGGGCCACTGCACACAATATGTCAATCTATTACATGAAAGTTTCAGGCTAATGGTACAGGGTGGCACCGCCTGCCCTGCTAGGACCATCAGTGTCACAGAAGGCCCCGGGAAACCATCCATCCTTACCCTGTGCACATTTTCCGACACTACCAAGGATAGAGAGTACCACCTGCCCTCAGTGAAACCCCTGGGGCCACATGTGTCTCGGAGCGCCGATGCGGGGATTACAGACGGACTGACTACGTTATCTTTGTATCCGGCAAGATAACCAAACATTTAGGCCAAGCTTCGCCACTCAACTCCTCAGTGTCAAATTCACACAAACCGTTTCCAGACTCTGGCCTGTCCTAGTCACTTTCCTGCTCGCTGTGACAAAATACTGAACGAAGCCGGGAAAGAAAGGAAGGGATCACTCTGGTGCGATCCGCCATGGTGGGGAAGGCACAGGGCAGGAGGCTGCTGGTCACACCGAGTCTGCGGTCAGGAAGCAGAGCAAGGCGAATGCCCGTTCTGGGCTCATGCTCTCCCTTGTGCTGTCCAGGACCCCATCCACAGGACAGCACTGCCCACATTTAGGGAGGGTCCTCCCTCTCCGTTAAATCTCGGGAACCATCCTCCTCATAGCCACCTCGAGGGTGTGTTTCCATGGTGACTCTAAATTCAGTTCTACTGGTTGGTTCTCACCATCGGGGTGACACGACCGGGAGAAGAGCCACCTTAATTGAACCGTTGCTCCCATCAGATTGGCCTGTGGCTGTGTCCAGGAGGAATTATCTCAACTGATGATTGACAGGAGAGGACCCAGCCCTCTGTAGTGAGTGTCTTTCCTGGGCGAGCGGGCCTGGGCTGTATAAAGAAGCCAGCAGAGGAAGCCAGGAAGCAGCCTTCCTCCCTGGCCTCTGCTTCAGTCCTGACTTGACTTCCCTCGATAACCCGGAAGTGTAAGATGGAATAGACCCTTTCTTCCCCCTAAGTTACCTTTGGTCATGTGTTTATCACAGCCGCAGGACAGCAAACTAGGACGCCAACCAAGCTGACAGGGACGAACCATCACGTTGTCTTCTGAGGTCTGAGTGCTGCAGATGAAGGCACGTGGTGGCAAATATAATGATGAGAAAGTCACATGTGGGGCACAAGGGGCACTGGTGTGACTCCCCCACATGACCTGGGGACAAGCACAAGGCTAATAATCGAGCCCAAAGGCCTGAGCCTTCTCACCAGGAACTATCCAGGACCCTATACTTGAGAGGTCCTTTGGGCTAGGAGAGGATTGGGCAGTAATGGGGTCCTGAGAAGAAAGCAAGGACAGTGGTCACTTAATCACACACTAGCTGCCAGACATGGTGTTATGGGCCTCCCGTTCCCAGAAGCCCCGGGGAACTGGTAATAGTACTCATTCTGGGGGAACACAGTGGGCTCTCTCCATTACCCCAGCACATCTTTCTTCCAGTACCTCCAACCTCTGATACAAGTCACCTCTCTACGTGGTCCAACAATGCCTTCCAGGGAGGGGGGCCATCTGCTCATGACCCCACTCTCGGCGGGGGGGGGGGGGCAGGAGAGAATATAAGAGCCAATCAAAATCCTTCTCTGAGTGCTTTTATGGTCCTTAAGCAGGAAAGTACAATGTCATTCCTGGCCACTGTCAGACAGAGAAAGGAGGGGTGGGTGGCTTGTGAGGCCACTCTTCCCATGGGTGGAAGAAGTTGCTCATGGCAGGAACCAGGGAGAAAGAGGTGGCAGAAAAAGAGGCAGAAGAAGAAAAAAGAGAGAATGGTGGGAAAGAAAAAGAGGAGGAAGAGGAAGAGAATGAAGAGGAGGAGGAAAAGAGGAGGAGTCATGAGCAACAGCCAAAGTTAGAAAGAGTAACTGAACTATCACAAACTGCGGGTGCCCTCACCCCCTGCTGTGGTCCGGATTTCAATGGAGCTGGGGAGGCAGGGACACGGGATGCAGGTCCCCATCAGGTTCTAGTAGCTGGCCAGGCACAGTCACCGCCTTGTAAATGGGAGCTGTGTTGGAAGCAAGTTCGTGCTTCTGTGTGGGTGGGGGTGTCGGGGTGCCTCTCCCCCGCCCCCACCCTGACCCACCCAGCACCTGTCAGGAAACACTGACCCCATTGCGAAGCTCGGCTTTACACGGGCTCTGTCTAACACCTTGTAAAGAAGGCCACT